>NW_025763576.1:1200000-1800000 GCF_020736505.1 Alternaria rosae
GCGCCTGTCGTCCGGGTCTTGTAACTCGCGCTCTTTGACGTACTCCCATATCTTCTTAACGGTCTGGGGGCGTGAGAGCTGGGTTTCGCCGAGGAGTTCGGAGAGGGCTGGGGAGAGAGCCATGGGTTTCTGGGTGTGATTAGCTTTGGCTCGGGGAGGTGACATAGACTGGAGGAGGTAAACTAACATGGAAACCTCCTTTCCGGCTCGGGCTCTTCTTTTCGCCTCCGCTACCTGATGCGATGTCGCTGTCATCTTCATCCTTGATCCGGGTTGAGCTCTTCTTCTTTGTCTTGGTCTTCTTGGGCGCAGCTGCTTTCCGCTTTGTGTTCCCGCCGCGTGTCGCCCTACCTATGCGCGCATTCTCCTCAGCCTGTAACCTCGCCGCGAATGCAGCATCGTCGTCCTCGTCCTTGACCTTGGTCTTCTTGACCTTCTTCTTAGGAGGCGCAACATCTTCCACCTCAGACAACACTGACTCGTCATCGGGCGGCGATCGCTTGTTGTGAGAGACGTCGGAGGTATCGTCATTCGAGGCCTTTGCGCCGTTCTCGACTGTGGGTATAGGTTCAGAAACCTCGGAGCCGCCATTCTGCTCGTTGTTGAACTTGTCGAACCGCTGCATAATGAGCGCGGTGATCTGGGCCTATTTGCGAGTCTTAGTATATGCCGTTGTATGCCATGTTGAGCTTCGAACCTTCTGCTGTGAAAGGTCATCCTCGACTCTCTCTTGTAAACCCTTCCGTATGCGCTTTGCGCTGATGGTGTTTATGTCGCTGGCGCGTAGGATCTCGTCGATGATGACCGAGTAGGAAGCTTGCACTTCGGCGGGGAGAGGGTCTGCTGTGACACGTTAGAATGTAGACATACGCGTAGCAGACGGCAAGCGGGTACTTGCCTGCCATGGCTGCGATATTTCAACTTTCGACAGCAACAGCTTGCCAAGGTGGGCGTTGTAGGTAGAGACCTGATCGCCGCGGGGACCAGTCTCAAAACCACAGAGTATCGCGGAGCTCCGATGCAGCTGCGATGTTCGTAGTGGCTATGTCGTGCGAAGAACCGCGGCTGGTACCAGGGTCTTGGAACCACCAACGGGACCTATGATGTGGATGTAGAAGATACGTAGAGAGCGTCGCGTATGGCGCGAGTGTCGCCAGGCTCTCACGTAGCGACAGGCTCTCGTCGTCGCGCAATAACCTCCAAGACGGGCGAGAGACGGCCAGCGAAGGTGCCCGGGCAGCCAAGTACGTCGGGCGCCTCAAAAGGGTAGTTCCGTAGTGGGGTGCAGTCACTGGAAAGCAACGGCAGTCTCGAATCGCAAGAGACTCAAATGTAGAAAATGGTTGCAGCGTAGCTTCGGCGCTGTCGTGGAGATGAACGGGGCAGGTGAACAGAACTAAGGTTCATGGATCGTTGCAGTATGCGCGATGAGGTGTGAAGTCGAATGCACGGGCGCTGTCTAGCTCAGGTACGCCGACGGAGGCTGGGAACCACGACCATCTAAGTAGTTCGAGCCGACAAAGAAAAACAAACTCGACAGTCTTGTTGGCCCTCACGATGCTTGCACGCGTGCGATTGTCACAGGCATGGGCTTTACGTCATGCATCGCATCGCCTGCACAAGCTGCAAGCTGCGTATTTATTGGTTCCCAAGAGTATTTGCCAAAAGCGGTAATCTATGCATGCCACTAGTCTGGTCCAGCAGCCTTGCTTTCAACCCTTCGAGTCGACGCCACTTGAAGCCGCGAACAACTTCACATAACCAGACATCCTACTCCGTACATCTGCTTTTCCACCGCGCTTTTGATTTGATACCAATCCGCTCTTCTCTCCGCAAATTCATACACTTCTTCTGCTCGGAAGATGCCATGATATCGATCCGTATCGGCAATGATGGTAGCGATCTCTTTCGCTTCCTTTGCGTCGATGAGATATATCTGGGAGAGTTCGCGAAGCGCCGCAAAATACTGCATCAGGGGCTTGTTGCGCAGCGAGACAATGTACGCGTTGTATGCATTCATGTCGCTGCAGGAATTAGTCTGTATCTAGGTCTATGGATCATGTGTCATACCTGATGAGTTTGATGGCGCCATCCACACTGATTCTCTGACGTTTCAAGTGCTTGCAGAGAGCAGTGAACAAGCGCACGCCAACTTCTTGGTTGAAGACATCTAGCACGTTCTTGTCTGTGCTGCCAATGAGCATGTTTGTATGCGACGAAACAACTTCCACAATCTTCGTCGCCGTTTGGCTAGGTCCAATGTCGGACATTTGCACCTGCCCGTTGGGCCCGACGGGAGGGTTGAAGTCGGATGGATGTTGTGTAGTGCCGCAGAGATACTCCACTTCGTCCATCAGCACATCGATGCCTTTGTTGAGACCTGCAGCGACACGTTCGTCCAACATGGCCTCAAAGCGCTTCTTCTCCTTTGCGGCAAGGCTGAGGAAATCGTCGCGCTCGGTAAGATTGGCAGCCACAAGCTCCTGGAGATAGAACACCTCAACCATCTGTTGTATCAAGTCGCCAACATTGACCAGTTCCAAAAAGGCTACCAGTGGCGCAACACCTTCTTTACTATGATCCGCGACTTCTCGCGGCTTGTAGTCAGCCAAATGACTAACAGCTTTGTCGAATCCCAACTTCATATGGCGGTTGCCGAGAATCTGGACTAGGTTGATAAAGATCTGCTCAGACTGTTCCTTCGCCTCTTCACCGGATTGACCACCAAGTCTAACAAATCGCGCGGCTCTTTCCAACCCAGATTTCGCCATGTGTGTCAGGTTCAGCGCCACTTCGATGCTAAACAGCGACCGGATGCCCTCCAAACGGGAGTTCATGATTGCTGCTTTGGCGGCAAGTTCAGTGGTTGGGGCTTCGATTCGCGGTGTAGGCGACCGTTCGCCAGAGAGAGGAGTGCCGAGTCTTGAGGTAGGGTCCAAAGTACCAGTGCCATTCATGCCAGTTGCGCTTTCGTTGGCCTTACCAGCGCTGGAGCCGCCAATAGCTGGGAGTACATTGACAGGCATCATGACCACCTTCTTGAATGATGACAGAAAGTCTTGTTTAACAGCTTTCCTATTGACATTGGCCATGTATAAAGTTTCGGTGCTCTGCTCTTCTTGCATCAAACGTTTCTCCCAAAGGTCGACCTCTGCAGCTGACTTCCGTTTGAAGTAATCTAATTCCTCTTGTAGGTAAAGGTCGATGTGTTGCTCAAAGCAGCGAGACACAATGCGCATGGCCTCTTCGCGGAAATCGGGCTTCGATGCGTTGGTAGGATGTAATGAGACTGCAAGTTGCAGCGCTTGCTCATAGAGTCCCGCAACTGCTTTAAGATATGCTTCGATGCTTACATCGTGAGCCTCGTCGAATAAAGTCGTAAGATATTCAGCGATGACGTCATCCGCAACGCGTTCAAAGAACGTTTGTAGCACATCCACAGTAGGTGGAAAGACACGATCGATAATGTCTGCTTCTTCGTTGAGCGCACTTGCCAATCCTCTGAAAAACTCATGGGATGGTTCCAGTGTCAGCACTTCGTTGCGTAGGCAATCTGCAGGGTCACCAAGCTTCTCTTTCTCCAACATCAAAGGGTGATTGTGAATAAAAGAGTCCAGACATGCCGCACCGCCGTTAAGAGCCACGAGGACGGTAGCAAATCTCTTCATACGTCCGTCAAAATCTTTCTCTGCATAGCCTTGCTCAAACTCTCGGAGTACAGCGTTCTCGAAGATGCCAGTCATTGTGTCTAGTTTCTCCTCGCGCTGACTCCAACCTTGCGCATAATCGCTTTTTGCAAATATCTTGAGCTGCGCCAGCATCTGAGCTTGTTGCTCAGGATCGCGGTAGGTCCGAAACAGAATAGGGTCTGTATGACTTCTTGACCTCTCCAAATCGTAGTAGAACGGGGCCAGCGCTCCGTAGACTGTGCCATACTCTTGCCGGGCCATGCCTCGAATCGAACGGACATTCGCCAGAACCCTCACAGCTGCCTGCGGATCCACCGCGTACGAGCTTTGTGCCAACGTCCCAGAAGGTGACAATGTCATGTCATTGAAGCCCTTGTCCAGCGTGGTAGCACGAGGTCTACTTCGGTGTTCCTGAGACTTGCGCAGCATATCCTCCTCTATGGTGGCATCGAACAGTGTCATGCTTGTCTTGCCAGGTATGTCGTCCCCCGGGGGCATCCCGTTGGTGCTGCCATTGAGTGCAACGCCAGATCTCCGGGCCTCCTCCGCTTTTTGTGCCTCGAGTTTTTTCCGCATGGATTCCTCAAATCTTTGTTTGGCCTCAGCTTCATTCCAGCAGCCCATGCTCCGAAGCCTTTGTATCCACCTGGTATCGTCGTATACCATTTCGCGCATGCGTCTCGAGGTGCGCGCGAAGCTGAACATGTCGGCGACGGGCAGATAATCGAGGATGGCATTGATGAGCTCTACGTTGTTTCGTCAGACGCATGTTTTCGTATGGTACTGTCTCCCTACCGGCTGGCAATACAGCTTTCGAATCGTGCACCAACTGCGTGGTTCTTAGCGACGCGAGGACGGACTGCTGTGTCGGGGGCACCGCCCGCTTGAAGTTGGACTTGGTCGCCATGGTTCAGATATCACGGTAGAGACTGTGGTGGTTGTATACGAGTGCGTGTGTTTCTCATTATCGGGGTCCAGCTCTGCTTCGCGTGGTGGCTGCGGGGTGAGCTGTTGGAAGGGTGCCCAGGTGGAGCAGTGACCGCTGGCGGCAGGGTCTCGTAGATCCAACATGGCGCAGATTGATCGCCCGGCAGCTAGAATCTACAACATGACGCAAGCAAGACTGGGCGGACTACATTCACTGCCAACCTCCCGTCTCTGGGTACTGGAATGCTTGATGTTGACGGCCCTTACGTTCCAAGGCATTGTGTTGGGCGACCTTGGAAGCACGCGACCGCAAATCAACACGCGCAAAGTACGAAAGTAACTAGGCACCGATGCGCGACCGCCGCAGTTGTACCTGAGGATGCATAACCCTATGGCGATGCACACTGACTAGCAAGTAAAGCCGTAGAGATGAAGCTTCTTCTGGGGCGAGCCCAATGCACTGTGCAGACCATGGCATTCTCAACTCGGTCATTTCGTGACGGCACAAGCGCCTCGCTGTGCATCGATCGTAGATGCGCGTGTGGAGGGTGATTGACCCTCCTCGGCGAGACGAGTGTCTTTGAGGATAGATTTCAGTCTGGCTAACGTTCAACACGTGTGCGCCGGCAAGCGCAACCCAAATCATGAGTTACAGCCAAGCAGGGCGTCTGGAATTACCCAAACCAACTCAAAGTCTCGCCAGCCAAGATTTTCACAGTTAGGATCGTCTCAGATCTGGTTGCTATTGTAAGATGAGGCGTGCGTGGTACCCGAAAGGTTATAGCCCCTGGGACCAGAGGACTTCCATAGTCCTTCGTGCTCGACTCAGACTTTGTGTCCTCTGGCTGTGCAGCCCATGCTGGGTGGCAATTTCAGGACGAAGGCAAAGAGTCCTTCAGTAGGCAAAAGGCTACTATAGAGTCCCCCTCTGAGGGGCACTGCAGGGCGACCTGTAGGGCTTTCCCAGACACGCTGTTGCGGCAACTGAGCGGTTTACCAGTGTGTCGATGATTGGTAAAGGGCGCTGGGGCGCAGCCGGGCACCTTGGGAGGGCGTGGCCACTGGGAACGCGTAAACTTCCCAGTCTTGTCCACGGCCACAAGTCCAGCTCTCTGCCCAGGTGTCATCCGCAAAAGGGATGAAACGGAGCCCTGGCTGGCCGTCTCTCTGGCTGACGAAAGCTCTCGAGACGTCAGTAGGCGCACCCTCCAGGCCTGTACCTGCGTCTCCGAGAGCGGGCCGACCGATCCAGACCTAGCGCGCACTGGCGGCGTGGCTCGTTTTAACGTGACAGCGTGGCTGGGAAGGGGAGGGGAGCAGCATCCGGGAATCTCGTGATCTTGTGTCGCCAGCGCATGCGGCTCTGGTGGACCGCGCGTGGCCTGAGACGCGGTGACGCGCTGTCCTATGACGGCATAACGCCTGTTCGGCGAAGCACCTAGAAGGCATCTAGAAACACCTTATGAAAGGTTGTGAAGGGGTGCTGCTGGGTCCCGGGCCTCGATGTGCAGGGATGGGGAGAGTGAAGCAGCGAATGGGTTCGGCTTCCGCAGCTTCTAGTCCCCCAGGACCTTCCTCACACAGGCGCGACAGCTTATGTTATTCAGGCACGGATGCCAGGCTTGTCGACGATTCTTTGAGACACCGGGTCAACGAGGCGGATCCACGATTGGCTGTTTCACACTGAATTGTGGGGGTGACAGCTTTGTCCTGTTCCATCCCCTTTCAGACACCGTCCAAGAGTCATCCCAGAGAAGCAATGTGCGATTGCTTCACTTCCAGTTGGCTGTGCCTGCCATACGCACCGAAGGGCCACGTACTGGGTGCCCTCTGATGGCCCGTCCGTTGCCCCGTGGATCATGGAGGACACGGCCAAGGTAGACGTCAGTATCATGAGTTACTGGAGGACCATGACTTCAGAAGTTAAATATATATGTCCCAGCTATCGGTCCACTGTCACAAGTACTGACACTCCTGTTGCACCGCTACCATACAAAACAACGTTTGCGAATCTTTAAAGTCTCACACAAAGTCTCACTTCTACCCACTCTTAAGCACACCTGCACCAATCTGAACACCGCCCGTACAACATCACACAACATCATCACTACCAAATCCGACAACATGGTCTCCGCGATGTACAAACCCAAGAACCCCGGCAATGGTCAGCCCGGTGATGGTGGTCGTAAGTGTTTCCCAAAAGAATGGTCATGGAGTTCCCTCGCTAACAGCCACATCAGGAAAGCCGCTTACCCAGGCCGACAAATGAAAGAAAGGCTGCGCCTTCACCACCAATCAACCATCCACCATCTCCTGCATCTCGGCTGGCGCATCATACGTTTTGTTTCGAAAACCGATTCCGCATTCCTTATTGCCATGGAAAAAAGCTGCTCAGCATGTTGCAGTGCAACCGCGTCGCTTTTGTCTCGCGATCCGGCTGTCGTTCCCCTGGCCCCCGTCCTCCCTGCTAGGTCCAAGACGCGCTATCGCTGAGATCGCTTCACGAGGCGCAGCACCACAGCAACGACCGATCGGGAGAATGCTGCTCCGGGCTGTGTTTGCGCCGGTGAGCCGTACCGGCACAGGAGTCATCAACGACACGACCGAGGCGACTTGGAGGACCTGGGGCTGCTACTTATCCTTGAGGCCAAATCGCGAAGTTGCCTGTGGGAGCCTTGAGTGTGCCCCGCCGCGGTGTGGCTCTAAGGCTGCGGCTGTGCAACCCATGTGCCCACAAACTTCACCCAGCCCTACTAGGCAGCGAACGTCAGTTCACCATTTGCGGTATCCACTGGCCGCTTTTCTGCCTGGAGATTGGGCCCTGGCCCGTCATTCGGCTTCAACACCGTGGCTCTGCTACTAAACGGCGGTGACTAAAGGAGTCACCCTCGAGGTAGACAGGGCTGTTAGCCTTCTGGAAGGACGCTAGAACAAAGTGCAGCCTGGAAATCGCCTTGTATGTCAGGTCGCACCCAATGAGCATTTCCAATTCTCTCTCTAGTGGCGCAGTCATGGTTCTTTTGACAAGCAATTGAATCACCGGAGCGGTTGAATCTCAACTCTCTCTCTGCGTCGCAGCCTGAAAGAAGGCAGTCATTGCCTGTTCCTGGCGGGAATTGAGGCATTACGACAGGCCTCAGGTTAGATTTATATACAATAGAAACGCCTCTGGCTTGAAACCTCATCAACCACATCTCAACCTTGACTCTGCCTGCATACCTTACACGAACCACAGCCCGCAACCTTTAGCCACGCCTATCAGCAAGCCATCTCAGCCCTAACTCAAACTCAAATCCATATACAACTACCACACCACCATGGGACTCCTCGAGCAAAACAACACTCCCTCCTACGCCGACCCCCAACCTCGAGACGGAGGTGCACCAAACCCAGGCGCAAGACTATCATCATCCATGTTGCTTTCCATGGCAGGAACAGAGCCCCAACCTCGCGATGGCGGCTAATAAGCTTCGAATTGACTTGGGTATGTCCAATGCTTTATACTATGCCCATCCGCAAACTAATATGGACCAGATCATACCTCCTGTCCTTCATCCAGCTGAACAATCCGACTTCCATCTTTCCATCATTACTCCCAAACAAACCCGGATCGATGTAAACAACTACAACACCAACGACTCCTACGCGTGCTACCCGCGGCCTCGGCCCTGAACTAGCAGCACCATTGCATCGTCCTTCCGGTACACCATTTCCTACATCGACGTCGACTTCCTTCATTATTCTGTATCATCAGTTGCATCTTGAGCGTTTGGGGCTTTCTTTTACTGTACAATAAGAGACTGTACAATGGGCATGACAGCGATTTCTTTTTTGGGGATATAGACGGCGTTTCCATAGAAAGCAGGGCAACCTCATGGCCTGGATGTCGGCTTGGCGCCTTTCAGGCAGGACAGACAGGCATTGCGTCGATACATCATTGGATTGCTTTCCATTCAACATGTATCATAGAGTAGATAATGAGTGGCCACACTACGTGGCTATGACAATCGCTGAACTAAAAGTTCAATAAGACCCTCTGCATTGAAATCAAGTAGTGAGGGTGATTGTAGAAACGAGTTAAAGTTGATGGGATTCTTGAACTGGGTGTTCGCTCGCGTATCTATATCTCTACCCCACGCTGCCTGGCCCAAGCCTTGGCATAGATAATGAGATTACTGTACAGGCATGGACGCGCCTACATGCTTGCTTCTTCTCCCCGTGGGTGCGTGTATCATGTATGCGCGCATTTGCGTCGTAAGCAAACCTCCAGGCACCTCTTTAACCATTCCCTCGAAATACCTGATGGCCTCATTATCGACTCCTAGATCTCGTCTTTCGACTCGAGCATGACGTTCTCCCGCCCATAGTGCTCGGCTTACGGACCCCGCAGCAGCACCTAGACGTTAGTCACAGAAACCCAAAAACAGAGTCACGCACGCGCACAGCATGGAGATTTTCACGGCTCAGAAAGCAACGTGCCGCCTAGTCAACCAGAATGAGTACCACCGGCGCGTCGTGCCCAGGCGCGAGCAGACGACTGGTGCTTGTCACCAAGGTCTTCAGCAAACACGATCCCTTCTGGCGTGCAAAACGGAGCACAGTCCTTGAAAGTCTTGTCCTCGCGCCTGGCTTGCTGCTCACGGAAGAGCCAAGAGCACGGTCAATATAAGAAGTGTTGTGACTGCCATCGCGTCATCACTTGGGCCTTGTTCAATCTCTCTCACCTTGACGCTTCGTACCCAAACAAACGCCGCGACTTCACGGTTTGCGCCAGCGAACACACCCCTACAACAGCAGCCTGCTATCCATCGTGCTCCCAAAGTTTATTTCAACAACGATTCGCCCAAGATGACCACTCGACCGAACGAGTACCAGCGTGTTGCGTCGCACGGGCGAGGAGGTGCTGGTAAGCCTATACTTTCCTACAGATGTGAAGCGCGACTCTGCGACGCTTGGAGTGGAACGGCTGGGTCTGTATGTCTTTGGCTATGCGGCAGAGGGTGGCAGCCTTGGCGCGTTGTTGTGCGCTACAAAGCAACCCTTAGAGTGTCTACGATTGTTCACCAGCTTCTGCTTCTGAGCGACTACTGACGTTTGTAGGCAACATCGCAAAGGACGACCCTACCAATTACCCCAAGCCAGAAGACCTCGTCACCCCAACCCTCAAGTCCAATACCTACACCACAGGTCGAGGTGGAACTGGAAACATGGCGCGCAACGATCCCGAGCGTCCTGAACTTGCGCGCGCTGCTCAAGACGTTGAAAGCAAGCCGCACCCAGAGCCACAAGGCCCCAAACACTACGGTCGTGGAGGTGCCGCCAACATCATCGGTGATGGACAACCTGCGCAACGAAAGAGCGCCGAAGCTAAGCGCAAGAGCGAGGACGAGAAGCGCGAGGACAACGGCAAGGGCCTGCTCGGCAAGGGCAAGGATTTGTTGAATAAGTTGGGCAAGAAATAAGTCTGACCTGTCCAACGGTCAACATCATGCTACAGTATAGCCATGCATGATGCGCTGCCTGCCTGGAGTGGTCGATGAGGCTTTCGGTTTCTCTTTTACGGTTCATGATATCCCCGGAATTGCAAGGCTTTTGGTCTGTGGGCGGAGGAGTTGGTGTATCTTGTTATGATTTTCAACATCGTCTAACCTAACTAGCATAATGGTAGTCAGTTGCTTGATCATCCTATTGACTGCCATGCTTGACTAATCAGCTTTTCGATGCGGCTGCCATGCCATTTTTTCGAGATAGCGTGCTTGCTCATCGCGATAGTGTGTTGATTGGGCGTCCATGCATACTACGCAGCCATCTCCTAACGGCCTGAGAGTGCCCAAGTATTACATCATCACACGGCCGATCCCAACATTCATACAGTCCCTTCACCGCTTACATACGGATTGCGCACTAATGCTTGCTTTTCTCCTCTCGTTAGCACCATCGGCAGTCAGTTATTTTAGAACCCGCGAAATGCTTTGATAGGACGATGCTGGTTATTCCGCCCATAAAGGGTCCTCGGCAAGAGGCAAGCGTCATGCGCGGGGGATTTCCAACCCGGGACGTCCACCCATAGCGGGGCACTCATCCTTCTACTGTTCCATCAAGACAGCGTCATGCGCATGGTCTGAATGCACCTCCTCGAAGTCTTGCACTGCAGTATCGCCATGCAAGTCCCAGGAAAGGTGTTCCGAGCGGATGTGTCACCTCCAACTGCCGATTCTGACGAGCACACCACCACATACGAGCCGCCCTCTACCGACGTGGTGAACTAACAACCCATTCCAGTCGCGCTCAACTCCGGTATCCGATGGCTCGGTACGCTATCCGCAGTCCGCCGCTCCTCCATCACCTGGTATGGTCCTGCCGTTATGGAGGGTCGTCCGACCGCTACACTGTGGCTGCAGATAATGCCTCATTGGGATGCATGCTTTTGGTGGGGGATGTAAGGGGGTGACGTAGAGAGTCCAGCAAACGTCCAGCTGACATGCGAGACTGTCAGGAAGAGAGGCCATCTACGGGGTTTCGAAACAGTACTTTGACTTGCGCAAGAGGTAGACAGACGCAATACTCCAGAGTACGCGAGGCAGTTCGCATAGAGCAGCCTTACTGTACTCTTCCGCACCCTCTCGAGATCCGTATATGCACAGCATCGGTCCTATACCAGCTCCGGATCTTGCTCCGCTTCACACTGTCCAGACATAGGCAAGTAGTCCGGTGAGCGGCGGTAGACCTCCCCGGCATGCGCTCTTGTCCGAGGGCGTGAACCTCGGAATCTTGGACATGATGACACCACACCGTTTATGCGTAGGTATGTGTTTCGCCCAGCTTACGACAAGTACGCCTCATCGTACGACGTGGGTTGGCACGATTGGTCTGTAGGTGCCCTTGTGCAGCCTTCAACTTAGCCGACGTTTTTCTTTCCAGCTGGACGTGATTCGGCTTATGGTAGTATGAGTGTCGGCTTGTGTATTAAGGTTGCGGTACGTCCCGCCGTGGTGGATTACCGGCTTTGCATACCTTTTTGCCTTTCGCAATCTCTTGCTGCTTTATATGAATCCACTCCTCAAGACTATCTGAGCAGTAGATAGATCATCATTCATCGCCAGTATGTCGACTACTACTACCGAGACGAAGACGTACGCAGATACGTGGGTTCACTACCATGATGGTGGTGTTCCTGGTCGAAGACCGGTTCTCAAGGGCACCGCTGCCAAAGAGACGTTCACCGAACTACCAAAGATCGACTTCAGACGCATATACTCAAACAACCTGGAGGACAGGAAAGAACTAGCCAGAGAAGTCGGCGCCGCATGTCGAGACATAGGCTTCTTCTACGCAGTGAACCACGGAGTGGACGATGATGTACTGGAAGACACCTTCGATGCGTTAAAGGAGTACTTTGCGTTACCAACCGACGTCAAAATGGAGACTCATAATCAAAAGACAGAGAAGTTCAGGGGCTACGAAGCGTTCTTAGAAGGCAAGCTCGACCCAAGTACACGAGGAGGTAACGTCTTCACTGTCTCCACCCACAAGACGATCTTCTGTCTCTAACAACACCATCAAGATCTCAAAGAAGGCTTCCTAATGGGCGAAGACTTCACCGACTCAGAACAACTCTCCCTCATCACCTCGCTCCCTCCCTCACCACAAGCCCCGCGCAATCAATGGCCCAGCCACCCGTCCGCCCTCTTCTGGCGCCCAGCCATCTACCGCTACTACAAATCCATGTTCGAGTTCAGCAAACGCATGCTCCACATCTTCGCCCTCGCTCTCGACCTCCCCGAAGACTACTTCGACACCATAACCACGCACCCCATGACCAACGTCCGCGCCGTCCACTACCCACCCCAAGAGCGTCAAAGCGACGTAGGAATCGGTGCCCACACAGACTTTTGCTGGTTCACGCTCGTATGTCAATCCAAAACCGCATACCCGGCTCTCGAAGTGCTGAACGGGAACGGCATCTGGGTCCCTGTTCATCCCCAACCCAACACGTTCGTTGTCAATATTGCGGATTTCCTCAAGTTGGTTACGGGCGGCTCGTGGCAGAGTACTGTACACAGAGTGCGGAATATCGGGGGCGAGGAGAGGTATAGTATGCCGTTCTTCTTTAGCCCGAATGAAGATGCAAAGGTTAGTGTTGTGCCGCATTTGAGAGAGGAGGGGAAGCGGTACGATGAGTTTGGCGTTGGGGAGTATTTCCAGAAGAGGCTGGATATTGATCGGAGGACTCATTTGGATGATGAAGAGAAGGTGGAGGAGAAGACGGAGGACAAGCCAAAGAGGCCAGTGAGGGAGAGGAAGGACAGTGGTCTTTGAGCATGCAAGCTGGGCGAGCATGCAAAGTAGGATGAATTGTGACTGACAGTGCGGGCGATTGTGATATCCATAAGTACACATTACAGGCATGAGAAATGCCACGCTTCGTCGTAAATACATAAAATGATGCCATCAAGCATGACCATTCCGTCTCTTCGCTTCCTCCAACGCCATTCGTAATCGATTTTCCTTCTCTGCGTCCTCGCCACTCTTACCCATCTTCCTCTGCACCAACTCCCCGATTTCAACATCATCGCTATCCAGCACACTGACCCTCCTTCGAAACTCTTCCACCAAGTCTTTCTCTGCTTCCCTCTTTTCAGTCTCCAATTCGCGTATGCGCGCTGGATCCGCACCACCGGCTGTCACTTGCGCAATCTCCGCGTCTATATCGGCGTTGTTGGATTCAATCTCCAGCGCGTTGAAGAGGGACAGAAGCGTCTTTGACGATTCCTTCAGAGCCTTGAGAGCGGTCTGTACATCTTGGAGAACTGCTGGATCACCGGTGCCATCCTCAAGATCCTTGGTTGCTGCAACGATGTGGTCGATTTCTTTTTGCTCAGTACTGACTGCATTGACAATCACATCCTCGACAAGGCGGACAAGCTCGCCTACACGCTCCGCCTTCTCGCGCTTGGCTTTGAACATAGCTTGCTTCTCGGCGTTCTCATAGTGCTTCTCCATGGCTTTCATTTGGCTGATGTTTCCGGCGGCATAAAGAGGCTGCGTCTCCGTCTTTTTGTAGCGTCTGTCGCGTTCGGCAACGAGTTGTATGACGACATCGTGTCTCTTTTCAACCTGCGTGTGGATGTCTTCCAGGAGCTCGAAACAGTCTTTCGTGCTCGGAGTATCGGTTCCTTCCATGCTCTTAAGTCCAGCGACGGAAGACGGTAGTAGGCGCTTAGCTTCGACGTACAAATCCATCAGGGCTTTGATCTCGCCATGTAGGCTGGTGAAGATGGGGTCAAACACAGTCTCTACATAACTCTTGTACTCGTCTTTGTCTTCTTGCGCTTTGAGATCTCCCTCTTTCTGCTTGAACTCTTCCTCGAGCTGATTCATCTCCGCATACGAGATCTCATTGCTGTTGAAAAGATCGTCGTTGTGCTCCTCGTTCTCTTCTTGACGCTTGCGGCGGGCGTCGTCCCTCTTGCGGCGATTCAGAGATGCTGATTTTTCCCATGTCTTCGTGATTTCATCGGCGTTGGTGGGTTTCGATCCCACATCTGTGAGCCTCGCTCTTATATCTTGAATCCGGTGATTTGGGAGGCTATCGCGCATCTGTTTGGGCAAGAGTCCCTTGAGCAATTTGTTCGCATCTTCCTTCGTTGGTGCAATTGAAACTGGGCGGCGTGGGGTCAGAGTCAATGGTGCGGGCAAGGGAACATCCGCGTCGCTACTGGAAGGCCGGGATGCAGGCGTCTGCGCAGCCGGCTGATGGGCCCCAAAGAATATCTCATCGTGTCCTTTACTGTTGTTGCGGCCCGAAGGTGAAGCTAGCCCCGGAGTATTGGAGAACGACATTGTTGGTCTGTGTCTCAATGGGGCTGGGTCAATGGATATGCTAGCAGGTGGGACGTATGCCTTATATTGGTGTTGCATCTGCTCTTCAGGCGGGGATTGCACTGGCGTCTTGTTCGTATCATCATCAATGGAGCTTGTCGGAGTCAGGATCGTTGTTGATTGCACTGAAGGTGGCGCCTTTGGAACGCCCTGGTAGTCAGTTGGCGGCAACGTAGTTTGACGCGTCAAGATGGGTCTGCCACCAGGACTATATTCAAAGTCATCATCGAATTCCGATTCCTGCGGTACGTGGATGTTCAGATCCTGTTTCTTGGTGGTGATGTTCGAAGTTGCACGAGAGCGAGCAGCTTGCTCTGGTTGGTGTGATGTCTCTGGTCCCACTGGATTCGTTTGGGTTGAGGTATCGAGGGAGATGATTGCCCGCATGCTAGACTCAACCTTTATGAACGCCTTGAAAATCTTGACCTTCTCTTCAACTTGTGGTTGCGCGGCCTCACTACGAAGCATGACTATGTATCGCTCTAACGAGCCAGTATACCACGGATCAAGATCCGGTATCAGATCAGCAGCTGTGGGTTTCGGCGATTCTCTCGCCTTTTCGACTTCGAGTTGGCGCTTTAGTTCAGCGACAGAACCATCACGCTCCTCAATATTGTGTTCCTTCCCTTCGACATCTTCTTTCAGAATCTCAATCGTCGTGTTCTTCTCCTTCACCAAAGCGTCAAAATTGACACTAGCTTCGTCTGCGGTGGTTCTCATAGTCTCAATCTGTGCACGCAACACATCTCTCTCGCTCGCGCTGTGAGCCTTCTTAGCTTCGTACTCAGACACGACTTTCTGGCTATTAGCCTCAAGTTCCTCAATCTTCGCTTGTAGTACGGTCCTTTCCCGTTCTGCATCTGTGCGTAATTGGTTGAGAAGGTTGCCCTTTTCTTTCTTCTCCCGTTCCGCGTCTACGCGTAGTTGTTTGATAATGTCATCCTTCTCTTGAAGTTCTACAGTAAAGTCATAGCTGGAGGACACCGCGCCGTGTGATTCATTACTAATTTGTGACCCAAAATGATGCTTCGGTTGGGTGGGTGTGTGTTGCGACGTATTCCATCCGCCCTCTGCCGAGCCGGACCCAGTCATCAACGCAACGGGCTGATGAGGGGGTTTCGTACCCTGTATGGGTTTGGGAGTTGTCCGTAAGGGCGCGACAATGGCATCTTCGACAATGAATCCTTGATGCGATGACTGCGAGTCCTGTCGTCCAGGTAGTCCTGTCGCCACAGACGGCGGTGTGGGTGTATAGCCTTCATCCCACTCGCTCGAACTCACGTGTGCGGGACGCACAGCAGGACTGGGGAACCCATGCGTCGAGGGAGGAGACGGGACGTGAGCGGGCAGCTCAATGCTTTCCGGTTGAGTACTGTCGCTTTTATTCTCTTCTTTCTTTGCACCGAAGAGTTCTTCATCGTCAATCTCCTCACTACCACCTAGGTGTTCCCAATCAGAAGGTGCACCGGCAGCCAGAACACTAAACTTGGATTTATCATCTCTAGGCGGAGGTGACGCGGGCAGTTTCTGTCCGGGTGGTTTTGGCGAAGATGTCTTATTCTCTGCACGTTGTGCGTAGAGGTTAGCCAAAGCTATCGAGCTCACTGAGTCGGTGCGCCCAGAGATAGGTTGATAGCCAGAGGCGGAGCTCACACTAGGCCGATTTGATATCGGAGACACAGGCTGACTCTGCGGGCTTGGCTGATGGTAGAAGTTCGACCCAGCAGTATCGATTCGATTATATGGCTTTGTTCGTTGGATTCCCTCGTTCGAGATCTGAGAATGCTGTTGCGGTGGGACTGGTTCTTGCGTTTGGTACCCCGATTGCAAGGGTGGCTGCTGGAACTCATATGCCTGCGGTCTGTTGTATTCATAGCTAGGCTCAGGTGCTGGAGATGCAGACTGCCATGATTCCTGAGGGCGAGGATGCTGTGGAGAAGGCTGTCCTTGTCGGTCGTACACAGACTGTCCATATATTGTCGTTGCGGCCGGTTGTTGCGACGGAGCTTGGGAATACGCTGCATGTTCAACCGATGGTTGCTGATATTGGTGCTGCTGGGGTGTCGCGAATTGGCCCGATGACTGCTGGTACTGGCTGGGTATCTGCGATTGCGAATTGTATTGGACGGGCGTTGAATGTCCATACTGAGGTTGGTAATGGTTTTGGGGAGGAACAACCTGTTGGCCATGTCGTGGAGGTAAAGGCGGCGGTTGCTGCTGCTGCTGCTGCTGCTGTAGACTATGATGTCCTTGTGCATAGGCGTTTGTTTCGGTATGTGATGTAGTATTCGTGAAACTAGCCATGCCCCCATGAGGCGGCGCATGCTGTGCCTGCTGCCATGAAGGAGCTTCTGGTGGGGGAGGGACGTATGCGCCAGGTGCTGGATTCGTATTCGAAGACGTGTACGCTTGTGCACCCTGTTGTGTGTATGCCGGCTGCTGCTCGTTCTGATGGCTGGTCGCAGAGGGTTGCTGTGGCCCTACTGGTGGGTATGAGCTGACGTGACCTGCCCCATAGATAGAGCTGGGTCTGCCTCCCTGTGAAGACTGGAAGTATGTCCCACCCGGTGTGGTTGAGGGCGGCGGAGGAGCTGCGTGATGATATGGTTGTTGTGGTGTCCCTTGCACTGGATATCCTCCCTGCTGCATATGAGGCGCAAAGGCGGTACCTTGTTGCGGCTGTTGTGGCCAGTTTTGCATGCTCTGCTGCTGCTGTTGTTGTTGTTCCTGCCGTTGGACCGCCGCTGCGAAGCCGTACGGTTTGGGTGGAGGCGGAGGAGGTTGCTCCTGTTGCTGAGGATGCGATTGGTGCTGCGCGCCTGACATGGTGCCATAAGTGCCCGGGTCATATCCTCCTGGTACTTGCTGTTGCGACTGATTCCATGGATTTGATGTGTGCGTTGGCGTAGGCGCAGCCCATTGACCGTGGGCTGGGGGAGCAGACGTTTGGTATCCCTGGGAAGCTTCATCGTGTCAGCGCCTCGCTCTGGAGCTGTGTTCTATCCCGGATCAACATACCTCCATATCCAGGCGGCGGTGGCGGGACTGGTGGAGGAGCGCCCTGCTGTCCTGTGAAGCCTGTCGTGCTTCCTGGCCGCTGATATCCTGGTGCTTGCCCGTAGTTCTGCATCGCGATTGGATTCTTCTTGCGTTACCACCCAATCTATGTGTCGCGGGAGATAGCGGATCGTGTTCGTCGCGAGTGTGGGCTCGAGATGCCAGCTGAAGTGCCTGTGTGTATTAATAGGCCCTCCACAAGTGTGACATGCACATGTACGGCACGCGCTGGAATGCGATCACGAAGGCAATTGCGGTGTATCGTATAACATTGATGTAGGGAATAAGTACAAGTAGGCGATACTAAGATACATCAAACTGGGCCTCGTTTCCCCGGCATAAGGCTGAAAGCTGGAGTCCAAGTGTGCAGAAAGTGGAATGGTGTCACAGCCACGCGATGATCTGCACGCCGCGCTTCATCCCCGCTTCGCTTTACCTCATGTGACATGATTCCTTCACAGCCATCACCATTCAAGTCCTGCCCTTCCGTCTTTGATCCGCGATATACGACAGAACATACTCCACGTCCATCGCGATCGCCTCCAATGTTTCCTTCTGCTGGATACCCTTTGGTGCCTTTTTTGTCATGCCCCCCGCCGTACTCAACGTCATCTGCGCCACGTTAACCACATGATCATTGACATGCGAAAAATAAACCTACCATATCCCAACGATGGCGGTTGCTATCAGAAGACTCTGCTTGTTGTGCAACGTCTCCATCGATGGGTACTGCCGATGCGCTAATGAGCCTCTCCAACGAGACGTAGGTACCTTCTGTCAGCTTCTTCCCCTGACGCTGCTTCTGGTTCGCGTCAGGTGTTGATCCAGACCCGGCGCTCGACGGGAATTGATAGATTTGCGAAGATCCTTTCGTCTTCATTCGACTCCTCTCTTGCATGACCTTAACATCTTCAAAGGATGCATAATCGATCGGAAGCTGGACTGTCAAAGACAAAGCGAGCTCGGAGAGACTCCCTGTTTTGTACGTGTTCATCGTGATTATTAACGCATGAAATACGCGATCTTGTAGTAAACTCAGTCCGGCAACTTTGGGCATCATATGGAACATTTGCGATACTACGATGCGTCAGCAACGGTACACGCAGTCATGTAGCTTGCGCTTTAGCGAACTTACTGAACATTTCCACGCTATGGATCTCCTCTTGGTGATGCACGGCTCTCAACGCTTCTTCAGGATCCCATCTCAACAGCTCGACAGCGTCGAAAACGCTCGGAGTATATGCAGCTTCATTCCGGCTGTGATCTCTTGCCAAAAGATCACCCAACTCAGAGAACTTGACATGACTGTCGCTGTGGGTAGAAGTTCTAACCATCCAACTGGCTTGGTTCACGTCTTTGATGCGTTTCTCAACCGAGATTGGAACTGGAACCATGTCGCTGCTCCCTGTAGCATTCAGTGGCGGCATCATCACATGTCCAGTTTCGGGGCTCCAAGTCCCGCGCTTTTCGAACCCTTCGTCGAAGTCAATTCCTTGCACTTCTTTGAAAACACTTTCGAGGAACTTGGCTAAGCTGACACGATGATCTGAATTAGCATTATCATATGACGGGTGATGAGGCAGATCGAGTTTCTTCAGAGGTTCCAAGGTCAGATATTTGCGTGCTGTTCCTGACGTAGGAGATCTAGTGGTTTGGCCAGGTATAGTGTCTGTACCAACGTTCTGGCTAAGATCGTTTTGGGTTTGTACTGGCGTGGGCTGAACAGAATCGTTGACATCGACAGGCTCCGTCATGGTGGCGATCAGAGTAGCGGAGCGGAAGTCTTGGAGATACGCAGTGAGCTACCATAGGTGAACAAAAGTGGAATGGTTGTGGCTGCTTGGTGGCTGATGGAACAGGTGCGTCGGAGGTCTAGACCACTGTGATGCAAGGCCCAGTGTAGGATAACGAGTAGGTGAACCGGCTACCAATATTAGTTAGCATTGTTGCACCCCAGTCACGTCGCCTCTTTTACGTACATATCTCGGGAAGCTACAGGCTTGTGCAAGGAAAATCGTGGCGAATGCTGTGACCTGTGACTGGTCTGACACGCCACATTCAGACGTCGGGATGTACGGCGTGGGTCTAGAACAACCTAGAAGTATGTTTGCAGAGATCTCAAACTAGTGTAGAGGCAACTTGATAAATGCCAAGCAGAAGTCTGATGGACGACGTGATGATAGAGATGGAGTCGTGGCACTGAAACGGGAGATCGACAAGGGTAGATCTAGCCCTGATTGGCTCGTTCCTGTTTGTGTGACACTACGATGTGCTAGCTGGGAAGTAGCAATCTTGGAAGTGTTTGCCCTGTACTACACGGTAGCTGAAAGAAACCCGAGCCCTGTGTTGCAGGTACCTAGGTAGCTCGAAACGTTGATGAGGATAAGGCCTTGCGTTCTACAAATTACACGCCTACTGACCCGCAGCTCACGGGTCTAGTGCTTAGCAAGTCAAAGAGTACGACAGATCCTTTTTATCGGTCCACCTGTTTGTAGTATAAAATGATTGCTCCTGTGCACTACGACGTTTTCTGCTGTATTCGTGAAGTACCACAAGCGTTTCTAGGGTACGTCGGATGCGGCGTCCCGAATGCAAACTCCTGCAGACCTGACACATTAGAAATGCATGTTTGTCGATAGACGGATATTGAAGCGAACCCTCCTCAACGTGTATTCGCGCAGAATCAGCTCCCATGATTTGAAAGCCTGAAGCGATGCGGAGAATCGGAATAGCGGTCTAAGCATGCCTGATCAGCATGTGAAGTAAAAAAGAGCAAACCTATGCCATCTGATGTAACAATATCATCAGCATGAGAGCAAAATGAGGAGAACTTGTGCAGACGCGGGCCGATTTCCAGTCCAGCATGCCGGTCGAAACAACTTCGGTCGCCGACCTGTTGTGTTCACGCTCCGCGGACGTCATGATGAGAAACCAATTGCTCCACGGAGCGTATAACCAACGCCTGCAGGACCCGATTCCGCTATTCCCACATAACAGATGGCGTGATCCCTCGTTCCCAATATCTGGCTCGAATCACGTCCAAGGTTTGATTGGTAGCCGGGCTGCAAGTTATTTACTCCACAGCACCTGCATGATGCAAGTTCAGTACATCCTTGCGGTTTGTCTTTGCCCGTTCGAAACGACATGCCGAAATGCTAAGTTTATCATGTCAAGAGGCATGCTAATGCGAAAACCAGGCAATGCATAATCAGCTATTTTGTCTTTGTGAAATAATATCGGACGATGTATTATCTTACTCCGCGGAAGGGAAGTGCTGCGGGGACAATGCAAAGCGCTATATGCGGCAGATGGACAAACAAGAACTATAGCCCCAGTGATTAAGTACGTATCCAAGCGCCTTGCGAAAGAACATCGACAAATGCCTTTGTGAGACTAGGTGTTGTTGCACATTGGGGTTCTGCTGCCTGCCATGTCAGGTGGCTTATGGCGTGGGTGGGCTTGCTCCATTCCTTTGGCGCGCCGTCGATCTGCAGGCGGCTTCGGGTCAAAACCCCGAAGATCAATGTTGTCGCGCGACTAGCATCTGCCACGTGATGTCGGTGGGTTTGCTTAAACCCTGGACATGTGGTGACAGATTAGCATGCCAAATCTTCGATGTTGGCAGACATGGATAAAACCACCAAAATCCACTCAACACGCCACGCCAAGCACAGGATCTCGATGTTGCCCGGGACAATTGACCGAAGGGGGTCCGCTTGCGCATATGTACTGTCCTCCTAGCTCTGGCTGCAGGCTGCAGTTAAACTAGCTGCTGTCGGGTGCATGCTTTCCGTTGGCCACTATTGAATCCGCCGCATGCGAACACTGTAACCGCCTTGCACGGCTTGTGCGCTTCTTGATCCCAGACAAGACTGACTGCCAATCACACCACATTATGCAGTTTTTGGAATAATCCGGACTGCCGTTTAGACCAGCTGTCCAAGCGAATAGATCTAGATTTCCTATGTACATACTACACGCCTTCCTTGCACTTGCACACACGCTCCACATGCAGACGTTCGTGTGTCCTCACGGCATGAACCGTGGAGGCTGAGCTTTCCGAAACTCTGCCATGTCAGGACAGGCTCTCTGTATGCACTTAGCATCATCCGAACGGCGCGTGCGTTGCGGACTTGAAAGGACCCATAGTCCATTTCCAACACTTCAATCCTTGAGGTATGGATCCATCCTCCGTATAATCACTTGGTATTCGATAGGCTGATAAGTGGACTGGTTGCGTTGGGGTATCATCTCGAAATAGCAAATAACATATGAAAACGTAAAGCGTCCCCGCGCATGCTCACTTGGCTGGTGCGCGGTACACGTATGGCAGTCCTGTCGTTACTGACGTCTCGCAGCGAAACAGCTTGTGATCGCATGCGGTATATACTGCCCACTGGAACGAGCCATGCGGAATGCTCATGCCGAATCATGTACTGTAACATTGGTATAACGCTCAAAAAAGGAATCAAGGCGAGCTCTCGGTCTCGACCATATCGTCGTCCGCTGCTCTTGATGCTAGTTCCCCTGCTCTTACGAGGACCGCAAGTGACCCCTGATTACGATAATCATGGGGAATATGTGAGAGGTGTGATGTTGGCATCGGCGGTATCGGCCGATCCAGTGGAGAGGCTAGGGGTGCTATACTGGGCACTGGCTGGGGAAGCATGCGCATCGTCTTACTCGGATCTGCAGGTAATGTCTGCCCGGGATAAACTGACATGGAGTACGCTTGAGATCCTTGATTGCTGTGACCACTCTCAGACGATAATGTTGTATCTTCATGACTGAGTGGGGGAAGACGCGCGGAGTCGCGCGGAGTCCTGCGAGAGAGCATGTCGTTAGGCCCCTGATAGTGATTTGGGTGGGGATATGGAGGTGGTGGCGTCGATGCAATTTTTTGGTGGAGGTCCAGGTTGTACGCTGTCGGCTGATGGTACGGATTGGCATCGAACGGGATCCTCGTATCTCGGTTGGAACTGGGTACGGATGGGTCATAGGCACCGCCATCTCTTTGCAGGGCCGTGGTCCGTGGAGATGCAGAAGTAGGGGAGAACTGTTCGCCCGAACGGGGAGAGTTGAAGCCAGAAAGGGGAATATTGGCCGGCGGTGTCGAGTTTGAAGGGTAGACTGGGCCAGCTGGAAGTCGTGAAGGGGGGATAGGTTGAGTGGAATCTGGTTTCTGTTGCACTGCTGCTTGGGCATCAGACTGGATAGAACTCAACCTTCTGTTTGCTGGCTGGTCGGTCTGTTCATAGCTACCTCCTCGTGTTGAAGCGCTGGTTTCGGTCTCGAGTTTCGAGCGTTTGCCTTCTGCAAATGTCAATACGTTGCGGTACATGGCGACGGAAGCGGTGGACAGACCTTTAGTGGGCACGGAGTGCTTCGACTTGAAATCTTCGAGATACTTTTGATACGCCTCGAAATGGGGCGTCTTCTTGTACTCAGCCAGCTCTGCATAGTACTTCTCTTTGGCACCGTTGGCCTGCCGTTCACAACCTTCGCGTTCCTCGGCAGGCAAGACTTGCCATTTCTCGCCGACTACCTTGGCAATCTCGGTAAAAGTAAGATCTTGTCCCTTGAGTGACTCTCGCACCTCTGCTGCGGATTAGTCGTGATCACGTTGCACCATAGACCAGACTTACGATTGGAGAATATGACGTAAGCAGAGGGTGGACGTTCTGGAGCATGTTCATCAGGCTGCGTTGGGTTAGCGATGTTGCACGACAGACAGGATCTGCAGAGTGGGCTACCTTGGGATGTCGACGGTACTTCCGCTTCGCCCCTGTTCCATTCGGTGCAGTATTGGTAGGCTCTGGCTGCTTGCTTTTGCTCTCTGGCCCCGAGTCGTCACTGCGATACGAGCCGGCGGTGCTTCCAGCTCGTGCAAGATTGATAGGTAAAGGCCTATCCGAAGACTGTCCGCGCGATTCGGCGATGGCCCGTTGAAGTTTCTACGAAGAGGTCAGTTATTGCCATTGACAACGTGGCAGGATATTGACGTACCCGACGATGGCCAAGCTTGACGTTGAGGTGACTTCTGCGGAATAGTAAGCAGGGGCGGCTTGGGCAGGTAGGGGTGGGGCAGTTGCGCACAAGTCTGATTCTGTGATGTCGAGCACAGTCTCCCAAGTGTCGAAGCCTTCGGCCGTGAACACTTCGTGGTACTGGGACAGTCCCAATCGCGCGAGACGTTCTCTCAAGTCGCTCATGTAGGAGGGCGTGGGCGCGTGGACTGGGCGGTGTGGTGTAGCGACCAACTCGAACAGCGCGGGCCAGAGAGGACTTGGTATGTCGTAGATTATTAGAGCACTAGTGGCAACGGGGTGGGAATCGAGCGTGATCGAGAGGGCTCGAGTATGGCGGAACTAGTGTACAAGGATCAAATAGGAAATGTCTGGGTCGTGGGGTGGCTATGTGATTGGTGCGGCACGACGAGTGTGGCGGATCGACTCGTAACGAAAATCCGCGTAGGGGTCAAAGTGTTGCAGGGCGCAAAGCGCAGAGAAGAGCAAGTGAAGGAGCAGTCAACGACTAAGGTGCATCCATATGTGGTGGCGCCTAACGTTGGGTTTGGGGTAGGTGGGTCGCGGACCGATCAGCAGAATTCTGTGATTATGCTGTGGTAGGGGCAGGGAGGGAGTGTCTCGGCTACTGTAGTGGTGAAGACAGCGGACGCAGCCTAGTAGAAACGCGGCCAGGACAACGGCCGTCGAGAGTCAGCAAGCGGCCGGAGCTCATTTGGCGCGTCCCAAGCGGTGGTGCGCGCTGAGCAGAGTCGCACGAGGCCTGGGTTTGCGGTGAGAGTAGGCAGTTCCGGGCGAGAGCGGTGCAGGAGCAGGTCCAGGGCAGAGGGACAGGGCTAGCAGTAGGCAGGATTCGGCGCAATCATGGCGGGCGTTGCAATTGGCGCAGGGGCGGGTCAGGAGAAGGCGGCGTGGACGAGGGATGACGCTGATGATGATGATGATGGGACGATGGGATTTGCAAAAACAAGAGCCTGGGAGCCAGAAAATAAGGACGTGTGACTGTGCAGCAACACCTAGGGCCAGGGCTCTCGAGATCAGAGCAGGCGATCGGCGGAACAGACAGGCAGAGGGCGACCAGGGGGGCCACGGTGCGAGCGAACGCTCCAGCCACGTCTTCCGGACGGGGAGCTCACTGATGCGGAATCTCGTCCTGGCGATGACGTGGGCTGATAGGCTGCGACGCGTGCGGGCAGCGGGTGATGCTGTCAAGTCTACAGAACATCTCACGCAGAGGCACGATCGACGAAACGCCGGTACCTACAGTAGGGCCGGTTCGCATGAGCCGGCGACGTCCTGGGCTGCCATGTGCGCTGCCAATACACGCTGACCGTAATTGCAATCTCGTAACAACCATGGAAACACCCAGATGCCCATCGCAGCTCGTGCCGGGCGCCAGGCCTGCCAGAGCCTTGCCACAGTGCAGTGCAGCGCAGGCGCCTTGCGTCATGTTGAAGCCATTGCCATCCATTGCAAACACCGCTGTATAGCCGAGCAGACGGTCTCAGTTAAGCGACTACCGACACTCGATCTGCGATGCGACGCAGCTGGCGGCGCCGTGTACGAACGAACAGCAGACCCTTCAGAGCCCGGGACGGGCTGCATCGGCGATGGAAAATTCTGGATCCAGTCGCTCAGCACGCAGCGACGCTCTGTAGCTGGCGTTGCAGCCATTGTCCACCGACTCCCATCAGTTCCAAGGTCTGCCAGCAGGTTACTGTAGCCGTCATGGCTCAGCTGGCCGATCGCTGTGCTGCCAGGGGCGGACAGGACCCCTGGGCACCCACCTCCGCCCGAGCGTCATCGCCAGCGGAGCGGAACGTTGTTTCCAAGGTTTCTTGGTCACAGTACGCACGTGACATGATAGGTGGGCACATGCATATCCATGATATTCCATTGCGCTATGTCTCATCTCAAGGTCCAAGGTCATGGCATTCTAGACCCTACGTGTCATCAGAACCGCCTTGAATCTGCCCCAGCGTGACCATCGCGACCGACGGCTCGTCAGCCTTCTCACTAACGTCGCCGTGTCCCTCGGTAGCAGACCGTGCCGGGCTAGGCGCACCAACCACCAACCGCAGTCGTGGCCGTGTCGTCGTTGTCGCAATATGGGCTGAAGTCATACGATGCTGCTTTGCATCGGCCCTATTCGTCCTCCAGTACAGTTTGCCCATCGCCTCCCGGCACCATCTGGAGCTGTCAGTACTGGCGCCAAACGAAACAGCCTGTTTCATACCATGCAGATGTTGTTGCCGTTCAGTAGGATTTTGGGCAACTCGACGTTCCCCTCCGCTGGGTCACTGCCGTCATGTTAGTGAATACGTCCATGTTAAACATGCAAAGAACCTTGGAAGCACGCACATCTCCGTCACATTCTCCAGCACCATGTCTGTGTCTGTTAGAGTAGTTCCATCTCCCGACTTGCCAAATATACTTACTGACGTAGTCATCAAAACCCACCAGCTTTCCAGTGAATTCCTTTCCACCGTTCATGATGACCCAGATCTGCGAACCCACGCACTTGTCGATGAGCTCTGCAGGAATTAGTCAGGAACCGACACCCGGTCGGAAGTAACGCACCTAGCGGAAGAAGGTTCTCGAGCGACATGGCGGCGTGGTTTGTTGTGAGCTGAGTTTCCGTCGTTGGAGGTGACTGTCGCGTTTGAGGTGTCGATGCAATCGAGGTGGTGATTACCCAGGTGGGCTTGATATCTTGGCGTTCAAGACTATCTGCGACAGGCCGTGCTAGCCAACCATTGCTCGCGCCACACCAGGCAGCAAACGTCCTTGTCCACACAATTGACTCGCACCCGTGGCGACTATCCCCTCCTGCCGGTGCCTATTGGGTGCACTACCATGGAGTGTTATGCTCTTCCGTCGACGCGCCTCTCTGCTGAGCGCGTCAGATGCCCCGCGGCGTGTTTGCCATGAGCCGCCTACCCACGCCTTCTTCTCCCTAGAGCGCCATATACGGCATTCTCATATACTCAGAGCGATGCACACTACCCCATTACGCTCGACGCCTACCACCCCACCTACCTCGACCTGCCGATGGAAGCGGGGACGGCCCGTTCCTCAAAGCGACAACTTTCCTAGACGAATCCACAAGACTCCCACCCCGGGGCTACAACCTCCGGCTAGCCAGCCTACTTCTAAAGACCCAGCCCCTATGGCCCGGGACCATCGTCAAATACGTCAGGCTTCGGCTACGCTACATGTACGGCTGGCTGAGACGGCTCCAACATTGAGCGCTGACCGATTTCAGCGAGTGGGACTATGGAATCCAGCTCACGGACTGCGTTTTGCGACAACAGCGACAGCGGAGGCGCCCAAGCCGGATATCTCTGAAACTGCAGAGACCGAATCTTCAACTAAAGACGAACTCGCCGCGGCAACCCACATCGACGACCCCTCCCCGCACACTGATAACGAAGCAGGCGATGCTGTCGGACAGGATGGAGAAGCTAGTATGGGACATGTCTCGGAGAGTACGGACTCTAGCGACCTCTCGTTCGAAGGAGAGTCAGAGGCCAAGGACGACGAAGACGTAGATGAGCACGTCTCTCTTGCCTACCAGATCCCGGAGGAGAAGCTGCGTGCTGCAATGCTTGCCACTCCCCAAACTCGTGATAGTTATTGGAGTGCGAAGCTATATCAAGGACCCGATGGCGAATCGCTCTCGACCCATTATTGCAAGTCTTTCGACGTTGCTGAAAGGGTGGCCAAATACTTCTTACAAGAGAAGGTGATAGGCTTTGATATTGAGTGGAAGCCTCGCGGAAACCCATATTCTATCAAGCAGAACGCTTCCTTGATTCAGCTGGCGTGCGAAGATCGCATCGCACTCTTTCACGTGTCGCTGTTCTCCGGGAAGACAGTGGAGCAACTGATGCCACCCAGTCTGAGGGCTGTTCTCGAATCACCCAGCATTTACAAGGTAGGCGTGGCTATCAAAGGCGACTTCAAGCGCCTAGAGAAGTACCTCAACATTCAATCTCAAGGTGTCTTCGAGCTTAGTCGCTTGCACAATCTAGTTGAATGGTACGAGGTGGAGCCTAGCAAAGTGTCAAACAGACTTGTGAAACTCGCTTCTCAGGTGTTACAGCATCTCCAACTGCCTTTATATAAAGGTGAGCGACTAGTTGACGATCCGGATACGACCTCCAGTGTCCGAGAAAGTGACTGGAGTCTGCCCCTGGATTTGCAACAGATACACTACGCGGCTGCCGATGCATATGCTGGCTTTCGGCTTTATCATATGCTTGAATGGAAGAGGACACGGATGAAGCCAGCCCCTCCTCCAGTAGCTCTTTGCGACTTCGACAACAAGCCTACTCCCAGGTCAAAGGAGCCTCGTAAAAAGGTAAAGACAGCTACCAAGTCTGATGATGCAGTGGACGTAGTTGCGAAGTCGTCAATCGACGCGACAGAAGAGCAACAAGCAGATGAAGAGGATGCCGAAGGGTATGAGACCGCGACGGAGGAATTTACCGACAGCCACGAACTCGAATACGCACCAAATGAAACACGAAAAGCTGCATCCGTAGATGACTCGAACAAGATCTCTACGGCCCAGGCTGCGGTGAAGATCGATTCGAAAAAGCTTAAGGCAAGTGGACCTCCTTCACAAAAGCAAATTGGCCGTGAGGACCTTTCCTGGCTTCAAAATACCGACCCCGGATACCCTGAGCTGCCCAAGACATCGCAGGAAGAAGACGTGGACCCACAGTCTACCGGACCTCCCAAAGATGAAGTTGCCATGCAAATGGGGAATCAAGGCCATGATATTTCACGCCGGGAGCAGAACGATATCGATGATGAATACGCAGACCCAGAACTTGAGGATGCGCTAAGATGCATGACTTTGGACGAAAGTGGGAGGCTTATTCAAGACGTGAACGATCCAGCATCAGAGCATACTAGCCCGCCAATTACCATAAGCCAAAACGATCTGGGAACGCAGTCAATACTACATGCCGAACCAGCAATCGTTCAAGCTTCTAATGCTGCCAAAGTGGCTGACCCACCAAGCCCCAATCATATTTCCCTTGATGCTCCCGAATCCGCCGAGCCAACACCAGCCCCGCAGTCAAACATCGGCCTACTGAGCGAGCCATCACGAACACCTGAGTACAACTTCGCGACAACATGGGCACAGGAACATCTTCAAGTTACTATTCCATCACCGACTTCAACGACACCCTCACGTATACGCGCAACTGTGACACACCTTCGCACTTATCACATGTGGCACTACCAGAAGCTCTCGGTTGAGAGAATGGTGGCGATCTTGCGAGATCCGCCGCTCTCAAGTAACACGATCGCGAACTATATCTTGCATGCAGTGACGTTGGAGAGGCTTGAATATGAGGAGGACTCTCTCCGAAGTGTGCTACTAGCACTACCTTCAGGGATGCGAAAGGGACGATGGAGGCAGCTAGCCGAGAAAGTTGGCGTGTGAAATGAATACGCAGAAGACGTTACTACATCGGCCGTAACTTGAAGATTTTGCCACAGTATTTTTTCAATGAACGGGCTATTCTTAGACATTCTAAAACCGCGGGATGAAGTTGAATACGTGTTGAGAGGATTTCCGGTGATTTTAGTGTTATGTGGTCTCTTCGTATTCAGACTTGTCAGTTTGCACATGGAACGCACTGCGCGGAAGCCATTCCGCTTTTGTCAACCAAGTCGTGGCTCATCTTCACGCGTGTATGCTCAGCTCACGCGTCTATACTCAGTGTTGCGCGTCTATGATCTCGCGAAATGATGTGATACTCCAATGATGTCCAAGCACATGAGCAGTGGACACATGTCACCATTCAGCCACGGCCGCACTCACCAGGTACCATGTGCGGCGCAAACTAAGTCAGGGTCCAGACACGCACTAGCTAACCCCACGCGTGCCAACCGCGAAACTGCGGTGAGGAGCAGCCATCCCTGCAGGAACCCCTCCGAGATATATCAGGACAGTCGGCCCCTGCTCTGCTACAGCTCTGACTATCTTGACGATCTCCCACCATCCCAATTGAGCGATCTTTGCCCACATACCTGTCTATCCAAGACTCACAAGAAGACCTCCACCATGGCCGCCGCCGCAGCTGTCTATCCCCCGCTCAACCAGCGCCCGGTTAAGAACACGGTCCTCCTGTTCGATGTCGATGACACACTCACAAAGCCCCGGCAAGTGCGTACACTTGATGCATGCTCAACGATGCTTCTCTAACTCCGTCCCAGCTCGTCACTCCGCAGATGCTGCAGCTCCTTTCCGAAGTCCGTCACAAGTGCGCCATCGGTTTCGTTGGCGGCTCCAACCTCGTTAAACAACAAGAACAGCTCGGCGGTCCCGTAGATGTTACCTCGCTATTCGATTTCTGCTTCGCCGAGAACGGACTCACCGCCATCCGCATGGGCGAGGTCTTGGCTAGCCAGAGCTTCATCGCGTGGATTGGCGAGGACAAATACAAGGAATTGACCAAGTGGTACGTAAATACAGCGGGCTGTAGAGCATTGCTAATCTCCATGCCAGGATCCTTCACTACATTGCCGATCTCGACATCCCCATTAAGCGCGGTACCTTCATCGAGTTCCGCAACGGCATGATCAACGTCTCCCCCATCGGTCGTAATGCCTCCACCGAAGAGCGAAACGAATACCAAAAGTACGATCTTGAGCACAAGGTCAGGGAAACCATGGTCGCCAAGCTCAAGGAAGCATTCCCCGACTCTGGCCTCACATACTCCATCGGCGGTCAAATCTCGTTCGACGTATTCCCTACCGGCTGGGACAAGACCTACTGCCTGCGACACATTGAGGCGGAGAAGGGCTTGTCTGGTGTCGTCTACGACAAGATCCACTTCTTTGGCGACAAGGCCTACGAGGGTGGAAACGACTGGGAGATCTACAGCGACGAGCGGACCATCGGACACAAGGTCAAGAACCCGGATGATACCTATGCGCAACTGTCGGAGCTATTGAGGAGCTTTCAGTAGTGGGGTTGGACGCGTTGATAACGGACCCTGACGAAGCACCCACTGCAGCATCTTTCTGTCTGATATGAGAAAAATAGTACTGACGTTAGAGTACGACATATAATGTGAACAAGAATCATGCGATGCCATTGGTCGGGGAACATGTTCTGGGCCTCGTCTCCCAATACCCCCTCGCATCGGCATATGCCCAGATCTTGACCTTCACGCAGTTGCCGTAATCCGTGACTTTAGTGAAGCAGCGTTGATCATTCGATAGTAACTTGCTGTGCGCACCAAGGCATCTCCCGAGGACCCATTCCGGAAACAACAGCCCGGCTTGCTATCGAAACCTTAAACTTGCAGGGTTCGGCATAGGGTCAATTAGTGAGGAGCTTACTCATACAGCGCCCTGCTTGGTCACCATCAGCTTCAATGCCGAAAGCCATACACTCTTTCCACTATAGGCAGCTCGGAGCTGAGCCTATACTGACCAATCGTCATTGGCTTTCCGTGTGACAAGGCGTATGCAGGTACTCAATCGGATCGTCTCCCCGCACCGGAGTACAGCCGCGATCATGGCACCGGAAGTTAGACGCAGAGTGCAGATTGTGATTGGGTACATTCGCACCGATTCATAAACAACGTGGGGTTCCAAGACGTCCTGGGACAATATTACATGCCGGTTAAAGATGCGGGCGCACTTCGCTGCTAGGTATCTCGCATCTCAACAGAGAAGCAGTGAAGTCAGATCTAAAAAGACAGCTGACAGTATACAAGTACTGACAACTCTACGGAAGCACCTCGGAAACAGACTGCTAACGTCTACACATACCCCGTCATGAGAGTGCCTGCAATCCCGCTCATCTTACTTCCAATTCTTGCCTCAGCCTCCCCCCTGCACCATGCTTCTTGCATTTCGCCACAATCTTCCTCCAACGCTTCAAACGTGTACGATTATATTGTCACCGGTAGCGGTCCAGGAGGCGGTACAATCGCCACCAATCTTGCTCTTGCTGGACACTCCGTTCTGTTAATCGAGGCTGGATCAGACGCTTCGTTTGATATCCGCACCCAAGTGCTCGCTCTGAATGACTTCTCCAACACGAATGTAGCCTGGCATTTCTTCGTCAAGCATGGTGATGACGAGGAAAGGTTGAAGAGGTATAATCTGTTGGTTTGGAGGTTGAAGAATGGGGAGTGTAAGTCGGAATATTGGTATAGATGACCTGTGTACATTGCTAATTCCAGTGATAGATTGGGTTGGAAAAGATCCCAGTCTTGAAGGACATGTAGGCGCCGAGAGGTTGGGCGTTTTCTATCCTAGAGGTGTGAGTGGCATCCTCCCGTTGCGAATTGCATGCGAAATGGTTACTGACTGTATATGCCGCAACGTAGGCTACTTTGGGCGGGAGCGCAATCATTAACGCGGCTGCGACGTTCCTGCCAAGCGACAGCGATTGGGACTTCTTTGACAAGGGCGTTGAAGATGGCATCTGGAGGTAAGCCGCCAACAAATCTCGTCTATCAAGGTAGTACTAACATTCATGCAGCGCCGAATTGATGCGGAAATACTTTGAGAAAATCGAGCATAATAACTATCTCGAACCCGGTACCCCTGGTCACGGCTTTACAGGCTGGCTACAGACGAACATCGCTGACCGAGCTACCCATGCGGCTGAAGCACTCCGCTTCAAGGTCTTCCAAGCTGGGTTGAAATTGGTTGGGAAAGATCCGGAAAATGTACTGGACTACCTCACCAGCGATGCAAACTATCTCGATCCAATGCGTGATCAGACAGAGGGTCTGTCGTCACTGCCATTCCATGTCACACCCAACTGGAAGCGCTTCAGTCCACGCGACCGTATCCTGGAAATGCGCAACCTGACGAATTCGGATGGAACACTGATGTACCCGCTACATGTCCAGCTTGAGTCTCTGACGACAAAGGTGCTGTTCGATGAGTGCCATGGTAATGGCACAAAGCCGCGAGCAATTGGGGTTGAATACTTGCAAGGCAAGTCCGTATACAAAGCTGACCCACGTCGTAATGCTTCCACCACCGGTACACTGCACCAAGCTTTTGCTCGAAAAGAAGTCATCGTAGCCGGTGGTGCGTTCAACTCGCCCCAGATCCTGCAGCTCTCTGGCATCGGACCCAAAGCCCTTCTCGAGAAGTACAATATCCCTGTGATATCTGACTTACCGGGCGTGGGCCGCAACCTCCAGGATAACTACGAGGTACCCATCTACGGAAACGCCCAAATCAGCTTCGCAACGACACCTGATCCAGATGCACCAAAATGCACGTACGGCACACCTGGTGACCCATGTCTCGAACTCTGGTACCAAGGCCAAGGACCCTACGCGCGCGGTGGCACAAACTCAAACGCGTTCCTCCTCAAGACAGCCCATGCGGTGGAAGGCGAAAGAGACGAGCTAATGTTCGGCTTCACGGGTGGCTCCTTTACGGGCTTCGCGCCACCGACGTCTCAAAACACCACACGCTACCCTCCTACAACATTCTCTTGGTCCACCGTCAAGATTCATCCCCAGAACACTGCCGGATACGTCCAAATCCGATCGGCCGACCCGGTGGACACACCAGAAGTGAACCTGAACTACTTCGCCGAGGGCGCAGAAACAGATCTAAACGCCATGCTCGACACTGTCGCCTTCGTCCGTAGAGCATTTGCTTCCACAGAAGCACCGGTCGGCCCTGTAACCTCTGTCTCTCCACCCTGTCCGCCTGCTGATATCCTTGAGACGGGCTACTGCCGCGACGTGCAGATTGATAGGGAGTGGATCAAAGATCAGGTCTTCGGTCACCATCCTACAAGCACGAACAAAGTCGGCCCGGATTCTGATCCGATGGCTGTGTTGGATACAAGGCTGCGGGTTAGAGGGATCGAAGGGCTGCGAGTTGTAGATGCGAGTGCGTTTCCTAGATGTCCGGGTGCGTTTCCGGCGGTTAGTACGTTTTTGTTGAGCGAGAGGGCGACGGATTTGGTGTTGGAGGATGTAGGCAAGTGGTAGGCTGGATGTTTGCTGTTGAGTTCTAAGATCATGAGTTTATGAGACAGTGGAAGCATTGCGATTGCTACTGTACGAGCTTAACTGCGACATAAATGAGTTACATCTTCGCATATCTGCATTGCAGACGAATCGCAGTAAATGCGGATCTCCCGTCGAAGCAGTGGGAAAGCGGCATGACGAATGTCAGAACCAGAGCCCTGCATTAGCGTCTCTGGCCCTACCTAACGGCTTTGATTGGGCCTACAGGGAGCTGGGTCTCCACAGTGCCCTCTCTGCCACAATCGATGGTTTTCGCATACCTTCCTAATTTAGAAGGTTTCCCTGTAGGCGAGACTCTGATTGGCCCCACAGGGCTGAGAGAGAGACAGGCTCGCATCCGCGGCCAAAATTTATTTGTCGCAAAGCGTCCAGCCCCAAACGTATCCGCCAAAACCACGCATTCCACAACAAACCTACGTGACTCGAAAGCGCCGAATCCCAAACCGACTTCTGTAACCAAACCCACAAAATGAAGCTCCTCACCCTCAACTTCCTCACATGCGCCATCAAAACCTGCAAAACCAACCCCGCGTCCTTCCCCCTCCACCCCCGCGATGCCGAACTCGAAATCGTAGAAGCAGACGTCAACCTCGCCTTTCTCAAAAACATACTACCGAGGATAATGTGGGATGAACTGAGGGGGATATGCAGCGAGGTACGTGAAAGAGAAAATGACCCACCAAGCGCGAAGCCCACGCGTATTGCGTCTCCGAAGAGCTGCAGATATTCCAAATCCTTTGAATAGAAAGCTGACGCATGTATTATGAAATGTAGCTTGGTCTTCCTGAACTCCCCGCAACAGCACCCACGCCCGCCGATCTCGTCGAACCTTCCTCTTCCTCCGCTTCAGCGTTAGATACCACGGATGCGACACCAACGGCCGCGACGGAAGAGATAGAAGAGGAGCCTAGCCAGACAGCGAAGGATCTACACAGGATATTGCTTGAGACGTGTATACAAGAGGGCAAGCTGGTGTGCGGGGCGTGCGAGCATGAGTATGCGGTCAAAGAGGGGGTTGCGAATTTCTTATTGCCGGGACATTTGGTGTGAGTCGGCAAGGCGGAGGATCAGGTTTTAGGCTGGATCTTAGGGTACAGGTGTAGGACATATCTTGTCGGACGATTGCGAGCGCTGCCAGCAGTCTGCGATCGACGCGGGCTGATGATGGTGTACGGCGTCGTGGTGCCATGGGTGGGCACAAGGATACACGCTGTGCGCCATCAGAGGGGAACGATGACCGAGGGAGAGGAATAGACCTGGTAGGTGGGAGCTGTTATATGATACCCTTCCGATTGCGTCTACCCATATAAAGAGAGAATCATTGTGTGACATAAGCGTCTCAATGTCCTTGCGGCCTGTGTCACTTGCGAAAGCATTGTCCGAGTCAATCTAAAGAGGTGGAGGGCAACGCGTTCAAGAATTGAAGCTACACTTTTCCCTAGCCAAAATGGTATCTACGATATGCGCCCAAACACCCATACGATGGTACTTCTACCAGCGAAAACTTCCAACTCTTACGAGCCGAGAGCGCGGTTGATCTGCACCCTCTTATCCTCACCACCCGAGACAATGCCCACTGCGCTATCCCATCTTACGCTGAAAACTTTCGCGCCCTCTCCATGACTCTTGGCAGTTTCGCGTCCTTGCCTGTAGATCGTGTACACACTCTCACCAGTCATTCCTTCTCCGACCTGTCCACCCGTGCTAACATTCCTGAGATCCCAAATCTGAACGGTTCCGTCATGCGAAGCAGACACAAGGTTGTATTCGGAAGATGGATCTGTGTCCAGAGAAACGACACCGTTCTTGTGGCCTCGTAGTGTCATGACACTGATCTGCGTGGCGGAAGCGCGGGGGTCGACCAGTGTAATGTGCCGTGCTGAGGTACCGGTTGCAAGCAGGTTTCGGGAAGGGATGGCGCATAGGGAGAGAAGCGAGTGGCCGGTCGTTCGAGTGTCAACGCATGACTGGGTAGGCAGATCCCACGTTTTGAGTGTGTGGTCGTGAGATGCCGAGTATGCGACTGTAGCATCATCTGGTTTGAAGATGACGCTAGATACCGGCGAAGTGTGGCCGCTGAATGTAGCCAGCGCTCCGCGAGCGGGGACCGTGCGATCGGGCTTTGAAAGCTTCTGTCGCTTGTTCGACGCAGCCGTTGAACTGGGCAGGAAATTCGCCGGCGCGACGGGGTTCTCCTTTGCGTTGCTCGAGAACAGCGAAATAGTGGTATCCGAAGAGGCGGAGAGAATGCGGCTCGAAGGCGCGTGGATCGCGACGTCTTCTACACCCCAGCGGTGATTGAACAGCTCGAGAGCTGTGGTGATAGTTCTTGCGTCATCGTCGTACTTGTAGACTCGGACAGTGTTGTCCAGCCCCGCCGCTACCATCTTCTTCTCCGACAACCATTTAGCCGTCTTCAAGCTTGTAATTCGACCACCGTTGTTGGGAGCCTCCGAAGTCGCCAAAACATCGCCCGAGGTATTCCATACTCTTAACAGTCCATCATAACTCGCACTCAATATCCTCTCTTGCCCACTTTGCACTCCTGATAGAACGTCCACAGCCGAAACCCAGTCGTCGTGTTCGAAGCTCGTGACGTTTAGCGGTGGCACCAAAGCCCTCGTGTATTCAACGTCCAGTGTCGATTCGGCATTGATACCGTTCTTTGTGAGGAACTCGTCGATTGTAGTTCGGAGAAATTCGCCGTTGATCAGGATGTCGAAGGGTATGCGACTGCCGTCATCGCGGTGCAGGAGTTCGTTCACAAGTGTGGAAAGTTTGTGTCGAGTCAAAGCTATGGGCGCATCTGCGTTAGCTCTGAATCTAGACGAACTGCGCAGCGTTTGGTAGCCTGAAGCCACAGCAGTGTAATCGCGACGGCTCAAATTGCCTGTGCGGACATGTTGCAGTGGGTGGCTAGACGCCGCGACATGCTAGGCTTCCGATAGTTCTACTCACATGTTTGAACCAAGAGGATGTTCGGCTCCTCCGAAATCTGCAGAGCAGCATCGCGCGTCGTGAGGCGAATCTGCACCTTGGTCTCTGCGGCGTCGATATCCATGGCGTCGGCGGGTTTGGAGATATGTGTTGATTGGTGTTGAAGTTACGAAGCTTAGGAAATTTTGGGATCTCGAACTTTTTTTCAAATCCGGTTAGCGCAGAAGAAGCCAGCCAGTCGGCGTTCACAAACCTCCGCTCGTGGTACTACAGATTATGTCTTCTCAGTAGTTCAATCTTTCTGGAAAGTATCAAAGCCGGCTGATCATCGGGCAAAGGCTTTGATGGTTTCAGAAGATCGACCGAGAACTGGGGTTAATTTTATCACTAGAGCACCACGCATGCGCTCAAGAGGAAGATTGCCGTGTTTCCTTCACGAAAATGTCATTGACTAAGTCATACTGGCTCTTCTGATCTCAGCGATTGCTCTCCTGCGGTGATCACTAGGCGCAAACAGAGCCTCGATCAGTCCGATTACCTCTTCAGCTTCCATCTCCAACTTCAGCTCGCCGTCCGTCCAGAAGTATTTGATATCCGCAAGGCTACTGTCCAGAATTTCGCTGAGATACTGGAACTTGAACCAGTTGGGCGTGTAGATACCGGCCATGTCTCTTGTTTCTCCGTTGCCATCCTCAGTTTGGAAATGTTGGGATAGAGTGGCAAGCGAGACACAATACCCATGTAGCTTCCTTGACTCATCTTCTGCAATATCTGACATGTCCTCGACGTCGTTGATGAACTTTGTGAGGGCAGCCGACACCAATGAGCCAAGTGACTGATGTAGAGCGCTATGTGAAAGGACATTCTGCCATTGTCGCTTCACATCACCTATGCGATCTATCGTCGTAGCGATGGCATCATCACAGACCGTAGCGAACGGGACGTTCGTACAGCCTTGGAAGCCTTGCGCATCTTCGAGATGGTCTCGAACGATTTGTCTTTGCGATTCCATCTCGCGTCCATATGCACGCTTCCCAAATCCGTCAATCGTCTTGATATCAGATTCGATCAACGGCTGGAGGCGTTTGGAAGGTCGCAAATGCTGTGGCAATGTAGACGATTTATCTCTCTCAGCTTGTTCTTGAAGAAAGAGTCGCAAACGATCCGACAGTCGCTGGCAGTCGTTGTAGATGAGCATATTACTCGCGATATCTTTTGAGTAATGCATTACAGCAGTAGCTCGGTACATCGCCAACAGGAGGCTCGGAATCGCATATAGACCCCCGCTTGCTGGTGAGATTGCAGACTTGACCAGCTCGGGTGAGTTTAGCGTGTCTACTTCTGCAACGACCTGCAAGATGATCTCCATTATGGCATCTGGGATCGCTGTCACTGTATATGTCTCCCGAAGGGTGACTTCCTGATGCGCCGGCTGTTTTTGAGAGGCAGGTTTTCCGTTCGTATTCGCTTGCTCTATTGTATGTGCTGCAGGCTTCGGCGTTGTGGTGGGTTTGGTATCAGCCTCGTCATCCCAATCCGCGCCCCAATCATCTGCATCCTCTGCATCGGCTGGCTTTTCTTTGGCCTCTTGCTCTTTTGGTTCATCTCCGACCACATCATCATCTTCACCCCAAGCACTCATATCTTCTTCTTCGATAGTCTCCTTTTTCTCTTCTGCGACGTCACCCTCCTCGTCCCAATCAGCAGCCCAGTCATCTTCTTGTTCGTTACTAGCATGCAATGCATCACCCTTCGAGATGACTTGCGTCTCGACCCGTTCAACAGTCTTCTTCTCTTGCACCTTTTTCGGAAACATCGTTTGTACTCGAGCGATCGCATCCTCTTTCTGTTTAGCAAGCCAAATCTCGGCAGATTTATCTACCCATTCAGCTAGACGATTCTGACCTGACCAGCCGAGCTCATCGAGGTACTCCACAAAGCCCAAGATATATGAGAGCGATTCTTGGAAATGTGGTATCCCGTCCGTTGATAATGGCACGGCAGGCAAAAGCAGGTTCGAAATTAAACGAGACGCAATGATCGGAACGATCTTTGAAGAAAGCGGAACGGCGATGCTAGGCGGTAGACGCGTGCTCAGATACTCAGCGAGCAAGTGCATGTCCTCCAAGGTAGTCTTGACCACACCATCATTCACCGGGCCAGCACGTTGGATAACATCTTCCTGGATATTGAAGGCGGACACAACGCGGTCGGTACCCATAGCCACCCGGGGAGCAATTATAATCTTGTCCAGGTCACGGCTTAAGCGGGTGACGAAGTTGTCCAGAAGACCCAACTTCATGAGCGCTTCAACCGTTGTGTTGATGTCGATTTTGGCCTCGCGTTCGATTGACTGGTGCAGTGAGATTTTGTGATTGGTGTTGTCGACGGCAATAAGCCCGTTCCATGACTCTGTGACCGTCTCTACGATAGCTTTCTTCAGCTGGTCCTCTTTGTTCTTCAGCACACCCACCACTCTCGTGGTCGTGAATAACCCCAGTCCCTGGAATGCGCCATCTGCATCTTCCAAAGTCTGTATGGCGTGCATAACATGGCCATGTACAGCAGCATTTTGGGCAGAGTCGAGCAAGGTCGAGATGTCTCTAAGTTGCTCTACAGCATGTGCCAAGCTTTCGTTGTATGCAATTTCCGTGTGCAGTAGGCTGACCTTGCTTGCAGCATCCTGTACGCGAGCTGTGTTCTCCTTTCCTGCCTCTGCTTGTTTGACAATCTCTTTAGCCGTTTCTTGCGAGCGTTTGATATCGTCTTGCAGCTTGCGTGCTTGTGCTATCCAGCCATCGACGTCGGATGCGGCTTCTCTCGAAAGTTGGCGTACTTCGTTCTGGAACAACGGTCAGCGTTGTCTAAAGCATGCGCTATATCAACACACCTTCGTCTCCTCTCGTGCCTTGGCAACCACTTCTAACAGCTTTGGAAGTGCGCTGGAAGGTACAGTTGCAGACGCGACATCCTGGTCCTGGGGAAACGCTCCATGCGCGGCCGATTGGAGCAGCGCGTCGCCTAGCTGCTCGTCCGAGACTTGCGAAGGCATTTGTAATCACGGGACGATTGACATGTCGATTTCACGAAGGGTTTGAAGCGGAGTAATTCGCAGGGCGTTCGCAACGTCGCAGGACCAACATCGAAGCTGCACGGACGTCCAAGCGACGTCAACTCAAGCGCTGGTGCCCCGCCACACTTACCCCGCCACGGTCAAGTCGCGCTGAAGAAACAGGCACGCGTGGGTTCGGAGACAATCGCAGGTCGCAGCAAATACATTAAGCGCAGTTTTCCTTAGTTAAATCGCGGCAGCAGCATCTTAGCGGCGCAGCAGCACTATTGCCGGACAACTCGCCTCTCCCAGACCTTGCTCTCCGTCATATTCTCCTTCCTTGTTCGGCGTGGCTTTCTGCTCCTCGTACTCATCCTCACCCTCTCGTAAGTCTTTGCCACTGTCATCTTCGTGCGATTCCGCTGCTACTTTGGCTGGCACGTACACTTGCAGATCCAGCCGCATGGTCACTGGCCACGACCCGTCGGCTTATACAACATGGGTGCGCGCTCTGTACAATTCAAAACATATGGCTGCTTTTCTCTTACAGACTATCATCTAATTGCTCGCGCCATGTTCTATATCATAATGCTTTGCTATGTACGACAGGTCAACTAACACAACGATAGTAATACCCATTCGAACAACGCAGCCTGCACCAGTGACCTAGGCATCGACGAAGGGTACTCTGCCAGCTTCACTCTAACAATTCCGTTCGCGTTCGGATTCGAAATCATGGGGTCAATACAGCAGGAGTCCCATTTCAAGAAGCTGCAGCAATTCAAGGCGAATTATGCCGACGCTACATTCACTCAGTATGAATCGCAGCGAACGGGTCTTCGGGTGGTAGTCGTCGATCGAAAGGGTCCCAAGGTGTACGGGAACTTTGCAGTAGCCACAGAGATTCACGATGATTCTGGTGCACGTGAGTATGCCGACTCGTACTTCACACACCTCCACTGACTGAAGTAGCTCATACTCTTGAGCATCTCTGCTTCATGGGCTCACGGAAGTACCCTTTCAAGGGTGTACTAGACAAGATCGCCACCCGATCGTACTCTGACACAAACGCATGGACGGATGTCTCCGAGACAGTCTACACTCTCTCAACCGCAGGCTGGGAGGGTTTCGCACAGCTACTACCTATTTATCTAGACCATCTTATCGTACCTACGCTGACCGATGCCGGTTGTTACACCGAGGTTCATCACATCGATGGCAAGGGAGAGGATGCAGGGTGAGTATCTCCCAGCGCCTTCACACTCTCAGCTAATTGCCCAAGTGTCGTCTACTCTGAGATGCAAGGACGTCAGAATTTGCAGGGTGACCTCATGGATCTCCAGATGCGTCGCCTTCTCTACCCTGAAGGCGATGGTTTCCGTATGGAGACAGGTGGATTGATGGAGAACCTACGAGTTTCCACTGCAGAGCGTATCCGCCAGTTCCACCGAGACATGTATCAGCCCAAGAATCTACGAGTTATATTGATTGGGGAGGTCGACCATCCAAACCTCCTGGACATACTGGATAAATTCGAAGAAGAGATCATCGATCGCGTACCGGCTTACGATGCGCCTTTTAAGCGTCCATGGGTCGAATCGAAGCGCACTCCGCCGTTGAGCAAGACTATTGTTGACACAGTCGAGTTCCCAGAAGAAGATGAGTCAACGGGTGAGGTCCAAATCGCCTTCTTAGGACCCGAGACTATTGACGACCTTGGAGAGACTGCCATCAACACACTGCTTAACTACCTTGCCGGATCATCTGTTTCGGTTCTGGTCAACACACTCGTTGAGAAGGAACATCTTGCGAGTATGGTCTACTTTTGGTGCAAGGGGCATACCGATATGATTATCTGGTGGACTCTGTCTTCTGTAGAGACAGATAAGCTGGCTGATGCCGAGAAGCGTTTCTTCGAAGTCCTCAAGGAACATGCTTCTAAGCCCCTTGATATGAGCTACCTCAAAGACTGTCTCCATCGCTTCAAGCGCCAAACTCGGTACATGTCTGAGATTGGCATGGACGAGTACAAAGATCCAATCATCAAAGATCACGTCTTCGGTGACCGGAATGGTACTCATCTTGAAGACGCAATGGCTACTCTTGACGTTTTCGACACACTTGACGGGTGGACTGAGGAAGAGTGGCGAGCATATCTGAACAAATGGATGGTGGATGCTCACCATGTTTCTATTCTCGGTAAACCTTCCAAGGCACTATCAGACAAGATCAAAGCAGATGAAGTTGCCCGTGTCAAAGCACAGCAAGAAAAGCTAGGCGAAGAAGGCTTGAAAAAGTTGGCAGAGAAGCTCAAGGAAGCCCAAGACGAAAATGACAAGCCCATCCCAGAGGAGATTATCGCCAGTGTTCATGTCCCCAGTACTGAGTCTATTCACTTCTTCGAGACTACCACAGCGCGCTCTGGTATAGCAAGGAAGCTAGGAACTTCCGAGAACAACATCCAGAAAATTGTCGACAAGGATGAAAACGGCCTTCCCCTCTTCATCCACTTTGAACACATACCAACTTCGTTCGTACACTTCGGCTTAGCACTCGGAACTGCCTCACTACCAACGGAACTCAAGCCTCTCCTCGGAGTATATCTGACCAACTTCTTCGCCACCCCGATCATGAAGGATGGAAAACGTATCGAATTTGAGGAGGTCATCACCAAGCTTGAGCAAGACACCATTGAGTACTCTATGGACCGCGGTACCGATATCGGAAGCTCTGAGATGATCTACATCCCTTTCATCGCGGAGGCCGACAAGTTCGAGACAGTCGTGCTATGGCTGAGGTCAATGCTCGTTGACTCCGTGTTCGACACCGAACGCGTGATTTCCGCAGTCAAGAAGATGCTCGCGGACGTGCCCGAGGAGAAGCGCGATGGTAATTCCATGAGCTTTGCAGTCGACCGCATGATCCACTACAACGCCGCATCAGCCGTTCGCGCGACTGGCACGCTTGTCAAGGGTCTCTACCTCAAGCGCATCCTGAAGCTACTCAAGACGGAACCCCAGCAGGTCCTTGATAAACTCGAAGCCCTACGCAAACACCTCCTGACCTTCTCCAACATGCGCGTCCTCGTTACCGCCAACCTTGAAACCCTACCAAACCCAGTATCCACCTTTAAACACCTCACCGACGCCTTCAAGCCCGGCCCAGAACCAACCGTAAACCCAATCGATGATCGCAACGCGCTCCTCTCAGATATTGGTCGTAATCCAGGCGGTACACACTACATCATCCCCATGCCCATCGACTCCTCCTTCGCAGTCCTCACATCCAAAGGACCAAAAGGCTACACAAACGCCCAGCTGCCACCGCTCATGGTCGCACTCGCGTATCTCGACGCCGTCGAGGGCCCCATGTGGACGTCAATCCGCGGCACAGGACTCGCCTACGGTAGCAACTTCTTCCGCGACCCCGAAACCGGGCTTCTCAAGTTCCGCATCTCCAAATCGCCCAACGTCTTCGCTGCGTACAACAAAGCCAAGACGGTCATCAAGGAGTACGGCGACGGCACGCAGAAGTTTGAGAAGCTGGCGTTGGAAGGCGCGATTTCAAGTATCGTTCGCGACTTTGTTGATGAGCGTGCTACGGTTGTTGATGCGGCTAGGAGTTCCTTTATCGACACTGTCACGCGTGGTGTTGGCAAGGACTGGCAGGCTTGGGCGCTGCGTGAGGTGCGCAAGGTGACCGAGGAAGATGTAAGGAACATTTTGAATGAAGTTGTGTCGCGTGTGTTTGTACCTGAGAAGACGGATCTGGTAGTGACATGTGGTGGTATCATGACTGACGTAAGTTTCTCGCCTGCTCTTGCATTCGTCGTTTTGGAATAATGTTAACACTCTGATACAGGGCCTCAAGAAAGACTTTGAAGACGCAGGCTTCAAGATCGAGACGAAGCAGCTTACCGACTTTCAGGATGCATATGGTCTCGAGGGCGAGGAAGATGACGAGGACGATGACGATGACGAGGAGGTATCAGGTAGCGAAGATGATTCGGAAAGTGGCTCAGAGATGGAGGAGTAGAAACTGGAAAGCTAACCTCAATTTTCTGCTCAGTCCGCCTGGTTCGCCACGGACGGTCAGCAATGCAAACACTTCATTCAAGATCCATGAAGTCCCCCTCAAATATTCATATTCATATTCATACACTAGCGCAACGAACCTCCTTCTCCAAAACAACAAAGCAACAAACATCATCGCCAAATATAGCCAAACCACACATCAATCATGCCAGATTGAACCAAAAGAAGGCCCCTCAAAAGGTATTGTAAATCATCTCTCTCGTAAATACATACAAGGAAAGTAGGTATAAAAAAGACACCAAAGCTTAGACGCCAGTAATGCCTCTCTTGCCCTCAGCAGCCGCAGTCGTAGATTGTGCGTATTCGAAGAAAGACAGAATGTAGAAAGAGAGAGAGAGAAGGACTCTCGGCGTTCGAAGGTATAAAAGAGAGAAGGAGGGATTTGGGGGAATCACATACGAAAAAGAGAAGCCGAACGTGGTAAGGAACACCCACATACACTCAAACGCCCGTTGGGTCAGGTGACACAATCGCCGAAAACGCCTCCCGCAAAACCCCAAGGTAAGCAAATTCCGATCTTCGTTGTAATCCAACTGCTCATGAAACTGGCTAGCCATACTATGCATCTTCGGGTAAAATGCGCGCAAAATGCTTTTCCCAAATCCATCCCACTGTCTTTGTTTGGTCGTCTTGATTTCGCGCGAGCCATAGCTCACCCTTCATGCCGATGACATCGAATATCTCGCCAGGCACATACACAAGGTATGGTATTCCGCCTTCGCGACGATCGTGCGCAATATTGAACTCGAAGAGACTGGCTGCCAGGAAGAGCACCTCTGGCTCGTCCGTATCGGCGGGTGTAGTGGGGAGGTCTTCGACGCTGCCACGAAGAGGCGAATCTGACATCGGTAGCGCGGAGTTGAAGACACCGGATGCGCGTGTGGAACCCGGTAATGATGCTGGCTGAGAGGTGGGCGCGGAGATGGTGTGGGTAATGGGTTGCGAGGGTGAGAGGAAAGACGGGCCTAGTTGTGGTGGGAAATCGAATGCGTTGATACTCAGCGGCGAGTGCTCTATGTCCACTGCTCCGTCTAGACCCATGTAGTTGTGGCTGTTGCGAGAAGGACCGGTGTTGCGTCGCTCTTTGCGCACTATGGTAGAGTCACTGTTGTCAGACACAGGACTGAGTGCGCGTGCTTCCCGTAATGATGTAGGTCCAGGGCCGGCCCGACCTGATCCATTGGGTGGGTAGAGAGAGGGGTACGCTGGCCCTGCAGGGGATGAGCGTGGCGGGTTATCGAGACTCCGCGGATGTGATCGGGGCGCATAACCGCCGCTATTCCGCGTTTTGGAGTCAAGCATCGATGCTTCGCTCCCGATAGATTCAGTGCGACGTGATGATGAGTTGCGGGACGAGCCGCCGCCGCCGTCAGAAGAGAGTGTTGGAACAGGAGACGTCATGTTGGAAATGTCGACCAGGAGATTTCTGTTGATGATGCCCAATCTGTTCGCAAGATCCTGCATCGGCTTGTAGTCTGAGTGGAAGCGTTCGACGTACGATTCGAGGTCGTATCGGAGAGATGTCGTGTGTTGCGGCTCGCTCTCAAGCAGTGGGAGAATTTTCTTCGAGCAAGTCTTGTACCAGTCCTTTTGCAAACACATGAACAGAGTCATGAGCGTGCGCATAAGACCCTTTGTTCTTTCATACAAAAGGGGTAGTTCGTGTTTGAGTGTATCGTTGATCGTGCTGAACTTTTTGGATGACTCCTCTAGGTCCGGGTCGACCTTTTCACCTCGGTCAAGTGCTTGTTTATGCTTGACGTAGTATAGTAGGTACTTTTTGCGCTGCTCGATAGTCTTCTGATACGATACCCACATCTCCCAGAGATCACCGACGGGCTTTAGAACACGGCTTCGAACGGCAGCTTTCTGTGACATGATTAGCGGTATATAAGCGGCGTGATGCTCAAATACTTACGTGATCTTCCAATGCCTTGTTCTGCAGCTCGAAATGAGCCATTGCCCATTTTCGCCATGTGCTCTCGATCTCCGGATATACGGATGGCGCTACCTCGCAGACAGTGATGAACCCCAAAAACACAATGTTAAGCTGAAGGTAATGCTCGGTGATGGAATCAAGATACTGTTCAAAATCGCGAATGACGATCTGAAGCTGAAAGAAGTGTCCCCCGAACTTCTGTTCTTTCGACTTGTAGTCCTGGTCTTTGAAAGTCTTGTCGGCCTCATCGTACGCTTTACTCTTGTCGACCTTGGGAATGAAAGCCTTGACAAAAGTCTTGCCCAGACCGCTCTTCTTCTCTTTCTTGCCCTCCGAAGCAGCAGCGCGGAAGGTATCAGAACGGGCTTTCGCCTGGTTGATACGCTGACTCATTGCTCTCAACTCTTCAAATGCTTCTTTGATCTTCGGTAGATCGGGATGGTCCGGGTCGGTAATCTCTTGCAAGGACTGAAGGATCAGCGGATACTTCAACAAGCGTTGACACGGCTTCAACAATAGAGAGTCCAGATCCCACGCTTGAGTCATGTTTTCCACTTGCTCGAAGCAAGCAGTAACCCATCCAGATAAGGCCTCATTGCCTTGATTCTTCTTGATGAAAGCGCTGGCATTGTCCTGATTCAGGAAATATGTCGTGTAAAGTCTTTCCATTTTCTCCTTGTTGTCCAAGAAGACTTGGCCAATGGTGGTCAATCGATCGTTCTCCAGAGTGCAATTCTCAAACTGATTCGGTGAATCTTCAGATGGTCGCCGAGCATGCAACGGTGATTCTCCAGAATCGTGTGATTTACCATCAGAGGAGTCACGGTTCCAGGGTCCGGTCGGAGGTGGTATCTCATAGTTGACGATGGGCTTTGCGGCCTTCTTGAATGCACGGAACAGCGATAAAGAGAACTTCTCCAGTTCTTTGCAGTTGCTGAACAGCAACCTCTTCTCCTTCTCGCTCATCATATTCTGCGCGGTTGCCTCGAAGATGTTGTGCGCGATCATCATATCTATGCAGAATTGATGTTCCGTTGTAAGCAGCTCTTCCAGCGTGCGATATCGCTTTATTAAAGCTTGCCTGGCAGGATCAGGCTGGCCGTCTTCACCTTTCTCGGCTTCACTTGGCAGATCGATAGTATTCTCAATAGGCTGCGGGGTACCGTAGCGATCCTCAAGACTCTGTTCATGAACGTGAAGAACAGGAGTACGTGATCGTGCGGGATGCATTTCGAATTTGTCGTCGTTGAGCATGGGGCGTGAAAGCTGTTGATGTTGTGGCGTAACGTTGTAGGCATTTGGACGAGAAGAGAGTTGTTGGTCGATGGATGGGTTCACGGGTGGGGGCGGTGGTGAATAGTTTGGACGGGGAGGTGCTGGAAGTGAATGCGGCATGCTGTGCTGTAAGTCAAGTCCGAGTCCGCCATTAGTCCAAGCAAGTTGTGGGAGTTCAATGCGGTTGGTTGCGACTGATTTGTGCTCATCTGTTGAGGTTCGTGATAGCGCGTTGTGAGAGGGGCCTCCAGAAGAACTGCCGGAATGAGACGCATCCTCCTGGATGGTCGTGGTAGTAGAACCTGCTGAATCTCGTGAGTAACGTCGCGAGGACGAAGTATAGATGATTGCTGTTCCGGCGCCATCAACTTCTGGCGATTCCTGGTGCAGCTGTGGTGTGTACGAATCCGGGCGTGACGGGGATGCCACTCTCATAGGCTCGCGCCTCGACTTGTCGTGTTTCGAGCCATTGGCGTCACTTAATAGTCGAGCGAGATATGTCTCTGTAGACTCTTTTGATGCCCAATCCTTGTGCTGTGCAATGACGGGCGAGACCTGCTGCACCCTTTCCTTTGATACCGACGCCAACTCTGGGGATATAACTGGCGATTGATGGTACATATTCAAGACTGAGTTTACGACGCTGTATGTCTCCGTGTTCAGCGTCAGCGATCCGAGTGTTCTATAGGGACCAAGACTGGCAGAGTCATCCGGATACAGCGTGTCACGCTTAGGAAGCGAATCCCCTGGCGATCCTTTTGTATCGTGGCGAGAGATTGATGGCATATCTCTAGCATCGTGTGGTTGATCAGAACTATACCCATACGATAGAGCCTGAAGGCCTGCGCTGAAGCTTTCTGAGTCGGGCTCCCATGAATGTGATGGCGGCTCCTCGCCAAGCATGATGGGTATTGATTCCCGAACGCCTAGCTCCGACTGCTCCATTTCAGGCGATTGAGGAGCAGGCCTCTGTGGCGGGGGAGCAGTCCTCTGCGGCGGCGGGTGGAAGACGTGCGGTTGCAAGAGCTGGTGGTCCGGCTCCTGGTGTGCGGTCGGCGGCGTAAGAACAAAGCTTCCTGGCAGCCCCAGTACAGGCGATTCGTCGAAGTCGGTCACGGCTGATGCTGGCTGCTCGAGCGGCGGAACCGTTAGGCTAGACGTCTGAAGGCTCAGACGCTGTTGTTCTAGCGAGGGTGACGAGTGCTCGTCGCGCGACATACGCTGGCCCTGCGTCTGCGCACGGGTCTCATGGGATTGCTCGATTTCAGCAACGCCAGGTAGCCCCGCGGGTTGCTCCTGGGGCGGGTCGAAGCTGCTCGCAAGTGGGAAGTATTCCTGCTCACCATGGGGGCCGGTGCCTGTCGAGTGGGAAGCGGGCGAGGGCTGGAGCGGCTGTCGTTCTCTCGAGTTGCGCAGGCGAGGCGACGTTGGGTGCGGCGGGGCATTGACGACAGCGGACACACTTGGTCCACTCCTGGCACCCAAGGGCGACTTCCCTCGCTCGCGATATCCACGGTAGGCTAATGCGGGGAGCGTGGACTGATCTGTGCCCCGAGAGACTGGAGCGATAGCCGCCGCAGCCAGTACCCTGTCCATTCGGGTGGGCGAGGCGCGGTTGCTGTGGTTCATGGCGCGGGTTGGGGTGTACTTGACGGAGCGCGTCGACGAGTTGGAGTCGGAGCCGGCGCTCAAACGACGTGTCGCTACTGGAATCCTCGAACGCGGCGTGTGTCGTTGGGGCGACCGTGCAGTAGTTTGTTCTTGCGCATGTGCGCGCGGTGCGTGCTGCATGTCGTCGGCGAAGGCTGAGGTCGCCGCGCTGGCAGAGCGGCCATGGTGCGGGCTGGTGAAGGAGGCGGCGGGTGGTGCAGCGTCTCCGTGCGTGTTGTCGAGAACGGGAATCCCGAAGCCTGGCGATAGCACGTCCTGTCCAGTCAGCACTTCGCCAAACAGCTGCCGCCCGCTGGGTGCAGACGCCCGATTCGGCGAAGTCACCTTCTTGGGCGTCGACGAGACGTGGTGGTCGATGCTGCTCCGGCTGCCATTCGTGCGGCGCGCGTTGCGAGGCGATGCCGGGGCGGGCTGGGGCCTGTCTCGCGGCTTCAGGTTGTTGAACTTGTGCGGCCCGTACGAGGCCTCTTTGCTCGGGCGTGCAGCCGATGCTGTCGACGAAATCGAGGCATGCGCACGCCTGGTGACATCGTGAGTGCCAGCCCCAGCCCGGCTCGGCGTCCTGGAGCGGGAGCGCACGGCAGGCGACGTCGTCGTCGAGCTGCTGGCGGGCGACTGCTCGAATCGCTCGGCGAGGGCCCTGACTTTGTTGGAGACCTGGGGGGAAGAGCGAGTGGCTGCCGGCGGCGATGCAGGATTCGAGGCAGACCTCACGGCCGCTTTGGAGGTTGAGCGCGCGCCGTTCGTCATGGGCTGCCGCTGCCGCGCTGCGGGCATGTCGAGGCCGCGTTGCGGTGAGGGAGGTGCTGCGTGCTCGGTCGTCGTGGTGTAGGCGGAGTAGTAGTGCTCGGGTGAGGTTCCCACGTCGTCGTCGGCATGGTCGAGCTCAGTCGACTGCAGCCAGTGTGAAACGGAGAGGCCGGGGTTGTATGCATATTCATGCGCTTGATCAGAATCCATATCCCATAGTCGGCGAGCGCAAAGGCGCAAAAGCAAGGCAGCGCCAACGTTGTCGGAGGAGGTGGGCCAATCTCGAGCAACAAGGGTTGCCAACTCAGACTCGCCGCCTCTCGCTCAGAAGGCGTCTGGGCCAATGACAGTCTCGAGGCCGGTGCTGCCCCAAGTCGACGAGCTGATATGTTTCAGCCTGAAAAGCAAGCGGAAGGGTTCCCGATACGACGCGCTTGTGGGAGGTTCTGAACTGGCTGTGTCAGATCAACAACTGAGCCCACACGGTACATCTAAACTCCGTCGTTACCATGCAGCTAGGAAGCGGGATACCGGCGCCGCTCTCGACGGGGCGGCGCACGACGACGGCCTGGCCTTCGCATCTGGTATGTACATGGAGTAACCCAATATCTTCGACGTATGCTGTCTAGATGGTTTAAGCCAAGATGGATGATCAACATGCTCTTTCGCGGCCTGCTTATCCATCCGTGCTTCTCGATGCTATGGGATGATAGCATCCCGCTTCCCCAGCCCGTAGCTCTACCAGTACTAGCGGATCGTGCTAGGCCTCGTTCCAAGGATAGCCGTGTTTTGCGTACCCAGGGGTAGGTCGATCTGTAGACGCAGCTGACCTAATGGCGTTCTACCAAACAATCGTTCCAAGATTACTATACAATGGCATGCACGTTTACCCTGAACAGAATGATGGGGTTCGGCACAATGTGAGCTTGTCGCGGACAAGACCTGTGGACATGGCAGCATCTACGCGATACTCGCAAGGAGCATCGGAACACAAACAACTTCACTCAGGCGTGCAGCATTGAAGTTTGTAAAATGAACGTAATATCTGATATGCAGCTGACATGAGATGTGTAGGCGAACTCTACGAGGGCCATTCTGATACAAATAGAAGGTACCAGTGTCTCAAAGGCATATAGACATTTCGACAAGATACTGAAATATTTTTGCTTTAGCAACCCTGTTGGAAAGGGCACCAAGAGGCTCTTGCTGATTCGAGTTCCGCATCGTTCATTATCTTTCCCGCCCTGAGGCGTTAAACCGCAGCGTACATCCCAGCACCTGGTCAGGAAGCCCGATATGTGGCTCGTGTAGCTGAGATATATCTGCTTATGTAGATCGTTCAACGGAGCCGCGTTGTCAAATGCACAGCCAGTATGTAGGGATGCCGCGTAGACGCATGTTTTGCGGTGACCATGCAGTGTCCAAGAAGGCTACGCCCAGGAGTGCTCACAATCGAGCAACACGACCTCGATGGACGACCTCGGGAGTGTCTTGTTCAGGCACAATCCATCACGTCAACAGTAATGTACGACCAATCATTGCGCTCTCTCCCACTGCAAAAGCAGGGAGAAACCGCACCCAAGATCAGCCAAAGTATTCCTCTCCACTTCACAGACGGTTTTCGTTCTCATGGAAACCTCACACCGTCCGTAGACGACGGGTCTCTCCAAAGAAAATGCTTTTCGTGAGTGTGCAATTTGTTTGCGTTGTTCAATGAAGAGGAAAGCAGGGACGGCCGCGAGTGAGATTTTCTTCAGCAGGCCGGCGGAACCTTTGGCCGGGGCGCTTGGACGCAGCGAGCAGCCCCGCCACAGGTGGGCTGTTCCGGATTTGGGTTTGAGTCACTTTGTGTGGGATTTGAAGTCGAAAGTTGCCTGCCGCCAGTCTCCACCACCGCAGCTGCTCGACTGACCCGACTAACACCTCGACACCCGAAATCACCAAACCAACTACTCCCCGATCCCCCGAACTCGACACCCAGTTGCCCAGCATGGAGTCCGAGTCCGACCACGACCACCGCGATGACGAGAGCATGTCGGAACATGAGGAGATTGAGGAGACGAAGCCAAAGTCCGCGATGAAGAAGGGCCGGGAACCAGTGGCGCCCGTCGTGCGCCCAGAGCTTCCGTAGGTGTTGAAGACATGAGGCTCTGCGCTGCATAGCTAACGCGCACAAGCGAACAACCAGACCCAAGCACCCTCGATCTCACCGCGCTGAACCCGCTGTCGCCCGAAATCATCTCCCGCCAAGCCACAATCAACATTGGAACCATTGGTCACGTCGCCCACGGAAAGAGTACTGTCGTCAAGGCCATCTCCGGTGTGCAGACGGTCCGTTTCAAGAACGAACTCGAGAGGAATATTACCATCAAGCTCGGTTATGCCAACGCGAAGATCTACCAGTGTGACAACCCAGAGTGCCCTCGCCCAACATGCTACCGGTCATACAAGAGCGACAAGGAGGTCGACCCCGCTTGCGAGCGTGAAGGATGTGAAGGCAAATACAGACTGAAGCGCCACGTCTCTTTCGTCGACTGCCCCGGTCACGACATTCTCATGAGCACAATGTTGTCAGGTGCCGCCGTCATGGACGCTGCACTGCTCTTGATCGCCGGAAACGAGACTTGCCCGCAACCGCAGACAAGTGAGCATCTTGCTGCCATTGAGATCATGAAGCTGAACCACATCATCATTCTTCAAAACAAGGTTGATCTGATGCGGGAAGACAGCGCTGCGTCGCATTACGAGTCCATCCTCAAGTTCATCCGCGGAACCGTCGCTGATGGCTCGCCTATCATCCCCATCTCTGCCCAGTTGAAGTTCAACATCGATGCCATCAACGAACACCTCATCAGCAAGATCCCCGTCCCAGTACGAGACTTCTCTGCGAAGCCTCACATGATTGTTATTCGATCCTTTGACGTCAACAAGCCTGGTGCTGAAATCGATGAGCTAAAGGGAGGTGTTGCTGGTGGTAGTATCTTGACTGGTGTATTGAAGCTAGGAGACGAGATTGAAATCAGGCCCGGTATCGTGTCAAAGGACAGCGCCGGAAAGATTCAGTGCAAACCCATCTTCTCAAGAGTAGTGTCTCTATTTGCCGAGCACAACGACCTGAAGTTCGCCGTTCCGGGAGGACTGATTGGTACGTAGCATTCGCTGCATTCACTTGCTCCTCGACTAACATATCCCAGGTGTCGGTACACGCGTTGACCCTACTCTGTGCCGTGCGGATCGTCTCGTTGGTTTCGTCCTTGGTCTCCGTGGACATCTCCCCAACATCTACACTGAACTCGAAGTCAACTACTTCCTCCTCCGAAGATTGCTTGGTGTCAAGACTGCGGACGGCAAGCAGGCCAAGGTAGCCAAGCTTGCAAAGAACGAAGTATTGGTAAGTTTCAATCCGCAATGGTAGATGACAAAGCTAACACTCGCGCAGATGGTTAACATTGGATCAACCGCTACCGGTGCCAAGGTTGTTGCTGTCAAGGCTGACGCTGCTCGTCTGTCCCTCACTTCACCTGCATGCACAGAGATCGGTGAGAAGGTGGCGTTGTCCAGACGTATCGAGAAGCACTGGCGTCTCATCGGCTGGGCCAACATTGTAGCGTGAGTTTCACGGCATATCTAGTTGCGTCCACAAGCTGACATCTTCATTAGTGGTAACATTCTCCAACCTATCGTCGACTGAGCGGGCATGGCGCGTAGTGGGGTAGCTCTCGAGGAGTAGAACGACAAACTTTACGAAGGGACGACGTAGACATAAGCGGTATGACGGCAAAACACGTGCATTTGGTTCCTAGCATTTTTTGCCGGAGTCGGTTGCGCTTGGAGATGGGCACCAAAAGTGGTTTTCTCGCAGCTGTGTTTTAGACAGCATCTCGAAGCCATGACGGCAGAGGGCTAGCGTCACTAGGGAGCGAGCGTCTTGTGTATCAGTACGTTCTCCAGCACAGTGTAGCCGCATATAATGAAACATGTACATCCACTGGAATTGTTGGGAATGCGGATGACAGCGGGTCACGCAGGCGGAAAGTAGGCCGATCTTCACATGAAAGCCATTCTGTAACATGTGCAAGAAGCTGGCCTACCAACGTCAGATCAGCGTGCTAGCCTACATTTGCCTCACAGTCCCCTCACTGCACGTTGTACGATTTCTCCGCTCTCAGTATTGCTTTGATTGCCTATACGAGGTATGTTTGCGAGGCTCCAGTATTATGCCGGTATAAGGCCAGCACACGCTCAAAGGTTCACGTGCACTGACTCGGGGTTTAGAGTTCAACTTACCCTCGCGTGCTAAACACCGCAACAGTTATACGAGTACGCGCATCTGATTGTGCGGCGACTGGTAGCGTGTCCGTCTTTTCTTCTTTACGCTCGCTGTTGGTATTCCTTTTATCTTGTATTGTAATTGCAAGCATACATTGCAGCGGTCGACACGACAACGAAGTTTGCGGGACCCTGCACAGGACGGAACTGAAGCGCGACGGCTATGGAGGAAGACCCTTCGAAAGCGAAAGCGGCGCCACCTCCGCTGCACATCTACCGCCCCATCCCGCGTCGCAACTTCGAATCCCATAACGACACGGCCGATTCGCCCACGCACGCCTTTTCACAAGCCACGCCTCCGAGCGCGACCGAGAACCGGAGATCGTCTGACTTCCTCACGCAGCTTAATGCGCGCTTACTGAGGACCTTCAACTCGCGCGACGATGACTCGGAAGATCAGGAGAGGGAGAGGGGGCCACCGCCGCGGAACAAGAGCTACTTGAACATGACGAGTAGTACTCTATCTGGCATATACGACGAGACGGGCGCGAACACGGCTGGTGAACTCAGTACGGCGGAAACGCCCTGGGGAACTGGCTCCGAGACCCCCGCACACACTGCCATGGGCCTCCAGCCCTGGGAAGCGGGCATGGGAAGTCCTGATGGCGGACTGAGCCTGAAGACCAAGGCCAGGAAAGGATCCGCCATGGGCAAACTTGAGGGAAGGCGGAGGAGTCATTCGATCAAGCAACCACGCCACGGCGTCTGGAAATACGTCGTAATCTTGGGCAAGCTCGTAGCATTGTATGTCTTTGGCGTCATCTACGGAGTCATTGTCTCGCATCTCCACGAGACGAGACAGTTGGCAGCTGTCCACGTTGAAGGCGTTGATCAAAAGAGCCAGGCCTACCTCGCGACCTGGGGGTTGTTTGGGGTTGCCCTGGGAAGTTTGCTACCATACGTTGATCTCGTGTGGGATGCGCAGCGGAGAGAGGACGAGACTGAAGACAAGGAGACTGAGACGCACGATTCACCCATCAGCGAGCAGATCAACGATGTGGTAAGGAGTGTGGCAGCTTTTGTAGGAATCGCGTTCGCTATCGTAAGTCTCTCATGAACTACTTGACTACACATATTCGACTCCAACTAACGTCCCTTCGCAGCGCCGTCTCCCCTGGCAATCAACACTCCAACTCACCCTAACACTTGCCCTCGTCAATCCCGCTCTCTGGTACATACTCGACCGTTCGAAGCCCGGTCTCTCCGTCTCACTCACCGTCACGTCCATCCTCACGTCCTTCATCTTCCTCTCGAACCCCGACGTCCTTCCCTCGCCGTCTCTACCAGCAACCACAAACGCTACACAAATCCCTTCCATGGGCAGTCACACACATGCAAAAGGCAGGCCAGCACCGGCCGTCACACCAGAGATGTTCGCTGGCATGGTCAGCTACGAGAATCTTGCTGTGGTGACATGGGTGGGAAGCGTCCTCTTTTGCAGTTGTGTTTGCTTTGGGAGTATAGGGAGGAGGTTGGCTGTGCTGGAGGAAAGTGGGTGGAAGAGGTGAAGGTTATTGTTAGAGAGGCATGGATGCCTTGGAGGTCACGTTGCAGTCTTGCGCAACTACGGCTTGTTGGGATATTGCTAGACTTGGTAAACGGCATGGGGCGTCCGGTATGAATTGAAACTATCGGCTCCACGTGGAGCCTTGGACGCCATTTGCCGTTATCGTTAGGTGATATGTACTGCTCATTGATCATGTCTCCGTCTTCTCATGCTCTTACTTGACTAGAGTCACACAGCATGGCTGACACCGCGAGTATCCAGAAGTTGCACTTGCGAGAAGACTCAAATACGACAGGTCTTTATGGATCTCCAGCCTCGAACCTCTATGCCAGGACAGGATATTTCGAAATATGCACAATATAGATTTTGAATCCTAAGACACTGCATGGACCGCTCATTCTCACACTCATATGTCACGTGGATAACGCACACCATAACCATAGGACTAGAAACGGAGAAAAAGAATAATAACCAGCTCTCCTACCTATCTATCCATGCCCCTCCCCCTCAGACTAGAGAAGAAGAGCGCAGGCAAGAGCAAAAAATCTGCAAAAAAGAAGTGTCGCAAATTGGCGGTACTGGGAACTATAGACATGTTAGCGAACAATGTCTCAGTAAACCGACTCAATTAGGAGGTTCAAACGTACTCGAACCCAGGCTGGCGCGGATCTGGATCGGGACAAGCTAAGTTGTCCGCCAGCCACAACGCGACGTCATACCACTAGACCATACCACGGTAGGGCTGTTAGTTTTACTGTAGAACGGGGGTTGGTTGTGCGGTGATGCTTACCCTTGGTGATCTGTTTTGATGGCGAAATCTGAATTTGGTAAATACTTAGTGTTGGCAAAAACCAGGGAGATCTATGCAAAAAAGACTTGGAGGTATTGGTAAGGTGGTGATAGGAATGGGTAAGTAAGTGGGGAGTATGAGTCAAAGTAAAAGTATCGTGGGGACAATTCGCAGTACCGAGTGGAGAACACGGACGATTGGGAATAGTTCGCGTCCGCAGAAAAGCAGCTATGCAGGGACGTATACTCCAAGCAGATTGATGGCTGATCTAGAGAGGCAAGTTTATGTTGCTTTCAAACTTATTTGTGAGAATCAGCATGAGAAACATAGTGAGATGCGTAACGTTTATTGATGCTTTCTCAAGATACATTGTCTTTCCACGAGTGTGCATATTCTCATGTTCATGAATGTTGACAAGCCCTATGGGCTCGATCAAACCAACGGCTTCGGCCACTGACTACCATTTTACTTCACCCCTATCTGAACAACCTCCACGTCTCTTCCTGGTAGATTCAGAAAGCCATCTTGTGTTTCCTCTGCCTTCGTACTCGCGTTGTATATTATTCATACGATACTAAGTAAACTCCGGATACGTCGTTCTACAAGATGCTTACTGCGCCTTGGACAGCTTCGCCCTGCTAGCAGCGAGCGCAGCAGACAGACTGAACTGGGTGTTGATACCGTCGATGCGATGGACAGCGTTGAGGTTCTTGACGCAGGTGATTTGGAAGCAGGTGGCAGTTCCCTGGCGGGAGGCGATCGTAGAGTAGGCAAGGAAGTACTCCCAGATCTGAGCATGATTAGCATCTTGCAATGCAAGCATGTGACGCATTGCTTACCTTGAACCATCGAATGCCGTATTTGGCAACAACCTTCTCCTTGTTGGCGAGCCAGTTACGGTACCACCTCCAGAGAGTAGCCGAGTAGTGTACACCGATGGTGTCAACCATCTTGACTTCAAAACCAGCACCCTCGAGCGTATCGATGACGAAACCAAGAGGAGTAGAAGCGTCGGCACCAGGGAAGACGTATTTGTTCATGAAAAGACCCCAGGTGAAGTCCTCGAATTGCCAAGCCTTACGGAGACCAGCGATCTGGAGGAAGAAGACACCATCGTCGTCGAGCATGTCGTAAACCTGACGGAAGAAAGAGCTCAAGTGGCGGACACCGACGTGCTCGGCCATCTCGAGACAGGTAATCTTGTTGTAGCCACCAGGAGGAAGGGGAATATCACGGTAGTCCATGCAGAGAACGTTGGACTGGCTCTCTTCGATGCCAGACTTCCTGAGGCCGTTGTTGCCCCAAGCAGTCTGGTTGCGACCGAGAGTGACACCAGTGACGTGAGCGCCATAGTTGACGGAGGCGAACCTGGTAAGAGTTCCCCAACCGCAGCCAATGTCGAGCATCTTCTCGCCCTTCTTCAGGCCGATCTTTTCACAGACGACTGACATCTTGTTGTCCTGGAGCTGTTCGAGGCTCTCTTCGGTGTTGATGTCGGAGATGATACCGGAGGTGTAAATCATGCGTGGGCCGAGGAACCAGCCGTAGAAGTCGTCACCGCGGTCGTAGTGGTCGCGTACCTGTTCTTCGTCTGAAGCGGAGTCAGCATATAATCAGTCGATGAATCGTCTAAGTACGTACCCTGGGACCTGGAGTGGACAATCATCTCGGGGATCATGCCAAAGAGGAAGTGCTTGATCAATCCGAGGGTGAAGCGGGGCTTGGACCAGTCGTGGCGCCATTCGAGGATTTCGAGCATGTCGCCATTGAGCTCTACCTCGCCGTCGAAGTACTTCTCCTGGAACGTCTCGATAGGGATCTGCTTTTTGCCGTAGTATGCGTCGCGGTCCTCGGGCTTGTTGAACTTGAGGTAGTGCTCAATGGGCTTGCCGGGGAGTTTGGCCTTTTCGTTCTTGCGGGGCGCGAACTCAGAGGTGAGCCACCAGAAGGGACCGAGAATGGGAAGGAATAGGACAAGGGCGAGGAAAACCCATGTCTTGAAGCCCATGCCCCAGCTCCAGGTGATGTAGGCGGGGACGCCCACCAACAGCGAGATGAGGGCATAGTTGTTGAACGAATCGCGACCGGAACCTTCTGCGGGCAGAGGAGCATTCGCAATGGTCGGGTACTGTTGATCGCCAAATGTCAGCTTACGGGCCCGCGATGTTGACGCTCAATGGCTGGCGGGGTGCTCGTTAAATTGACCACATGCAACTACATACCGATGTCGTCTTGACGCCGCAGTCGAACTCGGGCGTCGTGGGCGAGGGCGCCGGCGGCGTCTCAACCCACTCAAAGTTCTCCTCAGAGGTATTGCTGCTCATCTTGCGTCTCGCTGAGCAATTTTGCAAGATGGGGGAGGTAAACGTGTTGGGATCTCGAGCCTTTAACGGCGGTGAATCTACTAAGCGAATCACCGGGGTGCGCCTGCCCCTGGTAGGCCCTGCAGGAGGTCGACTCGTAGCCTAGCTCCAGACATACCAGCACACCGACGGCGACTCCCATGGATTGACGCGATATACGTTGCATTGCCAGCACAATTCTGCCTAGATAAGGAGTGTGGGGCGTCCAGAAGGTCATAATCATCCACAACTCAACATCCAGTATCTTGCCATGAATTCTAGTCTACGCGATAGGCTTTCTCACCAACGTGTAGGCTCGTTCCGACTTCGGCCATACACGTGTATGATCTGAGGACCCTTTGTTCTCACCAAGATTAACCATAACTTTGCCCACATGGGAACAATTTTCAGATTTGCCAAGCCTGGTTCTAGCATAGGCGGGGCACGCTCAGGACTTCGACGCGTCCGCTAGTAGCTTCCCCCTAACAAAGTCCACCTTCTCCTTGGCAACGCCGGCTTTCTCCAGGTACTTCTCGACGCTGCCGTACTTCTCGCCTATATAGGAGTTGACATTGCTTACCAGGTCCGAGGGACATATCGCAAACTGTTCCGTCAGGCCAATCGATGCCATCTCTTTCAGCCTTCCTTCTTTCTCTGGCTCGAGTTCTGGCTCGGATAGGCGATAGTCTTCGTCGATAGTCTTTTGATCCACACCGAGGAGCAACAGGACCAGCATGACTATGAGCCCAGTTCGGTCCTTGCCCTGCGTGCAGTGGACCAAAACTGGCCAGTTCTTCTCCTCTCCTAATACATCAAAGACCTGCGTGACTTCGCGGGTGCACACGTCCAGCGACTGCTCGGCCAGCCCGACGAGACCCATGTCTTCCATGTGAGGAGCTAGGATTTTGATCGCGTCCTTGCGGTACCCGACAATCATGAGGCCTGCGAGCCTGAAGAATTCGAGCCATGTGAGCTTCGAAAGCAACATGCGCGAGAAGGCCGAGCCATTGAAGTTGATTTCGTGATAGATTATGCCGGGTATCTTGAGGGGCTCCGCTACGTCGTCGTTGGTTTGAGGGACTGCTGCTGATGCTTTGATTCTTGCATTGTGCTTTTGCGCTTGTTCAATATGCTCTGTTCTGCACTGGTTAACACGATTTTAGCTCCTGAGGGTCGTGTCTACCTACTTTGTTCGTAGGTCGATGATGCTCTTCACGCCATATTCCTTCAGTAATCTCTGCCTGTCTTGAAAAGAGGCCTCATCTTCAAAAGTCAGCCTCGCGCCAAGGCATGTGTGTGAGGTACGCACCAGGTCGTGCACTTCGGAACAGTAAGCCGTTTCTCAAACGGCTGCAGCATGGTCAGCTCAAGACCAATCTTAAGGCGCATACATGCATTACCTAGTCCCCGTTGTTTCATTGACAAACTGACTGACATCGCGAAAGTTCAAGATAGTCTTGAGTGGCGTTTGCAGTCCAGCCATGTTTACTACAGCAAACAGACTAAAATTGGTGGTATAGCTATCTGCTGAATCAAGATAGAAAGGTAAAACTCGGTGACGTAGTCAGTTCACACTAACCGCATCGAACCCTGCTTTGTCGCCCGAGGTTGTCGCTGAAGCCAACACGCACCAGTAGATGGAAGTACATTACTACAACAATCAAGATAGAAGCGCGCCATCCTCGTAGCTCACATGATAACCGGATTGCGCTGTTGCGATCAGCAAACCTAATCACGACACCGTCTGGAAATATCCGTCGACTGTGCAGACATTTGGAGCAAGGAACTCGGCTACTACCGCGTACGAGGAAAAATTAAACACCTACCTCTCAGGATTATACATCGCCATGGGACGCTTGCGAATTTCAACTTTTGTGGTCGTGTAGACGGCAGAGCACCTGTTCAGTTTCTTCCTGGTGTGACGTGCCGCTATGTTCCACCATGCCAAGTGTAACGTTCTGTACTCCATATAGGGTGATGTTCTTCGTTCGCTCGACGCAGGGCTGCGATCTTCAGATGTGCACTAGGGTGCTGACAGACAGGATAAACCCTCGACGCACTTGGTACATGATTTGACTGCTTCGGTGAGTCCGTCGCTGGCTTCAGTCAGGACAGGCAAGGCTATGTCGGGCTCGGGCTAGAACCAGGCCTGGAGTGGTAAGGCTGGTGTGAGATTTCCACGCGGAACGCACCCTTACGGCGATCCTCCACAGACCTAGGTAGAGCTCAAGGTTGATATGACATCATCGCCGTCCTCTCGTCATTTAGCCATGAAGGGCGCCCGGGTGTGACCCTAGCTGGCGTTTGCCTTTCCCTCTTATTCCTCGTTATCGCCCTCGAAGCAGCGCCTGTTACATTCCCGTCTTGCTTCGACCCGCTCTTTCACAATGGCGACCACAGCCCTTACCACGGATGCGCCCCCCGCGTCTGACAGCAGACCCTTGAAGCAATCGGAACAGGCGGCTCCACCACGATCCTCCGCCGAGACGAACATGCGTTGCCCTGACCCATCCGCGCATCATCATCCGAAGAACAGCGCATTGCAAAACCAGGCGTCGGCAGCGGCGCTTTACTCGCACAACCACGGCAGCCCTGCCAAAGCAAACGTGTCGAAACCCATCAATCCTCTCGGAGCAGACGGAAAGCTCTCGTCGGCCAGTGAGTGCAATGTTATGATCACCGCATTACATCATACCCTAACAGAGATTCACAGGCGCTGCAACGAGCCTCAAATACGCAAAAGCCCAAGACCTCCCCAGCTATCCGGTCGTGGGAATTGATACACAGTCCTCTGCTGGAGCCGCCGCATTACTCGCCAACCAGAACAAGAAGAGTCCGGAGTGGTGGAAACCCGAACAATCCTCAGCGGCAGGCAAGGCTGCGTTGCTCGCGAACGGGTACAAGATGGCGCCCATGTGGCAACCAGAAGCTAGTGCAGCAGGCTCAAAGGCCGCGCTTCTCGCCCATAGAGATGGCGCAAAGCTGAACCTTTGGCAGCCTGAAGCTAGTGCCGATGGCCATTCTGCTGCTACTATCGCTATGCGCAAGGCAGTACCCGGCCCGGAGGTGGACTACGGATATACGGACCAGGGCAGGAAAAATGCCTTTACTGCAGCCACCGACGCTCACTCGGCATCAAGACGCAAGCGCGCTCAATCAAACCCACCCACTGCGCCGCTGTATCCAGACTCACAAAACTCTGCCAGGAATGCATTGGGCGCAGCAACGCTTGCCCACAGTGCATCGACCCGGGCCAAACCTCAAGCAACTCCTGTTGATTCCAGCCGCGGCGGCTATGGTGCTATGGAAGCCGCACGTATCCAGCACGCAAAGAGCATCTCGCGCGACATGTACACGAGCGCCCCACCGGTTGCATTGGAAACGGAAGAGAAGAAGCACAATGATGCCCTTCGAGCTTCCGCCATATCCATGGCCAAGAAGATCTACGATGTGCAGCAGCAACACATTGATGGCGCATCAGGCCAGTCCATTGCCCGTACAGGAGCGACGGCAGCCCATAGTCAGCAGCCCGCGACCGGCGAGGCCGATATCAAGCAGCAAGCTATGCGTTATATCGGGATTCAGGAGGCCGCACAAAAGCTCGCACAGGAAAGACTGTCCAAGATAGGATACGACGAGAACGCTGCTTACCGAAGCTACTACGGCTACGACCAGCCGACACGCTCGAAGCTTTCCATGCGGCGTGGGCGCAACCGCGCGCACAGCGCTTCCGAGAAAGCTCCTGCGCAAGATTCAGATTCTGACGAAGACGACTTCCGCTCAAGACGGATTCGCTCGCAGATGGAGCAATTTAACAAAAACCTGGCTGATGTTGACGCAAAGAAACGCGAGAACGACCGCAAGTCCCTGCTTGCTGCAGCACAGCGCAAGGTACAAGCTCAAATGCAGGGCATGGATAAGCAGATCTATGATAAGACTGGCAAGATGTCATCTGCGATGGTAGACGATTGGGACGAGAAGGCGCGACAGCGAGCCCTAGCCAACTCTGAAACTCGCATGGAAAATCACGGCAGAGTTCACATCGGTAACGGTAAATGGATGGACCAAGGAGATATTGATGCTATCGCCCAAGCGAGGATTCAGCCTACATTGGACGAGATCACCGAGAAGACGGAAAAGCGCCGCGCCGAGGACGAGAGACGACGTGCCGAAGAGGAAGAGCGCCGACTTGACCAGGAGCAAGAGAAGCGCCGCATTCGAACGGAGAAAGAGCGTGCCGCCGAGATCAAGGCAGAGGAGAAGCAGGGCAGGGGTACGTATTTCTCATTGCATAGTTCTCGCAATACTAACTTCGACAGAGGAAGAGAAGAGGGCTGCCAAAGCACGGGCTGCTGAAGACAAACTAGCAGCGAAACAGGCAAAGGAGGCTGAGAAGACCAAGACTGCAGGAGAACATCGCAAATCAAAAGAGATCACCACGGCTGAACCTGCGATGGTGGCCAGTGAAACTCCACGCGACAACGGGGATCTGTACGAAGAGGCAGATCTCACAGAAGCTCACCCTATACCAGAGCATGATTCGGCCGATCCAACCTCGCCGGCGTCCCAAGGATCCTCCAAAGGTTTCAAATCACTCCTGAGCAAACTGAAGAGACGTTCCAAGCATGCTCCCGCGGCAGACGCCGAAGGCAACACCAAAGAACAAGAGCCGGGCTTCATCGGCGGTGCGACTCTCCGGAACTCCGTCTCGCAACCCCAGTCTCAATCTCATTCTTCAAAGAGCGCTAGCGAACCGGCTCGCGAATCGATAGACAGCCGCATATCTGGTGAGGTCGATCGACCAAAGGACTTGAGTCATGTTGAGCCTTTGTATGTTCCACACGTCGGTGTCGTCAAGGAAGAACGCTTTTCAGACGTCTCATCTCTGTCTGGCGATGAAGATGAATTCAGCTTGGCACGTGGGAGGTCTGCAGAACGTGTTGTAAGCGGGGCAACAGCAACATCTGCTGGTGAGAGCTTCGAGGAAGCGCGTGACCATTTCGATGAAGCTCTGGCACCACCCCCAGCGTTTGGGTCTGATACAGAGAAGGCCAGGAAAGGAAGTCCAAATCGAGAGTCAAAGTTCCAAGAAGTGGGACTGTAGGCCTTGTGACGGTGTATCAGACGAGAAAATGGCTTCTCGTATGTGCCATGCCTGAGTTGAAAGAAGGTTGTAATGATTACTATGTTTGGAATTGCGTTCAGTACGAGTAGTAGTCTGCAGGGATATGGGAAGCACGAGCACGGCCTTGATGTATAATTTAATGTCTTACTTTGTATAGGATCGTCTTGAAGGTCTTTGAGATTTCTGGACAAACTTCAAAATAACCCCATGTGGAATTCGCATTGTGCTTTCATGCGTATTGCGCAGAGACGCGCCGGGGAACTACGGGTTCTCGCGTCACCTAGCCTCCCGACTTGCTGTTGTACGAATACGCGTCGCAGTGAAATGAATATTGATTCCAGGTGTGATGGACGGGATATACTCTTCTTCTTCTTGCCAACGTGGTAAATGCATCAAAAACGTCGGGGTGGAAAGTGAGAGTAGTCGAGATTGGTCGCTGCAGCAAACGTCATTGGGTAAAGCTGCCACAATTGGGTTTTACCTAATCGGGAGCTTTGCCAAGCATAGGGCGAACCAGCGTATGTGGAAACAACACCAGGAGCTCCTTTCTCGAACAGCATCACCCTCCACGACCCCGACCCCGCCTTATACGACCGTCTCTCATTTCCTATCACGCGCTTCTGGAGTTGTGCACCTGGGTCTACTTCTTCCTTTTCTTCCGATACCCGATTCTTGCGCGCTTTCTCACCCCAGTGAGCTTGGAGCTGGACTGTCGCAAACATGGCCCAGCGACAGGTGCCATTGCACGTCACTCAGCCGACGCTGGTATGTGCCGCATCAGACCCTTGTATGCCATAGTGCTTGAAGCTAACAATTGACAGCTTACGAACCTCAACATTCTCGTACGTTAGCCCTAGGCCTCGCTTTCCGCGAACAAGGCAACCAAGGTCACCAGCTAACATGTAGTCCAGCCGGCATCGATATCATGGCAAAACTGCGTAAGTAATCCCATCAAGTGTATACCATCAAGTGTATACACACGAGGAAGTTATGCTAACAGCCCGCGTAGACACTCGAGTCCGACAAGTACGTTTGCGTGCGCCAGGTCAACAACGAAGCCAACGCGCCCGCCGAGACCGTCATCATCGACCTCAAGAACACCAACAATGTCATCCGGAGACCGATTCGCGCCGACAGCGCCATCATGCACTTGACTGAGCCCATCATCGCTCTCAAGGCCCAAGGCCGGACACTGCAGCTGTTCAACCTCGAGACCAAAGAGCGTCTGCAGACCTACAGCCATCAGGAGGACATCCAATTCTGGAGGTGGATCAGCCAGACAACGCTTGCGCTCGTCAGCACAAAGGCCGTATACCACTGGGACGTACTTGATTCGAAGAACGCTGTTGCGCCGCGTAAGATCTTTGATCGCCAAGAACAACTCGAGGTATGTGAACTAGGCCATTCAGCACTAATCGCATCTAACCCGCTGTGTAGAACAATCAGATCATCAACTATGTTACCAACGATGACGAGAGCTGGTCTTGCTTGGTTGGTATTACATCGAACCCCGCCGGTGGCATTCGTGGAAACATGCAGCTCTTCTCCAAGGCGAGGAACGTTAGCCAGCCCCTCGAAGGTCACGCTGCTACCTTTGGCACACTCCGTCTCGATGGTGCCTCAACCGACACAAAGATCTTCGCCTTCGCCGTGAAATCGTCGTCTGGCGAAGCCAAGATCAACATTGTCGAGGTCGACCACAACGCCGCCAACCCAGCCTTCCCGAAGCGCCTCATTCCGATCCACTGGCCCGCCGAGGGCACTGGTGACTTCCCGCTCGGCATCCATATTGCGCAAAAGTACGGCATTTTAATCGTAATTACGAAGTTCGGTTTCATTCACCTCCACGATCTCGAGACCGGTACCGCTCTGTTCCTGAACCGGATATCTGAGGAGACAGTCTTCACAACGGCGCGAGATGACGAAGGCACTGGTGTAGTCGTCATCAACAAGCGCGGACAGGTTCTGCATACAACCATTCGAGAAGACACCCTGATTCCATACATCATGGAGAACCCGGCGTGTGCTGAAATTGCATACAAGCTTGCCTCAAAGGGCGGACTTCCAGGCGCAGATCAGCTCTATTCTCAACGATTCGAGACGCTCATGTCCCAGGGGAACTTCGCGGAAGCCGCAAAGGTCGCTGCCAACTCGCCCCGAGGCTTCCTTCGCACGATGAACACGATCAACAGGCTGCGCCAGGTTCCCAACCAACCTGGTCAGATCACCACTCTGCTACAATACTTTGGTCAACTACTGGACAAGGGTGGTTTGAACAAGGAGGAAACTCTCGAGTTGGCCCGACCTGTTTTCGCTCAGGGCCGCAAGCACCTCATCGAGAAGTGGCAGAAAGAGGGCAAGCTTCACTGCTCAGAGGAGCTCGGTGATCTCGCCAAACCCCACGATTTGAACCTCGCTCTAGCCATCTACAAGGAGGCGAACGTATCCCAGAAGGTTGTCGCAGCGCTCGCGGAGCTCGGTCACTACGATCTCATCCTGCAGTACTGCAACGGCGTTGGCTACACACCCGATTACAACGTCTTACTCCAGCACGTGGTTCGTATCAATGCCGAGAAGGGAGCAGAGTTTGCTTCCCAGCTAGCGAAGAACGAGGGCGGCCCATTGATCAGTATCGACCGTGTTGTCGACATCTTCCAGTCTCAGGGCATGATCCAACAGGCAACCGCTTTCCTCCTGGATGTTCTTTCCAACGACCTACCAGAGGAGGGCCACATGCAGACTAAGCTTCTCGAGATGAACTTGCTCAACGCCCCCCAGGTCGCAGATGCCATTCTGGGCAATGAGATGTTCCACCACTACGACAAGATGCGCATCGCTCAGCTCTGCGAGAACGCTGGTCTGCTTACCCGTGCTCTGGAACACAATGATGACCCAGCTGCCATCAAGCGTATCATTGTTCAAACCGACAAGCTTCCAGAAGAGTGGCTGATCAACTACTTCGGTCAGCTCACAGTCGAGCTTTCACTTGAGTGCTTGGATGCTATGCTTACTACGAACATCCGCCAAAACCTTCAAGCTGTCATCCGTATCGCCCAGAAGTACTCTGATCTGCTTGGCGCCACCAAGATCATTGATCTTCTAGAGAAGCACCGTACCGCCGAGGGTCTGTACTTCTTCCTGGGTTCCATCGTCAACGTCAGCGAAGACCCCGATGTCCACTTCAAGTACATCGAAGCTGCGACTACCATGGGCCAACTCAATGAAGTTGAGCGCATTTGCCGAGAGAGTCAGTTCTTGAATGGAGAAAAGGTCAAGAACTTTTTGAAGGAGGCCAACCTGACAGAACAGCTACCTCTGATTATTGTCTGCGACCGCTTCAACTTCATCCACGATCTTGTACTGTACCTGTACAAGAAGCAGCAGTTCAAGTCTATCGAAGTCTACGTTCAGAGGGTCAACCCTGCTAGGACACCGGCTGTCGTTGGTGGTCTACTCGATGTGGACTGCGACGAGAGCATCATCAAGGGCCTTCTGGCTTCAGTAACGCCATCTTCGATTCCAATCGATGAGTTGGTTGCTGAGGTTGAGTCGCGAAACCGATTGAAGCTTCTTCTCCCGTTCTTGGAGCAGACACTGGCAAGTGGCAACCAGCAGCAAGCTGTCTACAATGCCTTGGCCAAGATCTACATCGATTCCAACAACAACCCGGAGAAGTTCCTGAAGGAGAACGACCAATATGACACTCTCACCGTTGGCAAGTACTGCGAGAAGCGTGACCCCAACCTGGCATTCATCGCCTACAGCAAGGGACAGAATGACCTTGAACTGATTCACATCACCAACGAGAACGCCATGTTTAAGGCCCAAGCACGTTACCTTTTGGAGCGAGCCGACTCCGAGGTCTGGGATTATGTCCTGAGTCCCAACAACATCCATCGCCGATCGCTCGTAGACCAAGTCACTTCGTCGGCTGTTCCTTCGTCCACCGATCCAGACAAGGTCTCTGTTGCTGTGAAGGCTTTCATCACTGGTGACATGCCTGCTGAGCTGATCGATCTGCTGGAGAAGATCATCTTGGAGCCAACTACTTTCAGTGATAACCCTTCTCTTCAAAACTTGCTGATGCTCACCGCCTGCAAGTCCGATCGCGGCAGAGTCATGAACTACATTCAACAGCTCGATCAGTACAGCCCTGAGGACATTGCTCAACAATGTATCGAGGTCGGCATGTACGACGAGGCTTTCGAGATCTTTAAGAAGCACGAAAACCACGTCGAGGCTGCCAACGTCCTCATTGAGCACATTGTCTCAATCGATCGAGCATATGAATATGCTGACAGGGTTGACACGCCTGAGGTGTGGAGCAGAGTCGCCAAGGCGCAGCTGGACGGTCTTCGTGTTACAGACTCGATCGAGTCTTACATCCGTGCCGGAGATGCATCCAACTACCTGGAAGTCATTGAAATTGCCACCCACGCTGGCAAAGACGAAGATTTGATCAAGTTCTTGAGGATGGCTCGCAAGACTCTCCGTGAGGTACCCGTCGACACCGCCTTGGCTTTCTGCTTCGCTCGTACCAACCAACTACCTGAACTAGAGGACTTCCTCCGCGCTACCAACGTTGCGGATGTTGAAGCGTCAGGTGACAAGGCTTACGAGGAGGGTTACCATGAGGCGGCCAAGATCTTCTTCACTAGCATTTCGAACTGGGCGAAGCTTGCAACCACTCTTGTGCATCTGGAGGACTACCAAGCTGCTGTCGAGTGTGCCAGGAAGGCAAACTCCGTGAAGGTCTGGAAGCAAGTCAATGAAGCCTGCGTTGCGAAGAAGGAATTCCGTCTCGCCCAGATTTGCGGTCTCAACCTGATCGTCCACGCCGAAGAGCTCACCGATCTCGTCAAGCAGTACGAGCGCAATGGCTACTTCGACGAGCTGATTAGCCTGCTCGAGGCTGGTCTTGGATTAGAACGCGGTAAGTACAACCCCTCCGACAACTACCGTCCCTTTGGAAATCCCAACCCTCCAATAATCAAAACCCATGACAACTACAACATGTACGAGATGCTAACTCAGTCAATCTAGCGCACATGGGAATGTTCTCCGCTTTGGGAGAAGCTCTAGCCAAGTACCACCCCGAGCGTGTCATGGAGCACCTGCGTCTCTTCTGGTCAAGGTCGGTCTTTGAGGGAACTTCGCTTGTATACTTTCAACTGACAACACATAGGATCAACATTCCAAAGATGATCCGTGCAACAGAGGAGGCCCATCTATGGTGAGTAGCAAGCGCCAACATCAATCGTGCCGCTCGGTTCTAATATTTTCCAGGCCCGAACTCATCTTCCTCTATGTCCACTACGATGAGTGGGACAACGCCGCCCTTGCCATGATGGAGCGTGCCGCAGATGCCTGGGAGCACCAAGCGTTCAAGGACACTATCACCAAGGCTACTAACGTTGAGATTTACTACCGGGCTTTGGGTTTCTATCTTGAGGAGCAGCCAACTCTCCTGACGGATCTCCTGCAAGCGTTGACTCCCCGAATCGACGTCAACCGTGTTGTCCGCATGTTCGTCAAGTCTGACAACATTCCTCTGATCAAGCCCTTCCTCCTCAACGTCCAGTCGCAGAACAAGCGCGAGGTCAACAACGCCCTCAACGACCTCCTTATCGAAGAGGAGGACTATAAGACACTCCGCGACTCGGTCAACAACTACGACAACTATGACCCCGTTGATCTTGCCCAGCGTCTGGAGAAGCACGACCTGGTCTTCTTCCGTCAAATCGCAGCCGACATCTACCGCAAGAACAAGCGATGGGAGAAGTCTATCACTCTCAGCAAGCAGGACAAGTTGTTCAAGGACGCTATTGAGACCTCTGCCATGTCGGGCAAGTCTGATGTCGTTGAGGATCTGCTCCGCTACGTAAGTTTGCCTGAGCATTTGTTAAGTACAACGCTAATTCGATTGACAGTTTGTCGATATCGGCAGCCGCGAGTGCTACGTCGGTATGCTCTATGCCTGCTACGACCTCCTCCGCCCCGACCTCATCCTCGAGATGTCATGGCGCAACGGTCTACACGACTTCACCATGGTATGTGTCTACTCTTCCGTGTTTGCTTTGCAAATCACTAATGTTTCACTAGCCATACATGATCAACCTCATCTCTCAACAGACGGCCGCTCTCGAGATGCTCAAGAAGGACAACGAAGAGCGCAAGACCCGCGAGGTGTCGCAACAGAAGAAGGAGGACGACACTCCGATCCTGGGCTCGCGTCTTATGCTCACTCAGGGTCCGATGACTTCAGCCCCGTCTCCAGGTCCCTATGGACAGGCCAACGGCATCGCCCCGCAGCCAACTGGAGGCTTCCGTCCCTTTTAGGCACCGTCCAGATGAAGACGAGATTGCTATTTCTGAAGGAGGGGTAGTCAAGGGTTCTCTTCACACTACATATTGATGATTGGGGTGGAGCATGTAAAAGCGAGCGGAGGGTTCATAGGTTTTGGGCAGTTTGCGGCAATGTACTCTACAGGCGTTCAAGGTGGCCTCCTAGTCTGGATGCTTCATACATAGAACATCTTCAGGCTTCTGTACTCTAGTTAATCACTTCATTTGCACTGATATCTCGGATTCGTTGTGAATATTCGCGTGATGTGATTACAATAATGTTTCATCCTTGAAATGAGCATACATCACGAAGGTGCTCACGTCTAATGATTTGTGAGTATATCAACCAGATGGCTGTTACGACCTTTGTGCTAAGTTTTCCATTTTCGCAATACAAGCAGAATATCACGACTATTGTGACCAACACGTACAAGTGAAGGTCCTGAGCGGTGACGGCTTACAGAATCGTGGCCATGCCCGGCTCCTACATAAACTTATTCCGTATCGTACGAAAGATCAGAACGTGTCCTAGGGTTAGTCACTATTGATGGGACTTGCACAGGCCTTGGTTCGACCAGTCATTACGAATACAAAGCTAGTTTCTGCTTAAGCGTATTCACGCTGCGCACAACGAATACATCTAGGTTACTTTTTATATTGGTGCTGGTGTTAGAGTATCACATGCCCTTAGGCGCCAAATCTGCATGCTACCGTTGTTGAGAACGAGGAGGTCCATTTGAGACGAACCTGGCAAACCCCTGTTTACCGAATTTCAAATGCCCAAAGTACGCTTTCAGAGTTCTTCATGGGAAGGCTCTTCACATTGGAGCGCGAAAGTCAAAATAAGGCATTTCTGTGAGGGATATAATCACTTGCCCGGAAGGCATATATACCTTCGGTTTTTTTGAGGGTATTGATGTAAAACACAGCCCCCACATTGCGCGAGAATGTTAATATCAGTACTAGTATTTGTGTACGTACTACCTACATCTTTATCGTCACGTGTTAATTGTGAGCCTTCCAAGGTTCTAAGGTTGGCTTCGTGTGATTCTCAACCTTGGTACGCAGCGAAGAGTCTACGCACTTTTCGAATAGCATAATCGCTATAGCGAGCTGAGACATGATACGAAGCAGCGATACACGGAATGTGGATGTGTACCATTGACGGAAAGCACAGCGAATACCCCCAGGACAGATCTTGGTGACTGAGGAAAATGGTTCTGTGTATGCTCAAGAAAAAATTAGCTCAACCGTTCGGGCGTCAATGTGCCAAGTAGCGAGTGTTTGAAGCTCCGTATCGTAGGTGCATGATCTTTGCCAAGCAATCTTGGAAGACTAGTACACGAGTAATGTTTCCAGATGCAGCCACTGAAAGCCTCAAACGACCCCATCGTAAGCTAACGTCACCGGTTTCGAAGAGTCGCCCATAGCCAAGTCAAGTCTAGATCTACGTAACCATCTGTCATGGTGAGAGGCGGAACCGCATGGGCGTGATGCGCAGCCGGTAATAGCTCAGACCCATGTTCCGAATACTCCTCGCAGCCATGCAGGTACGCGGCCACCAAGCGAGGCGAAGGTCGGAAAAGTATACCATGAACGAGGTTAAATAGCGAGGTTGCCCTCGACGGTCATAAGGAGCTCGGTAGAGGAACCTACGCCGAAGGAAAGCGCTGGATAAGCACAGCATTTTTTCCGCGATGCCGAGCTTTCTCCGGATGTGGTAGACATCGCTTTGGCAGCTGGGGTTGATGCAAGCTCGCGCATAGCTTACCAGAGGGGTCAGAGTGGGTAGCGGTCAAGGTTTCATTGAGCGTCGACGACACCGGACGAGGTGCGTGTGGCTTTGGCTAGGCGCCCCACGTGCCTAGGCGGCGTGGGATATGTAGAGCAAAAAGGTTTTGTACATGTTTACGATTCTGGTCCGCGGTGGGGCAGAGCCTGTGACGACGGTGACAATTTCAATCGTGTCGCACACGGGGTGGTTCCGTCGGCGAACCTTGTCAGTGCCCCTCCATTATCTCCCCGCGCCAGGAAGCTCTGGCCAGGTGGTGGCATGCAGCTATCCATGGATAGCTTGGTTGCTTTTCAGGTGGCCGACGGGGTCTCTGCAGCGTGTTTCCATCTGGCTTGGCTGTGTGGATCTGTTTTGGGATTAAACTCGCGCTCTGCAGCTTTGAGCGAGTGAGTCGTAGCAAGTAGCAGACCCTGGATATCCGATAGTCGGTACCATAATAAATTAGCGCTGTATCTGCCCTCTTCTGCGCCTTTCAGACCTCCCCCTCTCCTCCTCCTCCTCCTCCTCTCTCACTACCTCTACCCCCTCCCTTACCCAACACACACAGCCGTCATCCAGCATGACGACGCTTGCAGTTGACCAGAACGCCTCGTCGGCCATTGACGAGAACGACTTCGACGAGGACCATGGCGAGCACCACCCCCACAGGAACTCGGTCCACCACAAGCTGCGTGCGAGCAGCTCTATTATGCAGCTGAAGAAGCTGCTGGGTACGTTGGCGGAGCACAATGGCTCACTCATAGCTCTTCGGCGCTCTAACAGCTCTGCCAGTTGCCAACCGAGGAGAAATCCCCATCCGTATCTTCCGAACAGCGCACGAGCTGTCGCTGCACACCGTGGCCGTCTACAGTCATGAGGACCGCCTCAGCATGCACAGGCAAAAGGCCGACGAGGCCTACGAGATTGGCGCCCGCGGCCAGTACACGCCTGTCGGAGCTTACCTGGCGGGCGATGAGATCATCAAGATCGCGGTCGAGCACAACGTGAACATGATTCACCCGGGCTACGGCTTCTTATCGGAGAATGCAGAGTTCGCGCGCAACGTCGAGAAGGCTGGCCTCATTGTGAGTTTTACCGTTTTGTTTACGCTATGACGGAACTGCGTGGAGGGGTCGCAGCTGCCTATCAGCCGCTGCTGAGCCTATCGCTCCCGCGCGAGATGAGGCATTGGCGGGGCCGATCCCCAAGCAGCCCGGCGCCGATCATCGCAGCGGCCATGGCCTTTTTTTCTTACCCATGCAATATGCGACTCATGCTTACTTCTGATTCTAGTTCGTTGGCCCCTCTCCCGACACCATCGACGCGCTCGGCGACAAGGTCTCGGCGCGAAAACTCGCCGTCAAGTGCAACGTCCCCGTTGTGCCAGGAACCCCAGGACCCGTTGAGAAGTTTGAGGATGTCAAGGCCTTTACTGACGAGTATGGCTTTCCCATCATCATCAAGGCCGCTTTCGGCGGTGGTGGCCGTGGTATGCGTGTAGTACGCGAGCAAGAGACGCTCAAGGACTCGTTCGAGCGCGCCACTTCAGAGGCCAAGTCGGCTTTCGGTAACGGAACCGTCTTCGTCGAGCGCTTCCTCGATAAGCCCAAGCACATTGAAGTCCAGCTCCTCGGTGACAACCAGGGCAACGTCGTCCATCTCTACGAGCGTGACTGCAGTGTCCAGCGTCGTCACCAGAAGGTCGTTGAGATTGCTCCCGCCAAGGACCTCCCAGTTGAGACTCGTGATGCTATCCTTGCCGACGCTGTCAGGCTCGCACAGAGCGTAAAGTACAGGAACGCCGGAACCGCTGAGTTCTTGGTTGACCAGCAAAACCGCTACTACTTCATAGCTAAGTCCAAACGACGCATATTTGCAGGATCAATTGACTAATATCCCTATAGAAATCAACCCCCGTATCCAGGTCGAGCACACCATCACCGAGGAGGTCACCGGTATCGACATTGTTGCGGCACAGATTCAAATCGCAGCAGGTGCATCTCTTGAACAGCTTGGCCTGACTCAAGACCACATCTCCACACGAGGCTTTGCCTTCCAATGCCGAATCACCACAGAAGACCCCGCCCAGAGCTTTGCACCCGATACTGGAAAGATCGAGGTCTACCGCTCTGCTGGTGGCAACGGAGTCCGTCTCGATGGTGGTAACGGTTTTGCCGGAGCCATCATCACTCCTCACTACGACTCTATGTTGGTCAAGTGCTCTTGCCGCGGTTCCACATACGAGATCGTCCGCCGAAAGATGCTGCGTGCTCTAGTAGAGTTCCGTATCCGTGGCGTCAAGACCAACATTCCCTTCTTGATCAAGCTCCTCACACATCCCACCTTCGTCGACGGTCAATGCTGGACAACCTTCATCGACGACACTCCTGCCCTCTTCGACTTAATCGGCTCTCAGAACCGTGCCCAGAAGCTCCTCGCATACCTTGGTGACCTCGCTGTCAACGGCAGTCAGATCAAGGGCCAGATCGGTGAGCCCAAGTTCAAGGGCGTCATCCCTATCCCGGCCATCCACGACAACAACGGCAAGAAGGTCGACACTTCCGCGCCTTGCACCGAGGGATGGAGGAACGTCATTCTTAAGGACGGTCCCGAGGGATTCGCCAAGGCTGTTCGCGCCAATAAGGGTTGCTTGATCATGGACACCACATGGCGCGATGCTCATCAGTCGCTTCTTGCCACTCGTGTCCGAACTGTTGACTTGCTCAACATCGCCAAGGAGACCAGCCATGCCTTCTCCAACGCATGGGCTCTCGAGTGCTGGGGTGGTGCTACTTTCGATGTCGCCATGCGTTTCCTCTACGAAGACCCCTGGGAGCGCCTTAGGAAGATGCGCAAGCTCGTACCCAACATTCCATTCCAGATGCTCCTCCGTGGCGCTAACGGTGTTGCGTACTCCTCGTTGCCCGACAACGCCATCTTCCACTTCTGTGAGCAGGCCAAGAAGAACGGTGTCGATATCTTCCGTGTCTTCGATGCGCTGAACGACGTTGAGCAGCTTGAGGTTGGTGTCAAGGCCGTCCTCAAGGCTGGTGGTGTTGCTGAGGGTACCGTGTGCTACAGTGGTGACATGCTCAACCCCAAGAAGAAGTACAACCTAGAGTACTACTTGGATGTTGTCGACAAGATCGTCAAGATGGGAGCGCATATCCTCGGTATCAAGGACATGGCTGGTGTACTCAAGCCCCGTGCCGCCCGTCTTTTGATTGGTACCATCCGCGAGAAGTACCCCGATCTGCCCATCCACGTGCACACTCACGACTCTGCTGGAACCGGTGTTGCATCTATGGTTGCCTGCGCTGAGGCTGGTGCGGACGCTGTTGATGCCGCTATCGACAGCATGTCCGGTATGACTTCTCAGCCTAGCATGGGTGCCATCCTTTCATCTCTCGAGGGCACCGACTTCGACGCTGGTCTGGACGCACACATGATCCGTAACTTGGACGCATACTGGGCCCAGCTCCGTCTCCTCTACTCACCCTTCGAGGCCGGTCTTACCGGACCCGACCCTGAAGTCTACGAGCACGAGATTCCCGGAGGTCAGCTTACCAACTTGATCTTCCAGGCGTCGCAGCAAGGTCTTGGTGAGCAATGGGCTCAGACCAAGAAGGCGTACGAGCAGGCCAACGACTTGCTCGGCGACATTGTCAAGGTCACTCCCACTTCCAAGGTCGTTGGTGACTTGGCTCAATTCATGGTCTCCAACAAGCTTTCCTACGACGACGTCCTAGCCAAGGCTGACCAACTCGACTTCCCATCCTCTGTCCTGGAGTTCTTCGAGGGACTCATGGGTCAGCCATACGGCGGTTTCCCTGAGCCCCTCCGCTCGCAAGCTCTCCGTGAGCGAAGGAAGATGGACAAGCGCCCTGGTCTCTACCTTGAGCCCGTTGATATCCCCAAGATCAAGGCTGACCTCAAGGCTAAGTGGGGTGACGCCACAGAGTGTGATGTTGCATCGTACATCATGTACCCCAAGGTCTTTGAGGACTACAAGAAGTGGACAACCAAGTACGGAGATCTCTCCGTCCTGCCCACTCGTTACTTCTTGTCGCGCCCCGAGATCGGCGAGGAGTTCCACGTCGAACTTGAGAAGGGTAAGGTTCTCATCCTCAAGCTTCTCGCCATCGGTCCTCTATCCGAGCAGACCGGTCTGCGTGAAGTCTTCTACGAGATGAACGGTGAGACCCGTACCGTCACCGTGGAGGACCAACACGCAGCTATCGAGAACGTCTCGCGACCCAAGGCCGACCCCACAGACAGCAGCCAAGTCGGATCACCCATGTCCGGTGTCTTGGTTGAGGTTCGTGTCCACGATGGCAGTGAGGTCAAGAAGGGTGACCCAGTTGCTATTCTCAGCGCCATGAAGATGGAGATGGTCATCTCCGCACCACACTCTGGAAAGGTCAGCGGCCTGTCTGTACGTGAGGGTGACTCGGTTGACTCTGGCGACTTGGTCTGCAAGCTCGTCAAGTGAGCATATCGCTTGGGTAGTTTGCGTTGTTTATGAGAGTTATGAAATCCAAGAATGGAAATGATTAGATAGTAACGAACAATGACGGCGCTGGGATGCCATTTCAACTTCACATTTACCCGTCTGCTCCTTTTGATCGTGCTATGGACATTGAACTACACGACTTTTGAAGCTTTGTATAGCTTCTACACGGATATCGATCGTGCTGTACAATATCCAAAAGAATTTTCTCTTGTCCTACGCCCCCAGTTTCCAGTCTGCGCAGACGCATGCATTGCGTTACTACTCGATATACGTTTAGGAAATAATAGGCCTAGGAGGTATCCAGTGGGTTTTGTCCCGGCAGATTTACAAGGCATGCCATAGCGTAGCCACCAGACTAGGTTATAACATAGTGAAGAAAGGCCTCTTGAGCGAGAGTATACTCCTTGAGGGTCACCTTTGCAGCAATTTAGTAATTAATAATCACAGCCCTGGAAGTATACATGGGATGAACATGTAAAGTATTGCATGTGTATGATAACCTTCGGTAGTTGATACACCGAAAAAAAAAAAGCTTCCAGCACCCAACCCCAGACTCCAAGAAATGCAGCATAGCTAGCCTAGTCTAAACGGAAAGCCTTACCCGTATGCAGGTTCCCTTGAACCGAGCTCCAAACGCCCACGCCCAAACGCCCATGTCAGATCCAAGGGATCCACTCGATCGAACCACTTGATCGGGAGAAGCCGGAACGCAGCCACACCTCCTACAAGCTACAAGGAAGAAACTGAACAGGCCTGCAGCCTACACTAGGACAAAAACAAGCAATCGAGAAGATCTAGCGTCAACGTAGGCCTCAGGGTGTTTAAGCTTTTCCTTGGATAGTGTGATCTACCCCATGGAGCCAAAATCAAGCTTCCGAGCTACCTTGTCGGCGCGACCATTGGTAGGCATCTCTCCGCCTCTCCGCTTCAGATCCTCTCCCATAGCTTTTGCCCCACCGCCTTCTTTGGGCAGGTTTTCTTTCTTCGTGGGCCGGGGTGCGTTGGTCCACCACTTGTCCTCTAGCGCTTTGCGAGCCGTGTACCTCTTTGTCGGGTCCAGGGTCAGTAAACCCTTGATGAAGTCGCAGCCGTCGTCTCCCAGTGCAGGGAACTGTTGTTTCCACCACACGCGGGGACGCGTTTGTCTGAAGGCTGTAGAACCCTGCGGACCGGTTTGCTTCTCAGGCGCAACGTAGTACGGGAGAGAAGACACGCCTGGCCAGGTTTCCTCGGTCGGCGTTCCAAACTTCTCGCAGATGGTGGCGACTTGTTGGATGTCGGTGTCGGAGTAGAGAAACCAGTTGCGGATACAGAGTTCTGCCATCAGAACTCCGATACTCCACATGTCAGCCGTGCCACCGTAGTGCGAGCAGCCGTACAGCAACTCCAGCGGACGGTACATGCGTGTAATGACCATGGTGGTCATCTTTGTTCCTGGATCCGCGAAACTCCGCGCAAGACCGAAATCGGCAAGCTTGACTGTTCCGTCGGCGGCGATCAGGGCGTTACTGCCCTTGATATCGCGATGTAGGACAAAGTTCTCGTGGCAGAACCAGATTCCCTGACACAGCATGTTCATCCAAGACTTGATATCCGCCTTTGTGTATGTGATTTCCTTGTTCTTCCAGAGCGCCTCCAGATCTCCCAGGGGCAGATGTTCGAGTACGAAGGACAGATTCTGGTCCTTGCTGGAGAAGACATCGTGTAGTTTTATTACGTTGGGATGGTCGATCTCGAAGAGAAACTGCATTTCGCGGAGGGCGTCCGGGGCGATTCCGTTGGGGTACTCGGCGTTGAGCTTGATCTTCTTGATGGCGACGAGCTTCTTGGGGTTGTTGATGTAGTGGGCTTGAAAAACCACAGCATAGGTACCTTCTCCAAGTTTCTGGCCCATGACGAATTGGCTGCGCACCCGGTCGTTCATCTGCTCGGCGAGATCCATGCCTCTGTCTTCTGCTGGGGCTGTGAATGGTACAGCTGGTGACTTCGTGGGCTTGGTTGTGTGGCTTGGGAGCGCGAGGGTTCTAGCCTTGGCCCCATCTTGAAAGGCTGCGCCGGGCGGGTTCGGCCGTGGGCTTAGAACAGCTGGTGATGCCATGGTGAAGTCGTGGGTGTAGCGGCGTGATTGAGGTGTTGCGACGAGGCTGGTCGATGAAAGATGGCGAAATGCTGGCGTCAGTGGCTACTCCACAGCTCTCGTGAGTTGAGCGACCCAAAGTCCATTCCACATTCCTCCTCTTCTAGACGGTGAAGGTAGTGGCTTCGTGGTTCGCGACTGCGCGAACGTTCGCGTTCCAGGGACCGCGACGGCGACGATGCACGTCCCCGAACATTTTGGCTTGGCCGCGCTTTTCTGCGGGGAGCTTGCCCTCACCACCGACGCCCAGCAGTCGCATTCCACACATCATGGCTACTTCGGCGCGAGGACCGCCAGGCACTGTCGCCGTCTCCAAAGAGGGTATCCCGAACCGGACGTGAGTTGATCTACATCCCAGTGCACGGAGTATATGCTGATATCAAACAGATTATACGTGCGCAACCTCCCCGACAAGCTACAAAAAGAAGACCTCAAGCGGAACCTGTACATGCTATTCGCGACATATGGCGTCATACTTGATGTTGTCGCGCTCAAGACCATGAAGATGCGAGGCCAGGCGCATGTCGTCTTCCGCGACGTCGATTCCTCAACACAGGCTATGCGCGCTCTACAGGGCTTCACTTTCTTCGGCAAAGACATGGTGCGTCTTTTCCTGATTCTACGAAGCACGAAATTATGCTTACACTAGGCAGCAAGTCGCATACGCAAAGACCAAGTCCGATACAGTAGCGAAGCTAGACGGCACCTACAAGATGCCCGAGCCGGAGCGCGAAGACGAGCCCGAACAAGCGTCTGCACAGCCCGCAGGCTTCGGTACCGCACCCGAGAAAGCAGTTCCGGTCAATGCACAAGACGCCGCCAAGGGACAGAAGAGAGGGCGTGAGGAAGAAGAGGAGGATGAGAACTCAGACGCGGAGATGGAGATGGATGTCAGCGACGACTCGGACTAGATGGTTAAGACTGCGTATGGAAGGATATGATACCCACGAGAAATGAACAGAATCAAAAGGGCACTTTAGAAGACTCGTCTATGTGTGTTGTTTACAAATGCGTATGGGAAGACACCACAGCTTTTCTCGGAGTGGTACTGACTTGATACAGACCCGATCTCAGTTTCTCTCCAACGATCGACTAGTGTACGTCATTATCGTCGCGCGCTCAATTGAATAGCTATATTTATGGTATAGCTAGACTACCTTCGCAGAACTATTGAGTATCTAGAATTGAATAATAGGGCACCTAGAACTTCTTCGCTGAAGGTCTAACCACGAATTGAAAGACCGTAGAAGAGCTAGACTGTATTCAATACCCTATCACTTAGCACACTAGCGTCTGTAAAATCTCACTTCCAACCTCCACGCTACTCCATCCACTGACCCCTATACGAGTACACTTAAGCATATCTGCTCATGCAAGCCTCGAGCAGACCCAGCAGCTCAGACTTCCGCTTTTCCCCTATCCAGCTGCCGTGGATAGAATTGCTAACGATCGTCCTCCATTCATCCATACTTAAGTTGAAAGCCTCTTGCACCGCGCAATAGTTGTTTAGGATGTATCCACCAAAGTACGCTGGGTCGTCACTGTTGATACTGAACTTGACCCCTGCCTCGAGGAATGTCCTGATGGGTACTTGGCCGACATTTTGCACTGCTTGGAGGCAGACATTGCTCAGCGGACAAACTGTCAGGAGTATCTCCTCTTTCACTACCCGACGGAGCAGTTCAGCATCTTCGGTAAGACGAATGCCGTGATCGATGCGCTCAGCGTGTAGTGCGTCGAGTGCACCACTGATGTACGTCGGATCCCCCTCTTCACCCGCATGCGCTGTCCTCCTCAACCCCCTCTTCTCACCCTCGCGATACATATCGACAAAGAGTTCCGGGCGAAACCCAACTTCTGACGAGTCCAACCCAAGACCAGTAATAGCGCGCCCCTGATCATCTCCACTCTCAAGATCAAAGTGCCCACCCTTAACAGCCGCTGCCATAGTCTCCGCAGCTGAACTAACAGGCAAGTGCCTTAAGAAGCACATAATCAGACAACTCGTTATTCCCAGCTCTTTCTCCGCCCGTTTTCTTGCAGCGTTGAAACCACGTACCACGACATCAAACGCAATACCTCGCTCCGTATGACTCTGTGGATCAAAGAAAACTTCTGCATGGCGGACACCGTCTCTAGCTGCTGTTGTGAAGTACTCCCAAGCTAGCATCTCAAAGTCCTCTTCATGCACTACGACTGCGATGCCGCGGTAGTAGTACGCAAGGAAATCATTCAGGTTTGTGAAATGCGAATACCGTTCTGTGAGTGTTGCGGGCGACGTGTAAGCGACATCCTCAGATGGTGATGGCAGGGTGATGTTGTTTTTAGAGGCCAGAGTGAAGAGAAGGTTTGGGCTGAGGCAGCCTTCGAGGTGGAGGTGGTGTTCGCATTTTGGTAGGTCCGCGAGGAAGTCGTGGGTGGCTGGTTTGCACATTTTGTATTGCTCGTATAGGGAACTTTGGGAAACAGGTGTGTTGGATGGATTGTTAAAACAAAATGGTTTTCAGTCCTTTGTAAAGATTCTGTTTTGTATGACTAGTTCTATCGGAGGTGGACGGAAATTATCGGTGTTCGCCGGTTTCTGCTGGGATGATGGAGAACCTCTAACTAGAGGGTGGATACCAAACTGGGCTTGCAAAGCAGATGCGCTCCATGCGAACACGTTGTGCTGGCGCATGAAAATCGTACTTGAAATGTTCATGCCGCATGGGTGCATTGTCCATCGCTTCCAAATGCTAGTCTAGGCGGTAATATCTTATCGAAGCTCGCGTTTTTGCCCAGTTGCTCGCGGCTCGTACATGGTCTCCACAAACTCCTCCAGCAGACCCTCGCTCTCTGCATCTTGTCGAGTAGAAGAAGTCCTCCTACTTCTAGGATTGCTTATCGGCAATGTAGAGTCGCCTATCGTCCGTTCTCCATCACCGAATGTTCCCTTGAAAACGCTATCATAGCTGACCCACATGCCCGCAAAGACCATGGCACTGAGTTTCGCTAGCCACCAAGGCGACCGTCCCTTTTTATCTTGCAGCTTCCTTCCCATAGCAAAGATGAACATGATAAAGGGCATCCAAATACCCAAGAAGATAGCCTTTCCCATTTCCTGCTTCCTGGTCGTGATGGTGTATGTGCGTATGTTGTGTAGGTATTCCTGATATTCGTTTGGAAGATTGCATTCCGCGGCGCCATCGGTTATGAGCTTGAGGTATCGTGCCGAGGGCTGCGCGTAGCTTGGGTCGGGGCGCTTTACGCGGTCGGTGGTTCGTACTCTATTCTCGCTGTCGACGATGGGGGCGAAGAGTGTGTGCGCTTTGAAGGGCTTCGAATCGGGCGTGGAGGGGACTGTGTCGGAGGGCGGTAGCACGTAGCAGTCAACCAAGATATCGTCGTAGGCGCTGCCTCCACCTTCCGTCGCAATGATGTGCGCATAGTCGGACAGCGTCACCTCGTATACAACGCCCACCAAGCCCTTGTGCCATCGGTCCTTGTGGTAGTCTTGCGCGTCCGGCACCCGCAGCGCTGTGTTGGCGAAGCAGGGCTCCTTGTAGGGGATGCCAGGGAGATCGAAGGTCAACCTCAGCGAGGGAACAAGTACGTTAACCTGTGAAAGCGGACGGATACCGCGCACGCCTCGGAAGGTTTCATTGCATAGGTTCGAGCCATATGCCAGGTACAGCACCGTCTTCGCCTTCTCTTGGGGTGTTGCAGACTGTTGCGACACGAGCTTCTCCGTGTCCAGCGGCGCGTCGGTGAGCGAGGCGTCTAGACGCGCCTGGGATGGCTGTGGTATGGCTTCAAAGACAGCCATGGTAGGATTCGCTGTGCGTATCATCCATACGTAACAGCGGTCTCCGTGTCTTTATATACTGCGCGTAGTTTCTGGCACGGCGATTTCGCTGCATGTTTCGTCCGGACCCTGTCTACATCATCGATTCATGGATTTCTCATCTAACGCCGAGGGCCCGAGCACGACCTCACACCGCACAAAATAAAGCATACCAGCTTACTACAACGGACCAACCGTCTCTTTTCGGTGGCTGTACATGGAACTTTGCTTCATTCAGTCATGTCGTATCCCTCATACGCCGTACTAGCGCTGTTACCTGCTGTCGTGTGGCTTCTGTATCTTCAAATAAGCCAATGGCGCTTCAAGAGGTTCGGGCACATCCCCAGTAAACTGCCATCGAGTTTTCTCTTTGGACATCTCGGCCATATCGCGGCGGAGTACAAGAACATGAGTAGTACCGTTCATCCAGGTAGGATCCACATCCCTCTGAGTGGCCAGCACTGATAGCAGCCAGACTATGTGTTTGAAAACATATGGAAGGCTCAAGGCAGCCCAGAATACATGTTTTTCGATACGAGGCCTGTACAACTTCCACTTATTCTCATTGCGTCCCATGCGATGGCGGAGCAGGTCTCCAGAGCCAGCAAGACGCAGCAGTACAGCGTCACCAAATCTCCGACTGTTCAAGGAGGCATGGGGGACCTGATTGGGAGGTATTCCCTGATCAGCGAGAATGGCGAATCCTGGAGAGGGCTTCGAAAGACGTTCAACCCAGGCTTCGCGCCGCAGCATTTGCTTTCGTTGCTTCCTGTTATGGTTGACAAAACGCAAACGTTTATGAAAAAGCTGGACGCGTTGGCAACCTCCGGTGCCGCGGCCGAGATGGACGGCTATTGCACCGATGTCACGTTTGATATCATCGGTGGCTTGGTTACTAATATTGATTGCAAGGCCCAGGGCGACAGCGAACATGTCCATCCCATCGTCCGAAACTTCCGCACGCTGAAGCATGTGTACACCGGCGACAACGGTCTTATGGCATCCTGGTTGAACCCAGTAATGCGCGCCAAAAAATACATCTACAGCCGACGACTAGACTCAGCCGTAAAAGCGTGTGTTGTAGAGAAGTTTGCAGACATCAAGGCAGCGCGACATTCGGTCACGAAAGAGAAGAAAGACCGATCAGTACTCGCCCTAGCGCTGGAAGGCACCGATGAACTGACTCCTTATACCCTGCAAAGTACTGCGGATCAAGTCAAATCTTTTCTTTTTGCAGGTCATGATACGACCTCTATCCTCCTACAGAGGTTGTTCTACGCCCTCTCAATACACCCGGATTGCCTCGCGAAGATCCGCGCGGAGCACGATGCCGTTTTCGGTGACGCAGAACCACACGATGTGTTCCTCAAGCGGCCAGATGAGACCATGAAAGCGCTCAAATACACCTCTGCATGCATCAAAGAGGCTTTGCGACTGTGGCCTCCAGCAGCCTCCGCCCGAATGTCTCACAACAACTTCAAACTACGTACTTCGGACGGAGAGGATGTGCTTATCGACAATTGCGTCATATACATCTGCCATCATCTCATCCAGCGAGACCCCAAAGTCTACGGAGAGACAGCAAACGAGTTCGTCCCCGAGCGATGGGTTGGCGACTCTGATACAAGCAGCGCTTCTACTGAGGTCGACGGATCGACCACTGGCGAGAGCAAGATTCCTATCAGCGCATGGAGAGCTTTTGAGCGAGGACCCCGCAATTGTATTGGCCAGGAACTTGCCAACATGGAAGCTCGAGTCATTCTTGCATGTGTTATGAGACGTTATGACTTCGTCAAGGTTGGGCTTGGAGAAGTTGAGACAGACGAAGCCGGTCAGCCTATCATGGACCAGATGGGCAAATACAAAACAAAGTCCGAGTTGATCAACGTAAGCTGTGTTGTCGTTAATCACAAAGAGCATGGGACTAACTTGTCAACAGACGATGTCCATCACCTCGCGGCCCATTGATAAGACCGTCATGCGTATCAAGTTCCGCGACTCTGGGAAAGAGTAAGCCACGATTTATGATCCTATTTTCTCGTAGCTCTGTTTTTGGAACTTTGTGATGGTATCGGATTTTACAGCCTGAGGAGAGTACATGAGTCTAGCTATCTAGACTGTAAACTTCGTCTTATTCTCCTCCGCGCAATCTTCTGCGATTTTTCGTACCTCCTCTTCGCCTAGTTCTTCAAATATATCGAACCCCCATCGCGACTGCACGTTGAAACGCTTGTGTCTCTCCAGCCCGCTCAGCTCATCGAAGGCATCTTTCGGTAGCTCTTTGACTTGCATGTTGCTCTTGATCCTGCTGGGTGTAACACTTTTGGGCAGCACCACAGTGCCGCGCTGAATGCCCCAACTCGCAAGTAGCTGGCCGCCATCCATGCCCAGTCTTTGCCCCACGATGCCCACAAGTTCGTCGTCGACTGTGCGTGGCTCGCCCGTCTGGTTGTTTCCGAGAGGTGAATATGCTTCGATGAGAATGCCTTTGCTCTTGCAGAACTCGAATAAGGCAGGCTGTTGAAGGTATGGGTGTGCTTCGATCTGGTTTACCGCCGGCACAACACCGGTCTTGGAAAGAAGATCATTAAGGCGATTGACGGTGAAGTTGGATACGCCGATAGCGCGTACCTTGCCAGTGTCGAGCAGCTTCTCCATGGCCTTGTAGGTTGTCGCAGGGTCGATGTCGGCAAGGTCAAAGATGCCACTGTCGCGCAGTGGGAACCACTTCCCTGTGGCACCGTTGAAGGCACTGTGTTCATATTAGTATACTGTATACGTGGCGCGAGACAAGGGTTGAACATACACAGGCCAATGCATCAAGAACAAGTCCAGGTACTCGACACCAAGGTCCTGTAACGACTTATCGAGAGCTGTCTCTACATCTTCGGGTGCATGCTTGGTGTTCCAGAGCTTGCCCGTGAGGAAGATTTCGGAGCGAGGAATACCGCTCCTCCTAATGCCATCACCTACCTCGGCTTCGTTGCGGTAGATGGCGGCGCAATCGATGTGACGATAGCCTGCTTTGAGTGCTGTCTCGACGGCGCGCTCAACTTCTCCCGGTTTCGCTTGCCATGTGCCGAAGCCCACGGCCGGTATTTGCGCGCCTGTATTAAGGGTGAAGTGAGTGGGAAGGGGCATGTTTACGGTAGCGTGACGGGAGGCGGACTCAGAATTATGCAGTATGATGCGGAGGTAATGTGCGACATTTCAACAGAGCGTACAGCCATCTGTATGATATATACATCCATCCTGTATTTTTCATGACTGCCTGATGCGCGAGGTCGTCGGAACACAGTCGGGACCGGAGACGGAGAAGGCATTAGCAGATGACCCCACACCCGGGCAAGCACAGAACCCAGCGGGATGCGCGGCACCACATCCTGTGATGGCCTCCAATTCGTGCAGTGGCTGGACTAAGGCATCCAAGTTCTGTCGAGTGCCTCGGGACTGACCTCGGGAGGTTGGCGGAAAAAACTAAATTAAGCGGCACCCGGAAATCTGCACGCCTCCTCCTGCCTCCACCATGTCAAACACACCCAGCAACACGGCGGTACCACAGAAGCGGAGCCTTGACGTCGCGCAAGGCACTAACAATACGAGGCAACGGTTGGTGAAAGTCACGAGAGCCTGCGATGTGTGCAAGGCGAGGAAGTCAAAGTGTTCCGGCGACCAGCCGTGCGAGAGCTGTATTCGCCGGGGTCTGACATGCCAGTACGAAGCCATCTACCTGAGAGGCAAGGTAGTCTCCCCGCGCCCTTCTGGTCCCGCCGTTGCTAGCCCTCAGCGCACTGCGACTGCTCCAGGCTATACTCATGCTATACTCAGTGTCGCACCAAGTATGGCTGTAGGCAGCAACCATATGCATCGCGTCGGGGAAGAGACGGAACCTCCTTCGCGAGCTTCCCCTGGGCTTGAGATCGCTGGGCAATACTCCGATTCAACGTCGGGTCTCTCGTTCTTGAATCGCGCATGGCGGCGCATCTCCAGCAAGGAAAGCAGTCAAGTTGTGGACGGGTGGGGCTCCACAGAAGACCGCCAACCACTGATGAGTGCTGGTGATAAGCCCTTCCTAGAAAGAGGTCAACTGCAGATGCCATCGCTGGACCGTAGCCGCCAGCTTCTTCATCTATATTTTGATGTTTGTATTGCGACATACCGGCTGTTACACAGACCTACTGTTGAATGTTGGTTGGGAGCTGTGTCTGAGAACGCAAAACTCAACCAAACCCTCTTTCATGGTATGTACCGCTCTGATTGAAGACACTTTGGGTTTTACTTATGATATCCCTCCTGATAGATATTGGTCGTGCTAAGACTGCAGTGGTCTTGTCTGTACTAGCCATTGCTTCGTTTCATGAAGAAAAGGCGAGCGGCGAAAGTGGTACTTCACCAGCAAGTCAAGCCGACACGCAGTCACTGAGCGACATGCTCTTCACTGAGGCGTCTCGACTTACACAAGCCGAGACTGGTATTCCAAAGCTGGAGTCAGCTCAATGCAGGCTTATACAGGTCCTGTACCTTCTCATGTCATGTCGCTTCAACCAAGCGTGGTATACGTTTGGCCATGCCCTACAGATTATTTCAGCGTTGGGTTTACATCGGCGAGACGACCGCAAACGTCAACCAAACTCCACCAAACGCGATTACATAGGTGAACAGTGTAGAAAGCGCACATTTTGGGTGGCTTATACATTGGACAAATATCTCGGTGTCATATTCGGGCGACCCCGCCACTACCACGACGAAGACATCGACCAAGATTTCCCCGACGCTGTCAATGACGAAGACATGACCAGCACTGGCCCCAACACTACAAACACAGACGACTGTCACATAGAATCGCTCGTGTATCATGCGCGGCTAGCACAAATCGCCGAAAAGATTTCTCGGGAGGTCTATTCGATCAAACCGGTACGTTGGTATACCCCTCCCTCCAGGTCAATCTACTAAGCAATCCATTTTCAGGTGCCTGATCAGGTCCGACTTGCAGCCTCTCATCGCCTTGGAGCGGAGTTACGCCAGTGGAAAGCATCGCTACCACCCTTCCTTGGCGCCGTCAACCCTAGCAGTCTCATTCCTACGTTCCGACGACAGGCAACCGCACTCAGACTGTCTTACTGTCATGCTGTGATTTTAGCCCATCGCCCGTTTCTCCTCAAGAATGCCAGGCGTAGCAATGTAGAGATGACTAGTCTTGCCCAAGACAGTCTCACAGAGTGCATTGCAGCGGCAAGATCAGTGTTGGAAGCAGTTGATCGTATGGCGCGAGAGGGCCGGTTGTTCCATGCGTTTTGGTGGACTCACTACGTCTGTTTCTGTGCTTTGGTTGTGGTCTATGTGTGGGCTATTCAACAGAGTACTCACAACACAGCCTCAGCTGAGGATCCTCGCGGTATTCTAGATCAAGCCGAGAGCTGTTTACAACATCTCGCCCAGGCAACAGCGTCGAACTCCCCCTCCCGACGATACAGCATCATCTTGCAGGAACTCCGCACAGAAGCAAAGAGAAAAACAGCAATACCACACCGGGAGCAAGTACTAGCATCATCAGCTACGGCCAATGGCGGAGTCCCACCGCCTTTGGATGGAGATGTAATACAGGAACCGGATCTGCAAAACTGGCAGCCACTCTTTGGTAGCCCAATGGATATGACGACACCAGGGTTGCAGAACTTTCTCGATGACTGGCAGACGACCGACTGGCTTGACCTCGATGCCTCTGCTTTTTGCCCTTTTCCCGAAGTAGACGATATATCGGCCTGGATGAACAATGCATCATGATAGCTTTTGTATTCCTGGAGGTCACGGACGCGAGACGGAAAATTCACATCGGCGTATACAATACACCTAAGGCCATCATAGTGGTCAAGCAGAAGATGTGTATACCTTCAGGGTACATTTTAATATTGAGTTGACCCCAGAGTACCCGTGGTCACTGAGCTCGCGACAAAGCTCCTTCCCGACAAAGAACTCGATTCTAAGACTTCCGTCGATATGAAACGTTGGCAACTAAAGCCATTACGCTCGCTTTACAGAGTGTACCGGAATAACGGCGACTTGTCGCCCATGTTCAAGAGCTCCTCATCCGTGTACTTCGCCCGAATCTCGTCTTCGCTAAGCCTCGCCTTCTTCGTATTGCCCCACTTGTATGAGAGCTCCAGGAGAAATGCGACAATAAAGCCGGTCGCGCCGAACGCGAGTGACAGTCCGAAGCCAGTGTAGTACTTGGGCTTCTCGCTCTCCAGGTACATGTAACTGCCGATGACGCCACCGATGTTACCGACGCAGATGTTGAAGGCAACGCCGATAGCACGACGAGATGATGGAGCAAGGTTGTTGGCTGCCCAACTGCTTCCGGCCGGCTGAATGGGGTAGATGCCCATACACGTCAGGATGATAGCAAAGAATGCTGGGCCGATGTTGCCACCTAGATCGCCATCGAATGAGATGACTACGGCGTACCCGATGAAGATGAAGGAGAGAGGGATGGCAACGAACGGCAAACGCCAGTAAAACCTGTCCGAGAGCTTCGCAAAGAAGATGGAGCTCAAAGCACCAGCCACGTACGGTGGGACCGTCATCAGCTGGGCGTTAGTGTTGTTGAAACCCATACTCTTTGTGATGGTAGGCAAGGTGAACTTTGTCCCTGAATACAGTTAGCTAGTGTCTGTTACTGTTGCGAGTCACACATACCGTATGAGCATGCCGATATGCAAAGCAGGATGTATGCTTGCATGTGCAGGCGCCAGTTGCATAGCACGGCTTTCAAGTCGCTCCACTTGAAGCCCTCTTTTTGCTCCTCTCCGAATCTTCCACCGTCTTTAATGAATCGTTGGAGTTCGAGGAAGCGGATTTCGTCAGGTTTCAACCATCGTCCGCTCAACGCAGGAGAATCGATCAAGAGGAAGAAGCACGAGATACCGAGGGCGACGGTGACGATGCCCTCCAAAATGAATATCCATCTCCAGCCTTCGTAGCCACCAACACCATCCATCTTGGCGATGGCCGCAGCAAGCAGACCACTGAACGCCCCAGATAATGCCGATGCACAGTAGAAGTAAGAGATCCGTGTCGCGAGGTCCTTTGGCATGTACCAGTAAGAGCAGAGATAAATCGCGCCTGGGAAGAATCCAGCTCTGTATTTCGTTAGCGCAGAAACGTTGCGCTGTGGCGCAAACTTACTCGAACACCCCGAGCAGAATTCTGGTAATCAGTAAGCCGACGAAGCCTTTTACCACGCCCATCATGGTCATGATAATACCCCAGCAGACGATGAGTATGCCGAGGTAGTAGGATGGACGCTTGAACTTCTTCAAGAGAATGTTCGATGGGACTTCTAGAAGAATGTACGGCACGAAGAACACCGATAAGACGATGTTCCATTGCACCCCGTCAAGACCCAGATCTGTGACCATGCCCTCAATCTTCGCATTTCCGATGTTCGCTCGATCGATGTGGGAGATGAGATAAAGGACTGCAAGCATCGGAACCAAGCGGATGTCGACCTGCAAATGATTAGCGGGTGACATGGCGTACAGTAGGGCCAGTTGCTTACCTTGTGAATCACTCTTTTTCTCTTCTCTTGCGTGTAGTTGATGTAAAATTCCGCATCTTCAGGTGCCAGACCCAGCACTTGGAAGTTGTCGATCTTGACGATCTGATGCGGCTTGGGCGAATCGATTGAGTCTGCTTTTTCATCGATGTATTGGATTTCGTGCTTGTCCATTGACGGAGACATTGCGATGAATGGCAAAGAGGAACGAAGTATACCAGGTTGACGCGAAACCCGGGATGCTATGATAGCCAGCCATGTCGGATGCCAGAAGCTTTATACGCATGACACTGGTCACGGCACACCATGTTGATGGCGGTTGGATTGCGGAGAAACATGTGGCACCCCGGTTTTTCGGTTTCCTGGAGAAAGCTAGTTGCGGGGAAAGTAGTTCTTGCACCAAGCCCGATCACGATAATCCTTTCATTAGCTCGCTCGCGGATAGTTTTCCGAGAATCCGGCCAAATCAAAAGCGTTTCCGCCCCTCGGATGTATGCAGGTATGCAAGTCTCCACATCACCCCAACGTTATGGTCGAAGCCGGGGAACGCAGCTACACAGGAAGAACCGACAGATACTAATTCGATAACTACCATCGGTCTTGACCTCTGCAATCACAGCCTCTTTTTCATATCTCTTCGAGCAAGTCTTTGTTACAAGCCACAATCATTATGGCACCAGCGCAGATAGCCATCCCTGCGCCACTGCAGCCGTCAACACCACCATCCACATTCAAACATGCGCGAGACGACCTCCTTCAACCCGAAGAATCCTCGATACAAACAGTCGATGCGCTCGTTAGGCATCGCGCGCGTCGTGATCCCCATGTTACCATCGTATCGTATCCAAGCTCTGGGGTTGATTTCGTAGATTATACTATGCAGCAGCTGGACGTCTTCGCCTACAGAGTAGCTCGACACTATCAAACTTTCATCCCTATGAGATCGAGCTCTGCTGAGATGCCAACCACGGTAGCCGTTCTTGGACCAAGTAATATGGACTACATTGTCTCGATGCTTGCGCTTACCAAACTCGGCCATACGGTACTTTTCCTTTCAACGCGCATATCTCAAGCAGCTATCGACTCTCTCATCACCACCACCGGAGCCACCTATCTGCTGGCGGATTCACGATATGCGCAGTCTGCAATCGACGCTCAGGGAGCCATTCCAGGGTTGCAGATCGGCGAAATTGCCAGGCCCAACACTTACAACTTTCCTGTCGAAGTCCATGCAGACACCCGCCTTGACTACCAGCTCGATCACACAGTCGAAGCTTCGAACAACATCTACATAATACACTCCAGTGGTATGTTCTATCTATTCGTCTGTTGTTGTTTGAGCTAACGTGAGGAAAGGCTCTACCGGACTGCCGAAGCCAATATACCAGCCACAAAGAAGTGCAATCGCAAATTATGCCATTAGTATGGACATGAAAGCATTCATTACACTTCCCTTGTATCACAACCACGGTATCTGCAACTTCTTCCGCGCGATATACAGCGGCAAATCCATCCATATCTACAACGCCGACCTGCCCCTGACTCAATCTTATTTGGCTACGATATTGAGGCAGCATAGATTTGAGATCTTCTATGGCGTGCCTTATGCACTCAAGCTTCTCTCTGAAACAGACGAAGGGATCGAGCTATTGAAGCAACTCAAGATCGTCATGTACGGAGGGAGTGCCTGCCCAGACGCGCTGGGCGACTTATTGGTGAACAGCGGCGTCAATCTCGTCGGCCACTATGGGGCGTAAGTTTTATGTGATCACTTACGGCAAAGCCAAGCTTACGATAAGCAGTACTGAAGTCGGCCAACTCATGACATCCTTTAGACCTGCCGACGACAAAGTATGGAACTACGTTCGCGAGTCACCGAAACTATCGCCGTATCTTCGATGGGTATCACGCGGACCCAATCTATACGAATGCACGGTCCTGCCGGGTTGGCCAGCGAAGGTGGCCTCGAACCTACCAGATGGCAGTTACGCCACGAAAGATCTATTCGAACCGCACCCTACAATCAAGAAGGCGTGGAAATACATTGCGCGTCTCGACGATACAATCGTATTGGTGAATGGCGAAAAGTTCAATCCAGTCATGATGGAAGGAACGATCCGGTCCCATCGAGCTGTAACTGAGACAGTCGTCTTCGGTTCAGGTCGACCATATCTTGGTGTTCTTGTGGTCCCAGCAATCGAGGGAATGTCGAGATCGAAAGTCGTAGATGAGATCTGGCCCGTTATTGAGGCTGCGAATCAAACGGCCGAAGCGTACGCAAGGATTTCCAGGGACATGGTTCAGATCCTACCGTATGGCTGTCAATTTCCGCGTACCGACAAAGGCAGCGTGATAAGACAACAATTTTACAAGCAATATGCCAATGAGATCGACAACGCATATGATGCCGCCGCATCGGCTCAAGCAGATCTCAAAACATTAACTGTTCCGGAACTCGAGGATTTCTTACGTACCACCCTAGCCAAACACCTGACCCAGGCAGGCGAAGTCGGACGTACCACGGATTTCTTCTCGCTAGGTCTGGACTCATTGCAATCGATCCAATTCCGGATGGATATTCTCAAGAACATCAATATCGGTGGCAAGAAGCTTGGCCAGAATGTGGTATTTGACCACCCTTCCATTGCATCTCTCGCCGCACATGTTCACAGTCTTCGCACCGGGCAAGAGGAACAAGTTGTATCGGTCGCATCACAAATGCAAGGCCTTATCGCTCAATATAGCAACTTCGACTCCATTGCTAGACGTCAAGCTGCGCTTACTGGCGCGACCGGTTCGCTTGGTGCTCATGTTCTCGTACAACTACTCCACCGCCCAGATATCGATACAGTTTACTGTCTCGTACGTGCCAAAGACTACAAGACCGCAGCTCGCCGTGTTCGAGAGTCACTCATACAGCGAAAGTTGTACCACTCTCTGTCGCTCTCCAGACGCAGGAAAATACAAGCTATACCTTCTGACTTATCCAAACCCTATCTCGGCTTAGACGATACGAATTATGCGCGTGTTGCCTCAGGTCTTACCAGTGTCATTCACTGCGCATGGAGCGTCAACTTTAACAAGAACTTGTTGTCATTTGAGAAAGACTGTATTGCCGGCGTGCGTCACTTAATCGATCTCTGTCTGGCTTCATCATCAACCAAGCCTGCATCTTTCGACTTCTGTTCTTCGGTCAGCACCGTCGCACGATGCCCCAGTATGCACACGCCTGAGCAAGTAGCCGAGCTTGACTGGGCTCAGGGCATGGGATACGCCCAGAGCAAATGTATTGCCGAACACTTGTGCTTGGCTGCAGCGAAGAAGACTGGTGTCAAAACGCGAGTCCTGCGTGTGGGTCAGATCGTCGCGGACACTGTTCATGGCGTGTGGAACGCAATTGAGGCAATACCTCTCATGATGCAGTCTGCCCTTACTGTCGGTGCGCTACCTCGACTGCAAGAATTCCCAAGCTGGACACCAGTCGATGTTATTGCGAAAGCCGTGACAGAGATCTCGCTCAGCGACGCTGGATCTGTAGTGGCGAACGTCACCAACGCTAAGACTTTCTCCTGGACCGACGATCTACTTCCCGCCCTTCGAGAAGCAGGCCTCCAGTTTGATGAAGTGGAGCCCAAGGAATGGGTGCGCAGGCTCCGCGAGTCTAATCAGGATGCTGTAGCAAACCCACCCATCAAGCTCGCTGACTTCTTTGCATCCAAGTACGACAAGGATGTCTTCGGTCCTTCGCGTACATACGATACAACAGTCGCCCGGTCTTTCTCGCCTTCTCTTGACACAGCGCCTATACTGGATGCAGCATTTGTGAGGACGTTCGTCAGACAATTCCAGAACGCCGCTTGGCAGATACGTACTACTCCAGTCGCGAAGCCGATGAAACGCGTTGTCGTTGTAGTTGCCGGGCCTTGTGGTAGCGGGAAAAGCACTGTCGTACGACACCTCAGCGATCACTTCAAAGCACCCTATATTGAGGGCGATGAACTACACACCGAAGAAGCCATTGTATCAATGGCTGCCGGTACACCCCTCAATGACGTCGCTCGCGCCCCTTGGCTCGCGCGCGTCAGACAGCGAACGCTCGATACAGTGACCAAGGAAAGTCACGCGCGCGTATTTGTCTCCTGTTCAGCTCTGAAGAAATCGTACAGGGACCAGTTTCGGGTTTTGATGAATGAACAGATACATGTTGTGTTTGTGGACTTGCAAGCAGAGCCGGAAGAGCTTATGCGTCGAACGAAGGAAAGAGGTGGTCATTACATGAAGGAGAATATGGTGGAGAGCCAAATGGCCATTTGGGAGATGGCTGATGTATCAGAGACGGATGTGATACCTGTAGATGCTGGACAATGCGTCGAGGGAGTCGTAGAGGAGATCTCCGGGTTGTTGGAGGCGCTCGATGTCGTGTAGAGCGCACGCTTCGGTGGCGGCATCATCTTTCAGCCTATATGATACTAAGATGTGATGTGAAATTTCTTATCATATGCATGATAGTTACTTAACATAGAGGCTACATGTGGACATGCGGTAATATGAGAAAAGAAATTGATTGTATATTTGGTTGTTCGCATATTGCCAGCCTGTAGACTTTACCACGGCTAAGCTAATGGAGGGTGACCATCGAGCGAGCGACTCCAACGATGAATACAAAGTCATCTAGAGATGGAGGAAGCAATGATCTCATTGGTTTGAAGACGCAAGCCAAGGTGATGAAAGCCGTCCAAAAGTAGACCCGTGCGAGCTCTACCACTGCTGCGCCTTCTACCCCTGAAAGCGAAAGTTCGCAGCGACTCTTTCACAGAACGCATAACCTCAACGTGGAAAATACGAACAAAAGTATGACTGGGCGCGGCAAAAATGACCGGGGATCTCTACGAAACAGTCGAGACCGTCCTAACTTTGTCCAAGATCCACGGCGTACGGAACCTCAATATCCTACGATACCGGATGACAGCCGCCCACATCCCCTTTCAGAACCACCTTCCAGTAGTCCTCAAATCACATTAGGACCATCGTATGCTGGGCATGGGCAAGCTCCTCAGCCCGGTGACTACGGTGCAACGCCTTTCCCTACAACACAGCCATATACGCAAGATTCCAGAGCCTTCTTCCACCCGCAGCCAAGTTCAGCAGGTCAATTCGAAGATGAAGTCAGGTCTCGAAAGCCGAATCGACCCGAGAGCATGTCGAAGTCGCCAGGTCTGGTGCCGACTACCATCGAATCATGTCAAGGGTCAAGTATGTGGTAAGTAACATTCAGAGAGCATTTACTCGGAAGACATAATAAAGACGCAGTAGTCCAATGTCAGGTATATCGACAGAAGAGACGCCAGAGCCTCGATTCGAGTTCTCTAGTACATTTGCTTCTAGTCAGTTTACCACGTTGGAAGAAGAATACGCGGCCCTATATCACCAGCGTCATGAGATTGGTATGCGCATGGAGGAGATAAAGAGATCTTTCACTGTGGAGCAGTACGCTGCTTTGATGGCAAGGCTGGATCCCCAGGAACTTCCGACGCTCAAGCCATGGTCTGACACAAATGACGGTTGAGCAAACGGTGCAGAACTCGGGTGGAACGACCTACAAGGTCATTTTCACAGCAGCCGTTGATGAGATTAGTTTCCCAAAGATTCTACAGTCTACATCGTACTCATTCTGTATTAATACGAACAAATGCTGCTCTCGATATCTAGGGAGCGCCCGTCTCTGCGCATGTGTACTTGAGATATTTCACTAATCGTTGAACACGTCCGGAAATTGACCGTAGCGCTCTAGATGAGATGTTCAAGCTCTTATATCGCTGCTTCGATTGATACTTTGATGACGTGCCCTGATTGCGGCGAGGATAAAAGTCGTCCCTGAGACCCCTTATCGCTACAAGCGAGATGGTCCAAGCTCAATCCCGCGGCGGCGTGGTGAGTGGAGCTCCGAGCATCAACACGCCGAAGCCAGCCAATTCCCTGCCGACGACCGCTGTCCCCTTCTACGTCGCTGCCATGCTCTCTGGAATTCTCATCTTCAATCAAAAGGGTGAGAACCTCATCTTTCGCGCCTTTCGCAACGACTGCCGCCCGCGACTTGCCGATGTCTTCCGCATTCAAGTCATCTCCAACGCCCAAGTACGCTCGCCCATTCTCACCCTTGGCTCCACCACCTTTAGCCATGTCAAACACGAGAACATATACCTGGTCGCCGTGACCAAGAGCAATGCCAATGCGGCGCTCGTCTTTGAATTCCTGTATCGTTTGGTGGGATTGGGAAAGGCTTACTTCGGCAAGTTCGACGAGGAGGCCGTAAAGAACAACTTCGTACTGGTTTATGAGCTGCTGGACGAGATTCTTGACTTTGGATACCCACAGAATACCGAAACAGACACTTTGAAGATGTACATCACTACTGAAGGTGTCAAGTCGGAAAGGGCAATGGTAGGTCACGTCGAGCGCGTTGAGAGCAACAACAGCTGACAGTATTACAGGAGGACTCCTCGAAGATCACAATGCAGGCAACCGGCGCCCTTTCCTGGCGGCGGGCCGATATCAAGTACCGCAAGAACGAAGCTTTCGTCGATGTCATCGAGGACGTCAACCTCCTCATGTCCGCGACAGGAACAGTACTGCGAGCCGACGTGAACGGACAAATCATAATGCGCGCATATCTCTCGGGCACGCCCGAGTGCAAGTTCGGCCTCAATGACCGACTAACGCTGGGCGAAGATCATCTACAACAACCGTCTGGAAACAAGGCAGGCGCGAAGGCTACAAGGGCGGCAGCGGGAAGTGTGACGTTGGAAGACTGTCAATTCCACCAATGCGTGAAGCTGGGCAAGTTCGATGCGGACAGGATAATATCCTTTGTTCCGCCCGACGGCGAGTTCGAGCTGATGCGCTACCGAGCGACTGAGAACGTCAACCTGCCTTTCAAGGTGCACGCCATTGTCAACGAGGTTGGCAAGACCAAGGTCGAATACAGCATCGCCATTCGCGCCAACTATGGCTCCAAGCTTTTCGCAACAAATGTTGTGGTGCGGATACCAACACCCCTCAACACGGCGCGCATCACCGAGCGGACATCACAAGGCAAAGCCAAGTACGAACCGGAACACAACAATATCGTCTGGAAGATACCGAGATTCACTGGGCAAAGCGAATTTGTGCTGAGTGCCGAGGCCAGTCTAACCAGCATGACCAACCAGAAGGCGTGGTCCCGACCACCGCTCAATCTGAGCTTCTCATTATTGATGTTCACCAGCTCGGGGCTACTTGTGCGATACTTGAAGGTGTTCGAAAAGAGTAACTACAGCAGTGTCAAGTGGGTGCGCTACATGACGAGAGCGGGTAATTATGAGATAAGGTATGTTTCTCCCACTCCAGAACTCGACCACACCAATCTCACGCATGTCTTCCAGGTTTTGAGCATTATTATTCTGTACATTAGCCTGGATTTACACAGGTATTATTGCATTGCAGGCGTCATCAAGCCACTAAAGATATCCTTGAGCACAATGAAAGTACAACATCGGCTTTTCCAGCATGGTTCCATCTGTGACCGGAAGTTCAGGCTGATCGTTCAAAGGACTAGCCACGGTCCTTTAAGTTCATATGACCATTCTACCGTCTTCACCTCCGGCATCACGCACGCGAAAGTCTATGTCAGAGTACAACATCTTGACAACATACATACATACATACATACATACATACATACATATAATAGCTATGCTCGTTCAGTATGGAGCCGACGTACATGCTACTTGGGCTTGGCTTGGTTTGGCTATGCTTGTGACAAGAGCACTGGGAATGTTGATGGTGTCATACCTTCGTTCACAAGTTCCGGAACTGGTTATACACAGGAGAAAACAGATGTTGTGACCGTATCTTTCCAACTCCGCGCCGCCGCAGTAGTATACCATATACTGACAGGAGTTGGGACAGAGCATGCGAAGGCACCTGCACCAGAGTGGTTACCATCAGTACCTGATCATGAGCAGGTTCTCAAGTTTCTAAGTACGCACACTACGGACGATTTCAAACTCCCTTGAGGCGTGATGTAATATTTCGCAGGGCATTTCGCAAGGCAGGCGTCAAGTTTGATTACTGATAATATATGGGTACCGTATCACCTCAGAACTCGATCTACCTTCTCATTATCCGTGTAAATTTCAAAAGCTTTGATGACGCAGCACGTGTTGTAGCAGATGCAGTACGGTACAAAGTGACTGCCGAGCCTCAAGTCAATATGCATGTACATACCATACGCTGTATAATAAGTATCAAAACACATCGTCTTCACAGCACCCTCGCCTACAAGCGCTAAGGAGTGGAGTCTGAAACCTTCGGTTCTAAGGTTTTGCCGCGTCGATATGGGGCTGCAGCATGTGGACCGTAGAGCCCGGTGATAACAGAATCAATCGGGTAATGACTCACCAGCCCAACGATGTACGTGTTAGTGCACGAATAGACAGACATGGCAGTCATTACAGCTCTGTTATACCGTTGGCAGCTGCTTCCATTGCTTTAAGAATGGTTTCAGGGTTACGCTGACAAGTTTCTTTCATGGCCTGCCTAACTTCAATACAGCACGCCCTTTGTACTCCTAACCTCACCCTCCCACTGCTTCACCACGGTCGTCGCGTGCCTGATAGCGACCGCAAGCGCCTTGAAGGCACTCTCTGCCCTGTGGTGATCGTTGTCACCGCGTATGCAGTCAACATGGAGGGTCGTGCCCGACGCCTGCGCAAAGCTTTGTAGACAATGCGGGATCATCTCGCAGCTCAAATCTCCGATCTTCTCCCGCTTAAGACCCAGTTCGATGATGCTATATGGCCTGTTCGACAGGTCGATAACAGCCCGTGACAGTGCCTCGTCGAGCGGTGCGTATGCGTGTCCGAAGCGGGCCAGACCCGTGCTTCCCTGCAGCGCATTCTTGAAGGCGGTGCCTAACGCCAAGAAGGTGTCTTCGCTCGTGTGGTGGTCGTCAATGTGCAGGTCGCCCTTGCACCGTATGCGCAGACTCCAGCCGGCATGCTTGGCCATGGCGTGGATCATGTGGTCAAGGAAGCCGATGCCGGTGTCGACGGAGATCTCCTGGGACGTCGACTTCTGGGTAGCGTGGTCCTTGTCTACCTTTTCGCCATCGCCATTGAGACTCTTCTTGTCGTAGGCCGCCCAGAAGTCGCTGTGCTCGTAGGGTGAGAGGTCGCCGCCATCGATGTTTATCGAGACCTGGATCTTCGTCTCGTTTGTATCGCGGTTGAGGCAACATGCGCGCGGCATTGTGGCGATCGTGTGCGTAAGATTGATTTTGGCTGGCTTCGGGGGTGTTCGTAGCTTGTGGAACGGTCAATGATGGATGGTAAAGTCGAAGGACAAAAAGTTGAAGCGGATGCAGAGGGGCTTCCCCACGCCCCACGTCATGGCGCCAAGCAATATAGGGCTGGAAAAGTCTGGCCAACCAACGAATCGCCGAACCAAAGTCCGCCCCAAAATTTTGATATCGCAAAGTCACGTCTCGAACACAGGATCGACATTCAGACGCAGTCATATAAACGCGTTATCTCTCAACCGACCTCGGCTAGTCATTAAGAGCAAGGAACAAGATCAAAATGCCAGGCGCAACAAAAGAACCCACGCAGGTCCCAATCTTGGATCCTACCTCCGAGAACAACGAGGAGATTGATCCGGCGATCGATCGCGACAGGATCAGAGTCGTACGTACGATCTGAATGATATGGAAAAACGCGTATCTAATTTGTCATAGCTGTCCGGCGCGACGGAGACGGCAGCATCTTTCCAGTTTGATGGCGAGGACCACACGCTAGGCAACGCGCTGAGATACATCATCCACAAGAAGTAAGCCAACCCTTTCAGCGCATAGACGGAGAAACAGCTAATGGTTCCATAGCCCTGATGTCGAGTTCTGTGGTTACTCCATTCCGCATCCCTCAGAAGCCAAGATGAACTTGCGCATCCAGACATACGGTAGGCCATACATGCGAAGCTAAATTTATCTCGCAACTAACACTTCACTAGATGGTGTCAGCGTATACACCGTGCTGGAGAAGGGTCTTGAAGATCTCATGGCCATGTGTGATGTCGTCGAGCAGAAGTTCACAATTGCACGAGATGACTTTGTGAACAAGATGGAAGAGTAGGATCGTAACGCGCCTATGCTTACGAAGTATTGCATTGCTGGCGTTCAAGGATAGCATAGTTAATTGGCGAAAGGAAAGGAAAGGAAAATGGTATTGTCTTCAGCTATATACACCGAATGTTGTTCTTGCTTGTCCCCAGACTTTGGTAGCGATGAACAAATCAGTTGCGACCCTATACGCGCGCATTAGCATATGAGTACTCGAGGGCATTGACGCAAAGAGTGAGCGTACCTCCAAGAAGCCGTTGATGAAGTTGCTTGGTAGCCGAGCCTTGGGATCCTCCTCCGCGCGGAAGTACTTGAGAACGTGTGACAATTGTTTCCAGAAGTTGAGTGTTTCCTGTACAATCATTAGCACATTTCCCACTATCAAAACGTGTTGGTCCATGGTGTACCTGGAACTCCTGATGACTGTTGAACAACAGCACATCTACTGTTTTGAGTTGATTCACGTATCGATGCCGCTCAAATTCCTGCCGCATTTTGGTCCGAAGCGTAGATACGGGCATGTTCAGCGAGTACATGGTCTGGATTTCGGGAGCCTGTAAAGTCATTGTCAGCCCAGGTTCCAGGTTCCAGGTCCTGCTGCCCGCTTCTCCGCATCCCGCGCTTTCCCTCCCTCGTTCCAGCTCCTTCCGTACACATCCTGTACCCAAGCCTCAAATTCATCCCAAATGATTGGAAACTCCGGGAGTCAACGTACCGACCGCAGCCAGTCCCGGTAGCTGTGAATGACCCTCTTCTTCGCATCGGTCCAGTTGACCGCTGTGTCCGCATTAGCCCTTCCGTTCCTCCAATGTTCAGTGACAATGTTCGACTAACAGGAGCGCGTGCGCTGAGCGAGGTAGGTGGGGTTGATGACCATGTTGGCGGTGTTGGGTAGCTTCCAGTCGTCTCGAAGCCGGAGCTGGAGTGACGATGCGGCTCGCGGGAGTGGAATGCCAAGACCTGACGTTAGCGCGGATTTTACTCCCAGCGCAGTCGCAAAGTTATCGAAGGCTTCTCTCTCAACCACGGATACCGACAACGTCTTTGCAATACACTCCGAGCTCGACCACATCTGTCGCCATAATCGATATTCTACCTCGCGCCAAATTCGCTCATCTCCGCCTGCTACAACCAGCCCAGCCATGCCTCCAGTCCGTACCGCACGCGCTTCGCGCAAGGCCCCGCCGGAGGGCTTCGATGACATCGAGGACACCCTCCTGGAATTCCAGAACAAGATGAAGGATGCCGAGAATGCATCGCACGAGGGCAAGAAGAAGTACGAAATGACGTGGCCCATCTTCCAAATCACCCACCAACGCTCGCGCTACATCTACGACCTATACTACGAGAAGGAGGCCATCAGCAAGCAGCTGTACGACTATTTGCTTAAGAACGGCTATGCGGATGCCATGTTGATTGCCAAGTGGAAGAAACAAGGCTATGAGAAGGTAAGTCCATCCTTCACAGCCAACTTCCCAGCTCGAATCGGACTAACTCGTGAGTAGCTTTGCTGCACGCGCTGCATACAAACCAAGGAGACAAACTTCCGCTCGACCTGCATCTGCCGTGTTCCCAGGGATCAGCTCAAGGAGAACCAGGAAATTCAATGTGTAAACTGCGGCTGCAGAGGATGCGCCTCCAGCGACTGAGCAGTATGACAAGGAGATACTGCAAAGACAGACCCGTACTCTGATTAATAGCGATGGACGCTATCTTTACTCTACGGATATTGCCAGGAGGGTGCAAAGACGCGCAATCAAGCGCGCACGACAGAACCGGGCCTTGGCAGCAGGTAGACTGCTACGAGATACTGAAGTTGGCTGCTCATACCGAATGGACCGCCAAGATGAGTTTGAGAACACGGTCACAACAAAAGCATAGGGTGTGTCTATTGACCAGAACATAATAATCCAAATGTTAACTTGTATACAGAGAAAAGTGAGTGTATGATGGTGTCCCCAACCTGGACGCCTGCAACCTGTGGGTATACTTGAACCATTACGCAAGTCGTCCACTCGTAAGGGAAGACCCAGTCTATATTTGATATCCGCCTGCCTGCAACCCATTAACCAAAACGCCTCTCCGGCAACTCAGAGTACCGAGCTTGCGTTGCTCATCCGCTTGTAATTGGAATTGGTACTACGTTGTGACGATCTTCGGCTCATATCCCGACCAAATCGAGATTCCGGCAGAGAATCCAGAATGCCCTGTCGCCGAACCCAAGCTGTCGGTGGTGGAGAGGGCCATAGTTCTGATATTTCAGATCCCAAACTCCTCCTGGCCAATTCGCTGTGTGTTAGTCGGAATGGGCTAGCCCCATCAATTGGCGAATCTCGACCGGAGCGACCCTTCTCCGATATGCTGCGTGAGGGTGTCTTCGGTGTCGCACCATCATCCTCTTGGTCTTGATTCACCATTCGAATGTACTCTCTGCTTTGACCGAGAACCTGGGCTTCTCTATGCCGACCGTCAGACACATGAGTGGTGAATGCGGACATGTTGAAAATCTTGCTTCCTCTCCGGGTGCTGTCTAATGACGGCAAACGTATCATGTAGTCTTTTTCTGGGACTGGAGGGGGTGTTGCGAGAGCTTGCTTAGCTTTCCGCGCTTTTCGTCTGCGCCACCAGAATCCAGTGAAGATACATATCGCACAGAAGACGATCATGACGGGTATCATTCCAAGGCCAATCTTTGTCCCGAGAGTCATTCCTGGTCCTCCTCGTGCTATTGAGTGTGCAGACGGTGTTTCTTGTTTCATGGCTGATGGGACCGCTGGCGGCGGCGGTGGTGGTGGTGGTGTCGACGAGTCTACGACGAGTGCTCTTGGTAACGATGCCGGCTGCGCTGAAGGGCGCGTGGGTCTTGTGCCTAGATCGTTGGGTTCGAGATTTGACATTATTGGTGTTGCTGTATTTGCGCGTGCCCATACATGGGGTATAGCAATGATAGGACTCATGCTGGGTGGCGACGTGTGTTGGTTAAAACGAAGTAAAGAAATTTGTCTAGGTATGGTAAAGAACGACGGTAGAAGAAATGGCCATGCTATGTCCAATATCTTTTTTAGTGAGTGAATTAGGGATGTCGACGAGGCGTCTGTATCATCGCATATCGAACGAAGACCTGAAACCAAGCAGATAGAGGTGTCTTTGTAGAGTACAACGGAAGCACGGTTAAGCATCGCCTACCGTGCTTTCGAAGACAATCACCACACTGACCACTGGATGACTATTGATTTGCGCGTTCCGCTTGATCCCCCGGCGGTCTATGATGAGACGCAAATTATCCCGACCATAGTTGTACGGCACTGGATTCGCAAGTGACTGCTGTATGCTGAAGCCAACGACTGCTGCGTCGCTCTTCACTATGCCGGTGGATACACAAGAGGGGTTCACACCTGCATTCTACAGCCCTTGGTACAGGAAGTGCTGCTCCATGCTTACGATAACACTTGCATCCGCATGAACATGACAAGTCTTTCTTTTGCGCGCATAGATTATCGTGAAGTACCGACTTCGCTCAGCACATGCGAACTTCCAAACTCAAACGAACAAATGTCATCATATCGCTCATCTCTCATCTGCTCAAACAATCACGAAGATGAGATCAACACGACTAACACGCTGGTTGATATCAAATTGCCACACACTCGAAGAAGTCGGAGGGTCTAGTATTTCAACACCGATGGTTGGGATGTCCGAGTGGCTAGCGCGATGCACTTGCGCTGTTTGTAGTGTCTCCTTGTTCGCCCTTCTATTCTTCCTCTCACAAAGCTACTGAACATGGCTTGCCGAACGCCATATGCACTCGACAATCTTTTGGTCGTGGTTCTTGCATCCGAACAGCCGCAGAACATCTCCTCATGGTGGTTTTCGCTGGATGAAACACAACACAGAGATGATGCCCGAGCTTTCCCCTCGTTTCTCGCCGCACGTGCATGTGTGAAGACAAAGAGCTGACATGTGCGCGCCTGCACTGCGGGGAAAACGCGTCTGCTATGGGAATACACGGCCCATGTGGCTATCATCCGCTTCCGAACCCAACCTTGGAAGCTATACAATAGCGGGATGTTGATCTAGCAGGCCACGCATTGCCACTCTTCCTCTCTTGAGCTTCCTTTGTAGTACTCGCGTCTTTGACTGTTCTCTTTCATATCGCACAGAAAGAAATGTTCCAGAAGTCATGGAAAAGTGCTGGCCATTGAAGGCACAGTGAGGAATGCCATAAGCAAGCATACTTTCGATTAGATCTAGACGCGAGGAGTACCCCACAGCTGAGATGTCAGAAGAAGGGATGGTGGCACTGTCGTAGAAAATCAGCTTCCACGAGGATGTGTTATCGATGAAGATCAGAAGCAATGGATCTGATGTGCACCAACGGTCGTTCAGGTTGCGTGCCATCCTGGAAATCACTCTAAGATTTGTCTCATTGAACCCTTAGGAAAGCTATCTACCGAGAGAAAAGCCGGCAAAGTCAAATACCATGACTGCTTACCGCAATCCCATCCTCCAGATCACCCCCACGGACTTGTAGTATGAGCCACAGGCAAGGCTGCTAGGGCAGACTATCTTGAGACGTGATGACCAGCTGGGACAGACATATGCTGTTTCAACAGAACGTGTCAAATGGTCGATTCCATGTCCAAGATCGCCTCGGCGGTGACGCAATGTTGGCGAAACAGCCGCTTTCTGGCCAAGACATCACTTGTGATGTGAGCAGCTATTTTGGAAAGGTCAAACATAGCAGAACCTTGTCGCGATGTAGTTTACGCTACTTTTCACAGACCGAGACGCACGAGGGACTGCTCACATATTAGGTTCTTAGCAAGCGATGCCTTGCCAACGCTGATGACTACAGCCTGTAATGAGTCGGTTGCACTGGGGCTCTCCCCATTCGTCATCCATAATCTGAAGGGAGCAAGGCTGACGCAACAAGACCGAAGCCGAGAGTGAGGCCAAGATGCCATGTCAAACAACTGGGGTCCGCTTGTTTCACAAGGCGCGTTCCAAGACAACCAACATTGGTATCGAACAATGAATGTACCGCCCGAGCGCATGGGTGGCATATAACAAGTACAAGGCCTCGTAATCTAGATACTTCATACTCGTCAAATCGAAAAATTTACAATCATGATGTCCTTTACTTCTGAGAAAACGCCGCTACTCCCTGTCGTCGAACGCACTCTTGACGCCTATGTCAGGAACATGGAACAGCGCCGTCGCGAAGGCATCGAGTACGCATTGCTGGTATCGACACTGCTGTTGACAGTCTTCCAATTCCTGGTGCTTTACAGCGGCGATAGCCTCGTACCCGTAGCTTTGGACAGCCGCTACTACGCCCTCGTGGCCCAGCTCGCGCGCGGCCTGCGCATGTCGATTCCAGCCAGCCTGCCCACAGCAGCCATTTTCTTCATTGTTGCGCCTTACCTGGTGCAGAAGGAGCGTGTCGTGATGACGCGGTACGCGATCCTCGTGTGTTATTTGATGGGGTCGACGCTGGGCGCGTTGCTGCTCTAGATGCACAGGGGTCTTGACTCAACGAGGCTCGCGTGGGGATTGGCGGGCAGCGATAACGGCGGGAAAGCGCATCCTCCAACTTTTTGGGCAGCTTCCATCGCAAGACTCATTGGGCGCAGGACGTCAATTGAGTGAGTCAGACAAGACAAGGGATACAAGAAGATCATCAGGTATGTTTGGTCCCAGCATTGGGCTCCGTCAACCGTTGCTGCCGCGAGAGTTTCTGCGTCCTCGCGATCGTCGCAAACAACGACTCAAGTTTCAACATATCTAACATCGTCACACAGTGCAGTTGATTGCTCATTACGTATCCCAAAATGCCCCTCACACGGCCCAACCCGCGATTCCTCGCCCGCACAAACCGTATCTTCACCTCGCAAATACGAACATACGCTGCACCAGGCGACGGCGTGATCCCACCCGCGAAGAAGAAGTATGTTCCGACTTCAGGCACATACCCGCTCGGGTTCAAGGCTGGAAGTGCGCATGTTGGTGTCAAGGCGTCCAATACCCGCTTCGACGATCTCGCCCTTATCGCATCCGATACTCCATGCGCAGGAGCAGCCGTCTTCACAACGAACAAGTTCCAAGCCGCTCCAGTCACTGTCAGCAGGGACATGCTAAAGAAGAGGAAGGGCGAGGGCATCCGGGCTGTCGTAGTGAATTCAGGATGCGCCAACGCAGTGACGGGGCGTGGGGGCATTGAGGATGCTATATCCATGGGCCAAGAAACCGACAAGTGCTTCATACAAGACAACAACGGGCAGGACGACCTGAAAGGAAGCCGAAGCATTGTCATGAGTACCGGTGTCATCGGTCAGCGCCTGCCCATTGACAAGATTACCTCAAAAATACCCACTGCATACTACAATCTCGGAGACACGCACGAACACTGGCTAGGCACCGCACGTGCAATCTGTACAACTGACACGTTTCCCAAGCTCGTCTCAAAGACATTTTCGTTACCGAGCACTCAACAAGAATACCATATTGCGGGTATGACTAAGGGCGCAGGCATGATCCATCCCAACATGGCCACGCTTCTAGGCATAATCTGCACAGACGCCCCCGTCGCCCCTTACCTGCTCCGTCAAGCACTTGTCGCCGCCATTGGAAAGTCATTCAATAGCATTTCCATTGATGGTGACACATCCACCAACGACACAGTAGCTATCCTAGCCAACGGTGCCGCCGGTGGACAGCCCATTACCTCAGCCGATTCCAAAGACTTTGCCGCTTTCCAAAAAGTCCTCACGGACTTCTCGATTGACCTGGCGAAGCTGGTGGTCAGAGACGGAGAAGGTGCGACAAAATTCGTCACCATCAAGGTGACAAATGCCGCGTCGTACAAGGATGCTCACCGCGTAGCCTCCACCATCGCGCGTTCACCGCTCGTCAAGACAGCCTTGTACGGAAAGGACGCAAATTGGGGCCGTATCCTGTGCGCGACGGGCTACGCCGAAGGCGTTGATTCTGTTGTTCCCGAAGAGACGAGCGTAAGCTTTGTCCCCACGGACGGCAGTGAGGAGTTGAAGCTACTTGTCAAGGGTGAGCCTGAGCAAGTTGATGAGAACAGGGCAGCCAAGATTCTAGAGGCTGAAGATTTGGAGATCAAGGTTAGGCTGAGTGAAAAGGAAGGCGAGGAGGCTGTCTTCTGGACGTGTGATTTTAGTCACGAGTATGTCACTATCAACGGTGATTACCGGACATGAGGAAATGTAGATACAGAATCTTATTGAGCGATTCATCTATTTCTGCAGCCGGAGTATGTATGCATCGTGTTCCGTATGGTGGTTGCCCATGCTCAGGACTTCTGCGGATCACAATCCTGTGAACTTTTCTCTGTCCATACAAAAGCCAAGATCCCAAAAACTGCTACATACGACCACAGGCAAAGGATTACTCCGGATCCCGTCCGCTCTCCACACGATAAACCTTTAACCGGCGAATTAGTAGTCAGGTGGGTGACCACTGGCGAATAATCGCTGTTGTATGTTTTTTTGCACATGCTCAAGCCACTTGAGCAAACATGAGCTTACGCCTCTACCTTTTCCGGATCAACCCGTAGTGCGCGAGTCTAAAGGAGGTAAAATATGCGCGATAAAGCTTGAAAGAGTACATTCTGCGAAAGTTGCCCTATGCGTACATTCGGCTCCCCTCAAAGGAGATAGACATCCCAAGGTTCACGGCGAAGCACGTACGTATATGCGTACAGACCCGTGTGAGAGCGTAGACCAAGTTGCTATGCCACGTTACTTCTTTTTCGCAACTCTGATTACTCCAAAGTTGCCGTGGGACGCTACGGGTATGTACGTACGAATAAATGTACATACTACTCCTACATGGCTACCGTGCATGCACGCATGTCCGCCCCGCCTCGCTATGAACATTTAGTATTGTCTAACTCTGTCGATCGCTTAAGCGACTGTATACTGTTCCATGGAACGCTATCATGTTGACCTACCGAGACTGCCGGCATACATGCCCTAGGGTCTAGCTGCGTGGTCCGTTTGTGGGGTAAAGGACAGACTAGAGAGTTGCGTTGCATATGCAGGTGCACTGACGATCGTAAATAGTGTCCCGTGTTTTGGGTACATGAACGGTGGACCGAAGGGCCGAGGCTACGTTATCGCTGCTGCAAGGTGAGGAGAAATAACTTTCTTTTTGCCGGTTGGGGGGCTTTGTTGGGACGAATGGGCTTTCGTTGAGAGGGGGTTAGGAGAAGAGGAGATGGGAAAAGCAAAGGCCACGGAAGATTATTTTGACGGGAAGTTATGTTTGGAGGCAGACTGATAAGAAGTGTAAGGCATAACATCAGCTTATCTAAAGTGCATGTTTGTAATCAATAGTAAAGTAAGCAGCTCGTGAACTGGGGTGAAATCAGGCAGGCAAAGTGTTTAGAATCAAGTAACATGTTTAATTTGCTGAGCAAGAAATACTATGGAATCCGCTGCGTTCAGGCATGTTCTCGTTCTCGTCCATATCATAATTATGCCATGTAAAAATGACCATCTCTGTTTGAGTCAAGTAGCCGCCGCCTCAATAGATCATTACGCTTGCATCGCTCAAAGAAACAGGAACCCGGAACACCGTAGTAGGCACAGTGACAGGGGCAATATGTACGTCCGCGTGGCCTTGCAACGCCTCGCCCAATAATAAGTTATGTCGAATTAGACGTTAAGAGTAGGAGGGCCAGCCGTTGCTATCGTGGGTATCGTTGGTCGTTACATCGTGAGGCGGAGTTATCCAATGGATAATCCAAAGTAGGAGGAGTCGAAGTGATGATCTTGGGCACCGTGATATGGAAGGCCAGGAGGTAAGAGCTAAAAGACGTAGTCGCAAGATGAGGGGTATCGAGAATGGCGAACAAAGAGGTATCCAGATCCAGATGATGAGATCCGGGGGTGGCGTACAAAAGTAGGATTGAGCCAAAAGCCAGTCATGATGGCGGGGTTGTAGTTGATTTAGAATCGAGTAGTAGAACTACGAGCCAAGCTTGGTCTCGCAGACTTCTTCTGGGGCGATCCGTTGGGGGCGATGGCCAGGGTCCTTGCTCCAATCTTCTCAAAGCCTTGAAGCAGGTCAATACCTGGTTCAGACTCGTCACTGTGCAATAGATGGAAGATGTCCTCGTCATCCTGCTGTGGCTGTTGCGGCTTTGCAGGAACATGGAAGGACTGAGGAGGCGTAAGACCCGTGTGTGCGTTCTCTTTCTTAGGCTGGGTAAGAGCGAACTGGGACAGAGGGGTAGATGCAGTAGACTTCAGCACGGGGGCCTTAATGGGCGACATCTTCTTGGCAGGCGATAGGTCTGGGATATTGAGGAAAGACGATGACATCTTCCAGTTGGGAGTAGGTGAGTTGGCCATGTTCCCCTTCGCGCCAGTAATGTCGGCGAGAACACCGCTTGTGGTGACAGCACGTTCGAGGCGGGGGCGCTTGGTTGAACGCTTGAGGGGGCTCTCATTGTAGCCAAAATCTCCAAAGATGTCAAAGGTACTCTCGAAACCATGTCCGACGAGGTTGACGTTCTCTTCGTTGGGGATGGATACAGCTGGGCTCCAAGCTTTGTTGTCAAGGAAGGAAGTGTCAACCCACATAGCAAGGCTCTTGTCTGGTGAGCCGCCTACTAGTTCTCGCATCTTGTTACGGTGGTTACGTAGATTAGTGTTAGGTGATGCGGAAGCGGGTGGAAGAGCAGGCCGTTTGAAGACGATAGCAGGGGTAAGAGGGTCGAGAACCTTGGTACCCTGGCGGACCGGCGACGAGATGACAGACTGCTTGTGAGACCTAGTCTTGGTGGGAGAATCGTAAGAGGAGCCACGTATGCGGGCAATCTCTTCTTCAGCACGTCCACGCTTAAGACTGGGACGATCGAGATCCGCCTCGGAAGTGAGTAAAGGTCCCATTGGGTTACCCTTGGTTGCAGACGATTCGATGGACGAGTAGTAACCGCTGTCACCGAGACCGTTGAACTTGCGCCGGCATCCGCCCGAGCGGCTGTTGGGTGCGAAGTGTGGGGCGCGTGGCGGTGTGTCCTCACGCACTGAACGAGATCGAGAGACAGGTGGAGGAGGTGATGAGTGGATGTCGGCTGGTGGAGGCGAAGATGGCATCTGACGGGGCGGCGGCATGCTAATAGGATCATGTCCGTCATGCGCAGCAGGGTCAGAGCAAGGGATGGTAGCTTCGGAAGAAGGTAGCTCGGCCTCTTCCGGAAATTTGCTCGAGTCAAATCCCTTTGTCGAACTCATGGGTGGGAAGCTAGCCGACATGGATGTGGAAGGACGCGGGAGATCACTAGTATATGCCGGAGCAAGGGATTCTGGAGGTGCCGGTCGGCGTACAGGCTTGACCTTGTGGTATTGCTTCTCGAATCCAGCATTAATGACCCAATAGTGGCCTTTTCCAGGGTCGTCCTTGGGGCGTTCTTGCTTGGAAAACGATTTGCTAAGACTGAGGTTGTGGCGGATGCTATTTTGCCATCCAGTCTCTTGTGAATTGCGGTAGAAAGCGAATGTGTCGGAGATCCATTTGTAGATCTGCGCGAGGGTCAACCGACGGCTCGGTGATCTTAGAATAGCCATGCCGATGAGCATAGCATAGCTGTAAGAAGGCTTGTTGCCGTCGTCCTCAACAGTGGGCATTTGGTCTGGGTTGGGTAGCGGTCCGTCCACGTCTTCGATCTTGATGTCCTTGACGAACTTCTGCTTCTTGGTGATGTTCATGTTAGTGCGGTCGCGTAATGGGGCAGCGTCCATCAGTGGTCGCTTGTTTCCCTGCTTCATAGGTGGCTCTGCCGCTGACATGGCGGACATTACGGGGCCAGAATAATAGGCGTTCTCCTTATCCATGTGGGACGGATAGCCGGACCAGTACTGGAGTTCGCCGACCATTGGATTGGAGTCTTGCGAAAGCGCAGCCTGGACCTTCTTGGTGGGCGCGTCGGTGCGAAACCACTGCTCTTGCGGCGGCGGTATCTTGACCGTGTTGAGACCCTTCTCGGTAAGGGCACTGGGTGGAGGCGAGCTGGAGACTTGGCGGGTCTTGCGGGGCGATGCTTTGGCGGTGAAGGATGCGGGAGGGGCGAGGAGGGTGTTTGAGTTGTTGGACACGTCGGTGATGGACGTGAAGGCGTCGAGGTCGCGTGGATCAAAGGCGTTTACTTGGTGGTGGTCGTGAGGCTGTACAGGGTCCTGAAAAATCTGCATGGAATGTTGTCGACGCGCTGCAGCCATGGCGAGACTGGGCTACAAGGGCATCAACAGCCTTGTATAGTCTCTCCAGACGCTTTGACGCGTGAAGTCGCGTCTAGAAATTCAAAATGGGTCCGTCGAGGCGACTAAGCACGGTCGGCGGGTGCGGTGTTGACTGAGATTGCGGTGACGACGGCCAAGTGAGTCGTTGAAGGGGCGGTAAGGTGTGGGCTGTCAATTGTCGGAGGGAGTATGCTGCCTGTCATGTGCGGTGCAATTCTACGTGACTTTGTGAGAAAGGAGCGCGTTTGAGGGGGCGTGGGCTGCTATCTAACCTGTGCTGATGGGATGAGGCAGCGGAGCAATTCGCTTAAGGGCGCTAAAAAGAACCTCTGACGACAGTAATGCCGGATCTGCAGCGGGAGGGCGGTGTGCGTTTTCTTCTGATAGCAAATAATGGAGGAATGCAGCAGGAGGGATTCAAAGACACAAAGTGGGCGATGAAACAAGAAGAGGAGATCTTGGGCCGCTGCTGGAGCGCGGAGAGAAAGCGGGCAGGACAAGAGGGCAATAGGCAGGCTTGGAGGCAGCTGCAGCGCACCTTCCTTGGCTGCCACCGCAAACGCACCTACAAGGAAGGAGCAAGGAAGCGTGGCCAATGAGGGGGTCCGAGCACGAGTTCCCTCTGATCGATCGCACGTCATGCCCATCTTGCCCAGGAACAACCTCGCGCCGGCAATTACACTAGCCAGCTGTTTGCAGTGGGCGTGCACGGTAAGGCTGCTGCCATTGACGCCCATCTGAAACCATCTGCTTTTGCCCGCCGTGAGATCCAGCACCCAACGCCTGTTGCGAAGACTGGGAGAGCCACCGACGTGCAAGCGCCAGTGCAACGCGTCGGTGAAACAACTGCCTCGTCGCAGCCAGCTATCCTGCAGGCCGGTGGATAACAGCTATCGTATGCCTAGGGAGTCGCCCCGGAGCGCAATGCACAGCCTATCGAGTGCCAGACGGTGGCACATTCTGATCCGAACACTAGGGGCGCATGAAACTCGACAAACTGCACCCTGGCCTTAGGTGCAGCTCAGCTCAACCACTAAAGCCACACGCCCACATACCAGGGGTACGCAGTCCACGCTGCATCGCTACCCTCGTGGTCCAGAAGGGTCTCTCGAGGCTACCACCGACACCTCATTTCGATCTCAACTCCAGCGCACGGAACTTCTCCTGCATCGCGATCACAAACTCGCAAAGGAGATGAACTGTCATCTGGTCGACAACATGCGCGAAAACTCATCTTGGAACACTACGTGAAAATCGGGTACCTCGTCGTAGTGCGCTCCGAGTATGCCGTCTTCATGCGCGGAAGCCTTCGCTACCATGCCTGCGTGTCAGCTTACCCCAGTACTGCACCCCACTCAACAGTCATATCGCATATGCCGCATCCGGTCTACCGACTTGAACACTTCTTGCTCTTTCTTCTGTCCATTACGATATTCTTTCATCATGCGGCTCAGCTCCTGTTGAAAGGCGCAACGCTCAGGTGCCGGCTAGGTACCCGTCAACAACGTCTGTGGTTCCATTAATAACCTCCTAAGCGAGTCTTTACAGATCACGATGCGGAGCCTCCTCCGTGATTAGCAGCGTGGGGCGGACGGCTCATCATGGTGATCAGCGGGTAGCCGCAACTTCGACCTCAACAGCGTCTGTTCTCTCGTGCGCTTAAACCCGCAAACAGGCTTGTGTAACCAAACCGGGAAGTATGCTTCCAAAGCGGAGGGCGCCGACTGGTCGTTGTCGCTGCTTGCTTCACTCCGTCCGTGAAATCTCCCGCCCGACGTTTACAGTGCTGTCGGATCGGACACCAAAATCCAGGGCCGGTACTTGCGGAAATACAGTCCTATGGCCAATCAGAGAAAACATAAATCGTATCATTTTGAATCTCGAACACCCTACTCGAAGTCTAAGACTGTAAAATTGAAACCGTATACAAACCATCACTTAGTCCAGGAAATGGGAAGGCCAGATGGACAAACACCGGGCCTCACTCAGTTCTACACGCCCTACACTTATGTGTCTGCTCATTCCAATCTTCTCACCTGATCGCACAGCTGACGTATGCTTCGACACTTGCCTGTCATGCTTTGAACTCATGACATGAACGAGCCGGCAATAAACCGCTCACGCGACCTGTCATGAGCTGCGAGCGTGTGTTGCGTCGGGGAGGTTCCCTTGACCCTTAAATTGTACCTGGATGAGAGCTCATGCTACCCTTGCCACAATGTGCCGCTGCGGTTCTGCATGGTACAGCCTGTGGGCATGGCACTTGAGTGGGATACCCGACCAGATCACCATCGGAAAGTTTGCAAAGGGTCACATTGCTAGGCATGTAACGTTGTAATGTGCATATCCACATTAATCATGTCCCTCACTGTCGATGGGTGTATGCTTTACGAGACGTTAATGAAGATCATGGAATGCACAAGGATGTACATGATCTGTGGAGGGAACCGGATACATTCGGGTAGTTGAACCTGTCAGTGTCTTTACAGTAAGGTCATTTGACTATGTAATTTCACGTCGGTGCCGTCACGTAAGAGCCTAGCGATCGTACAGACATCAGACCACGTTTCAAGCGTTTTGAGAATGCTACAAATTATCCCGAAGCCTGGTGGACGGAATTTCAATAGGCCGATAATACTTGAGTTGAATGGGTACAGTGGCATAGTTTTAGGAGGAATGACTATAAGAGTCAGCGATGATGTACCTGGGTCTGCTAATATGTGTAATGGAACGTACAATTGCCTCTATCTGTTCTGTTCCTAAAGGGCAGATTGACTTGCGTTCCAATATATAATAGGCGCAGTTTCGGTCTTCAGGACATCTTCCGAGGCAGATAATTATCGTGTGAGAGATGAACGAGAATGCGTTCTGCGAATGAAGGCATACAAAGCATGCTGAGTGTGACACAAACACATGATGGCAATAATGACATGCAACGTTGTATCGAAGAGAAAATATTCGGGTATCTAGGTACTAACTTAGTGCACCAAAAAGGTCTATGTCTATCTCTTGATTCCGCCAACAATGCTGACATGCTCGTTGGCAATGTGCTAATTTCAAATGATCTATGTGAACTCCAGACAAAGTAAGACATCGTTCATCGGCTTCGAAATCTCTGCTTCCAAGGATTCAACGAGTATCTAGGACCTTCGAGACCCGATCCTGAGACCCGGTATTCCCTTCAGGCCCATCTTGCCGACTGTGGACTTCTCCAACATGGGCGGCTCGGGACAGCCCATCGTGTACGCGTAATCATTCGCCAGACGAACTAGATCGGCTGTAGAGATCTGAAGCTTCTTAACGAAAGTCTTGTTGTAACCAAGGAACGCCTGGTACGCCTTTGACTTCGATGTCTCATCGACATTGGTGAAGGCTCGGTCAATGTTTGCCTGGTGCGAGGGTAGACGTGATACGAGATCGACGGGGTAAGGGTTGATGGGCAGAGTCTTGTTGATCCTGGGGAAGAAGGCTTCTTGCTCGAAGAGAACGAGGACGGCGCGCCCATCCTTACCAGCACGAGCTGTTCGGCCGACGCGGTGAACGTACTGGTCAGTGCTTGAGGGGAGACCCAGCTGAACGACGAGGCCAACATTGGGGAAATCCATGCCGCGCCCGACGACGTCGGATGCGAACAGAATACCGCTTTGAGCGTCCTTGAACTCCTGGGTAGTGCGTGTGCGTGCAGGCTGAGACATGCGGCTGTGGAGCTCAAATAGCTTGAACTGGGGCAGCGCATTTCGGTAGAGGTCATACAGCAGTCCAACACCGTTCGCAGTGGTACCGAAGACAATGGCTTTAAAGTCGGTAGGGTTCTGGTTGTACTCCTCCTCGATCAGGGCTGACAACGCAGGGAAAGTCTGACCGACGGTAGGGACAGAGAAGAAGAACTGTGGTACGCGCTCGTGAGTCGGCACTTCGTTCGGGTCGACAGTCGAAAGATGTGTGTAACCAGGGAATAAGACGATCTTGGCGATGTCAAGAACTTCCTTGGGGAGTGTGGCAGAGAAGCACATTCCTTGCCAGCCATCGTTCTTTGGGGGAATGCGCCTGAGTATCTTCTTGACCGCAGGTGCAAATCCGGCATCGAGCATCTGATCAGCTTCGTCGAGGATAACCGTCTTCAGATCACTGAACTTTTCGCGAACTTCCTCTTCACCCAGAATGTCGTCAAGACGGCCAGGAGTAGCGACCAAGACGGTAGGGTTGCCGTTCATAAAGGCTTTGAGGTTCGAGGCACGGGAAGTACCACCAAACGCAGTATGGCACTCCATCTTCTGGGGCAGACACGATGTGACACCATTGCACTCCTTCGCAATTTGTAGAGCCAGCTCGCGAGTGGGACAGACGACGAGGATGGCGACCTTGCCTTTCCGAGGCATGTTACCGGCTAGGAGGTTTTGGATCGCAGGCAGTAGAAAGGCCACGGTCTTGCCTGTACCTGTCTTCGCCTGTACAACACAGTCGGAGGAGAGAGTGGGCAGCTCGGTGAGAACCTTTTGTTGAACAGGGGACATGTATCTGTAATAGTTAGCGACCGCGCCGGGAGAGTGCAACGCAAGAGGGGCTCTGCTTACTCAAATCCCATCTTGTCCAAGCCATTGAGCAACGCTGGGTGTAGCTTGTTTTTCAGGTCGGAGAAGGGCTTCGGTGCCGCATCGCCCGCCGCAGTGCTGTACATCTGCCGTACGTCGACTCCCATATCTGGCTTCGGCAGTGTGTCTTCAACTCTAGGACGTTTTGGTTGCTGCGACATGGTCGAGCGAGAGTTCGCAGGTCCTCGCGCAGGCGTGCCGTTGGTACGGTCACCGCCGCCACCGCCGCCGCCTCCACGGCCTCCTCCTCTGCCGCCGCGAGTCCACTTGCGCTTCGGTGGTGCGGACATGTCTGGGACTGATGCTGGTGCTGGAAGTGAGGTGTATTGTCTGTGCTGGCTGCGGTTGAGTGCGAAGGGGATTGTCGAGATGAGGCTATATCTTGTATTAGTTGCTAGAGAGCGCGGCTGAACGAGACGAGCAAGAGCGAACGGGCTAGATGAGAGAGAGTGTGAAACTAGTTTCATTATCTTCATTCGTACATACAAAGTAATCCGCACTGAGAAACTAGAGAAAAGTAAAGACGCCGAGGGGTTGTGGATACTGAGAGCAATCGTACCCTTAGTTTGCCTTCCGGCCAAAAAAAGTTCGACGCCCCGAGTCAGTCTGTGCTTTCTGCGACTGCTCGCTGAGTCAGCCATTCTTTTATAATACCTAAGATCACGCCCTACTCACAAACAACACTAAAACTCAAGGTTCAGTCTCGATATTGAAATGAGTGGTAGATCTCCTCTGCGAAGCTTCGCGCTCAAGCGTAGGAGGCTACTGTAGCATACTGCTTCACTTCAGAGACGCTGTGTTAGTGGAGCGTCTGGCTGTTGAAGAGCTTGCTTCCATTCCTTTCAAAGCTGGATTATGGAATGAATTACAGAAATAGTACACCCCAGACGCATTCCTTGGGGCTCCTTCCGTTTAAGATGTTGATAACCCAAGTCTTGGACTCCTTTCATGTTGCTTTCAGAAAGACAGCTTGTGAGGTCGTACCCGTCACCAGCTACGATCAAGCCATGTCTAGTGCCTCGTACTCTACACGCGTGATGCTGCCAAAATTTACCTCAAAATCATCAGCATCCCCCTTTTGCACAATGAGATAGCCCGGCTCTATGAAATTGGCGTAATCGTCACCGACCAGTGTCCAAATCAACTCGTCTGCTGGAGTGCTTAGAACAGCAAGGAGCCGAAATCTGATTCGGAAATGCGTGCGGAATGTCTTGAAAAGTTGATACATGTATCCCAACAAGTGTTCGAGATACAACTCCCTGTTCTGGCCGTCGGGGTCTGCATAAGTGGCATTTGCTGTGGGAACGGTGATAGATATTTCAAGATCTCCGCTCGTGCTTGGGTTTTGTAGTTTGTCCATTGTCATCTCCAAGAATTTGACTAGGAGACATCGTTCCGTTGTATCTACGGAGATTGGGGTGGCAGTATTGCATTTCGTAGCAATATCACTAAACCAGTCTCGTACCAGTGCGGAAAGCGTGGGTGATCGCGATGAATTTCCGAGTTCGCTGAAAATTTCCTTATAACGGCTGGGATTAAGGTACTCGTAAAGTAGTGCGTTGAGATCATGCGAGGTTGACCTTTTGACTCGCACCCAATGTTGCTGACAATCTGTCGCGTTTGGTGTATTGGCTTGAAACCAGCGCTCGCCCCAGGTATATGTATGTGCGAGTAGTTGTAAGAGGCGAGGCAACTGCTTGATGCCCTTCGAGTGCACTACAAGGTGTGCTTCCTTCTCTCGATCGAGTGCATACAACGCGTCCCCAGCAGCTTGCTGGATCTCCCGACTGACTCCAATGGTGCCAGAATGGTATGCAGTCGCCATCCAACGCACATGTTTGATCCTGGGAACGGTATTGAGGACCATGCGATTTGCGTCCCATCTGTAGATTTCTAGATGAAGTTCTTCTGGGAGCGCGGCGAAGCTAGCTTTGAGTGTGTCGGGTGAGTCCATAGTAGGGTGAATACTCTTAGCTTTTTGCTTTCCAGCTATCGATACGTTGCTGGGCTGATCCGTAGTAGGCCTTCGCCTCCTGCTTGCAGTTCCTTATAGTTTTTTGCTGGCTTGTTATCGAAGTATGACCATGATGATGACGGCAGACCTTGGATTGACGTCGTTTGGAGGTAAGATCTAAGTAGATGCAGATGTGATTGAGGGAATCTACTATATCGTAGCTCGAGAAAAGAGGTGTTGCGTATACTGTATCAAAAGTAGCAGCTTGGAACAGCTTCCTTTTGTTGCTAACATGGCAAGGAGGAGTACCAATTTACAGAGGTACACGATGAAACTACTACAGGCAGTTTACAGTCGTGGTTTCGCGTATCCACTTGCGTGTTTTCGTCTAGGTCTCGCTTGAAATGCAGTGGTTGTAAGTGTCTGTCCAGAATCTCCATCACGAGATGTCTGTACCTAGGAACGATGCAAGGTACACAAAGAACTTTACCGTCGATATCCATTAGAGCGCGAGCGCGAATGTTAGAAGAAAGAGCCCTCCAGTCACGATTTATCGCAGAACCACAACAGGCCTCGGGAATACCTAGGTACCTCGTCCGCGCGTCTACCAAGCTACCCCCCACCTGTAAGTGCGCGTCGGTAGCATGTTATATTGTGGCTTACCAATGTCGTTGAAAGGAGAATCAGGGAGGTAGTGATAAGTGTACTCTCGAAAATGTAAAGGATATCCATGGCCGTAACGCACTAACAGCGCGACATAAGCATTGATGACCTGCTTGGCAGAGAAGCTTAGCTACGATCGCGCGCTAGGATGCAGACGGCATGATCGAGACCGCAGTGGGCCTGTCCCTTCGCTGATGCAGGATGGCTAAACATAATAGCATTTGGCGCCAGACTTCATCAGCGCTGCAGACAGACTCGATACTGTATGGGTCGCTCTTATGACATTAGCTGTTTCGCAAGCTTCAGTGCTCACCTTAGTCGGTTTGATCCCAAGAGAAGCCTCCGCAAGCTTCGGAAGCGGTATCGAGAGACAACGCAACTCGCATATGATTAGGCCGAGTGGGCAAGCAAAAAGAATCGTGCAACGCAACAGCCTAGCGACCCAGCACCGGGGATCCGCGTAGGTTCATCCGCGCATGGTGTGCAGCTGCAGCGAGCACGGTGTCTGCCTCCGCGGGTAACTTTCTTGTATAGCTGGCGACGACCCAGGCAGTGCTTTCCTGCCCTTGCGTACATAACGCGTCGTCGGGCCTCCAAACTTCAACTAAACAACAATCTTCAGGTGCTACTGATGAGACCGAACTTTTGCACCCACCAAAAGCCCCCGCTCAACCACTCTCCACCGTGGACAGACCCTGTGTTCCTTTGACGACTTGGCAGCCAAGAGCATTGCGGCTCTTGAACAAGCCTTCTGCGCGACCCAAGCTGTACGTAACTGCTGATCCATCATACATCCATCCCTTCCTTCCTTCGCGCCCCACAAGCGTCCCGATTGCTGTCCGCTGTCCGCTGTCCGCCTCGTGCTCGTCACGTTAGCATCCATGGGGCTGCGGCGCCGTGCACGGCGGCTTGTCTTTGCTCACGCTAGAGAGCACTGCCACCATCACCATCGTCGTTCCCCGCGTGGGACCGAGAGACATCACCGTATTGCCACGATTGCGCCGTGTCCACCGCAATGCTGACCAGAGGTGCGCGCTATCCAGTTGCTTGTCACCGACGTCGTCCATCTCCATCACCACAGCCCCCCGTCCATCTGAGACAGTTGCGCGTCGCCGTTGCGTGCGCCAGCCCCGAAGCGATCGCCCAAGAACCACAACACCATATACCGGACACCTGACCGCGTCCTCCGCCGTGCTTGTTGCGCCTATTGTTCTGACTAGCCACGCAAAGCCATTTTCGCGATACACCTACCGCCGGTCGCGCGCGCCTCCCGATACCGGTGCTTGCGCGCAACAGCTCGTCCCGGCAGCCCAAGCGACTGGCTTATTCTGGCACATCTGTAGAATCGCGTGGGCTCCCGGAGACGACCATCTATACTGCGGATAGCCGCATGATGTGCCTGGTACACGGAGTATGACTTCCAGCCAGACACGTTCAGCTGCTACTCCGTCCTCTCCAGTGTCGAGCCGGTCGTTTCTCTCTCGGCTCAAATCGCCATTGACATCCAAATCTCGCAACTACACCGAATTCTATATTCAATCAGATGATCCCCATCGCCATTACACGCCGGGGGACATCATTAGTGGGACTGTCATTATCAAGATCGTCAAACCCCTGAGAATCACTCATTTGGTCGTATCTTTGCACGGTTATGCGCAGGTTTTCAAGAACCCAAATACTCCCGGAGATGCTTACAAGAACTACTGCTCAACAGTCGGCTCTGGGAGAGGAAAAAAGGCAGTGAGTTATTTTGGCAATGGATTCGTTTCGCTGTTCGAGGACGAGGTTGTGCTTTGCGGCGAGGGAAGACTGGCTGAGGGTGTATACCACTTCAACTTCGAACTCGAGTTCCCCTCCAAAGGCTTACCCAGCAGTATTGACGTAAGTAGCGATTCGTCTGCGACTGACAGACTAACTAACAGCCAATTACAGTTCGAGCGTGGAACGATATCTTACATGCTCAATGCCACCTTGACACGCCCCACGACCATGTCGCCGACTGCGTCATGCGACACAAAGGTCTACCTCACCGATTCGATCGACATCGCACCCGTACCGCAGCTGAAGCCCCGTGTCATTTCCTTGGAACCCATATCTAGACGAACACGCGCTAGATCGACGCGGAAAAGGCCAATAGAGGAAACGCCACATACACCTTCTGGTTCGGAGCCTCAGCCAGTGGGGCCCGCCTTAGAAGCAACCAAGATCATCGATGAGACGGAGGGTCCACGGAGCCCCTCGCCTAGCGATGTGAGCTACGAGAGTCAAAGGAGTAGTGGAAACGCTTCCGGAACGGAGTACGGCATTCGCTCGATCAACACGGCTACAGATGGATCAAACTCACAAAATGGAAGTCGAGCGACGCTGAAAGGAAAGACAATCACAGCCACGATCGACGTACTCAAGGGCGGCTTTCTCAGAGGCGACCAAATACCGATCAAAGTGACTGTGAACCATACGAAGCATATACGAAGCTTGAAAGGTATCATCATCACGTTGTATCGTCAAGCAAGAGTTGACATGCATCCTGCACTGCCTGTCGTACCAAATAGCAAAGGCGACAAGACCAAGTCAGAAGATTACTATCCGAAATCGAGGACTGGCCTAGGAGGCCTGTCCCTCTCATCAGCTGGATCCAGTCATTTGTTCCGAAAGGATCTATGCCAATCGTTTGCACCACTTTTCGTCGATCCCAGAACGCTAATGGCCGAGGTGAAGTGTGCGGTGCGCGTACCGGATGAGGCGTTTCCCACAATATCAAACGTACCGGGAGCAATGATATCCTTCAAGTACTATGTCGAGGTCGTTGTAGATATACAAGGCAAGCTCACAGGCCTCGACCGAATGGTGTCCAACGCTGGGCTTGTCAATCTGCCTTCTGCAGCTGGAGGCACCTCTGCCATGACACGTGACGATGCTAGCGGCAGTATGTTCTCGACCTGGGGAGGCAACTTTGTCGACACCGATCAGATTCGCCGCGAGAAGGGCATCATCTCTGCTTTATTCGAAGTTGTTATCGGTACTAGAGACAGCGACAGGAACGGCAAGAAGAAACAGATACAGGAACAGCCGGCTGATGACAATGGCGCCTACGGAGGATACAACGATGAGCAGGGCTACGATCAGTACTACTACGAGCAGGACGAGAATGGGCAATATTACGACTACAATTTCGATCCAACATATGACGACGTCCCGGGATACGAACAGCATAGCGCAGGCAGGGCACCAGTGTTCCCTGTGCCTGCAGTTGTTCCTCAAGAAGAGCAAGGGATATCAGAGAAAGAACGGTTGCGACGAGCAGAAGAACGCTTACTACCTTCTCAACCGCCGGATGCTGCTGGATCATCCACGCCTTCAGAGGGTGCTCAATATGGCATACCGGCGTCAGCGCCTGTGCTGCCAGAAGAGGATGATCCAAACCCTCCCTACGTCGCAGTAGCTTCATCGTCTTCGATGCCAGCCCATCCTCCGCCCCCATTCCGTGCGACATCTTCGCCAATGTTGTCGTCACGCATGACGTCATCACCGTCGTTACAACGTCGTGTTACGAACATTACAGATGACGAGACGAGAACTATTCGAACCGAGTCCTCGCATACCATACATCCCAGTCGATCAGAGCCACCCATTAATGGAGAAGATAACGACCCATCAAAACCACTGCCGCCATTACCACCCCAATCGCCCCATATGGCACAAGGCTCCGCACCAGAGTACGTCGCTGGTTCATCATCACATGTTGAACCTACCGATGACAAGCAGGAAATGCAGCGACGTAGACTGGAAATGGAAAGAAGTGCACCGCCCACGGATCATGATGAAGATGGAGAGTCCTCACATGCTCCTTCAGCGCCACCAATCGATAGAATGCGGAGCGTACAATTGGTACCCTCGGCGCCTGCGCTGAACGACGAAGACGAAGATCTCGTGGGCGCTGTACGCCCAGGTCGAAGTACGCAGGGCGCACCACAAGATAGTAGGCGGCAAAGCGAAGCCTTGCCGGAGTACCGGAGGTGACATGCATGACAATGGCGTTTGTGGTATTTCAGGCGCGACCATGCATAGATATGAGCGTTGCGCACAGCGGAAACTTACGCGGGAATCTTTTCAACATGCAAGTTTACAGGAACTAGCTGGTTGGTCTATTCTTATGATATCCTTGAATTATATTACATTACTCTAATACCTGAGACCTCAACTTTGAGGAGGCATTGCCTGCTTGTTCTGCTATGACTTGGCCCATGACGCTCAAGACGAGATTCGTGACACTTGTAGTGGCGGGCTGTCCCTGCGACAGGCCCGCAACATTCTGCGCATGCCCGGCTCATCGCTCTCTTTTTGTCCCCGGAGTTCTAGGGCTCACTTCATCTCCCGTAGCCGGCTTTCGATGACTGTCTCCAGATCACGAGAGTGCGCGTTGTATATCTTTTGCAAGCTCGCTAGCTGCCTACCCATGGCGGTTTCGATACTGATCTTTTGGCCGAGAAGATCTTGAAGACGTTTGAGCTGTGTTTGGTGGGCTGTTGATCTGAGATACTGTTAGTCTGTGGTTCATCAACTTTCCATAACTACGTTACTTACGCATCGGTCTCGTGTGTGTCAAAGACTACGTTGATGGCCTCTCCCATCTCCTCTTTCTTCTTGTTGTAAGCTATACCTACATTCTTCTTCGACATGTTGTGATACTTGCGTCGCTGCACAAGGGGTTAGCCTCATGCCTTCGACAACCGAATGACTAGGCGAGTGTGGAACATAGATGCAGATATGAAGACGACAGCCTGTTATTGTTGGGTCCATCTCAACATACGTCATCTACCATCTTCACCATCATTTGTTCCAGTGTGCCATCGGAAGTGCGCTGCAATGCTTCTGCCTCATCATCTCCAACGTGTTCATCGTCGACTGCGCTATTGCCTTGGCCGAGATCTTCGAGATCATTTGCTTCATGGATGACGTGTTTCCGAGAGTACCGTACACTCTGGCGAGTGGTAGCTGTGGAGGGGTTTGTGGGTGTGGATTCCTTGGTTGTGCGCGGTGGTGCCATGGCTGCTGTTGGTAAGTGCTGATGGTTAGTGGTATGAGTGAAAGTGGTAATCAATCGTTTTGTTGAGACCTTCGTATTGCGAAAGTCGTTGTGGCTCAAGTGATGGAAGCTTGCGAGTTGGAGGGTGAAAGTCGTAGGCTTGGACACGGCGAGGGATGGCTTCCCCACATGGATGGCGCCAAGATTCCGCGCTAGCGTGCATCCACAGTTTTTTCGGGCTCGTGTTTGCGGACTCCCGCTTTCTCTTCAACAATCACCAAATCACTCAGTCTGTTCAGTGTTCAGCATGGGTCTCGCAGCGCCGAAGAAGTATGTTCGCCAGTTTGGCACTGGCTGTTTCCTGCTAAATTAACGCCACACCAGTCGATCGAAGATCTCCAACGATCCCCAAAACACCACTTGGGCGAACAACACCTCGCGCTTCGGCCATCGCATATTGACCTCACAAGGATGGCAGCCCGGTAACTCCCTGGGCGCAACAGACGCCTCCCACGCCGCTCATTATACCGCTGCCTCGCAATCGCATATTCGAGTATTCCTCAAAGACGATAACCTTGGCTTGGGCGCAAAGCGAGGAAGTGAGCGCGCCGAAAACTTTGGCCTTGCAGGACTAGAGAGCATTCTTGGACGTCTGAATGGCAATGAGGCGGAGGTCAAGAAAGAAGAGGAAAGGCGAGAGGAGATCGAGAAGAGGGCGTTTGTGTACCGGAAATACGGCATGATGAACTTTGTGAGCGGTGGTTTCCTGGTGGGCGACAAGATTACTAAGGGCTCCGATATTAAGAAGGAAGTGGAGATCAAGACTGAGTCGGAGAGCGAGGATGGCTCATCGCAAAAGAAGGATAAAAAGAGGAAGCGAGAGGAGCGCACCGACGACGAGCCCAAGGTGAAGCGCAAGAAGAAGAGCATGGATTTGCGTGACGAAGCACGGAAGGAAGGCGAAACATCGAAGTCAAAGAAGGACAAGAAGGACAAGAAGAAAGACAAGTTGAAGAAATCAAAACGGGCATCTTCATCCGATGCGGAATCTTCCACCGACGATGTCGCTGCTCCAGCATCCGACCCAGAACCGCTTACGGACAAGGCACGACGGAAAGCTGAGAAGAAGGCACGCAAGGAGGAGAAGAAGGCCAAGAAGGCTTTGAAGAAAGCTGCAAAGAAGGCGGCGAAAAAGGACAGCTCAGACGACTCGAGCTCAGAAAGTGAAGAAGACGAGAGCGCGCCGACAACGATCTCATCGGTGCCCGTGTCAAACACATCCACGCCTGTTCCCGCTGGCCTCTCGTACACTCCAAGAGGTATGCACGCCGTCAGACAGCGGTGGATCCGCCAGAAGAAAGCTGCGACAATGGATGCACAAGCAATGAGAGAGGTGTGTCTACATGGTGCTCCTGTGATAAGGTCCTCACTAATGTTTCACAGATATTCATGATCAAGACGCCATCGTAGACTATCCGGATGATCCGATCTGTACATGCATAGCGAGGAGTTATCGAGTTGTTTTGTTTGGCATGCACTTGCTAGGGTCTATAATCATGTTCCAGGCAATTGCAAGGGAGGACATAGAAATGTCACTCTACAGAACGACCAGTTTGGCCTTTGCTTCTCGTCTTTCTATAAGTGAATCGCGTTGCGTTGCGTTGCGTTGCGTGGCTGTAAGCTTTGCGTAACAGTCGGGGCCCGACGATTGCGTGGCCGGCATGGTCATGTCGGGCCTATTGGGGCTTACAATTGACAAGACTTGATTGAATATTCCCCGCGTTTGACCCGTCAGTCTTAGTGTTTCGTCACCAGGCCCCTCATCAAGCTTACTGCGGCTGTAAAGGACGAGTGCGCAACGGCAAGGGACTGTTTTGATATTGTTCGCGGGGCTTCGTTAAATAGTCCGAGGGAATGGGACGTGACCGCGCCTGCGTTGCGTCACCAAGGAGAGAAGCAGTTTGGGGCAGAGCAGGCGGTGCATTTGTTAGAAGTTAGAAATGTGCCGGCAGCCATAGGGCGGTTCCGGAAAACAGGGATGCAAGATTACCCCCGTCAGTTCCTGCATGGTGGAGCTGATCACTAGTCCGCCGCCGACTTAGCCCATGTATAATGACCTCGCCCGACTTTGGAACTTGGCCCGCCCGTTGAGCACGACGCCTCCTTGACTGCGAATTCCCTACTCCATTCACTCACGCTCACTTGTCACCTGTTACTTTTTTTCTTCTTCCATCAGCCATGGCAGCAAACGGCAGCATGCGCAGACGAACCGTCGACGCGCCCGGTAAGGCAATTGTCCCGATGTTGTCCAAGTCATGTATGGCTAACCCGTACGCAGCGAGCCTTCACCCGCGCACATCGTCGCATTCCACCCAAACACCCGAACACTCGCCTATAGATTCCATGCCCGCGCAATTGGCCTCTGACATGCCTTCCATTTCCACAACGAAGCCGAGCGGCGCTCCTGCGCTGCACAGGAAGCAGTCGTCGCCCATGATGCCTCCTTTCATGGTCTCTGCACCCGGCAAGGTCATCGTCTACGGAGAACACGCGGTAGTGCACGGCAAGGTAGGATTCATAGCACAATCGTGTCGGGACACATGCTGACCGTCTGCAGGCTGCCATCGCCGCCGCCATATCGCTCCGCTCCTACCTCCACGTTTCGTTCCTCTCCAAATCGAATCGGACAGTTAAATTGCGCTTCCCCGACATACAGATGGAACACACGTGGAATATCGATGATCTGCCATGGGACAGCTTCTCCAAGTCAGGCAAGAAGAAGTACTACTACGACCTCGTTACCTCGCTAGACCCCGACCTCATGGCCGCCATCCAGCCCTTCATCGACGAAGTATCACCGAAAGCCCCCGAGTCGATACGCAAGATTCACCACGCCTCCGCATGTTCCTTCCTATACCTCTTCCTTTCCCTCGCGTCGCGCAAAGTCCCTCCGTGCGTTTACACACTACGATCTACCATTCCCATTGGTGCTGGATTGGGCAGCAGCGCCAGTATATCCGTCTGCCTCAGCACGGCAATGCTCCTGCAGATACGTGCACTCAGCGGGCCTCACCAAGACCAGCCGCCGCAAGAGTGTGAGCTCAACATCGAGCGGATCAACCGTTGGGCGTTCGTCGGGGAGATGTGCATACACGGAAATCCCTCAGGTGTCGACAATACCGTTTCCTCAGGCGGCAAAGCGGTTCTCTTCCAGCGGAGGGACTACGACAAGCCACCTCTAGTCATACCATTGCATAGCTTCCCCGAGCTCCCACTGCTGCTCGTAAACACACGACAATCGCGCAGCACGGCAACAGAAGTCGCCAAGGTCGCCAACCTTCTCAAGGTGCACCCCGCCCTCACAGAAAACATCCTTAATGCTATTGGCCTAGTGACGGAATCTGCACACAAATTACTCACATCCCCCGATTTCGATTCAACATCTCCAGACTCACTAAGACATCTCGGTGAACTCGTCACGATGAACCACGGGCTACTCGTCTCATTGGGCGTCTCACACCCCAAACTTGAGCGTATCCGCGAAATTATCGATCATACGGGCATTGGCTGGACAAAACTTACAGGTGCAGGAGGCGGAGGATGCGCTATTACCATCCTTAAGCCCCAACCACCAGCCCTCACCAACGGTCATGCGAATGGCGCGCACCACGATACCTCATCAGACGAATCTGACGCCTCTTCCGAAGCGGACGGGGGCGGCGCCGCATCCGTAATATCCAATGGCACAAAGCTAAAGTACAAGATTCTCGACTCTCTTGAGGTCAAGCTGGAGAAGGAAGGCTTCGAGAAGTTTGAGACAACGCTTGCCGGTGACGGAGTGGGTGTGCTTTGGCCTGCTGTCCTACACAATGGGAATGAAGAAGAAGGTGGAGAGGAGATCGATCAAGAGAAGTTCCTTCGGGCTGAGGGCACAATCGGTATTGAAAGACTGGTCGGCGTGTCCAGCTCGAAACGAAAGGGCCTCAGAGAGGTTAGAGAGGGTTGGAAATTCTGGAGACCCTGGGAGGTTCCCGAGTAGTAAACTCGGGTCTTTTGTTCCAAACAACTCGTCTGCTTCCAACATGTTCTGGCAATGTCCTGGTTGGGTTCGAGTTTCATCTTCCGTTCTTGTTTCTTTGTTTTTTTAGTTAGATATAGGGATTTCATTTTACTTGAAGCCTTGACAGGCGTGAAGGAAAAGGCTAAAGAAGTAATGTCTTGTAGATATGAGATGGCTGATACAATCTGGCTGCAAGGCGCCTGTGGCTGAAGTATGGCCTAGCGTGAGCAGGACAGCAATAATGGAATCTGAAAGTTCCTCATGCACCAGTTCATTGTACTGCCAGTTCTAGCCTGCATTTCACCTACAATAAACACAAGGTCGTAGCGAATCGAAGTGTGCAGGTAAAGAGTGAATGTGGCGTACCATGTGTGATTGGGCAGCTAATTTTTTGGTAGATCAAGCGAGCCACGCGCGACACCTGCAGAAGCCCAACCATTGTCTTGCGCCGTAGTCAACCTTTGATCGTTTCCTTCACCCACACCACTCGCCCATAAAACCCTGCGCCGCCGTCAGAACCCTTGGATACATTACTTTCAACACCACACAATCCACACCTTCTCTCAAATAACTGCAACCATGGCACCAGGAAAGTGGGGTACGTCATGTTCGCTGCCACCGCGCGCGATTCAAGATGGCCATGCAAAGACTTGGGACTGACATGTTTGATAGACGATGAGGATGAGGGTAGCACTCCTCCCACATCCCCACAGGTAGCGCCCATCGCCCGCCGCAGCAAGTTCGACGATGAGGAAGAAGACGACGATGTGCGTCAGCCCACCATGCCCCGCGCTTGAATACTCCAAGCCCCGCTACGACCAAAATTACTGACATTGGACACAACAGGTACTAGATTCATGGGACGCCGCCGAGGATTCGGAAGTCGAACGCGAAAAGGCAAAGAAGGCCGCAGAGGCAAAAGCCAAGGCGGACGCAGAGGCGAAGGCAAACCATAAGTCTAAGGCGCAAAGAATCGAGGAGCACAGGCAGGCCGCACTACGTCGGCGGCAGATGGAAGAGGATGGCGAGACCGATGAAGAAGAGACTGAGGCTGAACGCCGCGAACGAATGCGCCAGGCAGAACTCGACGCTTCGCGCGCCCAAGCTGAGGAACTCTTTGGCGACCTGAGCGTCGTTCCCAAGGCCCGTACTGGCAAAGCCATCACTATCGCCGACGAGTCCGACCCAGGCAACGCCATCGACCTTTCCTCCCTCGCCATTTTCAACCCCAATACCAAGGACCAGTTTACTAAGCTCCGCGAGACTCTCACACCTCTGATTGCTGGCAACTCTAAGAAGGGCCAGTACTCGCTGTTCCTACAGGAGTTTACCAAGCAGATTGCTAAGGATCTGCCGAGTGAGCAGATCAAGAAGATTGCGTCTGGCCTGACGACATTGAGCAATGAGAAGATGAAGGAGGAGAAGGCTGCTGAGAAGGGTGGAAAGAAGAGCAAGGCTGCAAAGACCAAGACCACACTCAATGCGAGCAGAGACGTCGGCGTCAGGGCAGATACTAGGGCATACGATGACGACGACTTTGGCGAGTAAGTCATGTTTGAGCCTGTCTGGCTTTCACAGATGCTAACGGATCTATAGTGATGACTTCATGTGAGGCATGACGGGGCTTCCTATACATACGCCTTTCATATTGGAGTTCATTCCTCATCATTCAGTTTGGAGTCGCGGTTGGTGATTTCAGGATCAAAAGCGGAACATGCGTGCATGGCGTCTTGCGCTTGACGCGTCTATTTCACGGTTGTGCTTCGAGGCGAAGCGGCATGGGTTTAATGCATGTACAGTGCATTATAGATAGACACACGTAGACAGAAGATGTCTGATTCTTAGAATCGAGCATGGTATTTCCTCCCACCCAGTGTTGAAACATTTTGTCTCACAACGGTAGTGTGGTGAAGCGTGTATGAACTCTCCTACTCCAGCGGTGAATACAGAAGCTGGGTGTACTACTGTCAGCCCACATTCCAGACACGATAGTGAGCCATCTGGAGATTGAGTTGGTGCCGGCCAATGCCGCTTCGCCAAACTCCGATACATCACAACGCGGGGCAACATGTGTTGATGGAACGTCATCCCGCGAAAAAAAAAAAAATGAATGCGCCAGTCAGTCACGGTTACCAGATTTCCTGCACGAATTGGGATGATGTGAGCCACAAGAATGCCTAAACCCGATACTATCGATATGCATGCTCAGTTACTATGTTTTTGAGGGTTCACAGCCATTGGCGCATCACACGTGTAGCTCTTACCCCTCATTGAGTCACTCATTCGAGACGCGCCTCAATCTTGTACACTACAAAACGACACACACATCCACCCACTTGAGCCCACATATCTGGTCTGACGCCGCCCGCGCATTTAGCCCTCTCCACGGCAGCAAACCCGCACCCAATTGCAAGTGCCGACGTGGGACTCGTGGCCTAGCCCGTAGCAGAATTCCCCATTCAAGTCTTTGTTAGAGGGTGCACAGCGCGCGTCTGCATACTACAAACCCTAGCAATTGCGTGCTTGATTCATAGCCATGGATCTCGTCAACTCGTATGTTCCGATTGTTTCTTTTCCCCATTCTCTTTCCTTCTTCTGATAAGCTTCTTGTATGACCATGGGGTACACCAACGGTATTGAAGGCGCGAATGAGATTGAGCGCATCGCGCAAAGAGCGCGCCAGGGCAGCAGGAGTCTTCCTTTCATGACTGACCTCTTGGGAAACAGCTTGAACGACCGTCTCCTCTTTGCGGTGCCTAAGAGTACGTCGCCTACATTACTACTGGCTGGACCCATAGGCTGACAACCATCACAGAGGGCCGCCTCCACCAAGCTTGTCTTGATCTCCTCCACGGCTCAGACATTCAGTTCCACCGACACTCCCGTCTCGATATCGCACTCGTCAAGAACCACCCTCTCGCTCTCGTCTTCCTACCTGCCGCCGATATCCCGACTTTCGTAGGAGAAGGTCGCGTAGACTTGGGCATAACCGGGCGCGATCAAGTCGCAGAACACGAGTGCGTTGCACCGCCTACTGCCACCAGCGGCGTAGAGGAGGTTCTCGATCTCGGGTTTGGAAAATGCAGTCTGCAGGTACAAGTCCCCGCAAAGGGCGACCTAGCCAAGCCAGAGGACTTGATCGGCAAGAATGTTGTCACCAGCTTTACCAACCTGGCTGAGCAGTACTTCCGGAAACTCGAGGCCGAACAAGCTGGAAACACAAATGGCGAAGCGAATGGCGACGCGAAACTCAAGACAGTCATTAAGTACGTTGGCGGCAGTGTTGAGGCGGCATGCGCGCTGGGTGTCGCGGACGGTATCGTCGATTTGGTGGAGTCAGGAGAGACAATGCGCGCTGCAGGCCTAAAGGCCATCTCCACAGTCGTCGATTCCAGCGCCATCCTTATCAAGTCAAAGCACCCATCAGATCCCAAACTGGTTGAGCTGATCACCGCTCGGATAAAGGGTGTTATCAGTAAGTCGCATCGACTTCCGCATTCATTTAGCAAGACTAATTTCTCGTAGCTGCACAAAAGTACGTTCTGTGCACATACAACATCGACCGGTCGAAACTCGATATCGCGCGCAAGATCACTCCCGGACGTCGCGCTCCCACCGTTAACGCGTTGGAAGAGGATGGCTGGGTGGCTGTACAGGCTATGGTGTTGAGGAAAGATATCGCTATTGCCATGGACAAATTGACGGAGGTTGGGGCCACCGATCTCATAGTAACGAAGATCGAGAACTCGAGAACGGGTGATTGAGCGATGCATTGCGCATGAGATAGGAAGGGAAAATCCGGTCTGCATTTCTTGCGCAACATGTGCGTGCGATAGATGAGGACCACATAGAAGGGCTCTAGCGTAATGGTTTTACAGCTTGATGCACAAACCTTCAACTATATGGCACAACCACTGGAGATTTCGCAATTCATATAAATGATATATTCGAAAGTGTCTATTCAAACCTCCCATAAGCACAATTGTATTGTAGAGTCCGATGCCACTTGACGAAGTATGAGTGGGTTGCCAACGTGTGACCTAGACCGCGAGACTATTGGGCGCTAGAGATGAACTTTGCCCCTTGTCGGAACGCTAAATAGCATATCCACAAGACCAACTTGGTCCGACCGGCTAAACACCCCTAATCGTAGATAGATGTTCACCGTGGTAGCTAGGCATGGGCTGTCATGCTGTTGGTGGAGGTATAAGATTTCAACAAAGTTATATTCTACTAAATTCTCAAGTCTTCCATCAAGCACTCTTGGTCCAACGGTAGGATAATTGCCTTCCAAGCAATTGGCCCGGGTTCGACTCCCGGAGGGTGCATCACACCCTTCTCACGATTGCGATGCATATTATTTGTTTTTTTGCAGACAGTGGGTGTATGGAAGGAATGCCGTACAGCCCTGGAGGCACGGTTGGAGGACGTGATGGGCAACTTCTTTTTTGGAATCAGCTAAGAACATACATACAACGCGGGTGTATCCAAACGCTTCAGTGTTCGCCGTACTCTTGGTTTCCTTACCAAATTAGAGGGAAATAAAGAATAACATCGCGTGGAGCAAGACTGGCTCAGAGTGTCGAAAGGCTATCATGGCAAGCTCCCATGAAATACCTACATGTGCATTTTTTTTTTTAAGAATGACGGTCTTCTCCAGGAAGATTAAATATAATTCTGTTGTACTTTCTACTAGGCACGTAGAGTGTCATGAACAGAGCAGTTGGCACATAGGTACACGAGTATCGAAACAAACATCCAAGCAAACATGGAGATTATCACGCTCAAACTCAATGATCATCACCTCATCGCCACCATCGACATTAGATGGTGAAAAGCAATGAGTTCGATACACCCCGTGTTGATCCAAGCGACGGTACGGTCGGTCTAGCACTATCTCGAGTTCGAGGTATTAGTCAGAACCTGGACATTTGATAGTGTATAGTGGATAATGAATTGGGACCGGAGACTGTGCCAAAGACCAACCATACCATCACCCAAATCGGTACGGGGGGTGATGTAAACTTGTTACATTGCGATGAGTTATATACAAACTCCCGGTACCGCTGTCCGACTAAGAGAGTGAATGCTGCCACCACTACAAGAACAGAACTAAACCAAAACACTACAAGAATCCATTGCAAACTCCATTGCTATGCCACGCTCGTTGATTCAATAAAGGAGAGAAGTCGTTCTTCATCGTCGTTCATAATCGTTCAGTCTCGTCCAGTCAAGCCGCTTCGATCTACTCAATGCTGATCTTACGGGGCTGAGGAGCCTGAGCCTTGGGAACAAGGATGCTCAAGATACCGTTCTTGAGACTAGCCTTGACGGCTTCCTGGTCGACACGAGCAGGGAAGGCGAAGGAGCGGTGGAACTCTCCGACTGAGCGCTCGCTGACCCAGTACTTGGCCTTGTTCTCGTCGTGCTTGGAGACGTCCTTGTTCTCGGACTGCTTGGCGACCTTGTTGGATTCGCTAGGGTCGTCCTCAACCTTGGGCTGGAGCTTCTTCTGCTGGGAAGCTTCGCCGTTCTCGATGAAGCCCTGAGGGCGTTGGCCTTCCTCGCGGACGTGCTCGTGGCGACCCGAGATGGTCAGGGTGTTGTTGTCGGTCCATTCGATGTTGATGTCCTTTTGCTCGACACCGGGGAGTTCTCCGTGGAGTTCGTAGCCCTCTTTGGTTTCCTTCACGTCGAACTTGGGAGTGAAGGACCGGACGTTGCTGAATTCGCGGTCGATGTTGCGGAAGGCTTGCCTGTCGTACTCGTCGAAGAGACGGAAGATCGGAGCGAATTCCTGAGTAAATCGTGGGAAGAGAGACATTGTTGCTGGTGCGTTGGAAAAGCGTCGAGTAGTTGTGATCGTAGGTTTGGTAATGCGGTTGAATTGTCGAGGAACTCGTTGGATAGTAGAGCGGATTGATTGCATAGAAGACTTGCTGTTGTTTGTTGTTCTGATGATGGGCCTTGAGGGTCGTCTCGAAGGCTATATATACTCAAGAGATGTGTTTCTGGAATCATCGTACTTCGGAGAGGCGTTAGTGTTGCGTCGACAACGATACTGCGAGAAACCTCGGAGATGGCTCGGGGAGTTTCTAGAGCTTTCGAACACGATACTCGTCGTCATGTTGTCGTATGCGATCAGGCGAGATCGTGAGATGAGAAGCTTCCAGTTCTTGCGGAGGGGAAACTATCGTGGCGAGCTTCCGGTTGATCCTGCTTCGATGAGGGGCGAGTTGGCACTAGAAAGTTCGGGGTGGTGGCTCAGACCATATCACGTGACGTCCCTGGTCGAAGTTTCCAGCGCCTTGGGAGCGACATGTAAGGTATCTGCTGTAGAAGGCCTGTGTACCCCGCAATTCTGTCATGTATTGCGTGATGTTCATCTAACGAGTTGTATCACGGTGACGTTGGCTGATCGCTCAGTGGTGCGCAGCTCTGTTCCTCGTTCCTTGATCCTGCATTCTCCCGCTACCTGTGGATATCTCGGATGCCTGGCTCAGACCATGTCTCCAGCTGATTTCTTCCTCTTCGAAGCAGATATTCGATGGTACCGAAGTCCTTCTTGCCGACATCCCGGTGCTTATGGAACTCGGATCTGGACATACTCGTCAGCTGTCGCAGCATGTCGTTCATTTCACTTCATCGCACCTTGCAAAGTCCCGAAAATGCGACTGCGTCTCCTGTGACTGCGTGAGTAGGTGGTTGTGATCTGATCACAGTGTTGCAATTGACATACCGTTGGTTTCTGCTTCACAGCTCTTAAGCATTGTCGGTAGAGTGACAAAACGTCTTTCTGAAGTCCTGACAACCGTACCATCTCGCCCAGATGCAGATGTCGTAAGCAACTGAAAAGACACAAGATGTATAGTCACGTACGTTGGCGACGTTGAGATGCACGAACGAATGGCGGCGAACCAAGCCAGAGCCGAAGGGCCGTGCTTCGACGACTGAATAGGTTAGCGTGATTGATGACGATTTCGACGATGTTGGATCGCTTCCGCGAATCGTAGCCCAGATGAGCGCGACAAAACATTCGAGCTAGACGTGTCTACCGACATTCATGGATGCGCGTAGTGTCACCGATCACGAATTCACACACGCGAAGAGTACAAGCACATCATGAACATATCGCAGATTGTAATGTAATGTTACCAGACAGGCTTCTCTGATACATCGAAACTGTGTGTGGGTTCATCGCAAGCTTTTCGCACACTCTGCGCTTGATTTACTCCCACCCAGGTGCCATGCCGCATGGATAGACTCAGGGAGCGCTGACACTTTCAAGTGGGCCCAGCTTGACCTTGATATCATGCGGCCATACGAACCATTGTTTGTGCAAGTTCCACTCCTTGTTCGGATCCTCAAGCTCAATCTTTGAGACATTAGCACTCATACCACACCCAGAAGAAGTCAAAACGTACCTTGTATCTTCCAAATACCGTCGCAACGACCTTGTAGACCTCTACTAGTGCCAAAGGTTTGCCAAGGCAGATCCTGTTCCCTCCTCCGAACGACATATCTGCGTCTTTCATCTTCTTGATCCTGGCTTCGTACGCGCCGGATTCTTCGTGCTCGCTTTGCAGCCATCGCTCCGGACGGAACTCATGGGGCTTCGCACCGAAGATGCTCTCCTTGTAATGAAGGACCCATGGATTCACCCCGACAATCGTTCCCGGCGGCAATGTTGTTCCGTTGGACAATGTAAGACCAGTTGCAGGCACGACGCGCTCGAGAATGTGACCTACGACGGGATGCATACGGAGACCTTCTTTGATGCATGCATCTAGGTAGGGCAGCTGTTCGATCGTAGTATAGGATGTAGGGAAGGAGAGACGTGCAGAGAGGAGTTCGTTGACGAGGCGTTCTTTGGATGCTGATGACTTGAGGATGTGATAGAAGATACCTTTTATCACAATAGCAAGGGTATCGGCACCGCCAAGAATCTGCAGGAGCGGTGTTAGTTCTACTCACGCCGCAGCGCAGCGATGAAACACTCACGTTGATAATCATGTATCCGATAACCTCGTTGTCGGTGACTAGATCCGGAAACTCCTTCTTTGCTTCAAGAAAGCCATTGAGAAAGTCTTTTTTCCCATTTCCAAGTTCAGGGTTCTGCATACGTTCCATAAACCGCTCAACGGAGAAGCCGGCAGCCACGGAAAAGTCATCGAACTTATAGAGTGAGCGTGGCCACTTGGGGTTCTTCCCGAGCCATTTGTCGAGGGCAGGTATTTGGCCGACCTAGTGAAGATCAGTAAGAAGCTTTGCAATCGTAAAAAATATGATGAGCTTTTGATTTAGCGTAGAACATACCACGGAGAAGTAGCGCATCACACGTTCAGCGGTTCCAAGCATATCGCCAACATCTGTACCCTGTTCCATGAAGCCAATACGCTTGCTCCAGGTCATATCACCCAAGAAGTCCCATGCGAAGAATGAGATCCAATCAGCAATATCGCATGTCTGGTCGTTGTTGGCGCCTTCCACAAAGCGGGCGTCGAGTTGACTGCATAGGGTACGGAGGTTGTCGTCCATAATACTCTCGATCTGAAGAGCGTTTTGGAGACTGTACAGCTTTTGAACTGGCTTAACATTCTTGGAGTGAAACTCATTGCTGCGCGTGCTGAAAATGTTTTGAATGAGATGCCCATCTTGAAGGGCGTCGTTGATTGACCGAAGGAGGGTTAGCATGATTCACTTCTAAGAGCGACTGCCTATGTCTTACGTAGTAATCGCTCTACTGTGATGTCAGCATCTGTCCCATAAAGCAGCCTTGTTCTATGTGCTTACCTTCAAATACGTCCCACGAGTATTGTAAATAGTTTTGATCAGACTGGCATCGGCAACACTGACGGTGTTGGGACCGAGACGAACGATATCGCCGTGCTGTTCGTGAAGTTTCCTCTGGGTCTCAATATGAGTTTGCCCATAGTGATTTAGGAAACGCCAGATATCTGAGAATTTGGCTAAAAAGGGACCAGGAATAGATTTGAGCGGGGATTGCAAGTAAGCCAGAACGTATCGAGTGATGAGAAGGACTGCCCCAAGGCCGATTGCCTTCGCGAATAACCCTGTCAATGCCATGTTGTCACTTAATTCCGCACATGCAATGTGATTCTGAAAAGGAAAGAAGGATACAACCGTAGGAGTGGGAAGAGGATTGGATATGGCTATGCAGGTGAAAAGGCCTTCCCGCTTCAGATTGTTGTGAATCACCTAGCAGCCGCATGTTCAGGTATCGGTCTAGCATATGTAAGAAGACGGGGCTAAGATCGAGTCCCCTTTGCTTGATCGCTCTGGTGCTGCCGAAGCCAAGTCCAACTTGCCCTGAGCGAGGCAAGGCGCTGCTTGCGTACATCCATGGCGTGTGTTGCTTTTTCCCACCACCTTTTTATCGCAATCCTAGGCATGGCCATTGGTCGCGAATGTCGGGGAAGCGGTCCCTTGCACTAATGACGGAGTGACAGCGGGAGGTGTGGAGTCTTACGGTTTACGGGTACTACTACAGGCTAATCATGTGGGGACCGACCGGGCCCTGCACAGCATGTGTGAGCCAGGTGAAGTTCGCTACATTTGCAGGTTCGACCGCATCAAGCTCCTATGGTGGGTTGCAATGCATCCCGAGCTCTCTTGCCAGTCCCTGGACCACGGCGCAAATGAACACGCCTATCTGCGTTCCATGGCCCTGGGAAACTGCCTCGTGGGATCTGACTCCTTCGCTCCTTCGCTCCTTCACTCCTTTCCACACGCCGCTATTGGTTAGACCGACGTCGATCCGTCGGATGTGTGATTGAAACGCCACTAAAGATCGCTTAGCCGAGTCTGGTGTGTGGCCCACAACCGACACTCACGATTAGTAGTGCGGGCAACGGCCCGTCACGGAAAGGCCAAACGTTCCTGTGCGACTTCAGATCATCGAATTCTGCATGTGAGAACAAATTATCGCAATGCCATTTCGAAGCCACTTGCGTAGCATGAACTATCCAAGGTTTCGCGAAGGACCTAGCTTAGTTGACTAGTGCACAGCAACGCATTCCAGAGACGGGATGTTACGAGATCCAAACCTGATAGGCCTCCACATTCGGGAACAATGGATAACCGGTAGTCGCATACTCCGAGTTTTGGACACCCATTGGTCCTGATGCCTTTAGCTTCATCGCTGAACGGTGAAGGAACACCATCCTACCCCACCTGGGCGCTCAATCTTGGGGATTTCTCATCACGCGGATAATTGTCCCTCAGCGAATCAGACGAAGCGGACCCATTCACAACAGAGCCTGTTGGACCGCAGGATGTGCTACATCAACCCGCAAGAAAAAAAAAAGCATTCCATCTCTTCCTTCGTGCTATGCAAGCTGTAAGATACAAGACGTTTCGGCAAATGAAGCGCCAACGGGGTATCTTGCTCCGGTAGTTCTGCGAGGGATTCGTGCTCAACACGTCTCCTAGGTATGCAGAATGAACTACTCTAGAAAGAAGTGAGGCAGGAAACGGGAACTAGTTGGCAGCAAAGCAAAAGCAGCCTACCAACGTCAAGCTACACAAGGGTTCAACGGAAGACTGCTTTTTCTCAAGGCCTCGCATGCATGAAACCTCACTCATAGCGCCTCTTTGCAGGGCAATGGGAGCGACAAGAACGGCAACAAAGCTTTGACACTATGCCTTGTTTGATTGCCTATGCAGGTCCCGAGGATTAGCGGACTGTTTTGGCTTGGAAATCCGGCCCCCCCTTCAGTTTCCCAGAGCCACAACGGGGTTGCAATGATGCGCTCGGGCCGTGGACGTACATGCGAGTATGTTTGCTCTTCAGCATGGGTGTCTTCGAGGGCACAATTGAGGCTACAGATGCGTCAGTCTAACATTCCTTGCCACCACTCGAGTTGTTGATCTGAACATAAAACCTTTCGCACCGAAGATAGGGCTGCCTTCACCTCATCCATAATTGTCTCTTCTTTGGACACGAGCCTACACGCCCATCAGCGACACACTGGAATAGCAAAGGACGAGGAGAGAGGTCCCTTTCCAGGTTGTCAACCATACCCAGGTACCAGCAATCAAGATGGGCAAGCCAGCGGATTTTGCGGGCATACTCAATGGAGTGATGTGGTCTCAAGTCTTCCTTGGTACTGTGCTTGTCGCATTGCGAATGTACACAAGGCAGTATATTGTGAGAAATCTCGGATGGGACGACGTACTGATGTTGGTCAACCTGGTACGTTTACACCCCTTCACAAACTTCAACTCGGTGGTTCGTCAAAAGCTCAAGGAACTGATTTTCGAAGGCTACTTTCATCGGTTATGTTGGCTGCGTATCTGTTGGCATCACCTATGGTGTTGGCAAACAGACGGCCGATATCGTACGACTCGACCTCAACTACTCCAAATCGATTATGTGGGAAGCCATCGGTCAAGGTATTTGCATCATGGGAATAGCTGCCTCCAAGGGCTCAGTAGCGCTCTTTCTCCTGCGCATTGTTCTTAAGAGATGGCACATTGCTATTCTTTGGTTTTGCATAGCGAGCACGACAGTGCTTTGCATCATCACAACAACACTTTTGTACACTCAGTGTGTACCATCGGCGTTCTTATGGGATCAGACAATCGAAGGCGGCTATTGCTGGCTGAACTTTACCGAGGTCGGTCTAACGATGGGTGCTTGGTCTGCAGCTATGGACTTCGTTCTCGCTCTCCTCCGTACGTCACCTTGCCGTAAATCATTCCTAAGTAGATACTGACCGTTCCCAGCCTGGCACATCATCATGGGGCTCAACATGAAACGCAAGGATAAGATCACGATCGCATCTGGTCTTTCTTTAGGCATTTTTGCCGGTGCGTGCTCTGTTGTCCGTACCATTGAACTACGATCCATGTCCTCAATGGAGAACTATGTGTACGACACCGCGAGTATGCTTCTTTGGTCTTCCACCGAAGTATTCCTCACCATTGTTTGCGCCTGTGTCCCCGTTCTTCGACCGCTTTACGTCCGCATCAAATACGGTTCACGTGGCGACTCCTCAGGCCAGAACTCCTATCCACTCAAGGAGTACTCCAAGTCCAAAAGCAGTCGTGGTATGGATGGAAGTAGGAAGTCAGATAAGATATACATGGGTCCTGGGGAGAGTGTTTTGCAGACAACGGTTCGAATGGGGAGTGATACAGCAAGTGAGGAGACGATACTCAGGGAGAGTCATGGGAACAATGGTTGGAACCATGAGCCGAAGGACCCGGGCGATATCACCATCACCACCACTGTCACTTCGAGGGACGATTACGTATGATTGAAAGCGAGTTGTGTAGATATAGTAGTGCTTGCTACCATTACGTACTTAATAAAAGCTACTTGCAACATCACGAACAGGCCGAACACTTGGGCAATGCTCACTCATCATATTCTCATGTTCGTCGTGAGATTGACAGTAAAATTCTCGACAACTATACAACTGCTGACAGCTTGCTTGGAAGTGTGGGTCATTGTACTACAGCGTATAGGTTTGTGCTGATCAGACTTGCCGTCCCCCGCTCTTTGACATAAGTACATCTTAGCAAGCACGCAGTTACAACCCTTGAAGATTTGAGCCCCCCGAAGCACTGTATGCATGTGAAGACCAGAAAAGTTAGAGTGCTCTTAATATTGCACATCACAACTAATAAGACCCCGCTCATGAACGGTAAACGCCTTGTTGGATTGCGAACGTCGAAGGCGCATGAAGGTTGCTTTTGCGCGGAATGCGCAGAGGTCCGTGGCAGCTGGCAGCCGTAGATCTCCACACCCCCATTCCGACAAAAGCAAGATGATCAATCTACTAGCAGCTTACAGGACCCCTGATATCTCTGAGAAGTGTCTGATTCAGGTTTTAATGGGATTGCGATTTTGGCTCATCTGCATCCCGAGGGCGTTTCCCGGGCCCGCAGTTTTGCCCTGCGGAAGCTTGCAGGGGTCATGGCGCTGCCGCAGCCGTCGCATCACCTCTTATGTGTAGCTCCCACTCTCCCCTCTTTGATCTTGCTTTTGAAGCGCATTATCTCCAGATACGCAGGAAGTGCGCTGCAGCAGAATCTGCAAACGGTACGCCCCCCGCTCATGGTGTTATCCACTCGGAAGCAGCGACATCCGTGCCTACCTGGTTAGCTCAAGGCGCTCCATGGGCTTCTGGAGGATGGACGCAGAAATTTGCTATACGGCGGCGCATATACGGTCGGTAAAACTTTTATTTTGTTCGCGAGAGTAACAGATCGACTTCAGATCTTCAGCAGTTCTACGCAGATGGGTAACACCCATTCGTTCGGAAGTTCGTCCCGCGCCGGATCGTAACCTGGGATTTCAACGCAGCATCAGATCTCGTATGCTTTTACATCTCAAAGTGGTTGAGTGCCGCTCTCGATTGTGTTTGTCAGCGGTATTGGTGACTAGAAGGTGTGGAGGAAGAGGTGGAGACGATGCATTCCTTGTTCGATCGCGACAATCTGTGAACGATGTAATCTTAGTATCAAGTGAGAAGAAAAAACAGAGCCGAAGATCGACAGCGACAGGGAACCAATGATATCAGAATTTCCTATCACCAAGGCTGTTGACAGAAGACGATCTGATGCCAACAATGCCACAAGTTTAGTCACGAAGAATCTGCCTCCTTCCCTTCATAGCAAAGTCTTCATCGGTGGCGTCGCCATCATTGTGGACCTCAAGGTGACGGTCATTCATTCAGCGACACCCTGATAGTGGAGAACATTCGATCGAAGGTCTCCGCGGTCACTCGTTCCGACAGTTCTACCAAATTGCGACCAAGGTCCTGGTGAACTGGGCCCCACATTCTTCACAATATAACCTTCTTTGTCCGTCAACGCTCGAGAGCAATGTGACGGTGTATGGCTGGAGAAGCAAGGTCGGTACGTTTCGATATGGTCGTCTTCGTCATGTTCATCCTGTGTCATGGGCTCCACAGTGGTTGACACAGAGATTCGGCGTCGTTCTATCGATCCGTCAGCATGAACTCTGGCTAACAACGCACGTCCCATAACAGCATCGATCAAGCCTGATACCGTCCGAGCATGTTATGGGAGACTTACTGTTAACTGAATTTTGCCGTTGTAGCTCCTCGTACTCATGTTCTGGAAGGTACGCGTCGCATTTCATCGGAGTGCACGCGCGGGATATAGGCGAGCCATCTGCAGTGCTGCTTGCTGGATTGTTTGGTGAGTGGATGCTAGTATTTGTAGACGTCGTCGTGGGAATGGAACCGCCAGACAGGGCATCGTGGTCGGTGAGCTCGAGGCTATGAGGCCAAGGCTCATATTCAAACATGTCAAAATGGGCACCGATGGAGCCCAATTCGGTCATATCGACGCCTCTCTTTGCGACTGGAGATGGGGCCCTGGCTTGAACATCGCGACGGTATTGGTCCTCCCGGGCTTGGATGCGGTCTGGGTGGATGTCCGAGTCCCGACTACTGGAAGGCATACTGCCTACATGTGATGAGATTATGCAGGCCGAGAGATTCTTGAGTGGAAGAGCTGAGAGTGAGACGAGAGGCCGGTGGCAAGGAGTGTCAGGCAAAGCGATAAGATCATCGGTCGGGATAAACAAGAACGGAGAGTAACGATATTGCCCGTCGAAACCAGGAAGTTTTCAGTACGTTTGTCAAGACATCAAAGAGGTTGGCTAACATTGAGCATTTATATCATAATGTCTTTTCTTAGGGTACGCAATGTGCCGTCGTCTTCCACATCATCTTGCACAGTCAATGTCGTTCCGAGTCTTGCTTGTCAAAATGCACCAATGCAGATCAACTTCCCACGAAAACACCAACAACGAATGCATAAAGTCGGAGATGCCGTAGAATCGACCGGGACCGAGGCTCGAAAGTAGAACTGTCGTCCGAAACGTCTTCAAAGGCACAAGCTTATCGCATGTGATGAGCAGCTGTCTTGCAATAACACGCTAGTACCTGTGTGTTCCCGATGGTAAGGCTTCAACGGCGGCGCCGAAATAGCACAACAACGCTCTCGAAGCTTTGGAGTCATGTGTCATGCACGCTTAAGACGTCACTATGGTGGCTTCGGCTGTCTCCAATCTACCGGGCCAGCGGTCGAATCGCGCCAAGTCTCATGCGGATGGTAGTAATCATCCATGGGACTTTCTTGCTTGTACGAATACCGCGACCGGTAGTGTATGGGCATGTAAGATTTTATCACGGAAGCTTTGACTTACTGGGTGTAATCGGCGCACTACGGCCAGCCCTTCCAAATGGCACGTGGACGGCGGTGAGTTGATGCTTGAGGCATTCACCTCTCGAAAATTACCCACTAGTAGACCTGCACACCATCATGCACGCCTCGCATATCGTAGGTGAGTTTACTGCCCTGTTTTGCTGGAGTGCGCATGGAAATGGTACGACGGTGGTACAGTTCACGCGTCGTGCCGTCCCAAGCCCATCGCATCGGGTGGTGGCTGCATATGCAAGAATACATCCGTAACACCGAGAGCGATCAGATATTTTTAAATTTATTCTGCGCATGAGTAAAGATGATTATAGATCGAAGGTAGCAAAGCAAAGATCGCAGATGGCGCGCGAACATTCGCTTGTTCCTTGTCTATGGTACCGCAGACCAATACTGACGGAGAGACTACATGGCGTCGTTATCGACACACATCTGGGTGTGTACGTTTGATAAACAGGCGTGCTAAAGTTACTGCGGTATGGCTTTGATCGCAGACATTCATCGCCGGTAGTACAATGGCACCCAATCATTATCCTACAGTACACAGTGAGTCACTGGCGTCACCGCACTTCAGACGAAACAGCGGTAAGCTTCGTGAGCCGTGACGTTCTCGTTCACCGGAAGCAAGCCTTGTGCGCCAGAAAGAGGGGTCAGTGATGCCGGATAGCGCGGTGAGAACGCAATTTCCAACGGTGCAGTAAATGATATCCCTACTCTTCGTTGATGTTGCGGTGTGTTCTGAGATTGTAAGATCGATCATTTCTCGGACGTGTTGCACAATATGGACAATGGTCTTCCAGAAAATTGGATATGCCGTGCGACGCGGACGCATGCGGCATCAACGAGCCTCGTGTCATGACACCCGCACCTGTCATGGAGGTTGATCCCGCGTCCCACCCAATACACCCCAGATAGATCTAATCTTACCCTAATGCCGGATCAGACGCTACTTTTCTGCTGGACGAGACAACAACGAGCTTTTTGGATCCTACCCAAGGCAAAGTTGTAGGCGCTGCTTTAAGCTTTCATCCTTCGTCTCTTCACGACTGGAAGTGAACGCACCGGGGTCCTTTTATAATCGAAACATCTATATTTGATGTAGCATCTGGGCCGCGCTCACACCGAGCGCTAATCCCAGGGGATATGGCCTGGCGAGAAGCTCGAGTAGCCTGAAATGACTACCTACGGCCAACGCGAGGTGGGGTCGGCCTGTCCGATGCTGCCAGCCTTGCCCGCACGTCATCGCACAGCATCTCTTACGCATTTTGGCTGGGAGACCGGAAGAGTACGATGTAAGACGCAAGCATGTCAAATTTCAAAGAGCAAGACCATATCGACGTCGGCGATTCCGAAGCCTTAAATCACCGCGCATAAGTGTACTTGGGTAGCTTTGTTCAAACGAAGTGCTGCGTGGTGCGCGAGAACAGAAATCAAATGGAACCGATGAAGGTAAGCGGTAAGCAGGGCCAGTGGGGACAGGGATCGAGATTTGATCTAGATAATTGATACCTGGAGTAAGTCGGGTCGAGATCATTTTCCTATCGCAAGGTCCACGGGTTGTTTCCAAGGCGTGACGTCATCATCGCTGCTGTGAGCATTCCGACGACTGCAGGAACACCACAACGCATTTTACATTCTACGAACTGTCCGTCTCTACTCTTGCCGCAACCTTCTCTTTCTTCAACCCAGTGACAGTCTCTACATGATCCGTTCCTAGTACTGCGGCCTTGATAAACAGACTTGCGACAAAACTCAAGAAGGCGAGTACCGTATACGTGATCCACATATTGCGCATCGCATAGGCAAAGGCTTGTTTTGCAGCAAGTTCCCATGCCGGGTTTTGCAACGTAGCAGGAAGCATGACATTCGCCAACGCGCTGTCGCCATCGAGCTGATTTAGTAGATCCTGAGGTAGCCCAGCATCTCGGAGCAAAGAAGCCTGGCTGTTCATCGAGTTTTGAAAGATTGTGCCGCCGATGATGGTGGATATGGCGACGCCAATGTTACGAACGAAAGACAGTGTCGCGGTAGCGGTAGCGACATGTTGCTGTTCAACTTGACTCTGGATAGCAATCATTGGTGCTTCGAACAAGATCCCGGATCCGAGACCGCCGACGATTACGCAACCCACTGCTTTCCCGGTCGAGGTGTATGCGTCGAAGGAGATGAAGAGGCCGAAACCAATGGTGCAAATCACGGTACCCACCCAAATTATCTCGCGGAAGTGACCAGTCTTGTGCATGATGAGGCCGCAGAGAACTCCAGCAATCGCACCTGTGACGATAAAAGGGAGAAGGAGCAATCCAGATCGTAACGGAGAAGCTTCGAGGACGGCCTGGAAATACAGCGGCATATAGTACTCGCCTGCAATGAAGACGAAGCCGTGGAAGAATACGACGAGAAAAGCGGCGACGTTTGTTCTCCGACGGAACACCGTCATGGGAATCAACGGGTACTTGGCCACTTTTGCCTCGCTGTAGATGAACGCAAAGATCATGACTCCGCCTACTACGAGTAGAGCGATGACCTTGGACGAGTCCCAAGGGAATATTACGCCACCGAAATCGAGACCCAAAAGGATCATGAGCGTGAAGCCGAGGAAGGTGAAGATGCCGAACCAGTCCACAGCTCTGATGCCATCGATGAAGGAGGTGTGTTCGTGCTTGATGTCCAAGAACAGAACTATGAGTATAGCAGCGAATCCACAGATGGGTAAATTGATATAGACTGGGTGTCATGACGATTAAAGTCAGCGCAGGCCTGTAGAGGGGGAAGCGAAAAGAATGCCACTTACAGCACCATCTCCAAGTCACAAGACTAGCAAAGATACCGCCCAAAACTGGTCCGATACCTCCTGCCAGCGCCCAGATACCCTCGGTGAAGCCCTACTCACAGCAATTAGCCAGAAAACTCCTACAATACGCCATGCCAAGTAACTCACCATCAACAGGCTCCTCTGCCTCAGACTGAACAAATCACTAATACAAACATGCACCAACAGAATCAACCCCCCACCCGCAGTACCCTGAAACGCGCGCCCGATAATCAATTCCTGCATCGTCTTCGCTGTCGCACAAACCGTCGAGCTAGCAAAGAAAACGGCAAGTGCAGCCAACATGATGGGCTTGCGGCCCCAAATGTCAGACAATTTGGCCCAGATAGGGCCTGAGGCGGCGTTGGCAAGCAGGTACGCGCCGCCGATCCAAGTGTAGCCCGTGGCGCTGTTGAGGTCGCGGGAAATGGTGGGGAGAGCTGTGGAGACGATTGTTGCGTCGAGGGCTGAGACGAAGAGGGAGAGCTGGGTGGTGGTTAGCTTGTTGCATGGGAGGGTTTTGTAAGAAGATTGGGAATTTCGTTCATCGAAGATGCCATGGAGAAGGTAGGTAGATCCAAACTTACAAAAAGCGCAGTGATGATAGCCACCATTCTTAACCTGCTCCTCTTTCCACTTTGGGCTTCTTCTTCGACGCCCATTCCTTCCGCTGGTTCCAATTGCCCTTTCTGTACCATGTCTACCTCGTTTTCCCCCGTCTCGGTTGACTCAGGTAGCCTCCGTATATCCATTTCTAGCTCTTGCTGCATCGCGTGTATAAATCGGAAACCAAATACGCGTGATTGTGCTCAAAGCGAAAATAACTATGTCGAGCTAATAACCAGATCCAAACATAACGATTCCAAGGAACAGAAAGCGCAGAATGTGCACTTTGAGAAGAAGTTTCACTCCGATAGCCAGAACATTCAATAGCCAACTGAACTTGGCTCGAAGGATGGTCATCCAAACGAACAAAAGAGATCTAAACGTCTATTAGCCATAAGCGCAAAGAAGAAGCCCATTTTTTTCACCGCGTCACCGCCAATGCCACCCGCCAATCGGAGTATATAAGTGGGGCAGACTAAACGGCACCTGGGTAACTACTTTCCTATACAGGCTAGACACCTTGCGCCCTTCCAATGCTCCATGCCGACATGCATACCTGGTTTAGCTGCTTGCGCGTGGAATCCGGGGGAAACGAGAGGTCCGAGAGGATATGTTGACTGGTTTAGGTAGCTTAGGATATGGAGGTAGACTAGTCGTTGCTTATTCTGCGTGCTACCTAGGTACGGAGTCATACTGCGTGATTGTAGGCAGATGCATGACTGGGACATGTCGGCGTGTCGCCTGGGATACGGCGGTGTGCAGAGGGCCAAGAGATGGGGTATGCGCAAGTGGTATGCGGATGTGTTGCTTTTTGACGAAGGCCGAGAGGGAAAGGGCGTAGTCCTGGATGCATGTAACGCTACCTTGTAGTTTCATCGTCTTTAGGCTTGTGAATATTCGATGGTATTGTACTGATAAGCCGCATATGAAGATTGTCACAATTATCAAAACAAGTCTATCTACTCAACGACAACAATGATATTATCTACAGACGCAAACCCCCCATACGTCTCACCCTCAACCACCTAGTAGGGAATTCCATTAGTAATAAGTTGGAACCGATCATACGTTCCGGTCGAATAACTCCCCCTACTCTTCTCAATCAAGCCCCTCATGTAATCCGCCGCCTCCCTCTCGCTCTTATCCAGCACAAAGCGATCGCGGAAGTTCTTCATGCTCTCAGGTTTAAAGCACGGCAGTCCACTATCCAACATGACCTGTACGACGTGGCAAAGATGCTCACAATGCTGCCTGCTAGCAAGGAAAGCCTTGACAGTGAGTTCCTCGAACCAGCGGTACGCCTGCGATTGATACGGGTTCGCTGCATTCTTGCCAGACATGACGGCGATCATTTCGGCTGTGAGTTTGAAGGGCGCGCGCTCGAACTTTATGCCGCCCGGTGCAATGTCGAAGCAGAAACCAAAGTCGATGTGGATGATGTGACCCGCGTCGTCGATCATGATATTGCCGTTGTGTCGGTCCTTGAACTGCAGGAGGAAACTGATAACGGAGTAGGCGGCCATGGATTTCACAAAGTTGGAGCGCGCTTCTTGGTAGCGGATCGAATCTTCGTTGCCGTAACGTGATACAAAATAGTCATCTAGTCGGTTGACGGCTTCACGACCGAGCATGTCTCGTGATATGGAGTTGGGAAGTACGTCAATGACTCCGCAACCCGGTGCGGTAGCTGTGACGCGGTAGGGAAAGACCCAGACATCAAGCCCGACAGTATTGAAGATTCCTCGGAAGGCAGCAATCATCTGTAGCGCGAGCACATCTTGGCGACAGTCGTCTCCAACTTTGAAAATTGCAGAGAGCCATGTTTCGTAGCTGTTGTCCCGCTGACGTGCAATGTCGCGGTTGTCGTCTTCTTGATCTTCCAGATCTTGATCATCGGGCCTCGTCTTTCTGATACGGAATGTAGCCATGAAAGGTGTCTTTGCGTGACTCTGTAGCGGCTTGCCGGACTTGCGATCAATACCAATGACTTGACCATCTGGGTTGGAGGGCAGGTAAACACCGACTTCCACTTGAATCTTGCGAAGTTCTTCTTCGATCTTCTGCTTCTTTACCTCTTTGGGTTCGTGCAGGACTGAGCGTAGGGTACCCGAGATGCCTGTGACTTCATTGAAGAAAGCAAACTCGCGCTCGTAGAAGGCATGGTCTTCCTTCGAGAAACTGGACTCCAAGCTACCCATCACCTTGTCAAGCGTGGGTTTGACGGGATCAGGCACCTCGGATGCTTCATCCTTGTACGCGTTTGCCTTCATGTTCCAGATGATTTGGTGAGCAAATAGCTGCGAGAACTTGGCCGTCTCGATGATGTACCGCTCGACGTAGCCCAGGACGTCGTATCGAAGGGTTTGTACAATCTGATAGACGTAGAAGAACATGACGTCAACCGAGTGACTCTCTAATGCTCTCATTGCATACTGGATGATAAATGGATGGTTGCCGTAAGCTGGAAGGAAGTATGTGACGGCCGTGATAGGGTTCACAGGCTTCCAGTAAAGCATATACTTAAGCTGGAATGACACATCACTCGGTAAGAGATTGCCTAGAAGGATCTCGAGAGCATCCGGCTCATCCAAAACCTTGTGCGGGAAGTTGAGTACCTGCCATCGAACCTCGTTGTTGAGGCGCTGCGACTGGAAGCGCTTGAGGAGGTGTATAGCAATGGCTGGGTTCTCTGTCCAAGCCGTCTTCAAATGAGTAGACACGGCAGTCTTGCTACGTCAGCTCATATCGATTCATATATACAGATGACTTACATCAGGAAGTGTGTTGTTGTGGCGCCCAGAAGTGAAGTGATGCTTCTTGCCATAATCAAGTGGGAACAACCACACCATGAGACGAGTCTGCTCGTTCGAGAGCAGCAGAGAGAGGAGCTCTTGCTTCGCCTTCAATTTTGTGCCAATATCACTAGCAGTCGTGATCTTTCCGATAAGGTCAAGCTGCGCCTGCACGTCTGCAAGGACATGTGTTTCAGCCTTGATCTGCAGGCGGTTGCCTCCAAAGGACCATTGCGGGGCTTTCGCAAACCACGCCAGAGCAGCAGTCAGTATGCGATCCGTCAGGCGCCATCTAATGGTCGCCGACAATGTGGTACAGTGACGCGCAATGCGCAATCCAAGTAGAACGATATGGAAGTACGACTCGCGAGCAAGCGGCTGCGAGCAACCACCACTCATGGCATCGAGCGTGATGTGCATTAGCCGAACGTAAACACGCTCCACATCCGCTCTGCTCAACCTCGAGGCACTGAAATGGCTAGACAAGAACTGCAGTAGGCGGAAGTGCGGAGCGATCAGGTTGTAGATCTGCTGCTGGCGTTTCGAGAGTGCTTCTTTGTCTGTTGCAGCGAATTCTTGCTTTCCGTAGAAAGGATCTTCATGTCTCAGTGCAGGGCTGAAGATACCACGACGCTTGCGCACCGTGTTCTCCCAGTTTTCAGCAATGGCGACGAGGATGCGGGATTCCATACGAGGGTTCTCTTTGGCAACGCTCGTCCACAGTGAGATACCCAGCTTGATGGACTGCTTCGAGAACACGGCGAAGGGAATTCCAACCAGGTGCTGAACGATAGGCGACTGGTCTGTCTTGACCCTGCATAGAAGCGCAGCCGCTCTTCGCAATATGTCGCGAAGCTCAGCAATAGTCACATGCTTGTGATTAAGGGTGCGGTTCTCCAAGTCCACTAGAAGATTCGTCGCTTCGTGTAAGCTTCGCGAGAGGTATGTCGACTTCCGCCCAGAAGCCGGTGCGCCCTGAAGCCATTCCTCTTCTTGATCAGCAACGCCCTCGAGAAACTTGTATTCCTGTCTTGTCGTATATTGAGTGATGAAGTCCGACGCAGTGTTGATGTTGATGCCCTGGCGTTCAATAGCACCAAGTCGCTGGTCGGTTGATGGAATGACAGACCCCATCTCCAACGCAAAAGATCGTCCTAGCGATATATGACCAAAAGTCATTTCATCATCGAATTCGGACAGATAGGATTGGAGAAGCCCTTTGACATCGAGTGGGGCAATATCAAGCGCTCCTTTCACCCAAGCGATTGCACGCTTGTGTAACGCCTCGAGGGTCGCTCGGCGGAAAGCATAGTCATCGGATAGTTCCACCACGATGTTGGACCGCTTTGATGTAAAGGTTGACTTCCAGGTATAATCATCAGTCTCGCCTTCAAGGCAACTGTACCACATCATTGAAAGGAGCTCCAAGAGGGCAAACAGCGCACTCTTTTGACATAGTGTGGATGGCACTTCGCGGATAATGATATCTGCACAGGTAGCTGCCGCTTGCTGAACGCGGGCAATACGATGACAGCACGCGGAAAATATCGTCGCTAGCTGGCGCGCAAGGTACGGGGTCGAGAATGTATGGGATTGACCCGACAGCGTCTTTGCCAGATAGGTTCGAACGGCCGTTGTTGCAATGGCAGCCATACAGTTACCCACTGCGCCAGTTCGTAGCTTTGGATCAAGAAAGTACGCAAGCGCCTTGGTGCAATCACCGGCACTTGCGCGTAAATCTTCGACCAGATAGGCAGTGCTCAAGAAGACTGCTTCCTGATAACTCAAGGACTTGGTGTCGGGCTCACATGACGGAAGCAATTTCCCAAGCCTCTTCTTCTGCTCGACTGTATGTTCAGGCGACTTACCGCGACGCAACACCGTGTTGAGTTCGATGTCACTTTCCGAAAGAAAGGGCCGCTCCTCTGCGATGAGAGGCTTGCTGAACCGTGCAAGAGTGCGCAACTCTTCCCTGTGTTGTTTACCAAGATCGGACAGCAGATCGAAGCCGTGAACAACGATATTGAACCAAGCATCACGCTGGAGCCCGATGATGGAATCATCTAGCTCAGAAAACTCAGCTCGTTCCGCATTCCGTTCAAGCAAAAGAGCGAGAGGCTTGAGTATCTGCGCAATCTCTTGAGCTGCAAGCTCCGTATCTCTGAGATGGCGATGCGAAGTCTCCTGGGCATCTCCCTTGCTGACGATGGTGTCTAGCAGATGTGTAAGATAAATTTCGAAGGTAGGCTCATCGGCAGAAATCTCCCTAGAGAGGTTGAGACGCGCAGCCATGACAGCTTCGAGTGTAGCCACATCGTCTGAAACCAGTGCATCATGCGAGAGTTTAGTGTAGACCTTGAGCAAACTTCTGAACTCTCCAGGCGGACTGTGTACACCCAAGAAAGCCGAATCGGTGATGATCTTTGCATCCACAACTTTTCCAGAACGGCCGACCTTCTGGACAAGCATCGACAGTGCCAATGCCGTGATCTTGGGATCTTTGCAGTTTCTCGCGACAGATACAATAGTCTCCACGACTGTGGTGTGTACATGGTGCGGCTCGTCGACATCACTTGGTGTGAGTGAGATGGTGCTGCCGTTCTGGTTTTGATAAACACCACCTGTACGTGCAGGCTTGCCGTTGCCGTTCAAGGTTGGAGATGAAGACGGGTTGCGGTCAGGTTTAGGAGCGACGCTGATGACATTGCCCAAGCTGTACAGTGTCGTGATGATGGCATCCTGGGGAAGAAGAGTTAGGACAGCGGCGAGCGACTCAGCTGCGACAGAAGTTGTTCGATGGTCGAAGTTGGCTTGAACAATGACTCGAGGGAGCGAACGACCGAGGCTAGACGCCAGCTGCGGCGAAACTTTGGCGAGGATGGCCATAGACTTGAGGACTGTGGAAGCCAATTCATGGTCCGCACTCTGTACCGGATCGTTGAGCACATTGTCGAGCCAGGTAGTCAAGACCTCTGCGTCTGTGACATCCGTGTCGTCGTCGTAAATGGTACAGCAGAGATACGTGACGAGTACCTTTGCCTTGACGGAAGAGGCCTGCTGCTGCTGCCAAGCAGATCCAACCCGTTGTAGATAATCCATATCATTCTCCAGACGTTCCATCTCCTCTCCTGCGATCTTAGCCAACCCCTCAGCCAACGAGTTCTCAGCTGAGTCCCTAAGAATCTGGTGGTTCTTCCTGTGGAGCGTGGTCTGCAGGTGATCCAGAATGGCCGTTTGCGAAGTGAGGTGCGCACTGGTCCCAACCAGCAGCGAAGCAGACGCCAGCACGACCTTCAGAAAAGAGTCGTGCAGAATCATCGCACCGAGTGGTCGTCCAGTAGCAGCATAATGCTTCGTGTACCGCTTCCACTCCCTCAACCCATGCTGGTGGGAGCGCGCATTGCGCACAATCGACAGCACGGTTTCGAATGCGATGAGGAAGTTCTCCGTCAATGCTGCTCGGACGTCTTGAATGAGTTGGAGTCTCTCGTATGCATTCCAGAAATGGGCGTGCTCAGCAGCAGCACTCAGGAAGCCCAGCAGCGAGAGATTGTGTGTCATGACGCGCGCCAGCTCTCCATCGGCAGCGTAGTCGTCGGCCCCATCGTCGACGAATTGTTCCCCCGAGAGCTCCGCAGCTGCTTCGACCCAGCCGGAGAGGTAAGCACCGAGTGCAGTGGCAGCTTGTGTCCGTAGCTGATCATGCCGAAGGCCGAGCGAGAGGACGGCACACGTGAGGCTGTAGGTAAGAACTTCGTACGGCGCGGGCTCGAAGGTGCGTAGGCTGGGCGAGGGCGCAAGCGTCTGCGTGTATGATGCGGTGAGGTATGGGGAGAGGCGTGTCAGCAGCTTCTCAGCGACGTCAATCGACTCGATGTAGGGTGCAGATTTGCATAAGGCGAGGACAGCCTCCAGCTCTTGCAGTTTCATGGAGCTTGCCGCCGGGCATCTTTTGAACAGCCTCGCAAAGTCGGAATGGGTGGCATCTACCGACGGCGACTGCGCGGACAGACGAGCAAGCTTCTCGAGCGCATTGCTTCGTATGGGGCGTCTGCAGATGATAAAATCAGCGACCTCTACATGTCCACTAGTATATAGCACTTACGCCATCATGAAGACGCTTCCTGATGTCTCCGCCGAGCGCTCTGGTGTAGCGCGGTATAGGAACGCGTGGTAATGAGTTGTCTCTGGCCGAGTGACGAAACTACCTAATCTCGGGGTTAGTCGGAGATGCATCCACGCTCATTGGTCGTAGCTTCCATCACCAACACTTTCCCATCAGCAACCCAAAGCTAGCCCAAGTCAACTTCAACAGCTCACAAATGAAAACTCAGTATACATTGGGCCTGAAAGTAGTTCAGTTAGGTCCAGTGATATTGGTAACAAGACTCTCCTACACTCCAGTGACACATGCCCCAAGGAATCTCCTTCGATAAACGCCTTGCCAAATCAAAACATGGAACCCCAACAGGCTTTCCTGTATGCATAAGCGCCATATTCAACACCAATACTGCAAGCATTTTCAATCGTCTGCTGGTTCAACGCGGACGAGCACCTCCTCAAGGAAACCCTCCAAGAAGCCTGCGACCTCTCCACCCATGCCCACCTCTCCTTTCTCGTCCCAGTGATCCAACTCCTCAAATTTACCCTTTATTTCATTGACTAGGCGAGTGACCTTTTCATGGCATTCTTGCCTTTGCCGTCTGCGCTCAATGAAACCCTGCGCATCATCCAGCGACCGAGCCGATTCTTGCTTGTTCCTAACGCTAAGATGATAGGCACGACGAGACAGTGCAGCCTCAAGGGCTGGTATCACCACACCGCTGAGTGCTGTGATCTCGACGGGCGCAGCTGGAGAACCTTGCGTTTGAACGAGGCTGGGATGATTCGACGTCGGCTTGGGTCTACCAAAGGAGCCGCGGGACATGGGCGAAGGCTTGGTGACGTGTGGTGGAGGAGGAGGGGGTGACTGAGCGACTTGTTGCTGTCTTGGCTGTGACTGCCAATTTGAGGACATTGGACTGCCAAATGGGTCGTTCGATGATGACGATGAGTCAGGCCGGGACGCAGAACTTGGGCTGAAAGATGTGAACGACTGTTGTGTTGGTGGAAGTGGCTTTTGCCCTGCCAGAGATGGTAGTCCTTGCTGACCGACTAGGGGCGGTAGAGGCTTTTGAACCTGCGCCGGGGTCGGTGCTTGTTGTTGCACTCGAATAGGACTTTGTAACGGCTTCGGTGCTTGGCTTTGCGAACTGCTTTGAGCAGGACTTGCAGACTGTCCACGAAAAGGCGGTATTTCGGGTATAGTCATCTGCGGTAGAACCGAAGCGCGGCTTGGAGTTGGAACACGCTGTTGTGGTGTTACTTCCACGCTCCTCATTTCCGCAGCAATCTCCCGCTGTACGAAATCATCATAAGTGTGCTGTAGTGGTGTTTGTCGCCTCGGCTGTTGCGGGGTCTGTGGTTTTGTTGGTGTGACTAGCCCTCTGTTGGGTGGAGGCTGGAAAAGGCCAGGCACAGGGGACTTTCGTGGAAGCTCTGGGGCTGGTTGAGGGAATGAAGGAGCTGATCTTTTCTCTGGTGATGCTGGCAGCGGTACCCGAGCAGCCGTCCTCACAGAACCGGGTGAGCCTTGTGTTTGCAGTGGTGCTAAGCGTTTAGTCGGCGAAGGTGGTTGCCGGAGGGTGTCGTCGTTCTCATCGCCGTAGCCACCGCTGTTCTGTGTAACAGGCTTGCGTTGTGGCGAAGGGTTCCTCGCATTGGCACCCGCATCGTTCATTGGGGCGAGCGCCGGCCCTCGGCCACCTCCTGTTGGCCGCACAGTTCCAAAATCCCAAAGGTCTTCGTTGACAGGCTCCTTTCTCTTTACTGGAGTGGCTTCGTCTTCTGACTCGGCTGCTTCTTTCGGATATCTGACCTTCCAGTCCTGATATCTGGAGATGAGCTCTTGCAGACGGGCGGGCTTACCAGCCTTTCGGATGAAGTTTGTCTGTAGAAGCTGCTTTGCACTCGGACGCTCCTTAGGGTCCTTTCTCAGGCAGAGTTCGACAAACTCTTTGAAAGCGGGTGAGAAGTTGCCCTGTAGTGTTGGTGGTGGGTTTTTTGGAATGAGGAAGAGGACCTTCATTGGGTGAATGTCGGCATATGGAGGCTCGCCGTTTGCCAGTTCCAGCGCGGTAATACCTAGAGACCAGATATCGGCCTTGCCATCGTAGCCAGATTGCTTAATCACCTCGGGGGCCATCCAGAAGGGCGTTCCAACAAATGTGTTCTTCTTCGTCATGGTCGCCGATAGTTGTCCAGAGACGCCAAAGTCAGCAAGCTTGACTTGGCCATTTGCGCTGACCAGGATATTTGCCGCTGTTATCACATTAGTCTTCTCCCGCATACAGCCGGCCCAGTGGGCGTACCTTTGATGTCTCTATGCAGCTTGTGGTCGTCGTGGAGATATGTCAAGCCCATCAATAGTTCCTTCAGTATGACTGCAATCTCAGCCTCTGCTATCTGGCCTGGCTTCATCAAATCTGCGCAGCTTCCGCCTGAGCAGAACTCCATGACGATCCACAGGTCAGAGCCGGCTAGAAAGGAGCCGTAGTACTTTGTGACGTATGGCGAGTTCATGCCGGAGAGGATCATGATCTCACCCATAATGTCGTCAACCTCGTCTTCGGCATTCTCGACGTCGATGACCTTGATAGCGACTGTGTGGCCTGTCCGTCGGTCAAGGCCTTTGTAGACCTTGCCAAAGCTACCACCGCCTATGCATTCCTGCTTGGTGTAGAGGGTGTTCGGATCGACCGACTCGTTCGCGCCTAGTTCGGCCATGTGCGCAACCTTGCACCGGGGGCGTCGAGGGTTGTATGTTGAGATGGATTGATTCTAGAGCAAAAATGCGATTAAGACGAGCGGATTGAGGATATGCGCATGCGCGGTTCCTGGGGTAAAGCGAGGGACTCGGTTCGACAGCGACGGGGGTGGTCGGTGAGCGGATCGAGCAGACTGGTAGCCGGATCTGGTGAAGAAAGGCGTCAGTATCAGGGCAAGAGACGCAGACCGTGGTATTCCACCGCCAAACAAGGCGATGTCGTCTGCACCTACCAAAGAGCGCTTGTTTCGTAAACACCCAATTGCGAGGGCAACAGCGAATGGCGGGGGTCGCAGCGGAGCGAGAACAGGTGGGCAGCTGCTCGAATCGGGAGGCAGGTGCAGTCGAGCCAGAAACCCCAGACACGGCGAGTTGGGCTTGTTGTATGGGCCGCCCGAGCGAGAGTTGGCCTGTTTACTGTCCCGCTCGCGCTCTGTTGTCATAGAGGGACATGCATGTCCGGCGCGTCAACGTGCAGGGATGCGTCGCGTTCGACTAATGAGCTCCCCGACAAAAGCAACAAATCTCGTATACTTACCACCATCGACATCGCATCAAATGCACGCAAGCATCCTTCTGCTATCGTGTCCTACCATCTTCGCCAATGAGTCGCGTCACACAAACTTCTGGAGGGCTTCTAACGTGGTTGCGCGGGGTTGTCTGCTGCTATGCGTCTCATCGCCTGTCGGACAGGCTAAGATGATTGGAGCACCAGCAACAGCCTCAAGTTTCGCCATCTGCTCCGTTGCAAACCTAGTATTCGTATTCCTCACAACGGAAACTCACTCGTACTGCAGAGCCAATGAGCATGTTAAAATAAATACATGTGACGTCATTGTAAATATAATCCTAGTAAATGGTATACGTTCCACTGCTCCGCGGCCACACCACAATGGAAGAAATCGTATCCTGTCCATCTCCGCACTCACAAACTGGGTATCCATATATCTCGGCCGTTAGGAAGCCATAAATCGTATCAGCCATGGTTCCCAAGTAATAAAGAATATCAAACGCCGCAAACAGACTCCAACGCGAATGCAAGTGTTCCAATAACCCGCTGATTAGCTTAGAAACGTCTGCGTATCCTCTCAGCAAGCGCTACATCCTCCTCGCTCTCTTCTTCCACGGGTGCTGGTGTTCTCCGTTCACGTGCACGGTGTGCTTTTCTCCTCCGGTTGTTGCTGACGTTGCTGGCCGAGTCATCCGGTCCAACCTCGCTTCTCAAATCATCGATTCCTTCATCGGGGTCGCGCATGTTGGCTGGCGTATCAGACCTGACTTCAATGCCACCCATGCCAGCACCTCTACGCTGCTGCGCCACCATAGATAATCCTGCGGCTCGCTCTCGCAGACGACGGCGCACGGTCTCGGCTTGGTTGTGGAGCTGTTCAAATGCGTCCTCCATAGCCTCCATACCAAGATAGATCTCGCGCTCGATTTCGGCAAGCACGGCAAGCTCGGTCTCTTCATCGATCTGCACAGGGGCTCCGCCGGGTGGACGGACAGACCCGGGGCGGGCAGATCCTGGTCGAGAGTACGGACTTGGGCTGAAGCTGCCGTACCGGTTCGGTGGTACCGGTGATGCGAATCGTTGCGGTCCATCGCCAGGTCGGACCTGTCCTGCTCGTGAGCCTGACCGGGGAGGTGTCGTGTTCATATCAGGCAGGTCATCGACGCCTGACCAAAGGAAGCCATCGAAGCGTCCAGAGACGAGAATCTCCCATTCGTGTTTGGTCACAGCTGCCAAGGTAGCAAGCATGTTGTGCATGTCTGGATGGCGGATGAGATACATGACTACCAGTTGGTCGCGCGGTGGAGTGTAGAGTCGATATAGACGCTGTAGCGCCAAACCGGCTTTTGCCAAGTACGGCGGCGTCCCACTGTCCGGCTTTTGCGTGCGAGGATTTGGGAGCTTGTCCAATCCCCATAAGAGTGCATAGAAGAGTGGTCGTTGTGGCTGTTCCAATCGGGTGAGCATGATGAAAGTCAACGTTTCGTCGTCAGCGTCTTCGGGGACACCGTCTTGTTGGTCTGATAACCAAGACTGCACGGCAACTTTGGTCTTCTTCGACTGCTTCTCGTAATGCTCGCGGTATTGCTCAGGTACATCAACGTCAATACGCTGGCACGGTGCTTCAAGATCAGACGATATGCCCAGTCCAGGCTCGGCACCTTGCTCATAGGGTGGCCAAGTCGGCAATTCGCAACGTCCGGACACTAATTCTAAGATTTCTCCCCAGTTGACACCTGCAGAATCTTCCACAACTGACTGCTCGAAGCACATCATGCACTGGCAATGCTCCGAAGATATGTTGCGAGCAAAAACGTTCTCGAGACGATCGAGAAGACGCCGCGCAACCGAACGATAACCGGTGGCTACCGCCAAAGATCCGCTTGTGTCCATGACGGTGTTGTAGCTGTTAAGTACATTCTGCAGAGGCTTGAAGAAAGATCGGACATCGTGGGCTTGTGCTCCAGATAGCCTGGGTGTGGTGTACTGAGAATAGGCAGAGGCTGGAACTCCATCAATAGCCGCCAGTAGACTTCGCGGGATGGCTTTGGCCAGACCGCCATTCTGGAGCAGGTAGTCGACGCGAGGAGCTTCCATCATGGCGGGAGGAGGAGGCGGGGGTGGTGGGGTCATTGGGGACTGAGCATAGCTAGGATCTACCGATTGTGTGCGCGACATGGGGTCTGTCATAACCTCGATCATGGGCGGCCCATCCTTGACAGAAGATACAACAGAGGGAAGAACAGAGTGCTGGGTAGGTGTACGTGGTGATGAATCGACCACAGAAGAAGGCGAGACATCGGAACGCGGGGGTGATTGACTGCGGTAGTGAGAGTTATGATCTTGGACAACTGAAGTGGCGTCTGAGTCGAGTGTATACTCTGAGGGCGCTCTCGTCTTCATCTTGACAGGTGTTGACGTCCTGCTTGGTGTCGACGTTCTGCCCGGGGTCGATGTCCTACCTGGGGGCCGAGCGTTGGATGGACTCACGGTCCTTGTTCTCGTCGCCAATTGTGGAGACTTGGCACGGATGGTGCTAGGCTGCGATCCAGTGGTAGAGGTGAGGTCTGTGCCGTCGAATGTATCCTCGTCTCTGACGCTGGAGCGCGACGCGATCCGCGGGCCTGCCGTCGAAGTCATGCGCGTGCCGCTGTCTACGCTTTGGCGACCCTCCTCCATCTCTCTCGCGATCATGTCGGGGTCCTTCCTTCGCATGCTGTTGGCACTGGCCGTCTTCCTAAGATCTGCGCCTGTGGTCGCAGTAAGCGGGGGACTCGGTGGTGCTCGCGGTGGGGGCGGGGGTGGTGCTCGGTTTGGTGGATGCGGTGCGACTGGCCGCTCGCCGTCCCTGCCTGGCGAGGCCTCACCATCTGTGGCCTCTGGCGTCGAGGTCGACTTCCTCTTCTCTACACCATCGCGGGAATAGATGCTCTCTTTGGCGTATGTTTTGGAGTGCGACGGGTAGGGCAAGCTGATCCTCGATGTGTTGTCGGAGCCCAACGAGCCGCGGCGTCCCATCTCGGGCACGACGGCCATCTTGTGCGACTTGGACGTTTGCGACGACGACAAGGTCGAAGTGGAAGTCGAGTTGCGCACACGGTCCGTCGAAGGGCGTCTGGGCAGCGGCGGGTTTTCAGCGTCGTCTTCCTTGGATGCCGACGAGCGGGTTTTGCGGGAGCGGGTGCTCTTATGGCGCTCGCGATCCCTATCCTTGTCCTTGGAGCGGTGGGTGCTGCGCTCGCGGTCTGGGTCCTTCTTGCTGCGGCGGCGGTGCGAGTTGGACGAAGTCTCCATGGCGAAGAGGCGGCGTGGAGCTCGTTGGTGTGACTGTGGGCCGGGACGCTGAACGGGCTTCTGCGGGTGCGATCACCAGCGCGGCTATGGGCAGCTTCAATTGGGCGTCGGATGCGGGCACTTTGCGCGGGTGCGCCTATCAGGACAGCAGCTCGCCATCCATCTACACAAATCAGGGCAGGGTGCGGTGAGGGGTTTACTGTCTTGGGTGCGTTGTAGGGGGAGTTTTGGGTTGTAGTACTCTGACGTGTAGCAGCCAAGTGGAGCGGGCTCGGGACTGGGCGCAGTGTTGACTGCGGGCTATCCTTAGCACCTGTCTAGCTCGAAGGGTCTTTCTTACCCACCCTCACCCATGGATCACCACTGCTGCAACACCATGGCAACGACTGCCTGTGGGAACTGGTTCATGCACGGCATCGCTTTAGCATGCGATGCAGCAATAACAGCAACTGCCTTGTTCTTCGACTTCGTCCATTGTGCTACCCGCACTGCCAGGAAGATGCTGGGCGCGTGGCTTCACACGCTTTGCTGGCGTGGCAGGTCACGTCACATCTCCAAGATCTGCAAGTCATCACCGTCACGGGGAACCTTCTAGCAAAGAAACATTGACATGATGGTGACTAGTCTAATATACAGGTGTGAAGGGTAGTAACCGGAGAATAGGGTAGGGAAATGCCAAACACCGCGAGTAATCTTAGCATGGGGTATCATTGTAACATGCTCGTCGTGATCCTTGACGTATGTTGATCCATGTAGAAGCCCGAAATCTCTCTGTTGCTCAATCTTGGGTTTTGTACTCCGTAAAACGCCTCCGTTAACCAAGCACAAAAAGCAGTGCAAGCCTTACCACAGCGACAACATGCAGCAGCAACGTCATCATTCACGCTATTGAGCCTGTTGGTGGGCTTGCGTGTTGTTGACATGCTGCTGAGCCAACTGGGCCCGGAGCGTGGTAATCTCGTTCTGCAGCGTGGCGATCTTATCGTTGTGTTCCTTTTCCATTCTCGCCATGCGAGACTCTATATCGCGAACGTACTGCCACACATCGACCTGGCTGCCCATGACTTCGCGCATGCTACCGCCGCTTCCACCGTGGCTTGACATGCTGCCCGGCTGCGAGCTGCTACCAGGAGCAGCCATGGTCTGATGTTGCAGCATACTAGGTCCATTGCTTTTGCCGCCTTGAGAGCCCTGCTTAGGGGGCATGGGACTGAGCCCAGGGAGAGATGGCAGGTGAGGCCCGCTGCTTGTGCTGGGCGGAGCTAAACCAACAGGAGGTGTCCCCCGCCCGCGAGTGTAGTTTGACTGCTGATGCAAGTGATGCGACAGACTGGGGGATCGCGAGCCTGGGAGACCATTTTCAGGCGCCCCCAGGCGATGCTGTTCCTGCTGCCCTGGCGATAACGGCCTGGGACTCTCCGTCATGCCACCTTGGGCGAAGACATTGGACTGCGTATTTGCGTTCTGGATCGACGAGATGCTGGTGGGAGCTGCTTTGGGCGAGACGTTAGTCGGCTGCGCAGAAGACCCTGGGTAATAAGGGCGCAAGTTGTTCTGGCTGCTCGAGCTTCGATTCGCAGCAATAGGCGGGTATGTGCTGGAATGGTGAGAATACGAACCTTGGGTAGAGTTCCCAGTGTTTTGTCGCTTGCGTGCCGGCTCACTGACTCGCCGACTACCGTCTTCATCTTCATCGCCCTCACCATCAGGCTCGCCAGTGTAGATGACACCGTCCATGCCCTCGTCGCCTTTGTCTCCGAGATCGTCATCCATGCCGAAGCTAGAGCGGCGGCCCGCACAGCCACCCTGACCCTTATTGTGTCGCGCAAGCGCATCGCCACGTGCGAACCTGCGGCCACATTTGTAGCACGTGTGCGGACGCTCGCCAGTGTGGAGTTTCGTATGACGTTTCAGATCATGCAAACGACGGAAACGCGCCTGGCACGTAGGACATTCATAAGGCTTTTCTTGACTGTGGGTCAGTAGATGGCTCTTGAGGTTATGGTGGCGAGTGAAATCCGTAGAGCAGTATGGGCACTTGTGACGCTTGGTGGAAGGCGATTTGGGCGTATTCTGGCCGTATCCAGGCAGGCTCATTTGGCGAGCCGGGGCACGTGGATCCGGCTCCGGGGGCAAAGGCCCAGGAAACGTAAAGGCGCGGTTGCCTGGGTTGTCTCCGGGATTCGGTGCGATGAGCTGGTGGTGATGTTGGTGGTGGTGCTGCTGTGGTTGCTGCTGGTGCGCGCCTTCCCGGCCTGTATTGCCGGTGGCAGCACCTTCCGCAGCAGAAGCACCCGGCGCGTTGGGCGCGTCGCCATCGCCAAAACTCGAGAGGCTGACGGGGCTCGTTTGCATGCTGTCGCCCGTGACGTTGATCTGGTCAGGGATGATGAGCGGCTTCGTCGTCTTGTCAGCCTTGTTGCTTATCGGCGCCGACTGTTGCGGAGCGTCTGAAGGTTGGCTCATGGACTGGACAGTGCCATTCAAACTTTGCAGCGCGGCGACAGCGGGATTGGGGCTCGTCTGCCTCGCGGATTGTTCGCGGAAGCGGCGCTCATCAGCGATGGCGGCGGCCCCGGTGAGCGGCTGGGGCGAGAGTCGAGGCGACAAGCCGCCGGGAGACTTTGTGAGATGGGTGCCAAAGGTCGCTCCGCCGTTGGCATTGCGCGCGGTAGAACCCGGGGTATTAGGCCCATTGTGGGTGGTGAATGGGCCGGTAGGCGTCGGCGTGATTGCTCGCGTCGAGGCAGCCATGGTGTGGAGAGGCAAGACGGTTCAATGAGCGTATCTTTACGATGGGTCAGCATGGCTTCTTTCTTTCCAATGACAGCATGCGCGTCACCCGTCTCGACTATTCAGATGGAGTGGGTGCGCATGCATGGGTCGGCTAACCTGTGGATCGATGCAGCCTCTGGTGAGGGCGCAGATGGCCGTCGTCTACCAACACTCCAGATAGATTTGGGCCGTGGAAAGCGCCAGCTTCGCAATTGACGGACGTTAGATTGCTCGCATGTGCCCTCAGTCGCAAATTGCGGCTCGGGCCAACCAAGGCGATCTGCTGGCTATTCTCCGAGCAGACGAGTACCAAGGGACGCGCAAGCACGGCGGCTGCGCGAGGAGGGCTGGTGAAGAGGCGCTGGCGACGGCGAGCGCAACGCTACAAGGGCTCCAGGAAGCCGATAAATGAGGCGTGGCCGTGGAGGAGGGGTCTTCAGTCGGCACGATGTGCGACGTGCAGGCGGACGTGGGAGCAGAATCGCGATGCTTGACGTGGTGCAACTAAGCGGTCGCAGGGTCGTAGGGTGCAGGTCGTCTGGTAGTCAAGGTGCCGATGACGAGGGACCCGTTGGACACTCTTGTGGCTGATGATGGTTCCAGTCCGGGCTAAGTAAGCAGGCTGGCGTGCGGGCGTGCGGGCGTGCGGCGTGCGCTCAAAGACGGCGACGCTGGACGCTGGCAAGACAGTCACGGGACTTGGTTGCGGCGGCGCTTCAGTCTCGAGCGGCTGCCGTGCAATGGAGCGCGCGATGGGTGCAGACACTTGGAGGAGACGAGAAGACAGTCCGGCGATGGGACTTGGGACTTCGGCAGCAGACAAGAGGTAGCCTCAGAGCAGCGCGGCGGCTTCAACGGAACAACGCAAGCCTTTTGGGGCTGTGTATCGCCGCGGCCAACCACGCTGCACTGCAACGACCCACCGCCAAACATCCAAGACGTGCCTCTCCAAACAACTGCGTCGCAACACGAGACACGTCGACGCCACACGCCCCGCGAGCCTCGTCTCGCGCACCTGCTCGCCGCCCCCGTCCAGCCCTCGCAGGAAGATTCTGCCATGGCGACTCCGCGACGGCGCGCACACCTGAGCTGAGCGTGCCAATGCTCCCAGCCTGTGTCGGGCTAGACTGCACGACGAGCATTGAGCCGGTGTGGTGGCGCAGCCCATCCTGCCTCTACCGCTCGCTGCTTCCCCAAGCCTACCCGTTCTTGCCGATACTCCAAACCAGCCGAGTGTTGCTCCAACGAGACGACTCGCCGCCAGCGCCCGCCGATCCATACCCTACAGGCTGAAGTTGTCTGCCAGCCTAGACTGCTGCTCTCGACTTTCTTGCCGTCCTACCAACGGCGCCCCTCTGTTCAGCCACCGTGGCATGCGTCATTTCTCACCAGACCTTGTTTGCCATGTGCGCCGCGCCTTATTTGCTCGGTACGACCACCATGGGTCCACGCATCGAAGACCGCGTATCGATCGTCAGGTACGTCCGGCTTGGATACCCGCCCGCAACGCAAAACAGGTTATCGCATCCAACTTCACCGTTGACGCTCATGGTCGTTGCCAGTCGTCGATTCGATTCGGCCACCACTGGGAAGCTTCCACACCTCGGTCCTCGATGTAGACAAGCCGGGATGGCCCACACCTGTCAAAAAGCAACCCTTGCTGCTACGCCACAGCCGCCACACGATGATCTCGCCACACTTTGCATTGCGAGCAACACCCGTCGACGAGATTCGCCGGATCGCCCTCACTATCTACCTTCCTCTTTTGTATGAGCGACTTTGATTCCCGCCACATGTACAGCACATGGAGAAAGCTAGGATATTGCCATCGCTGGTCCATCATTGGGCCAAACCACTTCACTTGACAGCATTACATGCTGATCGTGAACGTCAATTTCAGAATGAGAGCCAGAGGTCATGCCAAGCATATACCGTTGCCTCACAACATACGGAGCTTCTGGATTCCTACCAAGGACGGCGACTGTCTGCACATGGTCTACCAAGAATGCCATTATAGGTAAATTTGTACTACTACTGAAACACACAACCTCGTAGACCGATTGCTAAAGAGCAACGGGAAGCTGTCTCGGCGAAGCAGAAAGAGGTTGACTGACGGCTCTAGCAGCTGTCAGGGTGAACAAGAAGGAGTTTCCATGAAGACAATGTCGAGTGGTCGGATGATACGTCGTATCGAGTATGCAGGATACCTGCCAGTGGTACTGCTGAGAACCAGAGCTCCTCCCAAGTCCTTCCCAAGACTGAGAGCCACCTTTTTCGCCAACGGCAGAGTGTATTTGATGAACTGTGTAGGCTGGAGATGTCAAAGCCGTCAGTAGTCTGGTAACGGTGAATAATCTGACCTTTGGCTTTACATTGTATGTGATACGTTCCCTAAGAATGGGCTTGGCTTGAGTCTTGACTTCGATCTGATTGTTATGTTGACCCATTGGCGGCTAAGCCATGAAATTGGGAATGGGCTTAGCGCAAATACCGGAAGGTTGTGTAGCCGAGAGTGAACTAACTCATCTTGACCTCAGACGGGCCGTACGAAAGGGATCGATCTTGGTGTTGCACCACGCTTTACCGATCGTGGCCCACGAGCGGATCCTAACTAAGGGCGATCACCCTTGGTATTCTCGTTCCAGCTTACGTGAACATACTCGAGCTGTGGGGAAAGACTGTTCAGCCTCACTCCTCAAACGCCTCAACTAGGTGAAGGATGGAGCGGGAAGCCATGTACTCGCAATTCCTCCCATCGATCAAGCCATAGTTGCTCTTTCGAGTTAACCACTAAGTTTGAAACGAAAACGTTCCACACCACAGCTGAAGAGCTTCAAATCCTTGATCGGTGATACAATACCAGATACGTCCCGAGCATCCGCGGCACGCTGCCGCTAGACGTAACCCGTTCATAACGCTCCGCATTGGCAAAGAACTCCTCCAAGGCCCTTCCATCATAATGAGGCCGACCGAAGCTCCGCTCTTGTCAAGTTGCGGAGACGACTGCAGGGCGATGGAATCGGTCCGCAATCCTTCGAGCTGTATTTGTCAAAGACTATAGTACTGCGAACTAGTCCTACGAAAATTGAACAGTCCAACGCAGCAGACTTTCTTCTTGTCCGCTTATGCTTTCTCAAACGAGGCGACATTTGTTGGCAAGTCGCGTATTCATCGAAAATCTCTATTGTTTTGCACATACGTCTAGGACTCAGGAAATACACCACACTCTGACATCGAGATCTGCATGCGTTGGGACAATATGCGCAGGATGGTGGAGGATGCCGCACCGGCAGAGCCGGGCATTGGGGTCGGCATGAGGAAGGTCGCAAGCTGCACCGAACAAACGCGCAACCGAAACTATACTTGAACTTCGCTTCCTCGTCAAGGAACGTTCAAGAGTAACAAGCTATGATGTATGAGATTGCAGAGCGGTCAACACATCCTTGAGCCACACGTGACTGTCCGGATCTGACGAATGAGGTGCAGGTACGCAGTTTGAGCTTACCCGAACAGGTCTAGAGAGCTTTACGCCGACCGCATTTCTGTTTTACAGCACCCATGGACTACTACTGCTTGCCCCATCTCTAGTCCTTTTCCCCCGCTTTCAAGATCGCTGGTCGACTGGATGAAGTCTTCGCTTTTCTTGCAACTCTGTTGTTGTTCTCACGATGCTCCACTCTAACATGACTCGTTGACACATGCCTTCTGTCCCAAGGTTGATTCCAAGGCACATCTCGTATATCAGGCTGGCCCGTACAGTACGGTCAAGAACGCGCTTGTCTAGTTGGCTGTCCCCCGCGAAAAGGATTACCGGTGAACCTCTGGATCAAGAGCTGGAATGTAATGTCCAGAAGGTAGCCTAATGGTACATGCGCTATTGGTGCAAGCCCACCCGACAGAGCGTTATTGACACCTCAGCCCAACGGCAAGGCTACAACGGCTCGGTCATCCCGCGCCCGCTGCGACATATGCAGGTCCTGGATAGAATGATGTCTAACCTCACCTGGAAATTGCGTAATACTATGTGCAGGTACACGAATGGCAGTCACCAATAGCATTTGCTGCAGCGTGCTGACGAGTGAGCCCAAGAGTAATTGAGGTTTCTTGCCGCTGTGAGTCTCTATCTAGAAATTTCTGTACACTAGTTGAATGCTCAAAGCTTTATTATAACTGGCGGGCCGAGAAAATACAAAACGACAAGCGTCAAAACTGGTTAGCTTTGCGCAGCTACTCACCGAACGTCATGAGCGACCTTCTCCAGTGCTTTTCGAAACTTCAGCCGCGCCCTTTTGCACATGAATCCTTCACATCAGCGTCATGGTTTTAATGACAGACTCCACTGCTTCGAGGCCACCAGTTCCCATCGGCTTGGCTTGAGTGTGCTGGTACCGTGGATCGTTCAACGCGCTCCTTCATCAAGCATTACGTCTTGCGGCTGAGGGATGGATCCCTCAAGATCACGTAACAATAGAACCATTTGCTATGAGCCCGCCTATCAGATCAAAATCTTATTACACAAGTATAATTCTACATCCATACACTGTTTTCCAACAACAAGCACGTCTCTAGTCGGCCCATTACCCTCTATAAGACATCTGTCTTGACCACATGTAATAGCTGCGAGTCGCGATCACTCCAAAGCAAAGTTCCCGTCGACACTGTCTCTACAGCTCCAGTAACCATCTTAAGAAAGCATCGGCTCAATAAAGATCACCTCGCCAGACTCCCCGATCCTACTGCGACTCCATCACTGGAAATATGTCCCAAGGCCAACAACTCAGCCCTAACCAGCCCACCTCGAAAAGCGATTCCGTTGTAACCGGCGACGAGTCTTCAGAGGCCGGACCAGACGACTGGTCCGACATCAAAGACCCCAACGAAAGACGCAAGATACAAAACAAACTCGCCCAAAGAAGATTTCGTTCGTAGCACCAAGTGTAATAGCCTTTCGGCCTACACTAACATAAACCAGGCGACAAAGTAAAAGAGCAGAAAGAGGAGATGGAGCGAGACGTTGAGAACCAACGACAAGCTGGAGGCGCATACGCACCACCTGAACCAGAGAAGATTGATGCAAGGCAGGCGCTATCGGGTCTGCCGTGGGGTGGCATCTCAATGAGACATATCGTTGAGACGGGGAAGAGCAAGGAACAGAGTTCGCAACGCAATTCCCGTGAGAGTTCGACACATGATGGCGCGTCTTATACTGGTTGAGGGAACCCTTGGCCGTTGTATGGGGCAAAATGTCATGTGCATGTGCGGTGCTGGTAACTACTAATGCATATTCATTAAAACCTTGTGCTATGCTGCATTATGTTCGTTCTGCTCGCGAAAAAACTTGCTCTACTATCATACATTTCATGTCCTGCATGGTACGTCCTTTCATTAAACGTTGACCGCTTCGTAAGATTAGATCGTGAATTCCATGAGCATCAAGCAATTGCACCGACCCTTTCTCTGTCCTTCGCCATCTGCTTGGCCGCGCGCTCAAGCTCTTTCCGAAGACTTCCCTTTGTGCTCTCCATGCCCTGAAAGACGTGTTCGTAGTCAGTGTTGCGTCGCTGGATCAGCGTGCTGAGTACATGCTCGCCATCCTGCGCGTACATCTCAGCGATGTCGTCTACACTCGTCTCGTTGTCTACAATATGTCGCATAACCCGCTTGGAAGTTCGTATCATCAATTCATGAAGATCGCGCTGGTGCGGCTGCAGACTCGCTTCCCAGTCCATCTCTTCTGCTTGCGAAGTTGGTAGAGGTGGGTCCGTTAATGGTTCGCGTACGGCAGAGGTTGAGCTATGGCTACTAGAGGAGCCTAGGTGTGGCGGGGAGGAGTGGAAGTGTATCGGCGAAGCGTTGAAGAAGTCATTGACAGCTTCCTGATTGTCCTCATCGCCACCGATGAGAGTATCGTCCTCGTGATATGCTTGCTCAATAGGCCCGTCATCGTTCAATTGCTGGATCCCTTCGTTAAGTTGTTGTGATTGGTCCATGGTCTGATGAGTCGCTTCGAGTGAGTTCCGTGTAGCGAAAGCGACTTGCTGGTCAGCCTGAACGATTGGCTGAGTAGTATCAATGAACTGCTGGTTGAAAAGCAAGGTAGATACCGTCATCTCGCTTCCTGTCGCAACTTCGGGTGTCTTTGGCGTCGTTGTCTTCTCTTTGGATAGCGCTATGGACTTTGGAGGTGTACCAACATGCTTGATATGTCTCTTTGTGTCGTCTTTTTGTTGCACTCCTCCTTGATACCTCGACTCTTGTGTCGAATAGGACGGGTGGGCAGCCCGATCTGTTACACTCGCGACCTTTTGCAACACAACATCGCCATCTTCTGTGCCCGTATAGGGGCCCGCAAATTTGGGATTCGGGCATGCCCTGTCCGTATCGCCTGTAATGACCGGCTCTTTCCCTCCCCAAGGCGTCTTTTGTAGAAGTGGTCGACTCGCTGCAATTGAAACGTCAATCTCAGGGACTGTGTCCTCGTTGAATGAATCTTCTCCAGTCAACCGGCGTATGAACGATGTGGCCTTCTTGCCAGCGGACCGTCGACCGAAGGGGTCGCTTTTCGCGGTCTGCCAATCTCCTGTCTTCTTCTCTGAGGCTATATCCTCACGATCAGCGTGGCCAGAAATCGCTGTTGATTCCGCATTTGGTGACGCGGGGGTAGGTTTGCTGTTGCTGGAGAGCATTGCGGCCTCGACAATAATTGCATGATGCCACTCATCATCTTCTTCGGCCTCATCAGTCACAGGCGGTGACGATGCCATGTAGTGCAAAGTATCATCTCCAGAACACCTCCGTGCTTCTACAGGGGTTTGTGGCCGCACTGGTACTCCCACAAGCTTTCTACTTGGTTTGGTAGGAGTTGACGGTGTTTGAGCGACTCTTGCCGGTAGTGTTGGCTTCTTGAATGGGCTCTCGGAGATCTTGGCAGGCCTTTGAAGACCCAGAAGTCCTCCGATCAAGGTGTGTCGTGACGAAGGGATGGATGACGGAGGTTTCGATGGTTTTGCAAGCGGATGAGACTTCGCGTGTTGTTTTGCACCGGTCACAGTCGACTTCGTGCCCTTGTTCGGCTCTTTACGGGATCTCTTTCTCGAGTTGTCATCGGCCATGGGGTCTGGTGTTGCTTTGCGTTTGGGATTCGTCCTCTTTTTCGGTCTCGTCTGACTTGGTATAAAATCTTCATCGTCGTCTGCTTCATTCTTGTCATGCGATGTGCGGGCCTTAGTCTTAGACTTGGCTGGTTCCTTGTCCGAGGCAGCCTTTGAGCTTCGGGATTCTCTTTGGGGAGATGAAGCAACACTCGATGTGTTCGAAGAAGTAGTGTGGACATCCCTCTTGCTTTCTATAAGCACATCGAGAGCTTCGTCTTCCGGGTTGAACTTTCTGAAGACATCTTGTTTGGTGGCCTGAGATACACGGGGTAGCTTTCCCTTGCCGTACATGCGTTTCGATGTCGACGACGGATGCTGTGACTGGAATTGCAGAGCAGTCGCATCGCTACTGTCTGCGGTAAGTTTCTTGGAAGTGACGCGCTTTGTCCGAAGCGTCTGGGAGCCACTTCGAAGCGATTTTCTTGCGTTTGACTGTCGGATCGAAGGCGAGCTCGCATCGAGGGGCAAGCTTCGAGATACTCTCAAACGAGGCTCACGTCCTTTCTCATGGGCTTTGATGCAACTCTCCCACTCTAATGCGTCGCCCGAATGCTTGAACATCAGCGATAGGTCAGTCGCAATGCGTTGCGTGGAATTAAGACGGTAGCTCCAGGGTTCAGATGTGAGTGTCATGACGAGATCCCACGGTTCATGCTTTGTACGCTGAGCCTGTGAGCTGTGTAGTTTCGACGGTTCTGATCGCGTGTTCAAAATGTGCTCGACTGGTATGTCTATAAACCGGCAATCTTTCAGGTGCTCGTCGGGCGCGATGATGGTCAGCACTCCAGCCTCGACGAGCGCGATAGGAAACGTAGCGCTTGACTCCCGCCATTTGAACCCATCTGTGGCGAATAGTGAGACTAGGTACATGACAGAGGGCTCGCCGGTTGGTCTCGCGAGTGCCAGGTCGCTCAGAATGTCAAGAAAGCCCTGGAACTTCTGCATCCATTCCGCATCGGCCTCGAGTGGAAAATTCGGCGCGCTGTGTCTGACTTTTTCCGTGGACCAGAACCGGCTATACTCGATCCCTTGCTCCAGTGCTTGCCGTATGATAATACCAGCAATAATTTTGATCTGTTCTTGCTCAGTGCCGCTTAGGATGATAGCTCCCAGACTCCGTAGACGCTTAGTCGATGCCCCGATGTGTGTGGCCACCGCCGGCATTTCCAGCATGCCTGCGAGCGCGATGCCGATCCATCGCCGCCGGATAATAGAAAGACCAGGATCGCAGAAACTACTCAGATAGTCCTGCGCGACTGAAGAAAGACCAGAGCTGCTGAAGTCGCGTGCAGAGACAAGTTTGTAGAGATGTATATTGGACGCGTCTTTGTCGGGCAGCTTGAGAGCAGCTTCAAACGAGATTGAAGTCATTGCGACAAAGGAAAGTAGAAGAGAATGAAATTGGCATTTTTTTGCCCTACACGAGCAGGATAGTGGAGTGTCGTTGGAGATGTGGACGCGGGCAATGCAACTAAGGAAGTGAGAGCGCGGTACTGCTAGAATGGAAGTCGCGTCCCATCGGCGTTTGACGTCACAGCTGCAGGCGCGCGCGAGTTTCGCGTGGCGGGCTTGAAACCACGAACACCAACCAACCGTCATTACCTGCACTCTGCGTTCAAAAGAAAGCGCTGCGACTAAAGAAAACCGCTTAGGACGACTAAAGGGGGTATAAGAAAATAGGGGGGTTCCCAGCTTTCGCGGCCACTTGTCACGGCTTTCAGTGGCTGTGAGCCGCATCGATGCCTGCATGCATGCGGTTGTATATTCCCAACATTACTATACTCACCTAGTACCAGTTCCCATGCTTTTCAGTTGGGCATACAGTTGTGAGATGGAAAGCGATGCAGAGATCATTGAAGGTGCCGTATTGAAGGGGAGAAGATTCCGGAAGAACGGCTCCCTCTCCAAGTGTCCCCTCCAAGCGAACGCGCTTTGGACACGCAAGGGCCGCAGCATAGGAACAGAGCGCCCTACTTGTCAAAAGCATGCAGACCTCCTGCAGTCTGGCGTGTCGCGATACAGCAGCTTTCGAGCCTGCAGTTCTTACCCCTCTGCAGCCTAAAAGCGTGGGTCCCATTGGGACGGATGCAGCCTTCTACAGCTGGCCTCAATCCGTGCGAGCCCTGTATCTGCTGCAGGGGCTTCATCCCTCGCACATGTGATTACGCCCCGAACGTGGCTGGTGATTTGTAGTAAGACGGAGGACGGACAAGTGTCTCGACCTCGACAACATCATGGTTGATGACAACAGTAACCGGGCTACGGGCGAGATCACACCCTCCACTGTGCCAATCGTATCGAGCATCAGCTCAAATCGATTACACGTCATTATCGCTGGACTATGGCTTTGTCTTTTTTTATCTGCCTTAGACACTACCATCGTCACGACCGCGCTCATCAAAATTTCAAGCGATTTTGGTGCTCTGGAGCAGGCAGCGTGGCTGATTACCGCGTATCTACTCACATATAATTGTAAGACTCATTCGCTCAGGAGTCTTGTCACTAGATTAATGGCGCAGCGTTCTTGATGATCACAGCAAAGCTGAGCGACATTTGGGGCCTCAGGAGTCTCCTTTTACTTTGCGCGTCAATCTTCCTGGTATTCTCCATGGCTTGTGGTGGAGCACAGACAATGACTCAACTAATCGTGTTCCGCGCTTTCCAAGGCATTGGAGGGTCTGGTCTCTACAGCTTGACATTCGTCACCATCATGAAGATGATTGTACCTGAGAGGATTGGTTTCTACTCTGGCATCGTAAGCTCAGTATTTGCTTTGGCAAACCTGTTAGGGCCTTTACTCGGTGGTGTCATCGCTGATCGAACAACTTGGAGATGGATATTCTTCATGAAGTATGCAAAACGCGGACTATCGAGCTGTGCGAGCTGACTGGAATTAGTGGCCCCATTATCGGTGTCGCAATGGCAATATTGTTCTTCTCGATGCCTGCATTCGACGACGGTAGGACGAATCTGCAACGCATACGCCATTTGGACATATATGGTGGCATCTTGTCTGTCTGCTGGCCTATACCTCTCATCTACGCCCTTCAGGAAGCCGGTGTGTCGCGTTCCTGGGGCAGTGGTGTTATCGTCGGACCACTGGTAGCTGGGATCGCTCTCCTGGTACTCTTTGGGTTGTATGAGTTTTGGATATCGTCCAAGAAACAGAAAGCTTCCATCTTTCCTGTGCAATTTCTTCGGAATGCACCCATGGCGTTGACTTTGTTGTAAGTCTGGAATACTCTGGTTGAGCTCCACTGATGACAAGACAGAAGCCAGTTCCTCTTAGGATTCGCCTTCTACGTTGTCTTCGTTCAGCTGCCACAACGCTTTCAGGGAGTAAACTTTACAAGCGCGGAGCGTGCCGGGATTCTTCTGCTTCCTGCTACCGTTGTGACTCCAATCGGTGCCATGGCGTCTGGACTAGCAGCGAAGAAAGCACCAGTTGAGATTGTTTTGATCTGCTCGATCGCGATCGTATGCGTCGGTATCGGACTTCTTAGTAGTTTGCCGACGTATTCCCACCTATGGCCTGGACTGTATGGTTATGAAATTGTTACTGGCCTTGCTTTGGGTCTTGCAAGTCCGCCATACTTCGTGCTCGTCGCTACTTCGATTCCAGAAAAGGACATCGCTGTCGGTACTGGAGCACTCAACATGGTGCGGACGCTTGGAGGATGTGTCGCCGTCGCCATCTGTTCTGCAATCCACCGCGAGCATTTGAACACAGGGTTGTCCGATTTTTTGAGTCGCGGGGAAATCAGGGAGATGCAAAGTTTGACGTCGTTGACTGCACACTTACCGGACGCTGTGAGGGATCGTGTTGGTGTTGTGTTTGGTAAAAGTTGTAAGTCTCAATTCCATAGACGTAGGAATACAGGACGTACATGCTGATTAGTACCACCGTATCAGACAACAGGCAGTTCCAAGTCATGCTGGCGTTTACAGGACTCAATATCATCGTCGCGGTCATTTTAGCCATCGTTCGAAAGAGATCCGGTTTGTTCGGCCTAATACCTGAAAGGAAAGAAGGAAACGAGTATACAGAGGCTAAAATCGACCAGAGCGGGCCTGCATCGAGTGGAGCACTGGCTCAAGATACTTGTGAGAAACAGGCTCCTGAAATCGCGGCTACACACAGACCGGATGATAACGCGGGCGCGTGCCTTGGAAAACAATGATGAACAATTTACGGTATATCCACATTGTTGGTCACGAGACGCTGTGTGGATACTATCATGGTGGCTCCATGCTGAAGCATTTAGCGATCTCGGCACTACCGCAGTAGGGAAGTCCGGCAGGAAGCACCGAATGGACAGGTATCGAAACCTGCTCTAGCGCATCAGTCAGCGCTTCTCTTTCATAGGATGTGATGGCCTACGCTTGCGGAAAGGATTAAGAAGCTGTACATTTGTCGACTTACCAAGGTGCAGTCCCGAGAAGTGCTTAAGTTCGCACAGTTATATCCGTATTGCTAGCAGAAAAGCATTTGGTGATGTCTAAGCAAGCAACGTCACAAGCGCAGGCTTGTGTGGAAGCTTAGCCGTCCCCGCATCTTGACCCCCGCACACGTTGCAACGCCCTTCACGCTTGAATGCTCGGCATGCAACGCATCAATGCTCGGCATCAAAAATGCTGCGCCGTTGAGATCTGGAACAAACGTGCACATCGTCTCGTTCAAAGGATGAGGCGGCATCAAATACGTTCTGTCGACGCTGTATCGTATCTTCTAGACGGCCACTAGCGGGGGATGTGAATAGTGGGCCACATGCGACACGAGCCTCTTCATCACAACCACAGCTCATTACCGCTTTGAATATGAACAGATCCGAGGACTCAAGAAAGTGCTGAGAATATTGAAACTAAGCTTCGGCATCATCGTACAGTCAGTCAGATCCTCATACGAACGCCACTTCGCTCTTACTTCTGAGTCCTAACTCTCCGCGGGAGAAGTTTCTATGGTGGTGAAGCCAGGGATCGGCAAGCGCTAGGAGGTGGATGGTGGGGATTGGATCCTGGAGGAAAGCACACCAGTCCCTACCGTCATCGGAATAAGATCATCATGAGTGGACTAGATGATAGGCGGCTCAATAGCCTCGGGCTGATGATACCCCAGCCGCTTTCTCCAGTGGTTCGACAATCGGTGACGTTCTTAAGGGACAGCGTCTCGCTCGCTGATCGAGGGGTAATTCCGGACAAGCAAGTTCCCAGTTCCATGGTTGAGAATACTGACTTGTGATACTTCGGACCGCGATTGTTGCTTGACGTTTCTGTGCGAACCCTTTTCTGCGCTCTGGGCTCTGGAATTCACTAAGAGGCTTCTTTGTGGCTTGACATCTCGCCAGCTACTAGCTCACGCCCTGTATCTACGTCGACAATATGGCCTCTGGAGTAGAGCGACCAATCGATAGATCGAGTGAGGAAGAAAAGACTATCGGCGAGGAGCATGTTGAAACGGCAAAACATGTACACACAATCGAGAACCTACCTGATCCCGACGCTGGACTCAGCGAAGAGGAACGCGCTGCGCATGTAAGCTACATCTCAGCTCCTTACCATACACATACTAACACCCCACCCCACAGGACAAAGCCCTCCTCCGCAAACTCGACTTCCGACTAATCCCCTGGCTCTCCTTCCTCTACTTGATCTCTTTCCTAGACCGCACGAACATTGGCAATGCGAAAGTCGATGGCTTGCAAGAAGATCTCAACATGACTGACGGCCAGTACAATGCCAGTCTAACCATCTTCTTCGTCAGCTACTCCGTCTTTGAGCCGCTGACCAATGTGCTGTTGAAGAAGTTACGCCCGAGTATCTTCTTACCACTTATCATGATCTGGTGGGGGATTTGTATGACGTGTATGGGGTTGGTGCATAATTATGCTGGTCTTATGACTGCGGTGAGTCTTTTGCGGTTGGTGACGTGGTAGCAAGGCTTATCTGGCTGACGATGTGTAGCGGTGGTGGCTGGGATGTGCTGAGGCAGGACTATTCCCTGGAGTAAACTACTACCTGAGTTGCTGGTACAGGCGTTCCGAGTTCGGCATCCGAGCTGCGATCTTCTTCTCAGCTGCCGCTCTAGCTGGTAGTTTTGGTGGCCTACTCGCCGCTGGAATTGCGCAGATGGGAGGCGTAGGCGGAAAGCCAGGCTGGGCGTGGATCTTTGTAAGTGCACCTCCAACGCTTCCTCTTACCTATGACCATGTTGCTGACGGTAACCCCAGATCCTTGAAGGTCTCGCCACCATCCTCGTAGGAATAGCAAGTTACTGGATGGTCCACGACTTCCCCGCCGAAGCCACATTTCTCTCTCCCAACGACCGTGCGCGTGTCCTCCGCCGTCTGCGCGCCGACAAACAAGCCTCAGCTGCGCACGAAGAGTTCCAGACCAAGTACTTTTGGCAATCCATCAAGGACTGGAAGACGCTCATGTTCAGCATCATCTACATGGGCGCAGACGGTTCGCTCTATGCCTTCAGTCTCTTCCTGCCCACCATCATTGCCGGGTTGGGCTATAAGTCTACGACAGCGAATCTGCTTTCTGTGCCACCGTATGCAGTTGCAGCTGTGGTGACGGTGGTAGTGGGTTATATTGCTGATCGCACGCAACAAAGGGGTTACTGCAACATGGGAGTCTCGCTCTTTGGTATCGTGGGCTTTGCCATGTTGCTCGGATCTGCAAGTCCGAATGTTCAGTACGCGGGTACATTCTTGGGAGCTGTGGGTATCTATCGTAAGTGAACTCATCTAGCAGCATGGATCGCTTGGTTCTAACAATTTCCACTAGCAACAATAGCGAATACTATATCCTGGGCCGCCAACAACGTCGAGGGCGTGTACAAGCGTGGCGTCACCCTTGGCTTTGTGATAGGCTGGGGCAACATCAATGGCGTCGTTTCGTCGAACATCTACCGCAGTAGGGATAAGCCGCGCTATTTCCTGGGACATGGTGTAGTTCTGGCATATCTGACGCTGTGGCTGCTTGGCGGGAGTATTGTGACCCGATTTCTGCTTGCGTGGGAGAACAAGAAAAGGAGGCAGGGAGCAAGGGACCACTGGATTGAGGGTAAGAGTGAAAAAGAGATTGAGGAGATGGGGGACCAGCGGCCGGATTTCTTATATACTCTCTAAAATGTAGAGTTGAGGCTTGGGTAGAATATTAGAACGGACTCTAGTCGCGTCACAATAGACATGGCACTATCAGAACTTCTGAACGCTAGCTTGTTGAAGTAAGCTTTCAAAGTTCCGACTCAAACGCACTTGGTTGGTAGATCCGTGGCTGGATAAAGTGCAGAAATAGTATATTCGACGGCGTGGTTACTCATGGTATCTGGGAGACAATGTTGCAGCCTCGGAAAGAATCAATAAAGTGCAAGTTCGCAAGCTTTTAGCCCTGCGCCCACAAGTCGAATACATGCCGTAAGATTAACGCCGCCCAATGCATGTCGTTTTATAAATTGACCTCTCTCAGATAAAGGTCAAGTGCTCCAGCTCACGCACCAACCTTTCGAGACTTGACGCTGTTCGCCCGTTCCTTCCTCTCGTTGCGCCGCATCCTCTCCTTCCGCTCTTTCCGATTATCCGCCCTCTGGTCGTGAGCCTCACCGGTCTTGGCTTCCTTCTTCTCGTCAACCTCGACCAGCCAGTCGTTCTCGCCCGCCTTGTTCTTGCCCTTGTAACCCCACTTGGGTACCCAGTCGCCCGTAGCCTCGTCGTAGGCCAGCTTAGTGTCGCGCTTCTTGTTCTTGATGCCCTTCTTCGCAGCAAACTTATCCCACTTGGTGGGCTCCTTGGCTTCGGGAATAGGCTTCTCGCGGGGGAGGGGTGTTGTCGGCGCAGGGAGGACGAGGTGGACGCCCTCTGAGTTTGACTTGATTTCGCAGGTCGAGAGGAGCTGGTTGATGAGGGCTTGAGCGGCATCGCGGGCAGTGGCAGTGAGGGTTGCTTCGTCGGCGCCGGCGGGGACGGGGTTGGGGTCGTTTGCGAGCAGGTTTCCCAGGTCAAAGGTGAAGGGCGTGGGCTTGTTCACAGTAATGGGTCTTTGTTGAGTAAGCAACGGTGTAGTAGAGGACAAAGCAAGCATGCGACGTACAGTCGGCTGGAGACGGTCGAGTCTGCGACGGAAGGTGCGCCGTTGGACTTGACGTCCATGGCGCCTCCGTTGATTTCATCGGCGAGCTGGGAATGCGTGGGCGAAGTGCCACCGAGCGCGACGCCGCCGTCCATTTCTGTGTCTGACATTTTGCGAGGGTCGAGTGGTTTTGGTAGAATTTCGCTCTGCGCGCCTGCTGCCAAAAGTTCAGAATAAATTTCGAGTCCGTGCACGAGCGGCGGACTCCCGAGGCTGCGACCATCACAGAATTCGTCTCTAGCATCGCCAATTCGCCCATTGCGGAGGGCCAGAGCCTCGACCACCCGTCATGCCGCCTTCCACATGTTTCCGGAGCTTCTCGCAGCTGTCGCTTGATGCCGCCGCCCATGGATGCATTGCACCGCGCGTGCTACGCCCCCAGATAGCCTGCTTTTCCACGTCGTCCGCCCGCTATGCTGTGGTTGGACCCAAGAAGAAGGGCATGACCGCCGCCCCCAAGAAGGGTGTCAAGTCTCTGAACACGAAGAAGGGGAGAGGAGCATCAGGAGGTGACTCGGGCAAGCGGCCAGCCCAAGGCGAGCGGAAAGCCCAACGGAAGCGCATCGTTCTGAGCAACGACAACGCACTCGAAGTATCTTCGCTGCGGGACCTCACCAAGGACAATGTCCTCAGCGAACAGAATGAGGGCAAGGTTATGGGGCTACCACAAGAGACTGTAGTGGATGCGCTGCGAGCCGTCGAGGCATTCAAAACAACCCAGGGATGGGGTCTGTTCCGCCGACCAGCCGTGTTGATGAGAAAGGAGGCGATTGAACTCGCGAGGCTGTTCAAAGAGGCCGAGAGCTCCAAGAAGACAATAAGACGGATACTGTGCGGGCAAAGAATGAGCGGGAAGAGCACATTGGTACTTCAGGGTCTGACTATGGGTTTTCTACGGGACTGGTTTGTGATCAACCTACCAGAAGGTATGGACTGTGATTTCGAGGCAGAGACAAGCCACTAACAAATCTCAGCCCAGACCCTCGTCAACGCGCATACCGACTATGCGCCTCTTCCCAACTCAGAACCGATGCAGTACACTCAAGATACATACACGGCGAATCTCCTCCAGCAAATCCTCATGTCCAACGGAGCATTCCTCGCAGCCACAAAACTTAGCACGCAGCCTGAACTGCCTCTGCCACTTCCTGCGGGCGCTACACTGAAAGAGCTGGCGGCGCTTGGTATGGCCAATCCCGAAGCATCATGGCCAGTGTTTGTTGCGTTATGGAATGAGCTATCTCTACCAGGCCGTCCACAAATCCTGCTTGCACTCGACGGCCTATCGCATGTTATGCGCCACTCCGAGTACATGTCTGCGGAAGTAAAGCCTATCCACGCCCACGACCTGACTCTTGTCCGCCATTTCGTCGATCATCTTTCAGGCCAAAGGAAATTACCCAACGGCGGCGTGGTGCTCGGCGCAACATCACGATCGAACGCCCCCACGTCGCCAGCGATGGACCACTGCATCGAAGCAGCGGTCGCCCGTCAAAAGTCTTCCGAGAAGCTACCAGAATGGAACCCCTACAAGAGCGTAGACGTGCGCGTCATGGAGGCTCTCAAGGACCTCCACAGCGACTCCAAGGAGCTTGATATTATCAACGTTGGCGGGCTGACCAAGGAAGAGGCCAGATCAATCATGGAGTACTATGCCGAAAGCGGCATGTTGCGACACCAAGTCAACGAGGGCTTCGTAGCGGAGAAGTGGAGTTTGGCGGGTATGGGGAACATTGGCGAGCTGGAGAAGGCAAGCGTGCGGATGCGGTTGTAGTTGTATTATATGGTGGCACCAATCATAAATCAGGCATGTCAATGTTAAGTATCGTTTGGCATTGCTAGTTGTAGCGGCATGTTCAGACCAACGGACTTTCCCATGGCCCCTATCCATATGGTCATATACTTATCTGCTGATATAACGCTCTCGACACTGGCCTCCATCACATCAGCCGTCTGACATGGATGGATGAAGAACACAGGTCTGTTGGTTAGCGGGTGCTCCTGCGATGGTTAGTTGAATCCAACACATGGGATCACACTTCTCACAGTGATAGTAATGCCTCCAATGACACCAGCATTCTCTGTTTGAGCTTTGAACTGCGGCGGGACCAAGTGCTCGTACAACGTAGTCATTGTCGGCGGATACCGGTGCTGAGGGTCACGAATGCTGATGTACAAGACGGGCATGCGATAGACATCCGATAGGACAATGTCGTAGTCTACAACTGGCTGGGGTGCTACGGCATCGCGAAGAGCTTCCTACCTGAACTGAGCTCGTATCGGCAGATCAGGGCCCTGGCATCACCCACCTCGTCGTCGTCCACTACTTCATTCTCTTCAATAGCGTCCCGATCATGCACCGCAGGTCGATCTGCATGGAGCGGCAGATGGGTGGTAATGTTGAGATATACGGACCCATTTCGGTGCCTCTTCTCCACGGAAAGCCACTCGTGCTGCGCGCTACCTCTCAGCTGAAAGCATCGCTGCAGCGCATCGCAGGCCTGCTCAAACTCAATTGCGTCGAGGTGAGGAAAACCTGGAAGCATGCTTTTGCGTGAATTTGTTCGGGCTGAGTAATGCAAATGAGGAAGCTGTCATAGGGTGACTCGGATACAGTTCATGGGTGGCAGTTGACGCAGGTTGCAGGTTGACAAAGTGGGCAGCGTATAGGTGTAGCCGGTACGTCGTTCCGGACCACTCAACAGGGCGGCAGGCTCGCCACGCGCAAATCGGCAGGGGTGGGACGCGACTTCCCCGGCTCCAGGGCTTGGCTGCCTGCAACATCGTTCAAGTCTCGAGGGCGTGCGGACGTTCAATCTCAGTACAGCTTAGCGGCCCAGACTCTCCCGCCCTTACTACTCGTTTCCATCATTCGCAACACTATGCTGCCTATCTAGACACAGTCATACACGCGCCAGCATTGACCCCGTCTCCGTCGCCATCTCCGTCTCGACTCCACTACTCGCCCTTGTTGTCAGGATGCCGGCCCAGACTGAGAAAAGCCAGCTCAAGCGAAACCGCGTATGTAGCCGTTATGCTGCCAAGTATGTGACTGGGAGCGGGCGCTGACGCTTCAATTGCTGTAGTACTCGCAGGGCGAAGAGGCCGAACCAAAGCGCACTCGCCACTCGCGCCTGTCGCCGCCTCCCAACGGCCGTCTTAAGCAGGGACCGTTGCCTTCGCCTGTAACCCACAAGGAATCCACCGGAGACGCTTCGGAAGGCTACAAAGAAGGTACACAGAGTCCCCCGCCTAGCAAGCCAAGCCAGGCACGCGGTGGTCTCTCGTCGCCCCCATCCGACACCCAGCCCTTCTCCCAGTTTGTCTACCCGCCCGACAGCCGGACGTACGCCGTAGAAGATGAAGAGGAAGAGGAAGTCTGGGGCTACCTGGTGCCTATGGATGGCCGGGACAAAGACGTGCTAGTATTGCGCCGGCGACAAGCCTGTCCGGTCCCTCAGGCACTCGTTGGCCAGACCGAAGGAACAGAGCGGGTAAGCAAAGAAGAGTACAAAAAGCAGGAGGACAAATACGAGCAGGAGAAGCAGGAGCACGGTGTACCAGCAGGTGGCTACCTCATCGGTCGCCACAGAGAGTGTGGTAAGTCGCGGAAACAGTCCTTGCCCAAGAATGCTTGTCTGACCATGCCACAGATCGAGTCCTCAGTTCACCTACCGTATCAAACCGGCACTGTCTGCTCTTCACGGAGAAGAAGGGCGGCGATGTTGTCGCTGTACTCGAAGACTTGTCTGGAAACGGAACATTTGTCAACGACATCTTCGTTGGACGGAACAAGCGACGCGAGCTGCGCGAAGGTGACGAGATTGCCATCTTGGACCAAGCCCGCTATGTCTTCAGGTACCCGTTGAAGCGCAACACCCACCGGTTTCGACAACAATACACTATGCAGGAGCAGTTAGGCAAGGGACATTTTGCTTCAGTATACCTCTGCGCAGAGAAAGCGACAGGCGTACGGTACGCAGTGAAGAAATTCGAGAAGCGTTCTGGTCCTGGCGAAAAGTCCAAGGTCGAGGGTCTGCAGCAAGAGATCGCCGTGCTGATGAGTGTTAGCCATCCGGCGCTGCTCTGTCTCAAGGACACGTTCGATGAGGATGATGGTGTCTACCTGGTGCTCGAGCTCGCGACTGAGGGCGAACTGTTCAACTGGATCGTCATGAAACAAAAGTTGACCGAGGCGGAGGCACGCAAGGTATTCGTGCAATTGTTCCAGTCGGTTAAGTACTTGGTAAGTTCTCATATTTCCTTCTGGTTCAACGCTAACACATGTCAGCATGAGCGCAACATTGTACACAGAGATATCAAGCCCGAGAACATATTGCTTACAGATAAGGATCTGTCGATCAAGTTAGCTGATTTTGGTCTTGCCAAAATTATCGGCGAAGAATCCTTCACAACCACACTGTGTGGAACTCCGTCATGTATGTTGTCCTATTCCAAAGTACGACAGTATGCTAATGTTTTTCAGACGTTGCGCCTGAAATTCTGGAAAATTCCAACCACCGTCGCTACACCAGAGCTGTGGACGTTTGGTCATTAGGCGTCGTACTGTACATCTGCCTGTGTGGGTTCCCTCCATTCTCAGACGAGCTGTACAGTGAGGAGAACCCATACACACTATCACAACAGATCAAAATGGGCCGCTTCGACTATCCGTCACCGTACTGGGATTCCGTTGGCGACCCCGCGCTGGATCTCATCGACAAGATGCTCACAGTCGATGTTGAGAAACGGATATCAATTGATGAATGCCTGCAGCACCCGTGGACTACGCAAGACAGAATAAGCGTCACCGATAGCACAGACGGTCTCACGGGGGCCATATCCAAGCTCGATTTCTCCAAGCGCAAGATACAACGGGAGCGCACTATGCTTAGTAGCATTAACGATGTTAAGGTCACTCGTGTCATCAACGCCGCTGAAGGCCAAGAGCCCGTCAAGGTTTACGCAAAGAATGGAGTTGAGAACGGTACGAAGATGAACGGCAAGACCCAAGGGGCTGCAGAGGTAAGGCCTGCCGATGAGCGAAATCCTAACGAATTCGTCGAGATGGGCGGTAAAGGCGATCAGACTCTGTACTCGGAAGAGGAGGACGGTTCCCGCTATGCAACTGACCAAAGCCTTGCATCCGCACAGAGCAAAGGTCAGGTGAATTGAGATGGAGTGGTATTTCTTTCGAGCGGAGCGTCTGGCGTATTCTGAGGGTTAAAGGTTATGGGAGTTCTACGGCCGTAAAGGCAGAAGTGTAAAATAGCGGGCTAGGGGCCAGTACATGTACTGCTGTCTAGTCATTTTACGGAGTATAGCGTAGTAAACATCGCGTTTTGCACCGTCATCATGCATGCCTTGGGTCATGGATAAGGTGATGTATCACTCAAGGTACCCGACCATAGAAGAGGGACTTGGAAACGTGGCCCACTATTTACCTCAACATATATCCTCGCAATGCTGCCGTAATGCCTAAAGCAAGTCCAGTCACAAGGCTGCAAAACAGAACAATGAGCAGCCGACTGCCCAAAGTCGTGCTTATGCAGAAAGCCCAGAATTGGCCTGCCCAAACTGCCCAGGCCCACAGCCATAACCAGAACCAGTGCCGGTGCCAAAGGTACAACATTCCAGTCGAGCAAAAGAGGCTTGTACCCAACATCGCCGAAAACCACCATATCTCTTTCTTGAACCAAGTCTTGAGGCCTTCTCGAATACTATGAACTTTCAGTCTAGAGTCAGGATAAGCGTGGAAGATTGTGCCACCCTGGATCTCTTTATCGATCCTTTCTTTGAGCTGCTTCTCCCTAAGCAGTGAAAGATCAGTGTCCTCTACATCGAGCTCAATCCTCATGGCTGCTGTTAATTCGAGAACTGCGCGATATTCTCCACGGACGTCTTCGAAGTGGCCATTGTTGGACGCGATGGCGTAATGTGTATAGATCCACATTATATAGATCCCGACTGTCCATGCGAGCAGCAGTCCAAGGCAGATAATGAGCTCCAAAAGGGAGAATCACCATTGGTAGTCCTATAGTACACGTTCAGTAAGACATCAGTACATCAAGGCTCAATGGCGACCCACTCCCGTGTTCTGACACTTTCCGTGAAGCTCCATGTATGCGTGGTCAAACGTTTTATTTCCCCTCACCCAAGTGATGCTTAGTAGATCGGGGGAGTCTTGCCCCCCAAGGCTCTCGGCTTCGCTTTTGTATGCAGATATGTTGAGAGCGGGTGCGGTTATAAGCTCGTCCATGAATCGAGATGATTCATTCAAGGTTCCGCCAAGTCCATAGTCCTCGACATCTGTGGCTGCTTAACAGGCAAACAGTACTGATCACGTACGGTCTTACATTGAGACACAGCTTCTACCAGGATACACTCAGTCCCGACACTCCATGGTGCGTGGAGTTTACAATACTCTTCTGAGCGCAGCACAGGATCATCTGCATGTTTCGGCTATTGAACGATCCTACTCAGACGGAGATTGAGGGAAACAGTGACAGGAATATGCTCACTTCGACTTGCCATGTCGATAATCCAGTAATTGCCATCCTGTGGGATGACATGTTCTTGGATTCTCCAACCATCGTGTATTACGTAGAGTAGCCGGGAATACTTGTCGAAGGGTACAAGGTTATCCTCGCCATCTTGGACACGAGACACAACGTTGGAGTCGTAGTCACTCATAGCGCTCATGAGCGTAGGAAATGAGAGAATGAAAACCATGGCGGTTTTGGAACGTAGTCTGCGCTGCCAAACGGAACTCTTGATAGTCTGGCATGTTGATAATAGTGAAGCATCATTCTCGATAAATATCGTCCGCAATAGCCGATAGGTGACGGGTCTGTCTTCCATGCATATTGTCAGATACCTTGCGAACTCCCGCCATGATACGACCGCCAACAATAGTTGACCTCCACGGCCCACGGCCTATCAGTTGTCAGTATCGAATTCCGTGCTTTCAAACTCTGGCCAGCTTACAACGTCCCATATAATATCAATCGCTTTTGCTACTGCGAACGTCAGATGTCCTCCACCTAACGTAACTTGGAAAAAGCCAGAGAACGACCACATGCTATAAGTCCTTGGATCCAGACGAAAACTGCCGTCCGCTTGGCAAGCCTCGAGGTCAGAGCGAAACAGCCACACCGCTCCGACGGCGACTAATACCAGAGTGCCTGCAAGACCGAGAATCCAGATGGCCCCAAAGAACCAGCCTAGTCCTCGCAGCCATCGTGTTGATTTAAGGTCTCGCTTGAGGTCCTGGAAGGCGGTATGGACGCTTCGAACGCCGTCGCGGTAATCCATAACCCCAAAATCTGGTGGAAGCGACTGGATTGAATAGAATGGTTGGAATTATCAAGAATGAAGAGAGTGCTGCCAGGGCGATAGTGAGTTCATCTATTGGTAAAGAGAAGGCTGAGACATCGCCACTGCTGGCATGCGTCTACCAGTCGTGGACCCCACGCCTCCCTTCAACTGGCCGCGCTCATCTATGTGCATCGATTTCTCAGCCTTTGACAGCCTACCAACCTACGAGAAACGGCGCTAAGCAGAGCAAAAGCATGAACTTGTCACACAGCCCGCTGCTGCATTGCATGTTCAACAGTATGTGGCTGGAGTCCACATGCTGCAGCTATGCCAACGGCGTGTTGGAGGCAACCTCGAATAACATCAACAACAACACCAAAGCGCAGTAACGTTTATACACCTGATGGAACAAGAGCCGTAACGGAATAGGCTAGGGATAAGTACACGTACTGCGCAGTCGGTTAATGGAGCATAGCGAAGTAAGGATGGAATTTTACACTATGATGCTGTCTGCTTCGGGTTGTGGATAAGGTGATGTACCCCCCCAGACCAATGACATGGCACGATGTACGATGAGAGGGTATTTGGTTTGGATGGCCTGTCAGTGGTGCCATCTTGTCTCCTTTGAACGGGTACGCTAGGATCCGCAGGCCGGTCCCTGCCAAGCTCTGGACACCGCCCGCAGTCAACCAGCCCACCCATCCACTCAGATGCCGCCCTGTACGGCTATAGTATGATTGGATAGCCTGGCCCCTGCGCGAGCCTCAACCCGTGGGAAATTTATTGAGGCGCGTTTCCCGTCAACAACGCCTCTCCCACACGCCCTTCACTTGTGTTGTTGCTTCTTGTCGCACAGTATGGGTCTCCTCGCCAATGTCGCCGGCCCCTTGGGCAACTTCACCTCCAACTCGTCGCTCCCCGTCCTCGTCGCCGCCGGCTTCGCCTCCTTTATCCTGCTCGCTGTCGTTCTCAATGTCTTGAAGCAGCTGCTGCTCAAGAACCCCAATGAGCCGCCTCTCGTGTTCCACTGGCTGCCTGTGATCGGTAGCACCGTCACGTATGGCATGGACCCGTATGCGTTCTTCTTCGCCAACCAGAAGAAGGTGTGTAGGAGATACAATGCCAGAACTGGACATGACTGACTGGAAGTAGTATGGCAATGTCTTCACCTTTATCCTCCTCGGTCGCAAGATGACTGTGTGTCTCGACACCACCGGCAACAACTTTATCCTCAACGGAAAGATCAAGGACGTCAACGCCGAGGAGATCTACTCCCCGCTCTGCACACCGGTCTTTGGCAAGGACGTCGTATACGACTGCCCCAACTCGAAGCTCATGGAGCAGAAGAAGGTGCGTACACGACTCGGTCTCATAATTGATCCATAGCTAACGCAAGGACAGTTCGTCAAGTTCGGTCTCACCCAAGACGCTCTCCGCTCCTACGTTACCCTCATCACACAAGAATGCGAAGACTTTGTCAAGCGCCACAAGGCTTTCAAGGGACAGAAGGGCACTTTCGACGTCCCCAAAGTCATGGCCGAACTCACCATCTACACCGCCTCTCGTTCGCTCCAGGGTCAGGAAATCCGCAACTCGTTCGACTCCAAGTTCGCTGAGCTATACCACGACCTCGACATGGGCTTCTCACCCATCAACTTCATGCTTTCTTGGGCCCCGCTCCCCCACAACCGCGCACGCGACAACGCACGTGAGACGATGATCAAGCTATACTCTGAGGTTGTTCGCAAGAGGAGATCGGGCGAGGTTAAGAAGGACTCTCCCGACATGATCTGGCATCTCATGGACTGCAAGTACAAGGACGGCACACCAGTTCCCGAGCACGAGATTGCCGGAATCATGATTGCGCTGCTCATGGCTGGTCAACATTCCTCCTCATCGACCATCTCCTGGATCATACTCCGATTGGCACAAAACCCCCACCTGGTCGAGGAACTCCTAGCTGAGCAGAAGTCGGCTCTTGGTGAAGACCTCCCACCGCTAACCTACGAAGACCTTCAGAAGCTCCCCCTCCACACTCAAGTCGTTAAGGAGACCCTCCGTATCCACGCCCCGATCCACTCTATCATGCGCAAGGTCAAGCAGCCTCTTGTCGTCGATGGAACAAACTACGTTGTGCCCACCTCCCACACCCTCATGTCCTCGCCTGGTTTCTCCGCTCAGCTCGATACGCACTTTGTCAACCCCTCCGTCTGGGACCCGCACCGCTGGGACGCTGAGCACCAACAATATGACGAGGAGCGTGACGATGCCGACCAGGAGAAGATCGACTACGGCTGGGGTGTTGTGTCCAAGGGCACAAACTCTCCCTACCTGCCCTTTGGCGCTGGAAGGCACCGATGCATCGGCGAGCAATTTGCTTACCTCCAACTGCAAACTATTCTCGTAGCATTTGTGCGTGAGTTCAAGCTCAGGAACGTCGGTGGCAGCAAGGACATTGTCAACACTGACTACTCGAGTTTGTTCTCTAGGCCTTTGGCCCCTGGTGTTGTAGAGTGGGAGAAGAGAGAGAAGGAGCTGTAGAGAACTACACAACCCTTCATCGCTCTATGAAGCTTTGCGTTTTTAATGATGGGTGCATGTAGATACAGGTGGTTATCCTGCTGTCTACGAGCATGAGCGCGCATGAGGTTCTGGGTTCCGTTCCATGCCAACATAGACTTTGGGATTAGTATATTAGTTAATACTTTTGGGTATCTAGGAGGAAAAGAAGTAATGAGAATCGAACATACCAGTAACATACATTGACATACATTGGCATGAATTCGGTGGCCGTGTTGTAGAGGTTCCATGCCGGATAAGGCCGACTAGGTCGATGTTGTATAGCCGAGGAGATGTCATAGCCTTCCGGTAGGTCTACCGGAACCTCTAAAACTGGAGCGCGTCATGTTTCCTAGTCACACATCCGACTACGGCTGTCATTTCACACCTCCTATACCTCGATTTCTGTGTACATTCAGTTTGTAATATATCAGAGTGGTTGAAAAGACTTGGAAAGCCCACTTTGATCACAACTACTTACTCACAATCGGTTTCCGCCGAGCTTTAGATGAACAAAATCAAAGACTATCCAAGACGAGGATAGATTATCAACAGAAGAGAAGACTAAATGATAAACGACATGCAAAGATTGAAAGAGGATTACCCATGGATTCAAACGCCGCTGGTGGTAGGCGCGCCGATGCGATTAATCGCTCTGGCTGACATGGCTGTTGAAGTATCGAAAGCCGGTAAGTTGAAGAAGAAACTATCACTTCTATTCTTCTCTAGATCCATGCGGTGGGTAATCTGCATGATCAAGCCCCTCCATCTTATTTCATGCTTTGCAGCACGCATTAGCAGTTAACATCATCCTAACCAGACCGCACAGGAGGAATCGGATTCATAGGCGCAGGAACAGACGTCTCGGATCTAGAATCCCATATCCAGCACGCAAAAACACTCTTACAAGACATACCCGCCGCACTACCAACGAAAAACGGAACACTTCCCATCGGCATCGGCTTCATAAACTGGGGCGCAGATCTTGAAATGGCTATACCCATCATCGCGCAACACCGTCCAGCAGCAGTATGGTTCTTCGCGCCTTCATCAACAGCATCCCTCGTGCAATGGGCAGAAGCAAGTAGAACCGCCTCCCCCTCAACGAGAATCTGGGTCCAAATAGGCAGTATAAAAGACGCCGTGGAAGTAGTCCAACAAATCCAACCAGACGTCCTCGTCGTCCAAGGCACAGACGCAGGAGGCCATGGTCTCGTCCAAGGCGCAAGTATAATAACCCTCCTCCCCGAAGTCGCCGACACTATCAACACTCTCCAGCAACACCCCAAACCCATTCTCCTAGCCGCAGGCGGCATATCTGAATCCCGCACCTTCACCGCATCCCTCACTCTCGGCGCCTCAGGCTGCGTGCTGGGAACACGTCTCCTCGCTACCCCCGAAGCAGCCATCAGCACGGGTTACCGCTCTGCTATCCTGCGCACCACCGACGGCGGACAAAGCACTGTGCGCACTAAAGTCTATGATTCTCTGCGCGGCACGAATTGGGCGGAGACGCATAATGCGCGCGGTATTATTACGCAGAGCTATGTAGATGCTGTGGAGAAGGGGATGAGTCAAGAGGAGAATACGCGGTTGTATCAGGAGGAAATGAGGAAGGGGGATGAGGGGTGGAGGGAGGGTGGGGGTAGGATGACTGCGTATGCGGGGAGTGGGGTTGGCTTGGTCAGGGAGGTTATGGGGGCTGGGGAGGTGGTGAGGGAGGTTAGAGAGGGGGTTGTGGGTGTGTTGGAGGGGGTGAGGAGGAGGGCGAGGCTGTAGTGCTCTCCCTTTTTGTGGGTTCGTAAAATGGAGATGCGATTCATCTGGTAGGTGGAATGTACATATACATACATGCATGTCTGAAGTTCGTTTCTCTGGTGGAACATATGAAAACACATAGTGGGTTGAGATGCGAGGGTGCGATGATGGAATCGTCGCTCGGATATTTTGACACATGGTAAGAAACAGAAGAGCGTGTCACCTACTACCTGCTCGCTCATGTACTCCTGACGTCTGCCACTCACAGAATTCCAAGACCATGCTCCATTCCCGCCTGCTCTTTCCTGTACTCCAGGCATTGCTGCACCGGATGGGTATGTGGCTCGACATTGGTAGTTTGATACTCGAGCTGTACAATCTGCAGCTCGTGGCCGTTCGAACACTCTACAAAGCCTTGGTCGCCCGGTATCTGCCCGTCTTGAGGTTGAACGCACGCTGGTCCTTCAACCACCGTCTGTATCCAGAAACGCTACCAATCTTCTCGCCGTAGTAATCCGGTGGAGGGTTCGCCAGCGAAGAGGCAGTAGGGTCGACGCGGTGGCGCTTGATGCGGTTGAAGAAGGCCGAATCTTTCTACACACACTATCGTCAGTATCCGGCATCTCAACACTATCCAGATGTGACTTACCCGCGTGAATTCGCCCAGCACACCCCTGTAAGCCAGATTGAAGACCTGGTTGCCGAAAATAGGCCCAATGAGCCATCCCACAGCCATCATGCCCAAGGTGCTCAGTCCCATGAGCATGAAGGGATCGAAGCCGCCAAGTTGGGCCGAGAGGGTCGCGTCATAGCCATTGTTGATCATGGTGGTGAGACCAAAGTACGTCACGCCCACCGCGCCCACTCCCGAGCAGGCCTGGCCGATTCTCCGGCGCGTGCGGCGTAGGGCGAAGAAGGCGTTCCATGTGAGTTGAGGTTGTGCGCTGGGCGAGTTGTTGGCTACGGGCTGTGCGGGCGCAGTCGATGCATAGCGCACTATCAGTCTGCTGGGAAACGTGGTGCGAGAGGCGGTGGTCGGACTGTTGCGCTGTTGTTGTGGGAGCGTGCTTGGTCGTGTGCATGTGGAGAAGGAAGTCGCGGCGGCGGTGGATGAGGGCGCCAGTATCGAGGGTGGGAAGCGGTTGGCAAAGGCCCTCGCTGGGCACAGTGCACTTCGTGTGAGCATCGTGGACGTGTCTTGGACAACGGTGGGGCGGCGTCGTGAGGTCGCAATCGTACCGCGAACTTTCCACTTCGATGTCAGTAGCTGCAGATTGCGGGCCTTGGCGATTGCGGAGAAGCGTCCTGCACTGTCGTCGCCGGATTGGGTTTGCTCTGCGCTTCGTGTCTTACAACAACCCAGACTGTTGCAGCTCTTGATCCGGAGGATTTTTCGAATGCGCTCAACGTTGGCGAGACGTCATTTCTTCATCTTGCTCGGAGGCTGCTGACTCATCCGTTCGGCCATTTTCTCCACACTATGGGTCACAACCATCGCTTTCGAAACTTCTACGTTGTCTAGTCTCCTGATGTCTCACGACAAATGATGTGCTTCATGGTTCAGATCAGCACATCTCCTCGGTTTTGATCACATCTATCCAGGGCAAGTCATGAGTGGTATGCCCTCCGAAAGAGCTGTGCAGAATCTGGCAATGAGAGGGGAAGGCGTGTGTCCAATGTGCCTCTTCACAAGCTTAGATTCACCTGATCAACGCTTTGTTTGTCAAGCCTTGTTAAGGGCAACCCCGTGGGTTGTGCCTGCTACACGCACGTTCAATCATCACCCTTGTCTCCGTGCCACGCAAACCTTACAGACGCACAGCCGGTACCGGTCGAATGGATACGTACTCCATTCCTTAGGGTCTTCCTTCCTTTCTGGGAATCATGGTTCGGTGCCTGTACCTGCAGTTGTCGCCCACAGGTGTGGCTCGATAGTCACAGGTCTGGACACGGGTAGGTCGATCGCTCAGCGAGACCACCACAACCTTGGAACGCTATGATATCCCTGTAGACTATGCCTCGGGGACCGGAGATGGTCTAGCTGCTTTTGGTGCCATGCTTGTGGCTTGTCAACCACACAAAAGCTTTCTTGTGAACGTGGCCCAAAGTCTGATTCATGGGAACAACGCAAATTTGAGAGACATGCAGGTGGTTGTTATAGGTGCTCAGCTCAAGTCTCAGTCTGTGACTACGGAGAAATCATGTTTCTCTGAGTAGTGGCCACTGCCATGGTTTGATGTGACATAAATGAAGTATATCAAGTCTCGTTACTGTAGCAAGTCAGCCAGTCAAATGAAGGCCCCACCGACTCAGGATTCAGTATCTCCACGTCCTACTGTCGCCCTCTGCCTAAGACCAACTACTCGCCATGCAGCAAACTCGACCCCGACCAATCTCCCTGAACATATCCACGACATGTCCAGTACCATGGCGCGCCATCCGTCCTCCTACACCACGACGCGCAACCTATCCATCAATGTCTACATTGATCAACGCCAAGAATGAAGTCCCCCGTGCCGCCCTTGTCCTACTGGGACCCTGAAACGCCGTTACCTTTCGCCTCTACCAGCTCGGAAGTCTCTCCGAGCTCACCAACGAACCCGTTCCTCGCTCCACCCAAGTCCCCAATAGAGCAGCAACACCTTTTCCCAAAGGCAGCCCCCCTCCTTCCTGCGTCCCCTCTATCAATCTTCGACAGTCCACTGTCGCCAATGGCGGTCACATTTCTTCGTACACCCACCCCTTCGCCAACCAAAGCGACGTTTCTTCTACCAGCCTCTCCAGATCTATCCCCGCGCTTCTTACTCCCACGATCACCGCCTCCTTGCACGATGGGGAATAGAAGAGTCTCCGTGTATGATGTTGTGAAAGATATCGTAGAGAGGAAAGGCAGTGTGGCTAGTATGGTGAGGAAGCAAGAGATGATGAAGTCGAAATTCTATCAGTCGCTATTCTTGAAGAGACAGAAGGAGATGAATGGTTATGCAGGGAACAGGAAGAAAGGAGAGAAGACCAGATGGACGATAAAGGGAATATGGAGACGGCTGACTGGTGGCAGGAATTACCGGGAAGTCGAAGGAAAGAATAGAGTTGTACAGAGTGAGGATCGCATCAAGACATCTAGGCCTCAGAGCCTGTTGTCCCGAGTTTAGTCTTTACCTGAGTTTGATATAATTCACGATGTGCCTTCAGTGTCGTCTGGCGTGAGTTGAAGAACCTCCTGTATGCCATGTTTGACGCCAAAGCGACATATATTGGGAACCCTATTCGATGCAGAATTCGAGTTCACTGAGAACCCTCCGCGAATCGAATGACGTAGACTTGAGTGATCCATTGGCGCGGATGTAAAGTTCGATGGTAGATAGTGGCAACGGGACGCTGACGAGCTAGCGAAGGATGTGTTGCGAACCACGGGAGACTCGGAAGACGATCGACGTAAGAATCTTAGAGGATGCCATCCTTTCTGCTTCGCAAATCAGCTCGTAGGAAGTATCGTGTGTAATGGCGTTGCGATAACCCATGGAGCATCAATGACGTGTAATCTTGTCATTCCGGTGGGTAATATTGAGGCTAGAGATTAGAAAGCGGGCTCGAGAAGCCATTGACACCGAGTCGTGCGTATGAGAAACCAGCTTCAAACAAAAGTAGTGCGATTGTTGAGCAATGTTGAACGTGTTATTTGCGACACAACACCTTATGCGCAAGCCTCAGGGTCCACCGTGATAAAGGCGTGTATTGCGGATGCAGGCGTATTTCTCGGCGATATTGCTGAGAAACCACCAACTCGGTGCAAGTGGGCTGTCGTACTGGGTGTCACGGCCGCTTATGCGGCGAGAAAGTCGGTCAGACTCTAGCGTAAGGCACACCGTGGTCAGACCACACGAGACTGGCTACTGGCTCCGCTGGGACTACGGATTATACCATTGTGACATTCGCCATGGCAGGCGAATGCCAGGGGAGCGACGTCAGTCTCCGTGGCCGTGGTAAGAGTGAGGTTATCTGGGACCAAGACCAAGTGGATGCCGGTGGATGACAGTGGATCCTAGGGTGCTCCCAGGCGCGGATCGAAGCACCCCAACATACGACGCTCAGGCAGGTGGTTATCAGTGGAGCCGCGCTAAGGGCAAACGAGCGAGCGTTTGCAATTCGAATTTGACAATATCGCGATAAAGGATTCTGGTAGACCCTGATTTTCTGCGGGCCTGTATACAGTTGCCAGGCTGCTGGATCAAGGTGTTGTGATTGACTTGTCGACTGGTCCGATACGCAACGCTTCCAAGACGTTCAAGAAATTCCAAGCACCATTGGCATACTGCACTAAGACGATTGGGGAAGTACCCGAGCCTGACCCCGTGATTGGCTGCGATTCCTGGGGCAAATAACTGTGGTTTTTCGGGCATCAGCACGGTGGATCTGGGAGCCGGTGCCGTTGGATAGGAACGTTCGCCATGAGGTGTCAAACACGCGACGTCGCACCTCTTATGGAGAGGATTTGGCTGTCTGGTTCCCCCACGCAGTGATAACGGCCTTCTCGAAGCGGGTGATGGAGCGAAGACGGGCCTAATTATCGAGGAAACTGAAACGAGCGAGGGATTGTCGTGCTAGGATGCGAGGTTAGATGGGCAATGTAACGCAATACTGCGGTGCCCGTTACGCCCGATAACACAACACACGCCGCAATCACGAGCGCTTGGCTTTGCCTATTCGCGGACTTCGCGATGGCAAGACTGAAGCGCCTTGGAGCGCCACCGATGGAGTGGTTGACAAACAGTAATGTTGGAGAGGCATCGCGTCTCGGGCTAACCGAGGCGGAGATGACGGAAGCGAATGCGCTAGACCGGCCCAGGCAGGTGCACATGGAGGTGGGGCACGTGAGAGGCTTCTCCACACTACACCAAGTAAGCGCAACCATCCGGCTGCAGATAAGACGGCCGGTATGCACCAACCTCGATTCGCCAATAGAGGCAGCTGGCAAGGAAAGCGGCGTTGGATCCGAAGAAAACCGCAGTAGCCAAGGGAGCCCAGCACTGCAATCAGCGTTCTAGAAAGCCTGCTAGAACTTTGCTAAATCCGTCCCTCGCGTTTACTCGCAAGTCGCGCATTCGTTATCAGTCTTGTTTGGGACCAATCTCCGCCCAGCGACCGGGTCTGACCAAAGGGCACCAAGGGGCCCCTCGAAGCTCACACCAAGCCCTATGCGCCACCGGCCGATTTGCTGTTGCGGGGAGGTCCCAAGCTAATCCCAAGAGCCGCGGCGGGGCGCCAATTCACGGTCCTTGTTAGCGCTACCCGCTTGCGGCGAACGCTTGTTCTGGGTGCACACGACCAGCCAACCAAACACGGCGCCAGTCTATCAGTCGTCAGCCTGGCCCTTCACTGTAATGGAGGGGTGCCAAGCTGTCGGCTCGTGCGCCTCGTGCATCAATGAACGGGGGTCCCTGTCGCTCGTTCCGCGAGCCCATCTCGAACGTGGACTGGATAAATGTCAATTGCCTCCCCCTCCGCTGATCCAGATCTGACATTAAAGAGCAGCCGGTCCCAGGGTCTCTCTCGTCTTCATCAGTCTTTTTCTACCCCCAGCACTGACCTGTCCAACCGCCCATCATGGACTACGAAAAGGCCCTCCCGCCTGATGAGAAGACTACCGTCCCTCACCCGACTGTCGAAAGTCGGGCTGAGGAGGCCGCCGACTGGCGCGACCAGGAGGACTTCATGACCCGTAACGGTCTGAACATGAAGTCTTTCCAGCGTCGTCCCCAAGAAGGCCCCATGGTCGTCCTCGACAAGTCCATGAAGACGCGCCATCTTCACATGATTGCCATCGGTGGTTCCATCGGTGCTGGTTTCTTCGTCGGTTCCGGTGGTGCTCTTTCCAGGGGTGTAAGTTGCACAGTACGCGGTTACTTTTGGATATCAACTTACAATTACTTAGGGCCCTGCCACGCTCCTCATTGATTTCTCAATCATGGGTATAATGATCTTCAACGTCGGTATGTAGAGATCACACCTGTTTTACGCACGCAAGCAAGACTGACACGTCTTGCAGTCTACGCTCTCGGTGAACTCGCTGTTATGTACCCCGTTTCCGGTGGTTTCTACACCTACTCCACTCGCTTCATCGATCCATCTTGGGGTTTCGCCATGGGCTGGAACTACGTTTTCCAATGGGCCATCGTCTTACCTCTTGAACTTCTCGTCGCCGGTTTAACAGTCCAATATTGGGACGGTGCCAAGGGAATCAACGTCGCTGTCTTCATCACGGCTTTCTGGCTATTCATTTGTCTCATCAACATTTGGGGTACTCTGGGATACGCCGAAGAAGAGTTCTGGTCGTCGTGTATCAAGCTTGGCGCAACCGTCGTTTTCATGATCATCGCCTTGGTCTTGGTTCTCGGAGGAGGACCCAGCAACGGCATGTACTCTGAATACTGGGGAGCGCGTACCTGGTACAACCCTGGTGCCTTCGCCAACGGTTTCAAGGGATTCTGCACCGTCTTTGTTACCGCAGCCTTCTCCTTCTCCGGTACCGAACTTGTCGGTCTCGCTGCCGCTGAGACGAAGAACCCTTTGAAGTCCCTTCCTGGTGCCATCCGTCAGGTCTTCTGGCGAATCACCCTGTTCTACATCCTTGGTCTCACCTTCGTTGGTCTGCTCGTCGAGCACACTGACGACCGTCTTATCGGTAACTCCTCCGGTGACGCCAACGCCTCGCCCTTCGTCATTGCTGGCAAGAACGCTGGTCTGATTGGATTCGACAGCTTCATGAACGTTGTCATTATGGTCTCCGTTGTCTCCATTGGTGTCTCTGGTGTTTACGGTGGTTCGCGTACCCTCACCGCCCTCGCTGACCAGGGTTATGCCCCCAAGCTCTTCACCTACGTCGACCGTGCTGGACGTCCTCTTTACTCTGTTGCCTTCATTCTTATGTGGGGTCCCCTAGCCTACATGAACTTGGCCTCAACCGGTGAGACTATCTTCAACTGGTTCGTCTCCCTGTCCGGACTTGCCGCTCTCTTCACCTGGGGTTCCATCTGCCTTGCCCACATCCGCTTCCGCAAGGCTTGGGCTTACCACGGGCACACTCTGGACGAGATTCCATTCAAGGCCGCTGGTGGTGTCATTGGCTCATGGATCGGTATTATCATTATTATCATCGTCTTGATGGCACAGGTAAGATTTCCTCTGATCACCTCTGTACTGCATTTTGCTAACATGGACATCAGTTCTACACTGCCGTTTCTCCCATTGGAAAGAGGCTTGGTACTGCCACCGATTTCTTCCAGGCATACCTCGCTATCTTCGTTGTTGCTGCTTTCTGGATTGCCGGATACTTCTGGAAGCGCGAGGGATGGCTCCGAACTGCACAGATGGACGTTGACACTGGTCGTCGTGAGCTCGACTGGGACCTCATCAACGCTGAGCGTGCCGAGATCGCGACATGGCCAGCATGGAAGCGTCTCTTGAACCGCATCTTTTAAGCTTGTCTTTGCATGAGTTTAGTGTACGGTCTATGTATCGTCCAAGTGTTCTAGAGTCGATTATCAGTCGATGAATTCTTTCATTACTGACTGATACATCACGTCCGCCTTTGATATAGGTGATCTTCAATGTTAATATACCCCTTCTTTCAACATCCGGATTCTACCGTGACTGCCATGCCTGCTGTGAGATAGTTTACGGGTACCAGCTTCGGCTTCTTCCCATCTGGTGATGGGCGAAGAAGTGTTGCCCTTTGGCAACTCTCTAATCATGTGCACCACACCAATGAAGCTTTCTTATCTTCAGATTGTCTTGCGTTGCCAACCCTCTTAGCTCCAAGATCGTCGCCTCGGCTCCGCTGCTGAGAGTAGCCAAGTCTCTTTCTTTTTCTGCAATAATTGCAAATCAACCAAGGAAAAAGTTAAACACCATGAAGCCTACGTTACTACGAATTTTCTGTTTTGCTCGTCTTATCCTAGTGAAGTCTGCAGACCTATTCAGTTTTACCTTACATGCGGTGATCGTGTTGTACAGACAGCCTTGTACAGTTACACACAGCAGACGTACGTGACATGGGAGCTCGGGATTTTGAAGATAAGGCGAGAGATGGAAGTCTTGTTGTCTGCTAGCGAAGGGTGAAGCAGGATCAAAACTGTGAATTCTGTTGCTGGTCGCTACTTCGCAGAGACGCTGCCACAGTCTGAGTGCCGCATACGCTTCGAGAATTGAGCGCTATATCCAAACCCCAATCAAGTAGGTCACATCAAGAAAAGGAGTCCATGAATTCCTTCACCTCTGGCGCTTGACCACCAAAATGTTTCTTCGGAAGAGCCATAACCTCCAGACCGTACAATGGTCGTGCTCTGCTCACTGTGTTCGCTGTTGGCTTGGTATCACTGGGGCAGATGGAGTCTGACGTATAAGCGACATATACTTGGCTTGGCTCGAAAGCCTTTTGCAGGTTGACCTTGACCTTGTCCATTGTCATGCCCTGAGCCTTGTGGACGGTAATAGCATAGCCTGTCATGAGTGGGATCTGAGTTCTGGACAAGAGGCTATAGGGCGCAGTTTCGCCCAGGTCAGGGCTCGAACAACTCGGGAAAATAGTCCTGATCTGTCCATCTTCGACATCCACTACCGGCCAAGGCTAGTAATTGTTTTCTTCGGCGTATTTCCGGATCTCATGGTGCTCGTATGTGGCATGTGACCCAGCGAGAATTGGACCATCGCTTCCACGTTCCTCACCTTCCTAACGGGCCCGGGCAGCTTTATCTCACCATATTCCTCGAAATCTACGATGATGCCCTGTGTCCCGTTGACCAGACCAGCCTCAGGATCAAGATTGTGCTGCAATACAACCCGCATACGTTTCTTGAACCGCAAGACTGACTCATACCGGTGTTTGTCCTGCGGAGGAAAGATCAGCACGACTTCTAGTATGCGACAAGTGGCGACTTACCGGCTCTTTCAGGGTACCATCCTTATTTCTGACTTCGTGTTTTTTGAGCTCTGGGTTCGTCTTACGATGCGATTTTTTCCAGCTGAAGTAGTCTTTGCAAGCGAACCGCAGAGGTTGAGATGGCAGTGCGTTGATGCACTTGTTGTTAATGTGATCGACGTCTGCTCGATGTGGGTATATCTCCACTGCCCCTTCTGTTGCACATTCATGGTTCAGGAGCGTATACGCATGATTCTCAGAAATGTCTACATCTGTAACCTGTGAGCAAAAGAGCTGCATCATGGCTCTGAAGCTTGTTTACTTCTTCTGATTGATTGCAGAACTTCGACGAACTTGCGATCGCTCTGTCGAAAAATCTTGGTCAAATTGACATTTACGAATCCGCACTCCTGTGATAGTCAATATATAGTCCCTATTTGATGGGAAGAAGGCTCAAGTTTACCTGCCATGCCCTACTACGAAATGCCCATTTGTCTACGTCGTGGAAGACGTTTTCCGGACAACTCCGGTTATCGCAGTGATATTGGTCATCGTAATCGTCCTCTCTCAAGGGCTTTCCACAGTTGATACAGTTTTGGAGGGGGTTCACTGGGGCGACTTGGCAGAACTGGGTATTGAGTTAGTTTTTGCATATCCCAAAGTCGCTATTACATTTACATCTCCTGTAACCACAAGTTGAACGCCGCCGAAAGGTTTCCTTGAACCTCGTGCCTCCTTCATCACTTCGTTCAGCCGAGTGAAGAAATAGTTTTCGACCATGCTGATTTCGTCAATGACGAAGACATCTGTCTTGTTCATCCTGTTCTAAACTTGGTTCCTATGAGCGTCTCTTCTCAATGTATCCAAGTCTTTGTTTACGCCAGGTACTATCCAGCCAGCGTAAAACCTGAATACACGTCAATTACATGTACAGAATCGTGGGGCTTTAGATCATACCAAAGAGTGATGCCATTGACGTTCAAAGCAGCGAGATTTCTCGGCACGCAGATACGAACGTTCTTGTTGCGCGACTTCAGTTCCTTGACTAAGGCCCGCAATATGGTTGACTTGCCGCAGCCGGCGGACCCTGTGTAGAATACATTGTGGTCGGCTACGATAAGAGCAACAACGAGTTGTTGCTCTTTGCTTAGGGGAGACTCAGCTTGGGCGAGTGGATTGATAAGTCCTGCTGGTTCCGTGTGCGTGCTGGCTTCCGCCTCCTGCTCGAGTCTAGCTCCACTGGGGCGTGTCGTGACCCTAGCGGGTGTGAAGATTCATGCCGCGCGGCGTCAGTGGCTACGCGCTTGCTAGGAGGCGAGAATTGCGATACGGACGCGGTTCGTTTAGCCCGAGGCATGTTGGCTCGCACAAAGCAGAGGTCTCGTTCTGCAGGTGTCTGGCATCCCAACAGGGTTCAGACAAGACGCGACGCGACGAGTGATAAACGCTAAACCTCTTCGCAAAGCCCTAATTCCTGGGTTCGTCATCCGTCATCCGCTGCTCACCGTGGCTGTAGCACGACCTGGAACATCACAGTGTTACCATCACAAACGTCGCCATGCGATGGGATAATTCGAGGACTCTGACAGCCAATTTGTGGAAATTTGAATCTCGTGAGATAGTCATACAGTCCACCTGCCTGCCCAAGTATCAGGACTATGACAAGATGCTGTCCTACTCTACGCATGACAGAACTCCTTCCTATCCTCTTGTTCTCCTTACCAACGAAGAATTTATCGGACCGGGGCTCACTCTCAGCGAGCTGCAGCATAAACGGCGTGCTCAAGACTGGACACGCAAGACTTTGGACTCCTTCGATACCTAAGTAGGCGCCTGCCCGCCGTGTCTATTACTCTGGGCTGAATTGTCAGTATTCTAGTCAACGCGACGTTTTTTGAGAGGTGGCTCACTGAGAGGCGGCCAACTCGAGATCGCATCTTCTCGCATCTTGTATTGTTTGAGCTCCAGGATAAGACGGTTGTTCTCTTCATTGAGTTTGCGGTTCTTGTCCTTCTCGATGCGAAGCTCTTCCAAATACCTCTGGAGACGCCTCTCAGGTACTAGCCTAGTCAGCTCGGCCTTTGGCGCAGGTGTGGCATCTGGCTTTTCGTTCAAGATATCTTTGAGACCTTCGATAAGGAATTCGACAGTTACGCCCATCTCGAGAGCACCGTCAATACCCGCTTTGAGATTGTCGAGTGGATCCTGGAATTTGCGCGGAAGACCTCTGGCAGGGTCAAGGTTAGATAGACGGTCACGTAAAGTCTTCTCAAGTTTCTGCAACTCTTTGTAATCTTTCTCTGGTTCATTGGAATGGTTCGCGCGCTTGTATGCCGTGGATAAAAGGCCGTAGGTTGTGCGACATCGCCGATAGTCTGCCCTATCGATAGTTTCCGAAGGTAGGAGTTCTTCCATGTCTACACGATGTCAGTATCGATCTCACTCTCAGATTCTGAATGCATTCTACATACCTTCGATGATCTTGCCAATCTGGCCATGACCGATTTGGGAAGCAGCCATTGCAGGGTATGAATGCGTGTCTATCGCGAGTTGGAGATGGTTGATGAGAGCGATTATTGATTAGTCGAGTTGAATCAACGGTCGGCGCTGCAGTGGTCGGAAAGAATTGGGTTCAAGTAAGCAGTACCTATGGAGGTGAGTGTGTTTGTGCCTGGATAAGTGGGTCATGTGAAAGCAGGCACGGGAAGGAATGAGAACCTGGTACCTTCCGTAGGTGTAAGCGTGACCACTCTTGTTCTAGCTGGCTTGCCTCAATTGTGCGCATATTTCATGTTTACTTCGTATATTCGTATATCAAGCTTTGTTGAGGTCATGCGTGTGAAACCAGTGATGAACAGAACCACTTGGCGGTGGCCCCGGTTCGCGACGCTCTCAGCCGCAGCAACTTCCTCCACTCATAAAAACGAAAGCAAGTGACAACAGCATCTAGGATACAACGAAACGCGATCCTTATATACTTGATCAAAGAATGGGTTGGACACAATCTAGTCATCTAGATAACTCCCGCTATTGCACATAGTTGTAGACTTTTGCCCACAAGCAATAGTCAGTACCGTCTTTGTCTTGTAGAAATCACACTCCGCCCGGATGTCCTTATCCGACCAGAACCACTCATCTCCCTGTCGGATATCTATGAACCTGCTGTAGAGATCCTGATAGAAATGGCGGCCGAGAAAAGCCATCATCTTCGTCGTATCTAGAGTATCTTGAGGCGTGGGAGCCGGGATGGCAGCACCAAAAGTATGTGATGCAGATGGCGCCACCTTAGCTGCCACCTTGGGTGGATGCGCTGGAAGCGCGATGCGAGCGCGACGAATGTTGTCGAAGCCCACTATCTCCAGCGTGTCTAGGACAGTGTCTGAAGCCTGCTTGCTCACGCCATGAGCTTCTAATCGGCAGGAAAGATGCTCATCAACCCATGATGATAATTTGGGCCCTTCGCAGCTCATGTGCGCATCTACTGAAAGTATCTCAATCTGCCCACCTGGCTTGAGCACACGCATGCAGTCAAAGAAAGATCGAGCCCAATCGTCGTTTCGAAGAACAGTCGCGACAGAGCGCGAGATAACGGCGTCGAAGTAGTTATCGGGGAACGGCGTTGGCGATGACAGAGAAGGCACATATAGTGTATGATGGTTTAGAGGCGCAGGGTAGGTGGTAGCTGGCTGGGTTTTCGTGGTAGAGAGTGTATATACGGTCACTGCAGGGTAATGGTGTGCGAGCATCCAGCCATCCGCTGCGGCGGTTAGCATCAATGCGTATCTAGAGCGAGCCGGAACCGGAAGAGAGACATACCCAGAGAACCATGTATTTGGAGTACCCTCCTCTGGTCTGTTGGTTGACTACTACTCAGTAGCTCATGCGCGGGCGACTGTAAGGGTTTGTTCTGCGTCAAGCGTTGATAGGCGGTTAGCGCCCACAGCCGCTGCTCGAACATGATCTCCTGGAAGCTTTCGTCGTCGTCCAAGCCATCCCACTCTTCGCTTAATCGAGCAGACATGATGCGGGTACCGGCATTCTCCATCTTGGCCAGCGCGCGTGTGAAGAGCGTTTGAGCGGGTTTGACACCTTGATCCTGTTCACGACTTTGTCTACTGCCAGTCCGCGAACCACGCTCAACCGGCTCGAAATAAGGGGGTTGGGAGACAGGTTGTAGCCTGGAGGAAGGTTTAGAAGGGCGAGGGTCATCAAAAGCATCGTCCGAGAGGGCGGTCTCGTACCCCGAAGTGCCCGAAAAGACACTGTGATTGGAGTGTGCGATGCTAGATGGGTTGGATGAAGCGCGGGAAATAGTGGAATATTGTGACTTCCTGTCTGCAGTATGTGTAAGCATGCTATTCGTATTGACCGCGGTTCATATGCTCCAGTGGACCAGCCATATGCGGTCATGGTAGTAGAAACCGTGTGTTATCAGGTATCAAAAAGACGATATGCACGTACCTGGTAGACCAACAGGGCTAAGCATCCCTGGTGTTGGAGGCAGCGCACCAGACGGAGGAGGACAAGGTAGCGGGAGTGGAAAGCGTGGCGGCTGGAGTTTTCGGGATGTTTGATCAGAACGCTGTGACTGTGGCCTTCGAGACACTTGGTGTGGTGCATCCAGAGGAGCAGTGGGTGGTGCCGGTCCTTGGTCAAGTCCGAGTTCCAGCTCTGGCTTTATCGCCAGCTCTTTTGGACGTTGTGTCTCCTTACATGTCGACAGTGGAGCAATCTCCTGGATGCCCTTCTTATTGTTCTTGCCGAACCAACCGCCGATACCACTCTTTCCTCCTGATCTGGAGTCTGACGAGCTTGTTGCATCTTGACGCTTGCTGCTGTGTGTGCTCCCGGATGACTGTGAGGTTGCCGAGAAAGACCTTCTGGTCGTATCGTCTTCCTTTGCTCTTCTTGCTTTGCGAGCTCCTACCGTCTCGGCATGTTGTGGAGGAACATCAAATGTTGGAAACATGTCGACTATCTCAATACGGTGCCCTCATCGCCTTCCAGGCGGGGATCTTCGCTCGATAATAGTTCATCGTTTCGGCATGTCACAACACGTACCACCTGTTAGGCCAGCCCGTTCACGGAAAATAGTCTCAATCTCGCCAACTGAGCCGGCTAGCGTTTTTAGCGTGATGATTGCAGTTTGGTGTTGGGTGTTCCAAGTCAGCGGTGGTTGGTGGCCTTACAGACCAGCGACACAGGGACGCCCGGTTCCCGCCGAGAATAGTGCCGAACTTAGTGCAGAAGTCCCCATCGATAACAGCGCAGATGATGATCAGCGCAAGTGACCTTTACCAACCCACACTTTCGGAACAGACAACCCAAACTAGAGGGGTACAGGGTGATGACAGTATCAAGATCTTCCCTCGTTCTGCACATCGCAACAATACGCTCGCGCGAGCATGTCACTCCTTACTGCCTATGCAGCACCGACACGCACGCTCATGAAGACGGCTTCATCACATGTGCGCCACCAACCACTTTTAGCGTCTGCTAGATGACCGCTTACCTTCCCCCTTCATGGAAGCCCCGGGAAGCGGCACATCGACCATTGGATCGAGCACGTCAAAGCCATCGTTGGGACTTCTGCGACTCGTTAGAACTTCTTGGAAATCCCGACAATCAGGTACCTTTCGTTTCTGATGTCCAGTAACCAAGTCCGATTCTTCTACCGATGCGCCATCGGTCTTTGGACCCTTTAGACTTCAACACCGTAACTTCGTAACCACTAAACTCATTTGCGACATGCACCGCACACAACAAGCCTCGGCAATCATGGAATTATCACCGCTGAGATGTTGAAGGAAGCGGTGCATGGCATACATGTACATGGCACACGACGTCACTACTACGTATCTAACGATTGCTTGACTCGTTTTCGCTTCCTGGCTCAGTTGAGGTTATCTAGATACTGTGCTAATGCCAGTGGATTACTCGGTGCGGCCCACAACCCGGAATCCGACGACCACATTTTAGTGTAGGGGACATAGCCAAGGCGGACGGTTCTTCAGTGGCGTATGCGCGGTTGCATCTCACCGAGGGACGGCTTGGATGAGAAGATGAAACAGCAACACACCTAGCCGTTCGACCTGCCATAACGGAGCGAGATTTTTAGGCATATAGTGTCTTCCACATTCGCTTAACGAGAATCCATCTCCGATCACGGAGGATGCCTTATGTGGCTTACCGCGAACTCCTTACGGGATCGTTGCGGGCACCTGCATGACGCGAGCGAGCCTGCTACGCTTTATCCACTGCACTAGGTGTAGTCTCCGTATCTTCCTCTTTGAGCACGGCGAGTATATCTGGGGGTTGATCTCCGTCGTTACCTGGGGTGTCGATGGTCTCGTAGTGCTACACCAATCTATCATCTCAGGTGTCTTTCTTTTGGGTCCTGAAAATGGGTTTCATTGAACGAAACAAAGCTGCTCTCAATGATGTGGTTTCCGCTTCATTTGTGGGCAGGTACTTTCACCTTGATGGTTCCGGGCATGTATGTTGTCCATGGTCTCTCAATGCGTTAGGCAGTACTAACTATCAAAGCCCAACGAAATCAAAAATGCGAGGTTCACGACAGAGCTGCGCGCTGGACTGACGACCTTCTTCACCATGGCATACATTATCGCTGTCAACGTAAGTCACCCACGCTGTCAAAGTGGTACGTGTGCTAACGAAACCACCACTTGTAGGCTTCCGTCCTCACAGACTCCGGTGCGACATGTGTCTGCAACGACCCTGTCGACCCAACATGTATCAACGACGAAGCCTACTCTCTCTGCCTCCTCGAAATCAACCGCGACTTCGTTACTGCTACCGCCGCCATCGCAGCGCTCGGCTCGTTCCTCATGGGCCTTCTTGCAAACCTTCCAGTCGCGCTCGCACCGGCTATGGGCCTTAACGCGTATCTGGCATATCAGATTGTAGGTTTCCACGGCACAGGTCCCATCGACTACCGTGTTGCAATGACCGCTGTTTTCGTCGAAGGCTTCATCTTCGTTGCGCTCTCCCTCGCTGGTATTCGCCAATGGTTGGCCCGCATCATTCCTGCTAGCATCAAAGTCGCATGTGGTGCGGGTATCGGTCTGTTCTTGACATTGATCGGACTTTCATACTCTGCTGGTATCGGTGCCATTACAGGAGCTAAAGCCACACCACTTGACCTTGGAGGCTGCCCCACTGAGTACCTCGACCCGGACACTGGCTCGTGTCTGTCACACAAAGCCACCAATCCTACAATGTGGCTCGGCTTCCTTGTGGGCGGTGTCTTCACTGCCCTACTCATGACATACAAGATCCGTGGTTCAATGATTTTTGGTATCGCACTGGTCTCGATTTTCTGCTGGCCTCGCGATACTTCAATCACCTACTTCCCACGCACAACAGTTGGTGACAGCCGTTTCGAGTTCTTCAAGAACATTGTCGCTTTCCATCCTATCAAGCATACATTGTTGGCACAGGATTGGGATTTGTCCAATGTAGGCGGACAGTTCGCTCTGGCCGTCTTCACTATGCTTTACGTCGACATTTTGGACGCGACGGGTACTTTGTACTCCATGGCTCGCTTCTCAGGCGTTGTCGATCCTGACACGGGTGACTTCCCCCGAAGTACAATTGCCTACTCTGCGGACGCTATCGCCATCTCCATCGGCTCCCTCTTTGGATCTTCGCCTGTGACCGCTTTCGTCGAGTCTGGTGTAAGTACCATATCTGACTGCTTTGAGTTTCCTCCATACTAACATATACAGGCTGGTATCCAGGAAGGCGGTCGCACAGGCCTCACGGCAATCACCACCGGCATCTGCTTCTTCATCTCCCTCTTTTTCGCACCCATTTTCGCCTCCATCCCGCCTTGGGCAACAGGTGGAGCACTCATCTTGGTCGGCTGCATGATGATGCGTGGTGTCCTAGCCATCAACTGGAACTATCCAGGCGATTCCATCCCCGCGTTCGTTACACTCATGTTCATGCCTTTCTCGTACTCAATCGCGTACGGTCTCATTGCTGGAATCATGTGCTACGCTATTATAAACACAACTACATGGGCTCTCGGTGCCATCTCAGGCGGACGTCTACTTCCACCTGACTATGACAACAAGGAGTACTGGAGCTGTAAGTGTACCCATGTTCTGGCCATCTTTTGCACATCATACTAATGAGAGCTTGCTCTAGTCCGATCAGACTCGCCACGCGCTCAGCCTTGGTTCATCCGCGCCATGAAAGGCGACAAGAAGTTCTGGAGACCCCAGGACACCGACTCGTTTGAGTTGGAGTCTACCGAAGCACGCGTCGAAGCACATGCGAAGGCCTAAACGAATGTTTCCATTGCTGCTTCCGTGATAGACCGTTTTCACGCCGATCCTGATCTTACGATACCAAAGCTTAGCTTGATTGCAATTGTAAACTCACTCATAGACTAATTAGACGTCTTTTTGGACACATACTATTGATGATTACGTGCGCGTCATTACTGCCAAATAACTTATGGTACACTGTTCTCGTCTCAATGCAGCTACCCTACTCATAGAATACCAAACATCTAACCTCGATACTCTGCCGTCCAGGCGCATCCTCAGGCGTGTTCGGATCCGCGAAAGCAGTATGTGGTGTTCTGACTGCCACACCCTTCTTGCCGTGAGACATGCCCTCTCCAAAACTATCATAGCACTTGAGCAGAATAACTTCCTCAGGCGTCATATCTTTCTGAAAGTAGAATTTGTGCTGGTTATTCGCTGCCACCGACATGGTCTCGCCCTTGACTTCATAGCCTTCTGTGGAGGTATGGTTGTTTGGGTCGGGAAGGACTTCTTTTCCCCGATCGTCGACGTCCATGGAATCGGCGCGCTTAGGGTATAGGAGGTTTGTAGCAACGAAATCGGATGGTGATGTTGTTCTCCAGTCTATCATGGCAAGGGGATGGTCCGAGGCAGGATTCTCAATGGGTCGCCATACGTTGATGATTTGGTAGCGGCCTTTGACCCATTGGTCGGCTTCTTCAGGTGAGAGATGGCGGCGCACGCGTGCTTCTGCTGCGGCTTCCGTCTGGTCTACATGGACTTGCTGGACTGGTTGCCTAGGAGAGTTCTTGTCTCGTCTCCGGATCGTGTGGTCGAAGATGACAACCTTTTTCACGCCAGGCAGCTTGTTGCGTAGTAAGGCTTCGACTTCAGCGTAGTAGCCTTCTCGCACTGCTGCGTCGTCGGTGAAGGATTTCTCTTTGGCGGGATATGAGTAGACGGCAAAGCCGGAGTTGTCGGTGTTGAATTCATGTTCGTGGCCTCGTAGGTTGTGGACGGATCGCTCGTGCCATTTGTGCGAGAAACTGGTGCCGGGGCCGTCTACCTTGGCCCAAGGCTTTCCAGAATAGGAGTCGGTGTCGATATGGGAGAAGCTTGCTGTAGTCATTTTGATTGTCTGAGCTTCAGACTGGAGGAATCGGATTTGCGCGTGGCTTCCCAAATATGGGTTGTAGGAAGCCGTCTGATGTAGCTTTGGAAAGTGGTGGCTGTAGCTGGTTCGGGCTGCTCTTGTGAAAGTCGTAAGTCTTGTGGCAACGCTCATAAGAGTGGTTCTATCGTGATCAAATGGAAAGGGTACCTAATCAAAAAGCAACATGGAACTGATGCTGTTTATGTACGCTCCACTGCTTAGAAATGATACATGACGCCATACTGAAGTTTGGCCGATGTGCTCATAAATTAACCAATCAGATTCCTCCTTCATGCCGACCATGAAATCGTGGTGAGCAGTCGCGTGCTTTGGTGGCGAAGACGATGCTACGTAATAGGCTACATCCAGACTGTGCGGACTTTTCTTATACCCGATTGGCTGAAGGCGACTTCCCCGCAACCCTCAGTTCGGCTTCAACATGTGTGCCGTCACTGTCCGAAGAACTTCCGTCTTTCTTTCACACTATGCCACGACACGCCGTCAGCGACGATGAAGAACCACTTGAGGACAGAACGGCTGCTCTTACGCTCAAGAACAAGAAGACGGAGCGCATGAAGCGCAAGAATGCGACCAGACAACAGAAACGCGACGCCATCGTAAACATCACAAAGTTGCCCACCGAGCTCATCCTCGAAACCCTTAAATATCTCCGTCCCCATGATATCTTTGAATTCAGCTTCGTCAATCGCCGCTTTCACAGTCTCGTCGAAGCCAACGCGAACGTCATTGGCGACGCCATCATCGCACGCCGCTACAACATCCTCATCAAATGCCTCCCCACCCCCCGACTCCTCGCCGACGTCGACGCCCCGATACAAACCCTCCTGATTGACCCCGCGCGTCAAAAGCAACTCAGCATACACAACCGTCCATACCAACACATACAATCGCCAGATCCACACCAACTGTGCACATGTCTAACCTGCATCCTAACGTGGAATAATCTGGGATTGGTCCTAGACTTTGCACATTGGCAGAACCACCTCGACACCGGAACTCCGATCCCCATAATACCGCGTGGACAGTCACCGGAGTGGAACCAAGAGCTCGTAGCGCGCAACGCACGTATAGCCCGCAAAGCGGTAGACAACTCGCTATGGCACGCTGCAATCCTAGAGCGACACCTGGAAAGTACCACGCGCGCTATACGGCGGCACTCGAAGAACAGGGGGAATAAACGTGTTCACGTGGAAATGACGGAGGCGGAGGCTGTGGAGGAGACGGATGCGTTTTTGGCGAAACACGGGCCGCCGAGTTTGGAATTTCCGTACCAGCGGGATGAGTATTATATGCTGTAAGTCATTTACCACCTATATCATATGTTCACTTGGGCGCGAGTTTTGTTGACAAGATGCCAGGGAAGCATACCTACCCAACCGGTGGTGGAGGAAGCAAGAATCGTATTGGTTCTATACAATCAATGGGCAACACGAACGCGATCTGGAACTTGTTCAACGTTTCGCGAGACGGTAACGCAATACATCAGGTTCTTCGAGCGCAGCACAATACTCGCGACGGTATCATGGAAGACCTTGAGACTCAACGTGTCATGGAGTGCTATGCGAAGAGATGAGTATTCGTATACAGAAGCAGTTCGCTAAAGCGCAGACAACGAATGAACCGAGTTCAAGAGACAACGCCTAACCCAACCGTAATCCCAATGCAAGGTGATCTAACAGCTCGAAAGCAAAAGAAGCGCTCATATGCAGAAACAATGCAACGTTGCTGTCCTATCCACAGTTTACCTCTAGTTCAGCCGCTCCGGCCCACCACTAAAGCTATACCCACTTCCACTGTGACTCGGCGCTCTGTCCATACCCATGCTACCAAGAGGCCCCGCACCAGCCTCTCTTCTAAATTCTTCATATCCACCCGGACTCAACGCGTCCACGCCGGCAGCTATACTTGCACTGCTGTCTCTATACTCTGCATACGGAGGCACAGCCCCCCTGCCACCGCCACCATATGTTCCGTTCCTATCCTCACCCCAACTCAGCGGGCGGCCTGGGTGCCTACCCTCATCCGTTTCTGTGCTGTGTAGCAACGCATATTCGTCTTCTTCTTGGTTTCCGCCGCGGTCGGTACGGCGATCGAGCGAGTCTGATGAGTCGCGGCCGTTTGCGGTTTCTATCTCTGTCGACCAGGCTGCGTCTTTGGGGTTGTTGTAGGCGGAGTCGCCCGAGGCGTAGTGTGTGTTTTCTGAGGAGGATTGGTAGGGCATGACGCCTTCGCGGAGGTATTTGTGGAGGTAGTAGCCGGATACGCCGGTGGTGATGGCGAAGAAGAGGCTGCGGAAGGGTCAGTAGACGTTCTTGTTCATTTGATACCCGAGTTGCAAGGGGTGCTTACAAGACCATGACACCGACGCCTACAGCGGCCTTGCTGACCTTGCATTTGGCCTCATCTCCGTATAAAAATGTTGTGCAGTTGCGGTCGTCATCTGCAATCTTCTCCTTCTTGGCTCCCTCTTTGATACCGTGGGCATTCCACATGGCCACCGAGATGAAGGCTGCGAACCACAGGATAGTGTATAAAGCGTCGACGGCGAGGAAAGCGTAGGCGGAGGCGAAGCGTTGGGCGCGCGACCACATGGGTACCATTGTGAGGTAGATTATGGCGGGAATGGAGACGAAGCACTGCGAGCAACCTTTTGTCAGCCATGTTCACGTTGAGGTAAGAGACCATCTTGAAGGCGATGCCGTATAGAAAGAACAGAGTGCAACTTACCATAGCAAAGAAATACTTTGTAGGTCCTTCAACGGGGCCATCCTTGGTCATAACAGCGATCGTAAGACACGCCGCTATGAAGACGAAGATGGCCTGGAAAACATGTGCCACCACCTTGCACTTCTGGATATATGACTGCGGTATCCGCATGTTGTGTGGATGTGTTTATCTCCCCAATCTCAAAGTCGTAGTATGCGTGGAAGGGCGCGGAAAGGCCTGAAGGGTGAGCGTAAACAGACAGCTCACTCAGCCCTGCGGATACGTCAATACGGGTAGCCTCCGATGCTACCGAGTCTGCTCTCTGCGTCACGTAACCGCTGAACAACAAACAACGTCTTGGATTCGTGTGCGTAAAGAGATGCGAAAACAGGACCGCGAAAGAATGTCGTAGTCTCCTCGAACAACAATGGAAAGGCGAAGCGTCAATGTCAGACACCGTTCGAGTCTCAGCCTCACTGCTTGGTGGATCCCGCAAGCCTGCCAAACTGCCCAGTCGCGTCCCCGCCGCGCAGCCCGCTTCTTCGCTTCTGCAGGGTTTGTGCCTAACCCGGCAACCAGACTGTAGCGTCGCTGGTGGATATTAATAGAGGGCGAGAACGGGTACCGAGCAAGTTAGGCGGTTTAAGGGCTAGGGATGGGCGTTCCTGGTTGAACCGTTTGGCGTTGGCGTTGGTCGCTGGTTGCTACGGGTGAGGGCGATGACGTGGGCTTCCGGCGAATCTCTTGTGCATGCACTGCCGTACTCGAACAAACCTGCGGACTCGTTTCTTGCGTGTTTTTGTGCATTTCACATAGGTACATTCACGCTTGCGCATTCCTTGATCGATGAATATGCCTTGCCTAGACACCTGACCTCGTGTTCGTTCAGCTTTGCAGCTCACAGCCTCCGCCTAGGCATCGCACCACAGCTCGAAAACCGCGCCACCATAGGATTCTTCACCGGTACAATGCTGATGCTTCAACGGGTTTCCACTCTCTTTGCGCACAGGTTTCTTTCGCCTAACGCGTGATACATAGCCTACTTTGTCACCATGATCCATTTGTCACGTTGACAGCAACAGGATCTCAAGACCAGTTGGCATGCTCTTCAACCCAGTTATCCTTCTCCAAACCGCCATCAAGTAGGTATGCCTGAGCAGTCGCATTGCCCCTCCACTGCCATTCCAGGTACGCGACAGCCGCTTTGCCCTGTTTTCCACCATTCGTAGCTTCAAAGGTGCCGCCGTGGCCAGTATCGAGGTTGGCCCTCAACTTTGGAGTTCCCGGGTTCAGGAGTGCATAATCCTTCGCCGACTATCAAGAATTAGCATTGATCGAGACCGGGATCTGTCTGGTCTTCAAGGTAGACTCACGGTGGTATAACCCATATCTTTCGGTCCTCCAATCAAGTACACCATAGGTACCTTGAGCTCTTTAAGTAGGTACCTCCTGTCATCCTGGAAGATGGCAATGTTGAAGAGCATAATTCTCTTGACTCTGTCATCGTGGTACGCGGTCGACATGGACTCGAGACCTCCACAGCTATGGCCCGCGGTCGTAACTTTGGTCAAGTCGACATTTCCGTATTTCTTTGCTTTGCCGGCGAATGCCCAGTCAAGAGAGTCGCGCATATCTTGTACTTTGGACTGTTGACCGGCTTGGAATCCAGAGCCGTCGGGTGTGCCGTCTGCAGCGATAACGTATCCATAGCTGGCGATCTCTACCAGCAGCCGCTCGTAGATGCCGGCGTTGAGGCCGCATCCACCGTTACCCCATGCGATGAAAGGGAGGCTAAGATTGCCAGTCGGAGGGGTCTTGGGTGCGAATATGGTGTGTCTCGGTAACGTAGAGTCAGTCAACATCTGCGCTGGGTAGGGCCCCGAACCAGACGTTTTCGCGCCGTTTCCTTTGGGGGTTTCGGGGCCAGTTCCGCCTGCGCCAGCATATTTAGGCAGCTCAGAAAGCGATATGCTGAAGATGCCGCCTGCGAAATCGCCATCACCTTTGGCTGGAAAGTTTCCAGGTGCGGGCGTGAACGTCTGTGCCAAAGCGACATTCAGGACGCTGGGCACAAGGCCAAACAGCGAGAGCAGAGCGGAATTCAGCATGTCGGCAACAGGTCTAGGTTCGGTTAAGGAATCGTGGTCGCTATACCAGCGACAGCACTTTCCATACGCCCATCTTATATATGAGGGTCTAGCGGTACATATACGTATGGACAATGTTATTTCTTTGGGCAAAGCCCATTCTGTCAGGTTTGCCGCACGGTTGTCGATCTGACCCATTGACCATGCTCGAATAGATGGGGAAGACCGCCAAGGCGACCGAAGTAGATTAATGGTTGATTGGCAAGATGCTGATTGAGGAGAAAACCTGGGGAAATCAAATGCATGTTAGTGGGGACCACAAGTCTCGGATGATACTTCGGTAAATAACCTGGTGTTGAGTAGAGCCGCGGTAAGCGTTTCGTTAGTTGCTCAATATAGCCGCTGGGAACACGGATTTTCGCACGAGATCAGCACTCAAAGCTGCGGTCAGGTTCTCTAATTGTCATTTGCGAAAGAATCGCGGCTTTGGCCAGGGTGTAACGAACAACAGCGTAGAAGTACAAAAGGACCATAGCAAAGAGAGGGAATGCGCTCTTCGCGAAGCAAGGTATCCCTCCACGTAGAATATTATGTATGAGCCCAGACGACCTACTGTTCCATGAACGGAGCAGCGTAGAACAGTAGTCTGGTCTGGTATCACTGCCATCGGCAAAAAGGTGCGCGTGTCCTGCTCGACGTTTCAATTCGGACCCGATGGCAGATTTTGTACACGAACATGGTCAACTGTCTCCTTCCGAAGAGCCGACGATTGCTCTATAAACTGAGTGGAAGAAGCTCAGCTTGCACGATGACTGGTAGCGTTTCTCTTGGCAATTATATAGAGGGTGCGACAATGGAAAATCGACGCGTCCTTCAGCCCCATGCCGTATATGCAATGCTCTCGAACGCGCTGCATTCAAGACGCTCCGCGAATCCAACCGACGTGTCGCGCTTCCGCATGAGATTCATTAAGCGCAGGCAATGATAGGAAGCTGGTCTTTGTACTAATAGACGCAAGCTAACAGTGGTGCGACCGCTTCCTTCCGAGGGATATGCTCGGGGGATGTGAACAACGCGTATTTCGTTCAATGGTGCCTTTATGAAACGTGGTAGCCAATCGCAACTCGCGCGCGCGCTGAGAGATTGTCATCGAGGAGCGTGATGACTGAACGGCCGAGATGCCACGATTCCGTCTCCGCTGTCGTGCCTGTGGCGCCTTTGATGCGATGCCAATCATATCGTAGCTCTGCCCATCGCATGCATCAGTGTGCTCGGAACATGTAATAGATATCACCAAAAGGAAGTACGGCTGTACGCTGTGAGACACAGGTTGGGTGGGTGAGGAAGACGTACGGATCGCGTGCGCCCCATTGAAGCTAAACCATCGCTTAAGCAGGCCTCGGCTGATCGGCAGGATGCATGGCACGAGCTCAACCTTCACATGCCTTCGTCGACCGCATCACAATGAAGCCATTTCGATGTTTGCCAGACACCATCGACCATCTGTAACACCATCGCCACAAGGCTCGCCGGGGCGCCTGATGCGCTTCGGTAACCACTTGGCAGCTCGCGAACCCGAAGAAGCAGCCGCTCGCGTATGGTCGTCTATACTAATCAGAGTCGCCCATGTCGGCCTCCCACTGTTTTGTAATCACCAGGTTACAATGGAAAAAGCTGGTTCCCTTTAAAAACAGCGCTATGACATTGTCCTCTGCGGACAAGATGTACTCGGACTTAATTTGCGTAGCTTCAGCGAGGGAGTCGTAAAGCCACCGGCTATGATGGTTTCGAAGGTTTGATTAGGCATTTTTTTCTCCAGACTTCTCCTGGGCGTGCTCACCCCACGCTTACTGACCTCTCTGCATAGCTAATACCTCGCTACACTGTTGTTGCCAACGGGCAGTGGAACCATATGCATTCGCAGTTCCGCCATACCATTCCCTCCGAACGCTTCCCTGTCGAAAAGGGCCGATACGTGCTGTACATCAACTACGTATGTCCCTGGGCACACCGAACCACCATCGTACACGCTTTGAAGGGGCTAGAAGATGTTATAGACGTAGTGGAGGTGGATGCGAGGGATGCATCGCATGGCTGGTTCTTCTCTGGGCGTAGCGGGCCCAAGCGAGACCCTGTGTCCGGCGCGAGGTGTCTAAAAGAGATCTATCTGAAGGCAGATCCAAGCTACAACGGGAGAATCACCATCCCTTTGCTGTGGGATCAACATCATGGTAGCCATACCTGAAGATCGTAACAATAGTTCGTGATTTGACAGCATTTAGGTACCGCGGTCAACAACGAAAGCGCAGACATCATCCGCATGCTGTTTGATGCCTTCGACCCTCTTCTTCCTCCAGAGCGTCGCGAGGTCAACAAGGGAGTGGCTGCCTTCAGACCCCCGCATATCCGGAAAGAAATGGATTCATTTCTCTCTTGGGTATTCGACACAGTGAATAACGGCGTGTACAAGGTCGGCTTCGCGACATCGCAGGCATCCTATGACGAACATGTCAGCAAGCTGTTCCAGTCGCTGGATCGCCTTGAGGAGCACCTTTCGCAGCCCAAGCACTACCCATACCTTTTTGGACAACATATCACCGAGGCTGACGTTCGGCTGTACACAACGCTCGTTCGCTTCGACGTGGCGTACTACCCCTTCTTCAAATGCAATCTGAAGATGATACGCTCAGACTATCCGCGCCTTCACGCGTGGTTGAGACGCCTCTATTGGAGTGATGGGCCCGAAACAAATGGTGGCGCTTTTCGGACAACCACCCATTTCGATTTGGTATGAGGAGAGGTCCAAAATACCGCGGGATCATCGCTAACTTCATCAGATCAAGGAAGGATACGCAGCTGTGACTGCTAGTAGAGGCGTTGTACCGATGTGCCCGACGCCTCCGATCATGCCCTTGTAAAGACCACTACCTTTGTAATGGCAGCGCTTTTTTTTTTTTTCACTTTGCAGATCACCTACATGGTATTCTGACTGCATCGACACGACACAGTCTATGTTTGTCCTGCAGCTTTTATTATCAGCTCGACCTGAGCAGGATCCTTACGACTACATACCCATTATGCTATCTTTCCCAGCTTACGCTGAACTGTCCTCTGTCTTGCGCGAGACCTGTCATTTACAAATAATCTGCTAGTCTCTGACGTCTGCAATATCTTTCATTCTGCTAGCTTACATACACGTCCAAAATTCGAATCTTTGATAAACACCCAGGCGCCCACGTTGCAGCGAAAGTGCGAAAAACGAGAGTAAGTAGGCTTAAGGGATACATTGACGGTTTTGTAGAACATTTGCTAGGCAGAATGACCCTGAAGAACTCCACGCTGTTGCGATTGCTGTTTGTGCCCGGTTCCGGTCTGTTGTCTTGTATAGCGCATTTGCGCTTCAGGAGTTGTCGTCCGCTATTGTCACTGGCGGATCATGCTCATCGCGACGCAAAGCTTCAGGCAGTTCTGTGTCGTCGGCTTCGAAGTTACGACATCTGATAGCATTTGCCTGGTCGTATATGCGTCATCTTGGCCTCGTCGTGGTGCCATCCCCCCCACGTTGATGCGCTTTCGTAGGCGAAGGCGATCGCCACTAGGGCTACGCTCAGCTCGCCTTTTGAGCGTCGATTCACACTCAGACCCCGTCGTACTAGAAGAGAGGTAGTACGCCTCAGGATTACACGGCATAGCATGCTCCCTGTCCTTCTAGGTAAGCGATTTGCCTCCGCATGGCCTCCTTTTCCTCTGTTGGTATGCGAGGATGGTCAATGAAGACGAGCGGGAACTCGACGGACGGCTGACAGCACTGCATTGTAGCGGGACGTGGTGCGTGATGCGAAAGGGGAACGGGACGAAACTGAAGAATGTCACGAACCGCAGAAATGGTGAGGTATGTGAGGCTCGCGGGAACGGGAAAAGTACGATGTGTCGTGTTGCAGCTAAAAACATTGCCTTAGGACCAAGTTTTGGGATCACTTCCAAGTCAAGAAAGCGCTGCCATGAGCTTGCCGCTTACGAGTGCCTAGCGACCGTGTGCTGAGCTAGCTGCCTCGTTTTTGAAGGCATCGCGCCTTCTACACTGAATCATTCGAACCCTCACCAACTACTTCAACTCACAGCGAGCCCTAAAGCGCAAACCAGTCAATATCCCCAAGATCCACCTCTTCTGCCTTCTTTGGTTTCTACATCCGTGCCCGCATTGCCACTATCTCTGGATGTTCCGGTGGCGCGACTTTGGGCCCCGAATCTGCCGGCCTCCAGCACTTTCCTGTTGGATGTCCGTGAAACTTGTAGCGGTTGTTGAGCATGAAGTCGTCCCAGATATCTTAGTAGCGCACTCCTCTGGGGAACGTCTTTATCTGTTCGTGGACGTGGTGCAAAAATTGCTTGTCTGTTCTGGACGGAACAGAGTTAAAGACATCGGGATAAGTGCTCAACGCGATATGAAAGGCATGAAGACGTTCCAGGCTGGAATTAGGCACGTTCTCCACCGCCTTGAAGACGCCATGAAACAAGCTCATATCAGGGTCTGTCTGCACATCCAGATGCTCTGCTAATGCATATATGATGGCGTCGCGAAAGTCGGCGCACCGCTTGCGGCTCATCTCTACGCCGAAACGGTAGGCAGCCGGCATTGTTTTGGTGTCAAGATTTCTTTGAGTGTCATCTGCTTGTATTGTGGCAATTTTACCAGTGTCACACCAATGCTCATATACAGATTCGACCGAGAGAGGCTGCGATAGTTCACTTGCCGGGACTCGGATCACTGGGAAGTACTCTCCGGGCTCGCGGTGTCGGTCGGGACCGCGCTATTCTACTGATTGCTCACAGAACTCCTGTGTATTTGCATCTTCCTCTTGATAGCAATGCCATGGGTAGTATAGTTCTCGATCGACTACTATGGTGTTGTCTGATGGGCATTTGATGCCGGCCATGGATGGGTGTGTGTTTGTGTTTTCCATGTTGAGTAAAGAATTGATTGCAGCCTTGCAAGAGTTTGGAGGGAATTATATATACTCTCACGTTTGCTGAAACTCTTACTCACACTAGGCGCTGTACCCAATCAACTGCGTCGTAGTAAGCGACGGCTGTGAGATCCATGGATTGGTACGATTGTTGCAAGTACGCTACCATAATTACAGTTTCGAGATTCACAATTAAAGAGATTTGGATGAATTAACATAGTGATAAGAACACAAAATTATCACAAGAGATACTACTGGCCAAGCCTGTCTGATTCTCCACGAGCGCGAGACGAAACAGTTACCTCGGTTCTCTTTGTTATAGCAGCGACATCGCCCATTATGAATTCCTCACTTTCCCTCTCAAAAGGCCCAGTGACGTGCGTTGCTTGATGAACACCGCTCCCAAGTGGAATAGAACCTTGCCTGGTACTACGCCTCGACTTTAGGGCGTACAAAGACTTCGATCTTGTCGCCGAGTTACCATATGAGCTCTTTTGTGTCTTCTCAACAAATGATTTGAAGAGAGGTGCTAGTGTTGGTACCGACGCGACGATGATACCCAAGTTGTTCTCGACAGTCGACCACATAATGAGGCTGCTTGAATCGAGGTAGTTGGCGAGATTTCGAACGGTCCGGATGCGTAGGATTTGGATGATCGTGATGAATGTGCCTAAGGCGAGGAGGCACAGCAGGGCGACTTTCTTCCGCTTCTGGAGGTGGCTTTTGAGGAGGACGGGGAAGGGTAGGAACATGCTATTGAAATAAGCTTTTGCTGACAGTTGCGAAGGAGGTACTTACACCACCACGTCGAAGACGATGGTTAAAGATGCCATGCTGGTATAGAAAGGGACGGCCGGCAGGCACTGGCCCCAGGTGATGGAAGGGTCCCATTGTTTTGCGGCCGGCTGGCAAAGGTTGGTTTGAACAACCAGAAAGCAGAGGTGAAAGAGTATGCATGCGACTATTACGGTGATGGTAGCGTTGCGCGACGCGCCCTTTGGCATGATACGTAGATAGGTCAACAGTAGACTGAGTTTGAAGCCCAGTATACTTGTTATGTAGCTATCGCGGATGTCAGTCGAATAATTCATGATCGAATGACAAGTCTCGCCTCACAATGGTGCACCCATGTACTGTATCTAGTCTGGTCAGGATCCAAATGTGTTCACTTGGCTGGATGAGACTTACAAGTCCGAAGTTGAAGAGGTTTTCATCGGGCATGTCTCTGAGATGCTTGAGTCCAAGTCCCCATTTGGTTTCTGGTATTGCGCCGTCAGTCTTGATGTCACAGAGATTGTGTAGCCAACGTACGGATGATAGTCACAACAGCGAAGCCACAAGATGCTATCTGCGCGACTGTCAGTCCCACAACTGCAGCAGAGAGCCGAATTGCTCACCCAAGTCACAACTAGTATCCAGTCATCTAGCGATGATAGATGCGTTAGCTATGTGTCGAGGAAAAACTCTGTGCCATGGTACTTACCAGCTCCAATGGCCTTGGTTATGCAGCCGCGCACGTAGAAACGAAGGGTCAGGACCAACAGTGACACTGCTGTGAAAACGATTGCGATAGCGGTAATTTGCGGCCCCTCATTGGCGACATCGTCCGGAGTATTGTAGGTCCAACCCATCGCCGTGGCTTGTTCACAGCGGTTTCGTTCAAAATAGTGGTTGAATAGACTGTTCACTTCGCTCTTATGAGAGAACACATCAAAACACTAGGCATGGCGATTCAGCGTCTACACAGTTCCGACCGTTCCCAGCGTATTGGGTGTCCAAGAGGACGAAACCGCGTAGGATTCAGCGCGGCCTTTACGCGGTCTATTATGTCCCCGTCAGGAAAGCATACCTTGATCGATAGCAAAGGAGTGTCTCATACGAGGTGAAACCTGTAAATATTCCCAGTATTGCCCGAAGTTATAGTAGCCTAATAGCTAACGCACATGGTTGCAATGCAGCCCAAGTGTTGGCCCAGGCAGAAGACCTTCTTCTTGAAGCTAGACCGAACGATACCAAGGTATATTGGTAACGGTAACGGGAAACGGGTTCGGCACTGCTCGGTGAGATATCTCCTAATTTTAAGGGTCTAGAAAGTCGAGATGGGACGATTACATCTCGCCTGGAGAGCCGCCGACCCGCCCTCGCGGTGGACGTGCTCGGTTGCATCGGAGGTTTCTCAATGCAGCAAAGCCGTGCGCGATCCCTGTTGATAGATGCCGAATGTCCAGTACAAGCCCCAGCTTCCAATTGACGGCAAACTCGCCCTCCCGTACCAGCAGCGTGACGCCGGCAATACGACAGCCATCCATCAATCGCGTATTCATGATGAGGCGCGCTCTCCTCCAACGACCTGTGGCCCTTTGCGTATCTCCGCCAGAGGTCTTTTTCGAGTAGACTTTAGATCCAAGGAAATCGGCGCCACGGCCACAAAACGGGGTCGCGGTATCATCCCGGGACGGTCCACCCCACCGGACACTAAATTTGTAGTCCCACCACAACTGCTCTAGCTTGGTCGCCACCGTCAAGCGCGGCGCATGCAGGGAGCCTGAATTTCTGTTTATATTAATCTGTACGTCTGGGAGATTGACATTTTCCAGGTCGCAGAACTTTATCTTTTTCTATGCCCTGGAAATGCGTTCCTACATCCCAGTCCTCGCGCTTCTTGGCGTCGTTTCTGCTAACCCAACCCCCAATCAATGCAAATCATTCCCAGGAGACAAATCATGGCCTTCGCAAGCAGAGTGGAACAGCTTGAACAAGACTGTAGGCGGACGTCTAGTGGCAACCGTACCACTCGGAGCCCCCTGCCACGTTCCGACTTTCGACGATGCGACTTGTGAAAGTCTGAAGAAGGATTGGCAGTTTGAGAAGATTCAGTATGTTCCACACATGTGCTTTGAAGATGTCACTCTAACGTTAAGTCAGTTATGAATCGTCTTCATCTGTAATGGCACCTTTCTTCGCCAACCAGAGCTGCGATCCCTTCCAGCCTCGAGACCGCCCATGTGAGCTCGGGAACTACGTCCGTTACGCTGTGGATGCGTCCGGACCTGCAGACGTCCAGCGGGCGATCGCATTTGCTGCGTCCAAGAACATCCGTCTCGTCATCCGCAACACGGGCCATGATTATCTCGGTCGTTCCACAGGCGCGGGCTCACTAGCGGTGTGGACACACCATCTCAAGGATATTACCCATGTTCCGACGTTCAAAGGTTCAGAATACAATGGCCCGGCTTTTAAAATTGGTGCCGGCGTTCAAGGTTTCGAACTAATGGCTGCTTCCCGAGACAAAGGCTTGGTCGTGGTTGGAGGCGAGTGCCCTACTGTTGGCATCGCTGGCGGTTACACACAAGGTGGTGGGCATTCGGCTATCAGTACTAGCTTCGGCCTCGCTGCCGACAACGTACTGAATTGGGAAGTCGTAACGGCAAGCGGAAAGCTTGTCAATGCGGATACGAAAGAAAACGCGGATCTGTACTGGGCTCTCAACGGCGGCGGTGGCAGCACCTACGGTGTTGTGGTTGGGATGACAGTCAAAGCGCACAAGGAAGCTGTTTTCGGTGGCGCTTCACTGTCGTTCTTCACAACAGATAACGACCAGGACGTGTTTTATGACGCTATCCAAGCGTTCCACGAGGAGCTACCTGCCATGGTAGATGCCGGAGCAATGGTGGTCCATTACTTCACGTCCTCGTTTTTCATGATCTCCCCGCTTAACGCCTACAACAAGACGGAAACCGAAGTCAAGGCCATGCTTGCGCCTTTCGTTGCTAGGCTGGACTCCAAAGGCGTCAAGTACACCGCTGAATATAGCGAATTTGACACGTACTATGAACACTACGACAAGTACTTCGGCCCCCTTCCTCTCGGCAACATCCAGGTCGGCATCGCCCAGTACGGTACTCGCTTGATCCCACGAAGTGTGGTGGGCAACATCTCCGAAACCTGGAAGGCTGTCGTAGAAAAGGGCGTGACCTGGATCGGAGTCGGAACAGATGTGAAGTCCTTTGGTTCGGAGAAGACAACGTCAGTCCACCCAGCCTGGCGCAAGGCAATAGTGCACGCGACTTTGACACTTCCATGGAACTTCACAGCTCCGTGGTCGGAGGCGTTCGCAACTCAGGACAAGATGACAAAAGAGATCATTCCTCTTGTTGAGGCTGCAACACCTGGTAGCGGATCGTACGTGAATGAGGCCGATTTCCGTCAACCGAATTTCCAGGATACGTTCTGGGGCCAGAACTACGCCAGGTTGTTGACGATCAAGAAGAAATGGGATCCTTCAAGTCTATTCTACGCCACTGTCGGCGTTGGCAGCGAAGCCTGGACTGTTCGGACTGACGGTCGCATGTGCCGCGCCTAGTAGCTAGTTCCTGTCCTTTGTCAATATGAAAAACTGAACACAAGTCGCGTTGTCCATCTGATACCAACCTTTAACTGATGAACGGGTCATCATCGATCTCGCGTGTGGAACCACCGTCGTCGGCTCAAGCAATCCGCCTTGCATCACGATGGATCGAATGACTCAACAGCCGTTATGACAGAAGTCGTCTCCAGAACGCTGGTAGTACGCGTTTGCAATTGGAAAACATGGAAAGGCCGTAGCGCGTTCTGAACGCGTCCAATTCAGGTTCTCGAGTGGGGAAGCTAGCGTCAATGACGTACACCAGGGGATACCCTGCAGCCGCCGCCACAACTCTGAGAAAACCAACTAACAATATGCCTCCGAAAAAGTTAAACAAAGATGGGGGTAAGAAAGATGCAGAGAACACAGAGTCGAACAAGCCCGCCGTTTCCGAAGAGGAGGTGCGGCAAGAATCTGGGAAAGCCGCCAATGCTGCCCTCGCCGCGCAAAAGAAAGCCAAAGAATTGAAGGATGCAGCAGCTGCCGCCAGCGACCCAGACGAACAGGAGAGGCTGACAGAAGAAGCTACAAATGCACACATCGAGGCTGAGTCCTTTGGAAAGACTGCAAAATATCTTCGTTCGGGCGCTTTTCAGGGCATGGCGATGGGTACAGGCCTTGGTGTCGCGCCTGGTGCCACTTTAGGCGCAATAACCGGGACTTTGGTTGGTGGCATCTCTTCAACTCTGCTTGGTGGGATAGGTGCTGGTGTAGGTGGAGCGACAGGTGCGCTTCATGGTCCATGGGTAAACATGGGCAAAGTAGCAGGGAAGGGAATGAAGAAGCTCACTAGTTTCCTCCCGCAATGGGCAGCGAGCGAAGAGCAGAAGAAGACGCTGGAGAAGATGATGGGACAAGCCAATGAAGAAGAGATGCCTGGGACCGAAGAGCTTGAGAAGTTCAAGAGTGAGGGAGGTGGAGGTCAGGCAGATGAAGGTTGGATGGAGAGTGCGAAGGGCATGTTGCCAGATCAGAAAGAGGTTTCAGACGCCGCGAAGGCTGGTGCGCAAGCAACGGGCGGAGATTCGGACTCGAAGCCCAGCGCGAATCAGCCTGAAGAGCCTTCAAGTGGAGATCCAGCGCAAAAGAGCGACGCTCAAGGTCGCAAGAAGCCACGGAAGCTGAACGCAAAGCAAGATGATAGCGAACCACAATCAGCCCAGACAGACAGTATGCGCAATGATGCCGCTGGAGCATCTAACCCAAGCGAGAAATCCGATGCACAAAACGGGGAGATTCTGGACGACCGAGAAAGGAAACTCGACCAACGGGCAAGTGAACTTGATCAACGACAGGCAGAGCTAGACGAAAGAGAGAAGGCTTTGGCTCAGCGTGAGAAGGAACTGGATTCAAAGCCTGATGGTGATGCCGCAGAGTCTACGACAGCGCCGAAACCCAAAGGTCAACCGCGCAAGCTCGCAAGTAGATCGTAGACCTTTAGGCTATGCTAGACAAAGATCCGAGCTTTAAGTTATTCCATTCACCGCATGGCATTCTGGCATTCGATTTGTCGCTGCTACGACTGGTTCGTTAGGGTTATAGTGATGTTAGCAAGTTTACGATTGGCTCGCACGAGACGCTTCAACCACGGGCGCCATTATGCGAGAACAAAAGTCTTTCGGTCACGTACCGCTATAATATTTGCATAAAATCTTTCTTGTATCTTTTGGCATCCCAACGCCTCTCATTTCATCTTCCAAACACCCTCAAGCTTTCCAGAACTACACGCAACAACAATGTCGCAACCGCACTCTTCCGATCATGATACGTTCAAGTTTCTCGACCTTCCAGCCGAACTCCGGCTGATGGTATACGAGCACGTTCCGAACGAAGTCGTCCGGCACGAATTTCGAGAGGTTCGTACTACAAAAAAGCCCGGCTTGTCTCTTCAGATCGTTCAAGTGGGAATCGCTATCCTCAGTACGTGTCGGCAAATACACATGGAGGTCATCGAGATTATAAAGAGGAAACAAGCACTCGCAGCCTTAATACCCATAAGCATTGCGACCAAAAGATGGGACGAGCGCAGTATCACAATCCTATACAGCTTTTACCAGAAAATATACAATGCACGCTGGAATTCGACCGGATCAAATGCAATTTATCCAAAACCGAGATTACCTGGTAGCAACCTTCTGTTGTCTGCCTTCAACAGACTGATACGAGCATTGCCAGATGTTGAGTTTGTTCTCGATTTTCCTCATATGGATTTGTATGCCAGAGAAATACTATTAGAAATATCCCGTTACAGTTGTTTCAACTTCCAAACTACCATCCGTGTACCGCCTGGTTCGATTTCAAGGAAAGACTTTGATGCTTTCCAAGCCATCCCAGGCATGATTATCAAATGGGAGGAACGCAAATACTGACTCGTGCATCAGAGGTGGCGTGGAAGAGTACTAGTTGCACGCTTGGGGTAATGGGTTGGAGAAGTTGCAATTCATTTGGAGATTGCTAGTCTACCTGCAGGCTCTTGTATGCTCCACAGCTCATAGCATTCGCCTTATCGCCTCATACTAATAGCTTGTCTTTTAGTATTCGGCCTCGTGCGGTCCTGATCCGAGTCGACGGACGATCGCGACTGTACCGTGCGAGCATCGCTGCTACCTTCTCACCTGCTGGCAACCACGACAACACCCCGACCCTCGTTTCCACTCTTACTTTGCGGAAGCTGCATGCTGCCATGATTGTTTATAAGACACCGCGCGCCCACCACTTCTACCCTCACTACGCCACCCCATTCTTCCGGTGGTGCAGCTCTTACGGCCAAATATCCGATAGTAGGCAGCTTCCAATCACTCACCTCAGGAACACTATCTTCTCGTCACAATCATGTTCTTAATGTCTACTCTCCTCCTATTACTCCTTCCCACCTCACTCTTCGCCAAAACTGTACCTCGAGCCGACGATACCAAGGCCCTTACCAAGCCTACTGTATGCCTTCCGCACGACGGCTTCGGTAGCGCAACGGTCGCTTTCAGCAATCCGCATGGGAAAAACATGTTCGGCTACGCCATTGTCACCAAACACACAACATACTACCCCCAAATCCTCAAAAACGCTTTGGCAATCAAGGGCTTCAAACTTTCCGAAGTGGGCAACGATCAATTATGCGGTTGGACAAAAGCTGCAGCCGTGTATAGCACACTAGGACTGGACTTCCACAACCACCGTGGCGACATCTACTGGAAACACAGCGACTTCTACTCGATTGGCGACCTAAGCGATTCTGTCGGTCTTTCAGATAGGGCCGCAAGCCAAGCAGCCCGTATCCCACCCTCAATAGAGCAAACAATTCACGATGTCAGCAACATACTCCTGGAAAACCAACCCGCCGGCGACGTCTACATGTTCAGCACCATCATCCTCGCCTGGACCACGAGTCTATTCGGCTATATTCTCTTCATGTTGCTGCTCATGGCCTGCATCAAAAAAGCTGATCGAACCACGAACAAGTCGAAGGATAACGAGGTTGACGAGGGCATCGAGCTCGAAACGATCAAAGTACCCGATACAGATAGCCTGGCAGGAGCCCACTCCAAGGCAGGGCCATTCGAGGACGTCAAATGGGAGTACCCGAGCCCTCAACGTTCCACCGATACGAAGCGATCCGAGCCGCTTCCTATGTACTCGCCCTGGGGACTGGGTCATGCAGTGGCTTGAGGCACGGTCAGGACAAGGCTCTGCTTGAGTATGCTGTTGAGTCGCATCGTGGTTTTTGGTTTCTCGTGCCCAATTCCCTGTATCATTGCGTTTACTTTGCCCGGTTTTACGTTTCATTTGCATAGCTCCAAGTCAAGGTCTGTTTTGTGTTGGCTGAGCGCCCCAAATACCTTGATTGTCGTCAAGCGTACGTCCGCTCAGCCTATTCTCCCAATTTCATCCTCGTTGACCATTCATAGCCTGCGCTTTTGCTTTCTACATAGCCTCCAATGCAAGCCAAATTACTTCGAACGCATGCATGATTTACTGCTATGCGGACCTCTCTCGAGACGGTATGCATAGAGCGCGAGCGTGGTATCGCCCCGCTGTCGTGATCGCAGAGAACTAGCCAATTCATACTCGCCCACGACGCCCGACCCAGATTGAAGGCAAGATAAGCTGATACAGTAGCTATTCGACTCATGCTTAACATATCTAGTGAGGCTTAGACTACTCCAATCTCCGCTTCTGCGGTCATTGATACACAGTGAAGTATTAGGAGCGAGTGGCGTTCTGTGGGCGTCGGACACGGACCGGTGAGGGACGCGTTACTCAGTAAGGCGGCCGGTGGAATCGTTGACATGCTGTCGCACATCGCCAAGGGGGCGGGAGTAAGCAGAGCACTACGATACACGAGGTGCTGACAGCATAGTAACGTCGGTAAGGCTGTTCGCTGATGTCAGGTTGCTTGGCATGGAATGTAGAAGACGCATCGAGTATGTTGGACGAGGCGAGCGTGATGCATGTAAACTTTGCTACAAGGAATAATAGCAGATTACGATCACTGGAAATAAGTCAAGAGAAACTTGCAAATTGAACGTGTAAACCCTTTCGATGTACCCAATGATATACCATCCTAGTGAAACAGTCACTAGCTACATCTCGTACCTCGCCGCATCGTCTGGCGCCTGGTGTGCATGTATGCCCGCTGCATGCTGTGGATCCAACTCCACCAAGCTCTCCGGTGGCGCCTCGTTCAGAGGGGACGCGAAGTAGTTGGCATTGTTGTTGAGCTGATAAGAATTATGTCCATACTTAGACGGCTCAGCGCCCTGTGTACCAGGTATAGTGACGGGGTGACGCACTTCTTTCTATGATGACGGTATAGTACGAAACCAACAACGAGGCCGAGTATGAGTGCGACGGGTATTCCGACGCCGATACCAATCTTGGCTGATGTAGGGAAGCTGTTCACATGCGGTGCTGCGCTGGGTATCGGTGCGGGTACGGGCGCGGATGAGGGTGTAGTTGTCGGTGTGCTAGTACGTACCGAGCTCGAAGCGACGGAGGATGAAAAGCTTGCAGTAGATGCTGAGCTCAAACACTTGAATTGCTGCCATGAAGTTGTCCCGCATCTCGTTCCAATGCGTAATGAGAGCGGGCTGACAGCAGAGCTCGATTTTCTTCACGTCCTCCCGCCTGGGAAGGTCGTTCAAGGCATCGAGCCATTTATAACACTCTTTGTGAAGATGTCGGGAATTGCTGCTGGTGGGTATTTCTTTGAAGCGTCAATACTGCAACCTATTTGGAGCCTCGTGACGGCATTGGAGATGAAGCCTTTCTGCGAGGCTGAACCACGTAAACCGGACGGAGTATCGTACTTGCGGAATTGGGTAGGAACTGGCGAGATCTCTTCAGCCGTGATAGTTTGATGTGACGAAGGTTCGATGAGACGCTGAAGAAGGGGCGATGTGGGTATTTAATGGTAGCCGATATGATTGCTGATTCTACCAGCTGATATGATCACCACGGTCAGAAGCCATGTAATGTTTGTTGTAAGATATCTAAGACTCCTGATCACCGAACGGATAGTTAAACTTGAGGAGAGCATTCAGTCCACCGACCCAGTGGTCCTCAGCCATGTCTTCCTTGCCACTTGTGCCACGCACGATGCTGGGTACGCCACCCTCCCAGCCACGAGCGTCCCGCTTGACCTCTTCTCCACCTATGCGGACTTCCATACCCGTGCCCAGTTTCTCTGTAATGGTATTTCCGTCGATGCTGACCTCGACTTCGCGACCACGATTCTTCTTGCCTAGCCGCAGTGTGATTGGTGTCTGAGCTGGCAGCACCAGTGGTCTGAAGGAAAGCGATCGAGGGCAGATAGGCGTAAGACATATAGACGGTACGAGAGGGTGTACGATGCTCCCTCCAGAGGACAGCGAGTATGCCGTGGATCCAGTAGGCGAGCTGATGATCATACCATCAGCGACTGCCTCGGTCAGGAACCGGTTGTTGATGTAGACGTCGATAATCTTCAGATGTGGGCTGGAGCCGCGGTGAAGCGTGACCTCATTCAGCGCGTACGTGTCGCCCTCGCCTTCGATACCACTGATTCTCTTTCCATCAGGCCCGAAGACGCCCACCTTCAGCCTGTTGCGCAACAAGATGCGCGCTGTTCTGTTGCTTCCCATAGCCTTGCCTCGTATGTCGGCGTAGCTCAGTGGCTTGTCCAGAGGATCATCAGGCGATGTAGGTGGTGTGGGTGGAATCGTCCCATGCGAGTCGGAGAGGGTAGCGTATGTGTCTGGTGCGCCGCTCATATACACCTCCCGAAACGCTCGCTTGTATTCCCTGAACTTGAATTCGCCCAAGAAGCCGATGGTGCCCATAGCGAAGCTCAGTACAGGAGGTACATTCTCTGCATGGCTGAACAGGCTACTAGCCCTCAGCAGCGTGCCGTCGCCTCCAAGCGTGCAGACCAAGTCGGTTTTATCCGAAAGGTACTGCGGTGCACCTTGGCTCTGCTTGTATGTGTATACCGGAAACGCAAGCTGCTCGTGAAGCTCTTGGGCTGTCTCGGGATCGAAGATGACGTTTATCGACGGGTAGGTGGAGTGTATGTGCGACGTGAATTCTACCACGGACTCGGTGATGTTTGGTGTGCGCTTCTTCTTGGTGACGAGGATGTTGCGCGGTGGGGACGGCCATTGCAGGCTCAGCAGGGTATTCGAGGGCGATTGTATATATGACGGCGTCGTGCGCGAAGGAAGCTCCGAAATCTGCCGAATCTCAAGACGTCTTGGAGACGAAGAGAAAGCCCGTGCCTGAGCCGGCAGAGCCAGGAGGCGCCATGGCAGGATGCGATGCGGTGCATACATGTTTGGAGGGTAGGAGACTAGGGCCAAAATGCTAGGCGGGGCTGTGCGCAGAGCTTGGAAGGGTGAGTGGGCGCCATATGAGCGGATGATGACGAGTCGAACCGTGGTAGGATGCCAGACAGCGCAGAGTGAATGCTAAGGCGCGGAGATAATCCAGGCGCAGCGACTAATCTCCATAATCACATGCAGAGGTGGAAGGGGTGAAAGTTGCGAGTGAACGCATCCGGATGTGACTAGCGCCCGCACCAGGCCAGCTAACGGGTGGGGTGAACCGCCGTGCTGTCATCATGCTCGAGGGAAAGCTGCGGATCGGCAGCACCAAGTTCCAGCGCCCGGAGACACGATGCGCGAAAGCTGCGGCCTGATTACTTCCTCTGCTCCTCCACACCACGCTCGCACGCCCTTTCACCCCCAGGCGCCCAATGCAGACCGCAGCGTGCTGTCCCACTCTCCCCCGCCGCATGCCTGGGCCTTATCCGTAGTTCCCTCGTCCACCTGAGCATCCGCCCACGCCGGCCTGCGTGCACGCGCACTCACACTTTATCTGTCATATTCCTCAGACCTGCCTACATACTTCCCATGCTTGCCCACACCACGAGCATCATGTCAACCAAAGACATCCGGCAGCGCAAGCCGCCCGCATCGGTACCCGTCATCGAGAAGCTGAAGGCGCAGCGCACCAAAACACCCTCCGAGCCAAAACTCCCGGATCCAACCCAACATCCAGCCGGCAAGGTCAAACATGGGCCTGTTGTGCAATTTCTGCGCATGTGTCTTTTTGCAGCGTACTTCAACGGCAGCATCATAGCGTTAGTATGCACTCACGGCTAATACTACCCATAGGATACTAACGTCATGTTTCAGCATCGCCATTACCCAATACATCGGCCTGCCGCTATACTTCTACAGCAAGGACCTCTTCTACGCGTGGATGGCCATGACCAAGCAGCACTTTAGCATGACCGTCACCACCATGACGTACTGGTGGGCGCCCGTCACGATGCGCGTCAGTGGAGACGAGAGCATAAGAGGACAGATGAGGAAGAAGGAGGATGGGCTGCTCGAATGCGACTTTCCAGAAAGGCTGGTATTCGTCTCGAACCACCAGGTACGGTTATCCAGGCAACGTCTTGCAGAACAGTGAGCTAACACCTGTCAGATCTACACTGACTGGGTCTACCTCTGGTGGATGGCATACAGCGCGTCCATGCACGGCCACCTCTACATCATCCTGAAAGAGTCGCTCAAATACATTCCAATCCTGGGCTGGGGCATGAGGCTCTTCGGTTTCATCTTCTTATCCCGCAAGTGGTCCACGGACAAGGAGCGCTTCCAACATAGGCTGAGGAAGCTGAGCAGAAGTCACGATGGTCCACTATCTGGCTCCAAGGGTCTCGACCCCATGTGGCTTCTCATCTTCCCCGAAGGCACAAACCTTAGCAAGAACGGTCGCGCTTCGAGCAAGAAATGGGCAGAAAAGAACCAGATTGATGATCTAAGACATGCACTGTTGCCGCGAAGCACAGGGCTTTCCTTCTGTCTGCAAGAGCTGCAAGGCTCCGTAGACTACCTCTACGATTGCACAATGGCATACGAGGGCGTTCCGTAAGTCTGGTATACCAGCCAGATTCTTCAAATACTAACACAGAACAGCGCCGGCCAATATGGCCAAGACCTCTTCACCCTCTACAGTACCTACTTTCAGGGACGCCCCCCGAAGTCCGTAAACTTGTACTGGCGCCGCTTCGCTATCGCCGATCTCCCCCTTCACGACGACAAGCTCTTCAGCGACTGGCTCCTTGCCCGATGGCGCGAAAAGGACGACCTGCTCCAATATTTCCTCGAAAACCAGCGTTTCCCAGCCGACGAGGGCGAGACACCCAATGTCAACGGTGGGCCACCGCTCAAGGGCGCTGGCTGGATCGAGACAGACGTCCGGCCAAAGGTGTGGTACGAGTGGCTACAAATTCTCGTCCCGAGCGCCGCGTTTGCGCTTGTGGTGAACGTATTCCTGAAGATTGCGAATCTCGTAACGAAAGTGACGGGAGCAAAGTTATGAAATCAGGAAACTTCTTAATTGGCGGCAAACGTGTTGTTTCGCAGTGTCTGGCGCGTGGTCGTTTGTGTTATGTAGATCGGCTTTGATACCCTATATTCATCTCTTCTCTGTCCGTCAAATGAGGGTATACCTCGTGGTACTCACATAATCCTTCTTCGGTCCCTTGACATCGTATCGCACTTCCCACCACATATCCTCCGCACACCCATTGACAATGCCTAGTCCGAATGTCCAACTAGCAGTATACAAATCCTCGGCACAAAGATGCGTTTCCTTGTTCTTGGCTTTCACCTCCTTCCCACTCGTCTCTAAATCACCCATGTCTACGAATGAGCCCCCGACCCCCTCCCCGTTCTTTCCCACGCCATCCTCGACATCCGCTCGCGGCATCTTCTCATCGTCGAAGAAACGGACGGCGATGTAGTCTCCTCCTGCTTTCTCGTCTGTGCTTTCTGATGTCGACGTTTTGAGTTGGTACACGTATTTCCTGCGTGCGTTGAACTTGAGTCCCGTGTCTGTGGAGAACTCGCCTTCTTCGGCGTAGAGCAGAGTTGGTGGGAAGGAGGCTGGTAGGTTGCAGGACGTGAACGCCGCTGTTCCTGTTACTGTGCCCGAGGGATGAGTCGGTAGGGCGGAGCGGAGTTGACGGGTGAAGGTCCATGATTTGTCTGATGAGGTACGTAGATTGTCAAAAATGGATTTGGGGGTTGACGGAGGGCTTTGCTCTGGGGTTTGGGGTGTAGAGGGCTCGTCTGATCGTGGTTCCTGTGGCAGGGGTCTTGTTTCTCGGATTGGTATCGAGGTGGTGATACCTGTGCCCGTGCTGGTGCTCTTCGTTTGCAGGAAAGCTTTTGGGTCTTGGCTTTCGAGCAGAACAGCGTTGACACTTTGAAGCGTGCTTCGACTGGGGTTTAGTGCTGGGTCGCTTGTTGTTATCCAACTGAGTCTTTGCTTGATGAAGGCTTTCCCAATGGCACTTGTCTCCTTTGGTGCACTGGTATTCATCGCTCCCTCTTCGTTTGTGTAGAGACATAGTACTACTAAGGCGGTACCGACGGATAGATCTTTGCCTGTTGGACAGCATACGAGGATCTTTCCGGCTATTGATTCTGAAAGGGATGAGAAGAAATCTAAAATTCGAGGCAGTTGAGTGCGAAGATCGCGCGACCCAAGTTTGCCGGTTTGGCATTTGAGGTGCAAGTAGTGTTTGACTCCGGCCTCCTTTAGTGTCGAAGGGGCAAAGGGCTCTGGTGTACAGCCGATCACAACGTCGAATCCGTCGAGCTTCATCTGGTCGCTAGGAGAGATGTACAGTCTGGACGTTGGTTTGATCAAACTTGCAACTGCACTACTACCTCCGTCTTCGTTGAGCAATCTTTCGATCAGAGCTGGCGCGTTTTCCTCGCTCGTCTTCATCAGCACATCCTTGTTATTCCAGAAGACTGTCGGCGTGAGTCCATGAGACCATGCTTCGTGGTCATCGGCAGCACCCTGGATATACCCGCTTTCGGATGCTTCAGCACCGCGTACCCGTCGCGATGCTGTGCAGAGCACGACAGGGTGGAAGTCGGGAAAAGAAGGCGCGGCATCCGGAAGAGATGATTGTTGTGTTACCCATATTGGCCGCAGCGGCTTCTTCAGCCTACTGCGAAGGTCCACAATGTTAGGTTTGCAGATATCCTTGTCTCGATATCAGCTAATAAACTCAGGAATATCTAGACAATATACGTACCAGAAACTGTTGCACAAATCCGTCTATCCTCTTCTCCATTTGCGCATGCTCGCTTTCTCCCACGGCTTGTGGCGGCGTGAATAATCGCATCTCGTCTTTCTCTATTATGCCGAATACAGCTCTGTTGATCACACAGCACCATGTCGGGATGGTTTTGCTCAGCGCGTCCGGCATACTCTTGCCCCTCCTCGTGCTATCCACAACCACGGCACCGCCAAACTTCTCCACCACATCCAGCAGTTGCAGATTTAGTCTTCTCAAACTGAAACTCCATTCGCCCATGTGACCGTCCGTGCTCTTGAAGTAGACAGATCCAGACTTTTGGGTTGGTGGAATGTACCAGCTTCCACAACGTTCATTGGCTATGAGAGGTAGATCGTAGGCAGATGCGACTGAACTGACGAAAATGCTGTCGGAGATGATTGAATGAAGGCGGTTGTGCGTTGATAATGTTGAGCGGCGTAGAGAAGAGAGGGTGCTGGATAAATTCGGTGTGTTGGAAAGGTGCGGAAACAGAATATCGCTTTCTTTTAGAGCTTGAGACATCGTTGTCGTGGGCTCTTCCAGTCTGCCAGGCGCAAAGGTGATATTGTCTGCGCGGGTGGGAATAGAATGACCATTCACGTTTGCATACCCCGCACCATCGCGTACGAAAAAAGGAAAAAGATATCGTGGAAGGGTCTCAAATCAACAGGATAAGCTATAGGTAGATCGCAAGGATATCGGGGCTTCTGGATATGAAGGGCCCTTCTATATCGCGTTCACAAGATCGGGTTAAAAGATGGATGTTCGTGAGGCAATGACCACAAGAACGCTAGTCCAAGAAAGGGTTAGGGATAAGGCGGGGATTAAGGACAAAATTTGAATGCGGTAGGCGTAGCATGTGGATACATTCGTCTATGGTCTTGAATGATTGCTATCATGATACATCCGCCGTCTAGTCTTGTTTAACAAGCGAAACAGGCGCGATGTAACTCTTCCGCGCGCTGACGAAATAATTGACCGTGGCAATGATCGCCATAGCGCCAAACATAAGCGACGCCCAGTTCATGTCCGTAGCTGAAGGGTTGGGCACTATGGGGAAGAACGAGAAGATGAAAGAGACGACCAGAAAGGCAAGAGCGAGGTCGTTGACGATGCCTCCAAACTTGCCTAGGCTCCAGCGTCGAGGGAGCAGTGGCTCTCCTCGCCAACGCTTCAAGCGCACGCATCCAATCGATATGATGTAGGAGAAGATGAGAGCTGCGTTCGAGATGGAGACGATGGCGTTCAACGTAACGTCCGATCCGAAGTTGATGCATGCGAGCACGAGCGAGGATCCGAGACAGACAAGTAGCGCGTTGACGGGAATGTCCCAACCGGCTGGCACTCGCTCGATCCATGCAGAGAACGGAAGTCCCCTGTCGCGTGCAAATGCCCAGATCTGGCGGGAAGACGCAGCAGTAACGGATACGGCTGCAAAGAAGACGAGGATGACGAGAAGAGCACCCATGACCTCCGTGCCGGCGATAGAGCCTGTCGCATTGTAAACGGCCTGAAGTACAGGCTGCCCGGTCGGCGATTCGAGAACCGAATCGAGAGCACCGCCGCACATTACGAAGGTAATCATCTTAAAACGAGCGTACGTAGTCAGTATTTGCCCTTCATCCAGAATAGTTCAGGCGTGCTTACCATGATGCATCCGAAGATGCCGTTGAAGAAAACAGCCCACATCATAGCTTTCGGAAGCACCACGGAGGCGTCTTTTAACTCCTCAGACATATGTGCGCCCGCGTCTGGACCAATAAAACACCACAATGGGGTTGAGAGGCCAACCAGAGCAGACACGCCCATCGAGCTCCATTCTCCACCATTTGTCCAAGTGGTGAACACTTCTTCCGCCGGAAGACGCTCTGCCATAGTCCAGAATAGAATCAGAAACGCGAAGAAGGCAAAGACGTGCAAGACTAGCACAATACCTTCAGCGAGGGGAAGATGCTGCGCCAAAAAGATGTTGAAACCGATCATGAGGAATAGCCAGAGCATCATCAACAGTGTGACATGCCATAGTTCTCCAATCTGGGCGTCAGGGTACGCGAGGAGGACCATTCCGATGACGAGACTCGAAAGCATCTGCGCACAAGCAGGGATCCCGCTGACCCAGCCGACAGCCGCAGCCCATCCTAAGCATACTGTCAGTACAGGAGATTGGAATCTCAGGCCGTCCACTACATACCCACGATGTAACTAAGCGACTTTTGGAATGATGGCGGCGCGAACTCGCTGACCCAATGGTATTGTCCACCGGCAGTTGGGGCCATGGAGGCCATCTCGGCAAGCGAAGCAATCATAGCCAGGACGAAGACCCATGTGATAATCATCATCCAGATGACTCCTGCTGTGCCCCCATTGAACAGCCCGAAGTAAGCTGAGCTTTTACTTAGACTTAGCAGGGTATCGATCATCACCGGAACAAGGACTTACATCAGAGCACTTTCCCATGTTGACTGGAGGACAACCACGAATCCGATGATGGAGATCAGTCGGAAATTTCTCTTTTTGAACAATTAGTAGAGTTTCTGCATGTAGGTCTCAGTAAGGGCTTACCCGAAGCTCTTGTTTCTTCCCCATCCGCTGCATGTCCTCGGCGTCGTGAGCTGTGCCTCCCAGCGCACTGGCATGCATCCTACCCACTTCGCCGGAATCATTGCTTCCTGTGTCGTATTCCTCGGCATTTGCGATCTTCGATTCCCCAGCGATTGCCATGGTATAAAGTACGCAAGCGTGACTACAGAACAACGACCATCAACGGAGGTAAGGGATATCCTAAAAGAAGAGAAAGGTTCAACGGAGGAATTCGTTCAAGGCGCTGCTTAAGCGATCTAGACGCAAGATCTACGGCCGCTACTATACACGTTGATTGCAAGCCGTGCCTAGTGCCAGAAACTAGCTGCCGTTCTTGGGACCATCACCGGTTTGTGTGGCAAGCCGTTCAGACCTCGGGATCGTGGCAGGCTTTGGCGAATCAGCCATCAGCAAGTAAGGAGATGCTCATGAGAGAGCGGCTCGAGTAAACAGGGATATCGGATTGTGCACATTGCGTAACGAACACTAATGCACGATAACCGTGGGGTCACATGCGATGGACTGTGTTGCATCTCGTACACTATACAGCGTGATTTAAGCGTCAGCTCATCAGGTACTGGGAAGTTTCAATTTGCTGATGCGCCTTGGTTGTCGCACATCATGCAGTCCGTGTCGCAAAGCTGAATAGCCGACCGCGGCCTTGTTGACTCAATATGCAGGGAGTATTTGTTATCGAAGAGGACATGGAGAACGACCCTCTCAGGGCCGGTCCGTGGCCACTAGAACTGCGCATCGGAATCAACCAGCCGAGTTAGTTCGCCCAAGCTTGCTCCGCAACACCACACACCTCCCGGAGCCCCGAGCCGCGCACCAATCGTTCATATTCTCCGTGACAACCTGCATCTGCTTGCTACACCACTTTTATCACCAAAAAGGCTAGTTACAGGCTGGTGGTTTCATAGATCGGCGGTCGCAGGTGTTCAGCATGTGCAAATTCTCCTCTGTCGGGGCATCGAGAGGTCGAGGGAAGCAACAGTGGGTACTACTCTACCTGAGTCAATTCCAACCAGAGGGCCTACCTAGGTGTTTAGCTAAAGGATAGAAGCCTCTTCACGGTCAAGTGCCGAGTGCTACCTGCTACAATCCGGCACTCTGTTGAGAAGCGATAAGCTCTGGCACGTCACGAGACAGCTTACTACTGACAGGGTTTTAGGCACCCTGTAATGACCTCTCCGATCTACTCCAATTTCAGCGCATGCAATCAGCAACATGACGAATGCATCACATTCCAACCAAAGGACGCTCCACTCTCGAAGGATTTCGTGCCTGCCGAAGCCTGGTCCTAGCCACGGGTTAAATGCGGAAGAATCACCCTTTCGGAGAGCCGCAACACGGTCCACGCGCCTGCTTAGGGGGTGATGTGATACCTTCACTACGTGCAGAGCAAGATAGTTCCCAGCGGGTTTCACCGTTGGATGCACAATGAAGTTCGAGTCAGGGTAGGGTGTTAACACGGGACGGTGATCCGCGCCGCTGCTCTGGAGACGACGCCACGACCCACACGGTGTGCTCACGCCTTGTCGTGGGAACTCACGGCTACCGAGCAGTTCTCGCGTGCTTCCCTCGAGCAATACCATGGCGGATCATGACGAGGAGGCGATTGTACGAGATCCAGGACGTGCAGCTACTTTGAAGTTTACTATTGGTCTTTGCTTATGCTACACACTATGTGTAGCATGCCTCCGAGGTTACATTCGATGGAGAAATTATAGTCTCGACGATGTGGTCGTGCTGCTATCGGGGGTACGTACATCGCGACGTTTTCACAACAAATTTTAGCACTACGAAAGGACGTTACTAACGAGTTTGCGAATAGGTATTAGCACTTGGTTTCTTTGGTATCGTTTTTGCATCTACCTCTGCTGGACTTGGTCGCCCGATGATCGAGCTAGTCAATATCTCATCGACTATCGACAAACTCAACGACTACGCGATGGCTGGTAACATTCTTTGGATCATGTCACTATGCGTCTCCAAAATTGGCATCATCGCCATGCTCTCGCGCACGACACATACTGTATTACACAGGAGATTTCAGTACGGCGTAGGCGCCGTTATCATCGCTCAATGTCTCATATCCGTTCTACTTCTGACCGTCGACTGCTCAGTTCACCGGGCGCTTGCGTGGGACATCACTTCTGCAACTTCCGAATGCTCCCAGATTGAGCGACGATGGATTTCCCTAACAGCTCTGGACATCATGACGGAGGTACTTCTGCTCTTTCTGCCCATTCAGTTGGTGTGGGATCTGCGAATGACTTTCCGAACCAAACTTATAATCATATCAGCATTCTGGCTCCGGCTACCGTACGTACCGCTCGCCAGTAGTGCTTTGGTACTAGCTGATCATGCCATAGAACCCTCGTCTTCTCTACTCTTCGCCAAAACGAGATACATCAACTTACGACTACATCGGATGTCTCTCGCACCGCTGCTACAGTGGTCATCTGGCAGGCTGTGGAACTATCGTATTCTCTAGCCGCCGCGACACTCGCTGCGCTCAAGCGGTTCGCGGAATCTCTCGACACTGGTTTCGGCCACGGTGAGCTTATGCGGGTTCATGCGCCATCACAAGGACACGAGTCTTCGGACCGCAATACTACGTCGAGAAGAACCAAAGCTTCAAGCAACAAGGCATCTCAGTCGGATGAGCCTGAGATATCCATGGACACGATGTCAACTGACACGCCTGCTCTGCCGCCATCTAGATTCGAATCTCGTGTTGCGCAGATGAAGCTGAGGCCTGAAGCATTCCGGAACACAGCGGTTATCTCATCACCATCAAAAGATATACTTCCACAAGACATACGATCGGACGACACAAGCTCAAGAAACAACAACATTCGACAAGATGTGCGTTACTCAGTTCACTATGAGCAAGGTACCACTCCGAGTAAAGATGGTAGATGAAGAACCGGCACACCTTCTTGTGGCGCCCTATCGATGCTAAAGATCAGGCTGTGACGTTTTCACTTGCTTTTGCATCATGGCTTCATGCAGTGAACTGTCGCCTGGCTTTATCTATTACTAGAGACTACCGCCTCTCGTGTCTCCCTACAATTTCACATGCTGAGCATACCCTCTGTCCATTGGAAGCGGCTCGATTGCAATCCGACAACGACGCGCACCAGTCTGTCTGCGACCTCAGCAACTCAATGAATATCGTTACCCCAACAACGTGCATCATACTCATAGATATCCTGCACTGAAACTCTCGGCCTGTAATCAGTACTCTACACGCGGGTTTTGCCATCGGCAAAGATCTACGCAGATTTTGCTTTCAAAACGGCGAGCGCATTGGGAGGACATGTTACCGGCTTACATCTCGTTATCGAAACTCAGTCCTTCCGTCGCACCCGCCCTCTAAATACAATACAAGTATAATGAGAATTGAGGAAGATGTGTTGAGGGCTGTAGATGTCTGCGAAACGTTACCGCGATGCAAGGAGATTCACTCGTCGGCCGATATGTGTGTATCGGAACAACTGCAGGCCTTCACTCGTGGTATTTGAGCAGGAATGCGCAGTTTTCACGTGCCGAAAGGTGTTGAATCAAGAAAAAAGTAAGAGAAATAGAAAGCATCAAAGACAAGCGCAATTAAAGCAGAAATATAACACCATCCGGATGCCGGCATCTCGCACTGGGCAAGTCTGTCTCCTCATAACCACGTGATTAGTCGCAAAACTTGGTAGCATCAATATCGAATGGCTATGGATATATGGCTGATGTTAAGATGCGCATTCACAGGGGTCTTGAGAGGTCTCGTCGAATCTTCACGCGATTTCAGCGAGATTCTTTGGTGTTCATCGCAAGACCCATCGTGACGTCTCTACCCACCCTTTCAGTACACACATATCTCCGAAAACCTCCCCATCATCTTAGGAATAACAGACGTTCACACAAGCTCAGAAATTCTCCTCAAGCGCGAGGCTTGCGAGGCGATGGCGTGAAGCTTAGATACATTATATGGTCTTCATATTGGACCTAGAACGGAAGGGGAATAGACTTATTGCTAGCGTGGACAAGCTCCAATTACCCGACCACTCTGGCATCTGCGAACGTGAACCTCGTCACTTACATCAACCACTCACATCATCCTGCCGAGCGTCGCTGTCATCAATATGTATCAGTTCCAGAGTCTCCATTACCTTCACTCTCTCACAACGCGGTCCGAATCACATAGCTAGCTGTAGCAGCGGAGGTCGTGTGCCGAGACGCATGCCGTGCGCTCACAAGACCAGGCAGAAGCGGTCTGCCGCCTTCCATGCGTATAGCACGAGTAACGAGATCAGACCTGCTGTGATGTTATTGGTAGCACCAGGCTCCACTCGTATCGTGCCATGGTGTACCAGAAGTCGTCCAGTGCGGCAAAGAAGAGTATATCCAAGACTATTTGACACGAAAACGGTCAATTGCAATGGTACCGCGCATCCTCAGGCGGCTGCTACGTATTGCGGTATCGGACCGTGTCCTCATATGCTCATTTTAGGCAGACGCATATACCCGGGAGTTCCCCCAACCTTCATCTTCCAGAAGCCTACCGCAAGCGCTCGTCCTGCCTCACACGACGTCCAGACCAGCATCGCAAGTCGGTAGCGAGGCTTGGCTATATTATTGACCTGGTCTCTCGTTCGCCATAACCTCCCATGTGGAGTGCATCAGGATAAATGCAAAATTAAAGAGCCTCCAAGATCGACCTTCATCAATTTCGACTGTCATGTGTACATTCGAGCCTTTCGAGAAGCTTTCTAGCCAAAGATTTCCGGGCTGACTTCGTGTACCTGCTTGCGTTGTACGTCGGACCGAGCCCAATCAATTCTCATACAGCATTGCTGGAAGAGAGCACTCGCGTCATTTTGCTGCAGATTCGTTGATCTCTGATGCATTACCAAAGGGTTCATGTATACTCTAGACGTAGCGGGAATCCCACTTCAAACTATGATCAGAAGACGGACCTTCTCCACGACTCAGTAACATACGACCCAAGGAGCTGTTACGTAGAATAACACCCTCTAATATAACGATGGAAAGCTCACGAGCCACATCCCTGATGGCGCAAACTGTCAATCATCTCCACCAAGAGCAAGGCTGAGAACTAAGATCGCGGGGTAGGAGATCCGAATAATAAGCACCCCCGCAAACCCAAGACGTTCCATGTAAACATTCATCTATTTACCCTGTAGGTTACGTCCAAGCGACTGGAGACCTATCAAGACAGGCTCAGGCAGCAAGAAAGCAGTGCAACATTCAAGAGGTTAGTAGACGTCCAGATAGAGCATTCTATCGCATGATCGCATTGGCAGTCTCATGAGATGATGACTTCTCGCCACAGAGGAAATGATTCAGCGACACCTGCTAACAACTAAAACAACGCCACTCCAAAACAACTAGCGCTTGCCTTCCACTCAACTGACACTGTATCAGTGGACCCCTACTATACAACCATGCCGCCATCGATAAATCTTCATCTAAGCCTCATATCTCAAGCGCTGATCGCACAGACCCAAACCAGAAGCTAACGTCCGCAGTCTCCGGGCCTGATTCCTGATGAGACGGTACCTCAGTGCTGAGTTGGCGCCATACTAACAGCATTCAATCCAACGTCGATATAAGAGGCTCTCGACACCCCCAAGGCTTCCAGCACCAACGCAACCAAACAACCACATTCAGACGTCAACATGAAGGGTCTTTTCTCTTTTGCCGTGGCCTCGGCCATCACTGGCGCTTTCGCTCTCCCATCTCCCGTAGAGAACGGCCCCATCACTGCTCGCCAGGCTGCAGCATGTGCCACTCCCGTTACTCTGTCTGGCAACCCCTTTGCGTCCCGATCCATCTACGCCAACAAGTTCTACTCGTCCGAGGTCGTTTCCGCGGCTGCTCAGATGACCGATACTGCTTTGGCGGCTAAGGCTCTCAAGGTTGCTGACGTTGGAACTTTCTTGTGGATGTGAGTTGGTCTGCTCATCCTCACAAGTCTTAACTAACATATAGATAGCGATACCCGTGAGAAGATCGCCGTCGTCGAAGATGGTATCAAAGACGTCCCTTGCAACCAGATTGCCGCACTAGTCATCTACGATCTGCCCGGTCGTGACTGTGCAGCCAAGGCTTCCAACGGTGAGCTTGCTGTTGGCGAGCTCAGCGTCTACAAGTCCGAGTATATTGACCGTAAGCTTATCATTACCATTATTTACGACCTAATCTAACGATACGCAAGCCATCGTTGCCATCTTCAAGAAGTACCCCAACACTGCCATCGCCCTCGTCATCGAGCCCGATTCGCTCCCCAACTTGGTCACCAACTCCGACCTCCAGACCTGCAAGGACTCCGCCTCTGGCTACCGCGACGGTGTCGCATACGCTCTGAAGCAGCTTAACCTGCCCAACATCGCCATGTACATCGATGCCGGTCACGGAGGCTGGCTCGGCTGGAACGACAACCTAAGTAAGCACCCTCCCATCCCCTCCATCCCATCACATCCCTAACAACCCTTCTCCAGAGCCCGGAGCCAAAGAACTAGCCACCGTCTACAAGGCCGCAGGTAGCCCCAAGCAAGTCCGCGGCGTGGCCACCAACGTCGCCGGCTGGAACGCCTGGGACCTATCCCCAGGAGAGTTCTCCGGCTCCTCCGACGCCCAGTACAACAAAGCGCAAAACGAGAAGAAGTACATCGAGCTCTTCTCTCCCGAGCTCAAGTCCGCAGGTATGCCCGGCCAAGCCATCGTCGACACGGCCCGTAACGGCGTCACTGGCCTACGCGAGGAGTGGGGCGACTGGTGCAACGTCAACGGCGCTGGATTCGGTGTTCGTCCTACGAGCAACACGGGATCTTCTCTCGTCGACTCCTTTGTCTGGGTTAAGCCTGGTGGTGAGAGTGATGGTACCAGCGATAGCTCGGCCACTAGGTACGATTCTTTCTGCGGTAAGCCCGATGCCTTCACGCCCAGTCCTGAGGCGGGTCAGTGGAACCAGGCGTACTTTGAGATGCTGGTTAAGAACGCTAAGCCTGCTTTGTAAGGCGCTGGCTTTACATCAAGTCTCATGGGAACAGAGGATGAGGTAGTCCAAGGACGGGGGGTGGTGCTACCTTGTATATAGATTGATCGGTCGGTGGAGGGAAGTCACCAGGTGGAAGTTGCGGTTTGAAAACTTCGCTTCAACTGTTTATACATTAGTGTAGTTTCGAACAACGAAATAGAACTCTCGTTTGATCAACATCCATACTGGTGATTTCGAGTATTGAAGGGCATGAGTAGCGCGAGAGTCGTCAACGTTGTTTCATTCAGCCGCCATGACTACGCTCGGTTCTAACTTGTAAGATGTAAATTTACCCAAAGGAGTGCGCCTAATGAATTTTCCCCCTTGCCAACCCATGTATACTTTCCAAAACTCCGCGTGCGCGCTCACAGACAAAGGTATGCTTGCTCGCTCAAACCCCCATAAAACGCCATGGCTTCGCCGCGTGATGCATCGCAGCCCAAACAGTACCCTGTAACGCTAGAGTCAAGCCGTGAGGCTTTCTGTAAAGTGTAGTGCTTATTGAATCATTCAAATCATTCATCTCCAGTCCTCTCTTCGTTTCTATCGTCTTGTGAACTTGATGTCCCTTCAATGGAAGAATGCTGTCGGCTAAAAGACCGCTCCAAATCGCGTCTTAGGCGTGTGATAGACTGTTCATCGGAGTCGTTCTAAGACATCCGCCTTCTTCTGAAAGGCTCTTCCTCTTCCTCTTCTTCCTTCTCTTCGTTAACTTGCAGCGTTAACCACGCAGCGATCAGAGCGCAGATACCGCCGAACCGCAGCACCCAGGCTACACTCGTGTCACCTGCCGTACCTCTAGGCTTTTGTAGGAGCTTGAACATGATGGCACTAACAAGTGTTGCGATGACCTGCGGCGCTGCAATGGCAACATTGTGAATTCCCAGCACAACACCGGCGGAATCGGCGCCAGAACCATCATCCTCGCCCTCGGCGATGAGCTGGGATTCACGGTCACGAGGCTTGATGATACCGCGACGGATGGCGTCTCTCTTGGAGATCTCAGAGGAAATAATGGCGAACGGAGCCCAGTTGGTCACACACCAAGGAACACCGATGGCGCCGACAAGGACTGTAGCTCCCCACGTACTACGAACAAAGAAGGTGAGGACCATGAGTACGGCAAAGAGAATGTGCGAGATGAACCAGGATCGACGGAGAGTGAGCGATTTGACTTGCAACATTTCCATCGATTTAGCGATCTTCTCCATAGTTGTGTTTGGGTTTCCCTTGGGTGCCGGGCCTAGAGCAAAGTAGCCAGAGCCGCCCATGGAATGTGGGGTCGTCGGTGTCATAGGCGTTGCCGGGGTTATCGGACGGTCGGGTTCTGGGGCTTGGAACGTCGGAGGGATGACGAACGGCAGGAAGACAGAGGAGAAGAAGGTGGTGATGGCGAAAACCAAAAGCGCTCTGGTGCCGATCCTGGTGCCGCTCTCCAAGATTTCATCAATCTTGCCATCTGGCAGATGGGGATTCTCCTCAAAGTAGGGATCCGCATAGATTTCGCCAACGTAGGTAGTGATGTAGAAGAGGAATGGGAACCATCCAATCCAAGCAAAGAACTGCACCATGCAGACCTTCTTGATCTGGGGCGGGAGTTTCTTAACTGAGCGCGCGAGACCCTTGAAGAAGGCCATGACACCGTCCTGCTGCTCAGCGGGTGCAGTGTCAAATTGGGGATCGCGTTCCGAGCAGGTTGAGCAACTGATGCCAACAGTGAGAGCCATGACAAACGAGGCGATAGCACAGAGGACCTTGAATTGTGTGCCACCGAGCCATGGAAGGTAATCTGGCAGATCGATATAACCAGCTAGGTAACCCAAGATGTTGCCAATACCAGCCGAGCGCATCAGCCATGCATTGGCAGACTCCTGCTGATGGGTAGGGGCCACGTCGACGATGTATGCTCGCACACCGGCTTGGATGACGTTGATAGCGAAATCGAGCACGTAGACGAACAAGACTGCGAAGAGCATGATGCACGTCTTGACCCCAGACGACTCTGGGTCAGCGCCGAAGAGGCCTAGGAAACCTCCGATGATTTCCCTTGCCCAGGCAAGAACCATGAGGGACACGATGGTCGCAGCAGCACCGCCGATAATGAAGGGTCTCCGCTTTCCCCAGCGCAGACGGCAGTTGTCACTCTTGAGACCGACATAAGGCTGGACAAGTACACCGGAGAGAGGGCCGGCAATCCACACGAGAGCAAGCATCGACTTGCTCAGACCGAGCGATAGTAAGTATGGCTGCGTACAGTTAGTATAGTTCGCGGTCAAGATGGGCTGCTGTGGTCCGACGGGTCATGCATGCATGGCTCACACGACCTCAGTAACAGCACGCCCAAGGGTCCTCGAGGGCCGGATCTGCATGCAGGGTCCATGCCGTCCTCATGGAAATTTGCAGCCAGAAAAAGCACTTACCGATCCGTTGGAAGTCTCTACAGACCATCCTATTTGCAGTCCGAGGCCTCCAAAGGTGAGCAAGAACAAGAACCAACTGCTCTTTGTCTCCTCGACCTGTTGTTCGCCCATCCAGTCATCGTCGTCGTCGTCGGGCGACAAACTCTCCTTAAGGAGCGGGTCGATTTCGGAGGACATTCTTTGGGGAATGATGGTGGGCGAGTTCTCGTGGATGAATTCTACGTGGGTGTGACCTTCAGTGTCTGGTCGTCCACCCATGAGCGAGTCGCGGCCAAAGGAAACGAGTTTGGGGCGTGGCCGAGGGCGGGCGGAAGTGTCGATTTTGGAGGGAGGAGAGGCACGAGGTGAAGACGAGAGCGAGTCGCCGCCGTCGGGCCGTGAGGACGACATGTTGGCCCAGGTGGCAGTCGCAACCTGATCTGGGGAGAGTGCGTGGAGTGGCCTGCGCGGGCGACGTGGTCAGCCCTGGTGGCTTACGGCTCGCTGTAAGGGTCGGCGAGATTGTGATTGGCAGCAGCGAGGGTGGGTAAGAGCGAGGATGCGCGGTGGAGAGATGTGGTGAGAGGCAGACTATCAACGAAAGGCGAGTGGCGCGGTGGGACTTAATCCATGCTCCAAAGCGTATCGAGCGTGGAAGAGGCGCTAGTGGGACCGCTGGTGCTGCGGCGGCGATCGATCTCGAATCTCAACCAAAGTTCACAATCGGTGCTGCTCAAAGGGACGGCGGAGGGGGCGGGCAGCAGACAGGTCTATAACGGGCGGGGAGTCACGATCAGGTAAGAAGCGGTGTAGGTCATGTGTGTGCCAGCCGTGTGCGGTAGGCTTGGTGAAGGGTCTAGCAGGTCTTGCAGGTGATTCTGGGTAGATGTCATGCAGGCGTCTTAGCCAGTGTGCGTGCGATGACGTCGCCCCATGAGCGGTTCTGAGACCCTCGTCGATGGCGCTAGGCCCGAAGCCGGCTGGCGCTCGCTGGAACGGCAGCCGAGACATGGAGACACCTGGACGCTGTGCGAAGGCAGCGACGCGTCTGTAAGGAGCCTCACCAAGTCGCCATATCGCCAGCCTCGCATCGCCTCGCTCTTCCACGCTGCCAGATCTGCATCCAGTGCGCGTCGCCCTGCCCCGGACACGCCCGACGCCGCTCCGGCCTCAACTCCTTGCGCAACGTTGCCCTAGGCCCCATCCCATCCAAGCAGCCCCAGGTAGCCGCATCCAACGCCCAGCAGCCACCTGTAACCTCGACATACACGCCCACAACCCCCGCGCAATCCTCCTGCGATACCGCACACGCTCGCGCTGTTGATGACCGCCCGGCCTTGAGTCCACCATGGCGTCGATAATGGGCTGGTGGGCAGTCGGCCAGCTACTCAGTATGCGCCCTCGATTCTTCTAGACATGCCCGGCATACGTACTGACTGTTGACGGCAGAGCGCGATGCATCCGACGCAGACCCGGACGGTCAGTTCCCCGCTCCACACACACACGGCGATCCCATCTCTAATGCGCGCCAACAGACGAGCCAGAGGCTGGCCAGAAGGAGATATTCACATCATGGGCCCTGTCCATCCTGATTATGCTCCTCATAATAGCCCTCTTTACGAGCTACATCTTACACACGCGGAAGATCCAGGCGGTCCATGAGACAGTCCTGTCGATTTTTGCTGGTACGTCGTTCCCACACCACACCCTCCGCGGCTGCTTGGGCCCTTCCGCAAGCTTGGCATCCGTTGAGACAAGCTCGGCGTAATGTGCATGGTCAAGGCCACAAAATCCGATCACTTGCAGCCCGAAGCCCATCACCCGACTAATTGTGGGGTAACCTGCAATATCCACCTGCGATGTCGCCTAGTCCATCTCGTAATCCAATCGCGCTATGATGCTCGCTAACGCCCCTTCAGGAATGGTCGTTGGCCTGCTGCTGCGCCTGACAGCAGTCGCTTCCGTGCGAGATGTCGTCAGTTTCGATTACCAGATGTTCTTCAACTTGCTCCTGCCTCCCATCATCCTCTCGGCCGGCTATGAACTCCATCAAGGCAATTTCTTCCGACACATTGGAACCATTCTCACCTTTGCCTTCGCTGGCTCTTTCATATCCGCCTTAGTGCTTGGCATCATCCTGTTCCTGTGGACCAGGATACCTCTTGATGGCTTCAAGATTAACTTTGTCGAGGCCATGTCTGTTGGCGCTACCCTCTCGGCCACTGATCCCGTTACCATTCTTGCCATCTTCGATACGTACAAAGTAGAGCCCAAGCTATACACCATCATCTTTGGCGAGTCCATTCTCAACGATGCCATCGCCATCGTCGTCTTCGAGACTGCACAAAAGTACAAGGACGGTGCTGAGTCTCTGGGCTTCATGAGCCTCTTTGAAGCCGTAGGCATTTTCCTCGGCGTCTTCTTCGGAAGTCTGTTTATAGGTGTCATGGTCGGCATTGGTGTGTCTCTGATGCTCAAGTTCACCTATGTTAGGCGCTTCCCCAAGACTGAGAGTTGTCTCATCATACTCACCGCATACCTGACATACTTTCTGTCCAATGCTATCCACATGTCTGGTAAGTCTTCACCGCCTTCCCTCTCTGGCCATCTGCTGATCATCCTGCAGGTATCGTCTCTTTGCTGTTTTGTGGTATTTGCATGAAGCATTACGCTTACCACAACATGTCAAGACGGACCCAATTAACCACCAAGTTTGTCTTCCAGGTCACCTCCCAGATTTCGGAGAACTTCATCTTCATCTACCTAGGCTTGTCCCTCTTCACTGATGACAAGCTGGATTACAAGCCCCTCTTCATCTTGATTACCGTATTCGGCATTTGCGCCGCTCGCTGGTGCGCAGTGTTTCCTCTTTCAAGGCTCATCAACTCTGTCACTAGATATCGCCAGCGCCGTCGCGGCGACGAAGTTGCGGAAGAGATACCTTATCCTCACCAGGTCATGATCTACTGGGCAGGCCTGCGTGGTGCTGTAGGTGTTGCGCTTGCCGCAGGTCTCACAGGTAACAACGGCGACACACTGCGAGCCACAGTGCTCGTCGTAGTCGTTCTGACTGTCATCATCTTCGGCGGTACCACTGCACGCATGCTAGAGATTTTGGGTATTCGCACCGGAGTAGTCGAGGAGATAGACAGCGATGATGAGTTCGACATTGAGGTCGTCAATGGCGGCACGTACACACGCAAACAGGGTCAAGCTTATGGCAACACTCCACGTCCCGGCCAAAATGGCTTCTCACTCAACAATGTCAACGGACCCGACGCTACCTACTCTAGTGGGTCAGTTAGCCGAAGTAGTCCACCCACACGACCGAACGGCGCTATGCGACGCAACTCGAGCCATCCACGTGCTAGAGATGGCGCAGACCAAAGTCTCCTCAGCCCAGCTGATAGCGGCTCTGCCGATGAGGATGACATCGATCTTGACCTTCCTCCCAGCGCACGCCGCTCGCCCAACCGCGGCCCGTCGCCATTAATGGGCGATCCATCCCCGTACCCGACATCAGGCATAAGGCCGGTCGGCTCTGCGGCGGAGGGCTCGAGTAGGGTTGCGACTGCCACAGGTGCAGTGAAGCAGCTCTTCAACGAGATCAGCCACGATCCTGCAAACGCCTTCAAGCAGATCGATGACGGCTTCCTCAAACCACATCTGCTCCTAGACCAGGGCAAAGGTCCAGGGCCCGGTAATGTTTGATTGTATGAGTAGACGGATGGGATACAAGCATTCGTGGCGTTTGAGTCATCTTTGGGATTAGCAGCTAGCGACTTTGATCGCCTGGCGCATAGCGTAGCATGACTTCTTGAGTCATGATGAAGCGCAGTCACCGCTACTTTGGTTCTCAGAGTCGAACAGTATTTTATGTAGATTGAAATCATAACACACATCACAATGCATGGAGAGTGCGAGTTCGAAATCGAATACCAACGATATTCACTATAGTAAAGGAAGATTGGGAATCAAAAATACCTCATAACGTCCTGATTTCTCCAAACCGAACACGAGAAGAATAAAACAACACAATTGTCTCCAGAGCCCTTTGCCGATTTTACCCACCACCCACTTGCCTCCTCTATGGACCAATGATGAAATCAAGTGAATGGCGTTATGTGTTCATCCTTGATGAAGGTATCGGGACCTTTCTAAGGTCCAGGATACCTGTCGAACCTATTTTGCCAGTCAGCATCTTGACCTTGTGGATAGGGAAATGTGAGTGGACAAGTGACTTACCTCCAGATACGCGCACGCATATCGCCACTACCGGTAGCGAAGACGCCTCCTGTGGGGCTGGGAGCTACGGAAATAACTGGAAAAGGTAACGTTAGTAACACGTAAGACGTGAAGATATATCAAGCTTACCGGAGTTCTTGTGTCCCTGCAACATGAGCTGCGCGACACCAGTGTGAGGGTCCCAGAACTGGACGCCACGGTCCTTGGAACCACTCAGTACCCAGTCACCGTGTGGGGTAAGGGCAACGCTGAGCACAAAGTCCTTGTGGCCTTCGAAAGTGCGGATGCACTTGCCGGTTGGTTGGTGGCCGCCTGGGACGAAGCGGTTGTTGGTGGATAGCTCCCACATCTTGATCGTCTTGTCCAGACTGCCACTGACGAGCCTGTTGCCCGAAGGAGCAAAAGCCACACTGTAGACACTATCCTTGTGACCGTGCTCGCCTTCGAGACGGACGACAAGCTGGCCGGTCTGAATATCCCACACACGGACACTCTTGTCGAGAGATCCGGCAGCGACGTAGAGGTTGTCTGGGGAGATGGCCACGGTGGTGACACCGTCCTCGATGGAGAAGTTGGACACTTGCATGTTGGACTCAAGGTCCCAGAGACGGACACTGCGATCGCCACTACCAGATGCAATGATCTTACCGTTCCTGGCAAAGTCCAGGGAGTAAATATCCTGCTCGTGTCCAGTGAACTGGTGCTTGATGGTGCGGGTAGCAATGTCCCAGACCTGGCTCAATGTTAGTCATAATTGATAGAGCGAGTCAGGACCAAACTTACCCTGATGACCTTGTCCTCGGCACCGGTTGCAAGGTACTGGCCGCTGGGACTGAAGCAGACGCTTCGGATGTACAAATCGCCGTCCTCGGGCAGGCTTCCATCCTGAAGATGGGCGACAGGGTTTCCAGTCTCGACATCGAAAATCTGGGCTGAGCGGTTGCAACCTGTCGCAACCCACCTTCCGTCCAAGCTGAAGCGTACGCAGCAAACCACACTTTGATGGGGTAAGTTGTGGATCAAGTCAACATCAAGCACACGTCTTGAACGAGGGTTGAAGACAGCGAACCAATCGCTGCCCTCCTTCTTCAGGTTCTCTGGCAACTGCTCAATGTCCAGATCAGCCAAGACGTTACTCTGGCTGAGAGGCATGTGATTGGGCGCCATCAACGCACTCGGCTGCTGATGGTGGGGAGGAGGAGTCGGTCGCGGGACTTGAGGCGATCCGGGGTAGGGTGCAGGGTTGTTCTGCTGAGGAGTGGCGGGATTGGGTGGGCCGTTGGGGGGACCACGGGCAGGACCTGGACGCTTAGCACCAGGTGAGGCAGTGGGCTGTGGAGGCTGACCATAACCTGCGATGTGTTAGCCGAGACGGTGGCAGAAGTATGAAGTCGTTGATGCTTACCATTTACAGATGGGCCCTGCTGGTAACCACCAAAGTGCTGTGGCGGACCAGGAGCAGGGTTCAGTCCTGGGGGGCCTTGGGGTCCTCCCAGTTGTGGCGGCATGCCGTGGCCCTGGGGCGGCTCCTGTGGAGGAGGCGCCAGTCCCGGGCCACCTTGGGCAGCACTGCCTGCCATTATGCCGCCGAACAGGTTACTGGGGCCGTGGCCAATCTGAGGTGGCTGAGGCTGCGATGGGCCGTGGTGCTGCGAGTTCTGGCTGGGGCCGCCGCGAGCCTCGAGTTCGCGCTCCAGCTGGGCGATGCGCTCCTCGTATCTAGCATGTAGGTCAACATCCGAAGTGCAGCCTGAGGGAAGCTGGCGGCCGTGTTGTACGGGCGACGTGTGGGAAGGTGCTTACTTTGCTTTCATCTGGTTGTGTGATTGCTCGAGCGAGTAGACCTTGCCGCGGATCAACTCAATCTCTTGAATATGACGCGTGACTGGAAAGACTAGTTAGCAGCTGTGAGCTACATGCGACAGAAGGTGATGAAAGCCATGCGCAGAAAGTTTGCTCCCCAGGTCCTTCGATTTTGCATGGCAATTGCTTCCATTCGCGGCTGGATAGTATGTGCAAGACTCACTTTGGCCTTCGGCATCGACACTGCGCTGGGATTCGGCTTCGAACTCGGTCTTGATGTTGTCGAGCAGCTCGTTGAGGCGCTGAGCTGGGCCCGTCTGGGGAGGCATGACAGCCCGGGGAGGATAGTGGTTCATGCTGGCGGTGGGGTCGCGCTTCCGGGAGAGGGTGCGAAGATGGGGTAGCGGTTTGCTTCGCGTCGTGCGCTATTGAGACGCGAGCAACAGGGCGCGGTATGCGACGACGTCGGGTGGAAGCCTGACGGTCGCAAGGCTGTGGTCGCACAGCTGGCACGAGCTATCTGGACTGGTACACGTCTACGGGGCCGGCCCTCTGGTGGGCGCGACGGGTGTCGGATGGATAAACGGTGGATGGGGGCAGATAGGGATGCAAACAGGTGAGATGGTGTTGTGGCTGTGAGATCGCTGAGGTTTGAGCGCAAGATGGGTGGGTCGCCGTGGTTGGTGCTTTTGCTTGGCTTGCACGGAGGAAGAGGCGTTTCAAATCCGGCAGGCGGGAAACATGACCATCTGGAGCGCTTGCGCCGAGCACCTGTTCCGCTACGACTCTCTGTTCCGAAGACGTCGATATCGGCATGTGCACCCATGGTACTCTCTTCTCCATACCCAGACCTGTCCGCCCAAAACTCTCGACAGCATCCCTTCTCCCATTCGTGTCGCTCGCTCCGCTCCACCCCATCCAGCCGGACCCTTGTGCTTGCTCGCGCTAGTGCTGCCGTTCCCGTCGCGCTAGACTATATTGAGACAAGCTGCATACCACAGGTATTTGTCTTCTTTCGGTCGCGATCGCTTCTCTTTCCCACCTTACATCAGCACTCACATTCGTAGACTCCGGCGGCCTTATACCTACAATGACTTGCCACCCCCACGATGCTTTCTTCTTCGTTCAGCGATAGCGGGACCATCAGGCTTGGTACACCCTAGTGACTGCGCTTTAGTAAGTGAACTACGCGGAAAAAAGTGTTGCATGCGCATGTGGGCTAGTGATCGTGGTATGAGCATCACGATGTGTTCTAGCCAGTTATACATCTATCACATTGCAAGTGCCCTCGAGAGATCAACTTTGCATACATGGTTCGGTGTTTTTGTGGTTTCCATAGTCATGCAACTTGTTAGAGCCCGAGACGAGTTTTCGTCTTCAGTGTTGCATTACTCCTTCTGCCCGCAGCACCACCATCCTCACACTGGACAACGTCATCCTCGATTTCTGGCTCATGAGCAGCGCTGGTTTCACAGATAATCACGATGATTACACGACTACGCGACGCGTTTGGGGGCTGAATTATACCCATGGCACGCGGCCGCTCGATCACCCCGCGCTGCCGGTGGTACCATATCTGATTCGCCCCAGACAGCCACAGAAAACTCGTTCATGTCAAACGACGCACTCTCCCACTGCACCGAGAACAACACGGCAGATCCAGCATCACGGTCCTCCTCGTCGTGGTGGCCATTGTGTCGTGGCTACCCGACGAGACCGTAGCTGCTAGCCCCTCCCATTCGTAGTTACGCGTGGGAAGTCCCTAGCGCTGTCGCGTAAGCCATCTCGTGCGGAATGCTCACCTCACCAGATCTCGTCCCGCAACCAGGACTATCGTCGTATCACGCCATTCTCCCGTGCATTTTCCTTTGCCTGCTGGCTGCCACGGCCGACGCGCCCTGTGATCTTCCGCCTTCCTAGTCACCGCTTCCAACAGCCAACGCTATGCGTTCCTTCAATGCGCGCCTGTCACTCACTGGCCGCCATCAATCGCCACTTCTACCCGGTGTGATATTGATGATGCGCTTAGCATGCTTGCAATCGCCGTCAGTGCTTCAATGCCTGTGGCAATCACCACTTACTGCCTTGTGAAGCCCCCAAGCTTGCCATAAAAGCTGCCCGCCTGCTTCGTTCTAATGCAAAACATTATTCCTCTTAATACATCACTATTGATTGCTATTTGCTATCAATTGACTAGTCACTACCTCAGCTATCACCCATCGTTCTGTTCAGACGTCCTCCGACACTAGTGTTCATTATGTCGCTACAGGGTGATGAGATTGCCGAGCAGCGGCCCACTTACCAACGTCAATCGACTGCTGAGCGACGTCAGATCAGCATCAGGGCGTTCAAGTCCTCGGATTCACTCTACAGACTCAAGGAACAGAAGGGTACTCTTGAGGCTGCTGTCGAGGTCAGTGCTACCGCTCGTTTCTTGCAAATATTTTTACTAATATTAGAATGTGGCAGCCCCTTTACGCAGGTCTTGCTGTCGCTCAGTCTGACGATGGCGAATTTCGCTACTGCATTGCTTTGCATGATGGAACATATACCATCAATTGCGAGAGCAAGTCTCTGGGGCTGTCCGGAGATGCAGGTGGAGGTAACTCATCGAACGAATCATCGCGAGTTGGATCAGGAGTCTCCACACCCATGTCTGTAGGAGATGTTTCCGAAGCTCTATCAAAGGCCTTCGTCGGATTTCTCAGCAATTACCGAGAGGAGAACCTTTCCAAGCCCATGGGTGCTACTCTGACGACGCAACTCGCTACTTTGAGTCCGCATCTGGCCGTTCGCTTATGGACTGAACTAGACATCATTCCTTTTATATTCCCGGCCAACGCTAAAGACAAGGAAGAGCCATCAATACCTCTAGATCAGGAAGCCGAACGGATGGCGAGAAAGACAGTGAAGCAATTCAACGTCAAGGGTGAATTACCCGTTCAAATGGGTCATCGTCGCCAGGGTTTGGTGGATCTTGACAGCCACGTGCACATCGCCGAGCGTGAAAGCTATAATTCCACTGTCAGGATGGACACTACAGGAGCTGCAACAATGCATTACGCCAACTCGCTTAAGAAGAGAATGACCAAGATCGCCTTCTTCAACAGCACAGCACAAGGCGGAGGTGTCGCTCTGATGAGGCACGCCCTGATGAGGTATCTGGCTCTTCTCGGTATTGACTGCAAATGGTACGTTCCATACGGAAAGACCAACATCTTCAGGATCACCAAAGACAACCATAATATCCTTCAGGGTGTCGCCACAGCGGGCGAGCGTTTGACCGAGGAAAAGATGGCCGATCTTGATGACTGGGTCATTGAAGAGGCTGACAAGTGTCGTTGGGTCGAACACGGGGGCCCGCTCTCATCCCGGGAGAAAGGCGGTGCCGATGTGATCATTGTCGATGATCCTCAGATGCCGAGCCTTGTCAAGATCGCGAAGGAGCGAGACTCCAGGTATGTACTCCCGAGCTGCTTGCGAACCTTTCCAGAATGCTTCTTCATACTAATTATATTCTCTAGTCGCCCAGTCATCTTCCGCAGCCACATCCAGGTCCGAGCTGACCTAGCTGACGAAGAAGGTACGGCTACCTCCGGGGTATGGAACTGGATCTGGAACCATGTCAAAGATTGTGATGTCTTCGTCAGCCATCCCGTGCGAGCATTCGTGCCCAAGGTTGTGACCCCAGAGAAAGTAGGCTACTTGCCTGCCACCACGGACTGGCTAGATGGCCTGAACAAGCACATGCACCCCTGGGACGAGCAATATTACATCCACGAGCTCAAGGTTCAGTGCTTTTCAGCCGGTATGCGTCAGCTCGCTCATCCGGATCGCAAATACATCGTCCAAATCGCTCGCTTCGACCCAGCGAAGGGTATCCCAGACGTACTCGCATCATACGCACTCTTGCGTAAGATGTACATGAAAGATACGCCTCTTGTGGATATTCCCCAGCTCGTGATAGCTGGCCATGGTGCCGTCGACGATCCAGATGCTACACGAATCTTCAAGGAAACCGAGACTGCTCTCAACGGGGAGTTCAACGAAATCAAGGACGACGTCATCATCATGCGTATCGGACCATCCGACCAGATGCTCAACGCACTCATGTCGTGCGCTCACGTCGCCCTCCAGCTCTCTACCCGCGAGGGCTTCGAAGTCAAGGTCAGCGAAGCGCTCCATAAGGGCACACCTATCATCGCTACCCTCGCTGGCGGTATCCCTCTGCAAGTCCAGGATGGAAAGTCTGGCTTTCTGGTCAAGCCTGGTGATCACGACGGTGTTGCGAAGCACTTGTATGATCTCTTCACCGACTCGGAACTTCACTCGACTATGTCGGAGTATGCGAGTAAGCACGTTAGCGATGAGGTCAGCACGGTGGGTAACGCGCTGGCTTGGCTTTATCTGGCCGATGAGTTATCCAAGGGGGAGGATGTCGCGCCCAACGGCCGATGGATCAACGATATGGCGAGGGAGAAGGCGGGTATTCCATATCAGAAGGATGAAGATATCCTGGTCCGCGATGTGAGCTTGACGAACTGATTGCGAGTGTCTTTGGGTTGCGCTATAGATGGGCGACGAGCACGATGGGCATATCGTGTAATGCTCTCGTCTGAGACTGCGATGATAAGCACGAATTCACGGTTCCTGTTCTACGAGGTCATGCTGACTATGTAGCAAAGTGTGGATGCTTCTAGGAATAAACATTACATTATCTATCATGACCATATAGGTAGTTACTGACTTGGTTACGAGATTGAACCCGATACCAAAACCGTCTACAATTTCATACAGTTCGTACCCAGTGCGCACTGTCCAGGAATCGTACCCTTGCAGCACGCTTTGTTTGTTCCAGCGGGACATACACCTGTAATCATTCTTTAGTGGGTAATTCAACTCAGACGTAAATATTAAAGATAAGAAATACATACCAGAAGCGGGCCTAGGAATGCATCGTGCTCCTATCAGTTCCGACGGTCCACTTGCGGGATAGTATCCACAGATACTACCCCAGACTTGTGCGTTTGTAGACCAGGGAGCTATGTTCAGACAGCACAGGGGCTTATCGTTGCAGACGGGAGCTGGAGCGGCGACCCGAGAAGTGACCGTTGCCAGAGTAGTCAAAGTCGCACTCACGGTGTTGATGAGCGGAGAGGTAATAACAAGCGTCGTAGTAGGTGCTGGAGCAACGCTAATCTGAGTCGTGGTGGAAGCGTCGGTTGCCGTGTAGACTGTTTCCGTGGCGGTGGTGAGAGTTGTAGTCTTCGTAAAGGTCGCGACTTTGCTGCATGCTGCTGAGATCTTTTCGGGCGCCCAGTTTGAGACGAGGGTTGGGGTCTCCAGCGCACGCTTCTTTGCAGCGGCTGTGACGGTCTCGGTCACCAGTTTAGTCTCAGTGGCTACGACAATTGTTGTTTCTTCAGAGGAGATGACGGTGCTGGTCACGGTCACGGGCGGTGGTGTAGAGGTAGAGGCTTCGGTGATGGTGGTGAGCGCAAGGGTGGAGACTGTCGCGGCGATGTTGGAAGTTTCCACAGGAGGAACGTAGCCGATGTAGCTAGCACAGAAGTCGAGGTTCTCAGGCGTGCTCAGCTGGCTCAGGTCGGACGGGCAGATAGGCGCGACGAACGCATCGGTGGTGGTGGCGTAGGAGTAGGAATTCGAGATGGTGTAGTGGTCGTCACCACGCCATTGGCCAGTCTCATCGGCAAACGAAGCATCCCAGGCCTGAGTATAAAGCGCACAGATCTGTTCGACAGGCTCTCCGTTCTTCAAACTCAGGTAGTAGTTGAAGAACCGGCAGATGGCGCGGCCATTGAGATGGTCAATGTTGAATTGCGTCTCCTCTTTGCAGGCTTGAGCGCAGCGCTGTGCGTCAAAGGGTGAGTCGGCAGGAAAAGACTTGACGGTAATGTAGCTGCCTTTGCCATTGCAGTCGTTAGGGGCTCGAATGGCGGCATTGCCCAGAGCAGTGGTGGTGTAGCCAGGAATCACCGTGACCGCCTGAGGTTCGGACACTAGGGCGCTGGCGAAGCCGGTGAGGCCGATGAGAGGCAACGACGAACGCATTATAAATTATATCGGAAAATTATATATGATAGAGCGGCAAAATGACCGGAGAAGAAAGAGCGTGAGATAGCAGAGAGATACTCTAACATGCTACTTAGGCGGTCTTATATGAACGTACTGCGCGGTCTGCGCGAGCGCCACATAAGAGAATACAGCTGAAAGACAACCATATCTCGTGCTCAAGAGTAAGGGGTTTGTAGCGAAGGTACATCATGAAGTCTCATGCCAGCCAGTTTGGCTCTAGATGTTCGCGCTATGAGTGCGGCTGAGCAGCCACCAATCCAGCCTGGCTAAATTCTTCCCCAAAGAAGTTAGGCATCGCAAGGCCAGACTCCTCATTGTAAGCTAATGTGACGCATCCGCAGACTAAATGCACTTCATTTCCACTTTGACATCGTAGCAAGGCTAGCACAAGGCTGAGAAGGCCCGATTATTTCCCTGGACTGCCGGACAAAGCGACAGAAGAACTCGTCCTGCCTTTTGGAGCAGTTTGGCATCAGTGCACCTTGTGGCATGTGGTGAGTATTAACCATCTCGATCCGGCTTCAGTTGGATAATTTGAAGCGGCTGTAGGTACCTTGGTAGCTTCTTCGGTGAGATGATTCTCTCATTCCACCCCATGTCCTCCTCTAAAGCATAGGAGGCGTAAGCCGAATTAAAGCGAACAGTGTTAGTGAGAGTCTCAAGATGACTACTTTGGTATGGATGCTTTCTTTTCGAATCTACCTACGTAGTCGTCGTCGCCTAATAAGTAAAAGCTCGTGCACTGACATCTGGAGCGACTTCACCTCACTAAACACTAAGCCCCATTCGTCAACCATCAAAGACTCAACCCCACGGTCAAATAACTATTGTGCTAACCTTTGAAATCACCTCTGATTTCTCGATTGGACTTTCGAATCTTTCTTATACTTGCCTGCATTCTCTCTCTTTGTATTCCCAGTTTGCTGTCTCCTCCGTGCAAAGGTGTCAACCCTGCATCTATGACGAGCTTCCCCATCATCTTCCTCGATTCCTGAGCCTTACACGTACCGAATCAAGTGCTTTCAACATCGAAACAACGACATGCATCACACTGATAGCCGTGCAGAGCCTAGATATCAGCCACAAAGTGGAATCCACCCCACCTATCACGAAACAGCATACCACCCGGCCTCCCATCCCTACCCTGACTAATCTGCTTCTCCAGCGTCCAATCACCCTCTTTACTAGGATCCCACAGCTCAATAGGACCAATCTCCCTATCCTCTGCATCAACACCATCGACTGCATGACTACGCTGTCGCTGATACCGAACAAACTCGCTAAAGCGACTTAACACCAGATCGCCACTGCTGTCACGGACAGGAAGGGCCTGGTTAGGATCTAGCGTAAAGCGTGCTGCGAGAGGGGGCTCAATAGAGCAAGTACGAGGAGTGCCGTGACCAGAGGGGAACCCGAGACGTGCTTCGATGGAACTGGCCTGGCTGCGGGGTGTCGAGGCCGTCGCCGTACTGGTGCTACCGCGGTTACTGGAGGGGAGGTTCATACGTGTACCGCTTTCGCGCATGAAGGCTAGAGTCTTCTCGTCGAGACTGTCAGGACGAGGAGGACGGGGAGGTGGTGGGCCGGGACGCTTTTCGAAGGGTACCGTGGCGTGGTCTTCTGGGATGGGTGGACTGCAGAGCTGGGCCATGAGCTGAGGGCGGGAGATGGAGACGCTGCGGTTTTGAATCTTGACGAGAGATCCACGCGATCCACGAGCTGTAGACAGTGGTGTGAGGACAGGACGGCGTGCCTTGGGGAAAGGGACGCTAGTAGGTATCTGTGGAACGGGCGGAGGCGTTGGTGACTGCGTGGAGTCGTTGTTCTTGCTGCCGCCAAAGAGACAAGAACCTAGAATACGAGTCAACATTGAGTCGACATGTGCATGGAGAGCGGGAAACATGCCTTTTTCTCTAAGCAGTACGAAGTTGGGGCGCGACTTTGACTTGAGCGGCTCTCCACCGCGAATGTGTTTGTGCTCTGGAGTGCCGGAGAGGCTGCGCGAAGCTGGCGGAAGTGCCGGTGAGCTTGTTTGATACTCTTCTTCTTCCAGATCCTCGTAGTCGAGTAGGTTCTCGAAGCTATCGCCTTGCTGTCTTAGGGTGACACACGTAGCGACTGGGACAAGTGGCGTGGACGAGTTGGAGTTGGAAGGCAGAGTAGGCAGAGGCTTGTTCAGCTTGTCGTTCTTGCGTCCAAAGAATCGCGATGCTGCACATGGTTTTAGCGTGTCTCCGCCTACAAGCGAAGCAGTGACTTACGCTTTTTCCGCATACCCACGTCCTGAATCCCGGCGTCAAAGTCGATGTCCGAACTGTCGGCGATAGCGGTCTTCTCATCACGACTTGGCCTATCTCTGAAGAAGTGCGACGCTATCTACCTGTTAACGCTAAAGCTTTTGCGGTTGTGGAGCGAGAGTGAAACCCATCACTGGCTCAACGCTGCTTATGAGAGAGAATAAGAGCCTACCTTTGCTCCGAAGACTCTTCATCCTGACCAGTTGCGATAGTTGGCAGTTGCGACGATTTGATGTTGTATTAGTACGTCAGTCGAGTATTGCAGAGGTCGCGTGATTGCCTGCAAAGAAGAATTAAGGCGATCGAGCGGGAGTGCGATTGCTGGTGCGTAAACAGGCGCGAAAAGACAACAGGAAGATGAATCTGCGCCCACTGGAAGTGCTCACTCAGGGTAGATCGCGACCAGTGCCAAGCAGCACTGGCACGTGCCGCTAGTGACATGGGATGGTGAAAGTGAGAGTTCACTCCCGTGATGAGCCGAATGCAGGGAGAACCCTCGCTCGACCAGTAATTAGTATGCCACACCATGCTCTTGTCTGGGTCATATACTACCCTTGTGGACAGAACAGATGACGTGGATATCAAAGTCAAGGGAAGAAAACAATATAAAGAAGCAGCTCACCATCACGAAGTCGTGCCGAACGGAAACTTTGTTTGGACATGAAAACCTCGTGCCTCCCGAAGGGGACACCGAAGCCGAGCATCATGCCCTTATATTTTTTTTCTTGATTTTTACTTGTGGGTTGTGGTGATATAGTGATAGTCGAGTTGAGTCGTGCCTGGATCCAGATCATGGACAGCAGAGAATTGTCGGAGGAAGCTCATTTCTCATAGCCAGTCGAGACATCCCCTAAAGTGCCTATGCACCAGAACATGAAACATGGTGCAAGAAAACGCCTGATTTCCAGCTCTTCAAATACCATGTTCATGCATCCATTCATGAACAGTGACAAAAGAAACGCTTGCGCTGGACCAAAGAAACTGAGACGAAATGCCCGTCAATGCTCACTACTTCCACAAAAAAGATGGCCACCAGCCATTGATAACGCCATAAACTCCAAATGAAGTGGCAATACAATAATGAACCATGAACATGGAACAAATAGAAAACCCATATAAACAAGCGAATGTAGTGAGCGCAAACCATGTCCAAACATGGCAGGTCTCGTAGAAAAAAACGACTACCTGACGCTGGACTCGCCAGCCGGGCTGAGATTGAGCAAGCGTTTGAGATCCTGCTCCAGAGACAACGTATTGGAAGGGGTGGCGGTTTTCATTGGTGAGGCACCAGCAGCGGCAGCGGGGGCCGAGGTCTTGCGTTGTTTAGCAGCGACTGATGAAGGAACAAACGACATCATGCTTGTGGGAGGCTTCGGAGCAGATGCTGGAGGAGCATCAGCCGCCATATTTCCAGGTCCACCCATATTGCCTCGTTTCTGGTAGGCGTCGGGACGAGGCTGGTGTGGCTGCCGGCCAGGCGTCTTCCTGCGGTTGTTTGGACTTTGTTGATAGGGTTGTACATGGGGCGCTGATGGACGGGGCCCGTTGGTAAAGCCCCCGTTGCCGTTGCCTGGCTGATCTCGGGAAAAGGCGTTGGGGTCCATCATCTGAGTGGGAGGAACAGAGGGAAAGCTCTGGAAGTTGCCCGGTCCGACCATTGGAGACTCAGCCGAGATCTCGGTACGAAGACCAGAGTTGCGCTTCTTTGCAGACTCGCCCTTTGCGGCTTTGAACAAGGGAGAAAGATTACGGTTGCCATAGAAAAAGTCAGAGTCTTGGTTCGGCGGTGGTCCTTGCGGTGTGGTAGGTCCAGAGGGGTTTTGGGGAGGTCGACCGTCATGGAAAGGTGATGGTGTCTGACCTATCATGAATCCTTGTGGGCCCTGCGCATCCGGTCGAGGCGGTGTTGCAGAGGACTTCTTCTGTGACATTGAGAGACGGTTCAGTAGGTCGTTCATAACATCATTGCCGTTGCCCTGCTGCTGCATATCCTTGAGCTGTGGAACCTTGGTGGGATCTGTAACGGAGCGATGCGAGGCGGGCGAGGCTGCTGGTGGGGGAGACATGTGCGCGTGCTTGCTTCCCCCGTCAAGCTCTATGGGAAAGATGCCATTCATCGAGTGGGACGAATCATGCTTCAAGTGCTGTGGCCTGGAAGTGTCCATTGGGTTGAAAGGTCCGTGGGAGAGTGGGCGTCCATGGTTGCCCTTGGCTCTCTCGGCTGCATCCGCCTTGAAAAGCAGGTCCAATGGAGATTGTTCATTACGAGGAGGAACGGCCACCGGGGCGCGGGAAGGAGAAGCAGAAGGACTTGGAGAAGCAGAATCAGAACTATCTTCGGGCGGAGGTGTTGGTGGACCAGCACGTGTTTTGGCCGGCACAGAACGAGAAAGAAACTTGGGTATAGGCAGAGCAGAAGGAGCCGGAGAAGCATGGAAGGTCGGGCCGGCATAGGCAGCCTGGATCTTAGCCGGCGTAGCAGATGGATTGATCGGAACAGGCTCTGATTCAGGAGGAGAGAAGACGCGGTCGATGGAGGGATGGGACTGGTTGGGCTTCCTCATGTTGCGCGGTCCAGAGGGCATGTGCGCGTCCTCACCTGAGTAGGACGCGCCTTCCGCGTGGGCGAGCTCAGCAGGCATCTTGCTCGGGGACGCTCCTGCCGCATTGTGTTGGTTCTGATTGTAGCCATTGTGTGCGCGGTTGCCTCGTGGTTTGCGTTGCGACTGCCGGCCAGCGTTGGTGTGCGCTGCCTGAGCTGGGCTCTGAGGCTTGCCCCGGGGAGCGCGTGGAGAGGCAGTCGTCTGTACCGTCGACATGTGAAGCGTTATCTGTGGAGTTGTTGTGTTGTGATGGGGGTGGGTTATCTGGTAGGGCGCAGGCGGACGCTCTTGGTTCGTGATGAGGTAGTGGGTTGGATGCGCGATGACGCGGTCTGTGTCTTTGTCTGTGTCTGATAAGGTGGGAATGTGCAAGGGTTAGATGTTGAAGTGATCATCTCCAGATTCGCGGGGTAGAGATAGGCACGCGCCGTTGGGTGAGATAGGGCGAAGAGTGATGGTGTTGTGAGCAGAGTCGGTCGCATCGACGGTGAACGGCGCGGAGGTGGCTGTGATCCAACGAGGCTGATCTCGGCAAGGCGCACTGACGGTTGCGGCGGCGTAGGGCTGAGAGGTCGGGTTGGGTATGGGAGCGGGAGGCTGTCGGGCGCCCGTCTTTGAGTCGCGAGGAGCGGTGGCATTTTGGCGTTTGCTCGTCCGAAGGGGATTTGGACGCTTAGCGAAAGAATGTGCATTCCCTTTCACCTGGCACCTCGTCCCAAAGTTGGTACACAGGGCCTGGCCTTGGCATTCGGGAGCTCGTAGCTGGAGCCTGACGCCTGCACACTGCGCCTTCACCTGTAGACACACGGGCAGCGCTTCAACAAAACTTCGCCACCGCCATATAATCCCGCGAGCTGCACGTTGTTCCCTTTCAACTGCGACCACCCGTACACCGCCTACTACCGCGCTGCGTCAACCCTAGCAGCTCCCACTCCAACCAACTCCCCGCGCACCCCACCACCCCGATACATCACATAATCATGGCGGATGTCGACATGGCAGACGCGCCCCCGGCGAAGACCAAGACCGGCAAGGCCAGTGCTGCAGAGGGCGACAAGAAACGTTTCGAGGTCAAGAAGGTCGGCATCACACAACAGAAGGCAGGATACAGAGATAGAAGCTAACATGACGCAGTGGAACGCGGTTGCTCTCTGGGCTTGGGATATCGTCGTCGACAACTGCGCCATTTGCCGTAACCACATCATGGACCTCTGCATCGAGTGCCAGGCCAACCAAGCCTCCGCCACCAGCGAAGAATGCACAGTCGCCTGGGGCATCTGCAACGTACGCTCTCTCATGGCACTGCACTGACCCGTACTAACACATGACAGCACGCCTTCCACTTCCACTGCATTTCACGATGGCTCAAGACCAGACAAGTCTGCCCGTTAGACAACCGAGACTGGGAGTTCCAAAAGTACGGCCGATAGACGCTCGCGAAGCCATGGAGAGTTTGGTTCCAGCAGGGACAAATATGGGTCTTGGTTTCATTCGGACGTCCGGCGTTAGTAGGGCCTTCACAAAAGGGCTATGAGAGCATGAAGAAGTAGCAGCGTAGGCGGTCATCATCGTCGAATCAGATTCCATTACGATCATGAAGTGTCCTGACCATGCGACTCCCTCTCGTGTCCCAGCGCGACTATCCGACTTTCTGCCCATCCACGTCGATGTTGTACTGTGATGTCGCGTTGTGCGGTGGGAGCCAATCTTCGGGGTTCTTGTTGTAGAAAGGCCACGGGGGTACGACAACGAGGAATGTGAGCGCGGAGCCGGCGAGGCCAATGTAGAGTGCCATTCGGATGTCTTGCTGCAGGAAGCCAACGATGAATGCGATGATCTGTGTTGTCAGCTTGTTGAAGTGTATCAGACGGGTGAGGAACACATACACCAGCGGCACCAAGCAGGACGGTGCTCAGCATCTCTGCAAGCCGCTGACCCTCAAAGTCCTGGTTGTGTTAGCACATGCATCAAGTCAGGTAGCGGCGTCGTTGTCGCATACAATCTGGCCCTCGACCGCGTCGCGCACCTGCTCCAGAAGCTGGTCGGCCATGTTGATGGGGTATGCTGGATGTCCGAGTCGTGATCGTTGTATTTGAAGGCTAGGTTGGTGAAGATCGGGAACCGGATGTCACTTGGAACTCTACTGAACGTCTAACGGGCCTAATTGTCTCGGAGAGGTGGCATTACCACGAGCCAGGACATCTGCAGGGCAGGGGTCCGCAGCCGCACTAGCCTTCACTAACGACGCCTCTTGATTTACGCCCAACATTGACGCAACAACAGCATTTGGTACCTGGTTCGCCTTCCAGGTGCAACAAGAACCTTGGTTAGTTAGGCCGCGGAATATGCGGCACCACTTTCACTCGCTCTCTCCACAACGGCCGAGTTCTCGATCAGTCACATGCATGACCGTTTGTCGTTCTCTGAGCGCGTCTGCCCAATCAAAGCGGGCCAGTAGGTTCCGTCGCTGCACAAGCTTTTTCCTTGACCCATCGCTCAATCGCCGTATTTGAGTCCCGCACCGTCCCTTCAACAACACTTCCACCGTCCCCTGGACTTCCACCCACCGCACTTCCCATCGACTTTCAACCGCCTCACGATACCAACTGCCAGCAGTCGCGATCGCGCACCCTCTATCCATCCGGCTCTTATCTCCGTGGACCGCCATCCACCACCGCAACTGATCGCTCAAGGGGTCTTTGTTTTTGCAACCGTCCCCTTACACCGCACCTTCTGACGCTACGGCGTCCATATACATACAAACCACCAAGTTGGCGGGACTCTACCTCGACAAGCTTTCCTTCATCCGCCCCTTGCTCGGCACAAAGGCCTGGGTATACGGAGGCGACCACAAGCCACCATAACTCGCCCTAAAAGCAAACACATTCATTCGCTACTGCACCACCGTCTCTACAATTCTTCCTATTCCCACAGGGTGTGGAAGTCTGGCTACCGGACTCTGTCTCCCATCGGCTTAGTGTAGGGGACGACCCTACGCGAAGCCATCGTCAAGTTGAGCGCGCCCTAGAGGTGAGCGCTCACAAGCGACTCGCCCGCTTCTGTGGTTCTTGCGCTGCAAGAAGTCGCTGAATTCACCAACAATCTGGCTTAATCAAAACATACCACGTCTGATTCGGAGTCCTACTCATCGCCGCCTGAGTCGCCAATATGACTGACACTCCGAAATCCGAGAACCAGACGAGGTTCAGCACCCCGGTGTCTGACCTCGATGACCACCGCCACCAGCCCGTATCGCTCCCACGAGCCGACGCCACTTCGCCCCCTAGGTCGCGCCGACCAACTTTCGCAAGCGTCCAGGGTCAAGACCGACCCAACATACTCCTCCAAGTCAATGAGGCCCTCGAGGCAGACATCACTCGGCGCGATTTCGAAAGCGCTGTCGTAGACGATGACCATCACTTGGCTCCCGATACCTACATCCGCCGCGGGTCTCTGGCGCACAGCCCACAGGCCCGTCGAGAGACATTCAGGCGCCCGCGCGACCCGGCAGTCGAGCGCCTGACTAGGAGCAGGGCTTCGTCGACCACTTCGCGCTCCGTCTCTCCTCCCAACTCTGTCGACGCATTCGCCGGCCCTAGGCGCCGCGACCGTGCCAACACCCTTCAGAGCCATGCTGGTTCCGAGCTCGAGCTGGGATTGAACAGGACGCTTTCTCGCGGCACTACACGCCGTCCGACAATCAGTGACGAGCGTCCTGATGAGCTGCACAACGTTGAAGTTGCATCTGCGCACAGCTCTGCCGAGGAGGATGTGTGCTTCCCTGTGGCCGAGGATACTGGCAAGACTACTAGGTTCGACTATGAAGAGTTGGAGGAGTTTGTCGCAGAGGCTCAAGAGAAGACACCCATCGGCCAGCCTCTGCGTCACAAGGCGAGCACCGCTTCCAACCTTTCCACAAAGCCCAAGGTCTTCTCTGATCTCCGTCCCAAGTCCAGCCAGTCAGCAACACCCAAGACAGACAGCGACGCTTTGAGCCTTAAGCATGCGGACCCTGCGATTCAAGAGAAGCTCGCCGAGGAGGGCCTGTCACACGTATTTGCGGAGAAGCCGGCGACGGAAGTGAAGCTCAACCGCTGGACGTTCTTCTCGTCTGAGTTGGATGACACGATCCATGCTGCCGAACTGGGCGGCCTGCTTATGCCCGGCGAACGCTTCCGCGATCTGTTTGACACTCCATCAGACGGCGGCGTCTGGTGGCTCGACATGGTCAACCCTACAGAAGAGGAAGTCTTCGCCATCTCCAAGGCTTTCGGCGTGCATCCTCTTACCCGTGAGGATATCTGCCTCCAGGAGCCGCGCGAAAAGGTGGAGCTGTTCCATCAATACTACTTCGTCTCTTTCCGATCCTTCTACCAAACCGACAAGGAATCGGAGGAATACTTGGAGCCTGTCAACTTCTATGCTGTCGTATTCAAGGAGGGCATCCTGACTTTCACTTTCTGCGAGAGCCCACACACGTTTTCTGTGCGCAAGCGTATCAGCCGTCTTCGCGACTACATCAACCTTAACGCTGACTGGATCTGCTACGCCCTCATCGACGACATTGTCGACAGCTTTGCACCTGTCATTCGGGGCATCGAAGATGAGGCAGATGCGATTGAGGATCAGGTCTTCACTGCCCGCATTGAAGATTCTCGCGCCATTCTTCGATCGATCGGCGACTGCCGCAAGCGCGTCATGCAGCTTCTGCGTCTCTTGGGCGGCAAGGCAGATGTCATCAAGGGCTTCGCCAAGCGTTGCAACGAATCGTACAGCGTGGCTCCTCGGGGTGACGTGGGCATGTACCTCAGCGATATCCAGGATCACGTCGTCACTATGATGTCCAACTTGGCTCATTTCGAGAAGATGCTCAGCCGCGCACACTCCAACTACCTTGCGCAAATCTCGGTTGATCAAGTCATTCAAGGCAACGACAGCAACGCTACGCTTCAGAAAGTTACGGTCATCGCTACGATTCTCGTTCCGCTCAACTTGATTTGTGGTCTGTTTGGTATGAACGTGAAGGTTCCTGGTCAGGATGGCAGCCTCGGATGGTTCTTTGGCATTATTGGTGTTATTGTCCTTTTCGTTTCTGTCTGCTTGGGGGTTGCTAAGAGGATGCGTTACATTTGATTGAATTTGTTGATTGGTAATTCCCTATTTTGTTAGTTGGACAATGTCTGTCTCTGTTTTTCCTATGTTTAGTATAGTGGTTTTTCATTCAGTACATGTATCAACGCCAGCGCTGGTGTACCGGAGGTTGTCGTAATTTGGGATCACGTCATACACGATCATGTCGGCATTAGATATACTCTAGATTAGAAAAGTATTGTTCTCGTCGCAAAGCTCTTCATTGCCAGCACATCAGCATCCGACCGTGAATTTCGATACATATACGATGATCTCACAGATCGACAACTAGGGTGGTTTTCGATAGAAGGTACCTAGGTAGTAAGAAGCAAACCAGACGAGCCAAAAAAGAAGGCGCGCATACCCTGTATAATGAGCTATGAAGCTAGGGATTGGCATATGCGAATAGACAAAGCAAAAGAATGCTTTAAGGTATTGTTTCAGGTATCGATAGTCCCCATGATGACATCACATGAAACGGCATGCATTGGTAGCGCGAGTTTATACTACCTTGTCCATACGCTCACATGACATCCAGAGACGTGATGATAGATGGGAGCGTAGATAAGCCGCAACTCTGTGCCATCACGCGAGCGGACAACCTTGGGACGCATCCAAGGTGGCATTCCGTACCGTTCCTATTCGTTCCGAGGTCGGAAGGAACACTGCCAAACCCAGAATGCGCGGCATACAAGGCGCCGAACAGCAACTCTGCCGACGATGAAAGAAACGTGGTGACGGTGAGTCCCTGCAGCCATGAGGACCAAGTAAGGAAGGTTCCACTCGTTGTCCGCGAGTTCGGAAGCGGTGACTTAGGCTCCTGCCGAGGGGCGGACTAAGTGATCCTTGTTTCGGCGAGAGCATTCGATCATGCAGCGCCTCAGCCGACCGGTTCCCTTTAAGTACAAACTCTCGCCCTTCCGCCGCTCTCTCACTCCTTGCACAAACCACCAGGACGTTCTCTCTACCCACACCCTCACTTTTACACGTAGACAACACCCAACCGACCACCTCGGCCAGTACAGTACTGTTCCTGCACCCCCACGAACACTACACGCCTCAGCAAGGACCCCGGACAGAGAAGGCAACATGGCGGAAATGGCGCAGCGGATTCTTATGAATGAATTCAAGCAGCTCAGCAAGGAGAAGTGGACAAATATTGAGGTGCGTCTTAGTGACATTCTCTCAAGAGTCACAGTCATAGTGGCGATGCAGGAGCACCGAGCTAACCACGTCACAGCTCATCAACGAGAACGTCTTTGAGTGGAGTGTCGCCCTGATAGTCATGAACGAAGAGTCCATGTACTACGGCGGCTACTTCAAGGCCAAGATGACTTTCCCTCGCAACTACCCGCATAGCCCGCCAGGTACGTCACTGCCAATACACGGATCCAGGGATGGAAGGAGTCGCGAAGCGCAGGACAAGAGCTAACGGTTTACCAGATTTCAAGTTCATCCGCCCTCTTTACCACCCGAACATTTACCCCGACGGCCGCTTGTGTATCTCCATCCTCCACCCACCCGGCGATGACGAGATGTCCGGCGAGACTGCCGCCGAGCGCTGGTCACCCGTGCAGCGTGTCGAGACGGTCCTAATATCCATCCTCTCTTTGCTGGACGATGCCGAGGTTTCCTCACCCGCCAACGTCGACGCAGGAGTCATGCTGCGCAACAAGCCGGAGCAGTACAAAGAGATGGTCAAGAAGGATCTCGAGCTGTCAAAGGCGGACATCCCCACGGACTTCGTCATGCCAACGCACGAGACAGCGTGGAAGAAAGAGAAGGACGAGGGCGAGTTTGATATGAGCTGGGAAGACAGCGACGCCGAGAGCCTGGACTTTGGCGGCAGTGAGAGCGACCCTGACGAGGATCAAGAGATGGATTCCGACTTCGAAGGCGATGACGATGATGCGGAAGATGACGAGGATGCCGACACCCCCATGAAGCGCTAGACGTTGCCCATGGACTGCAACTCTGAGCCCCTCCTTATACGAATGTCTCACATCCGCTTGCAGGTGCGACTTCGGGGTGGGATGCCAGCGTCTGAAGAGGATTCTGGTTCTGCCACCCTCATCCTTATGCCTTCACCGGCAGCATTACCTACCTCAACACTCCTCTCTTCGTCATCGTCCGATCCGACAGCCCCTGCCCCCTTCATCTCTCACCCCCGTCCAACGATATGGTGGACACTCGCGCACTAGGAACTGCGCATCGCCCTCTCACCCCCTTGCCCATCTTTCCATTCCTCGGTTTTCTTCCACGTCTTCATCATAAGCGCGGCGTTCGGTTTCGGCATGGTATTCATGGCGTTGCGCCTGCAACGGGCTTTCACGCCTAGGGTTCGGTCACGGTTAGGACGGCATCTACACTGCATGGGAATGGAGTTTTTGAATCATCTTTTTATCATGCGTGGCACGGCTACTTTGGGCTTGCAATTGGCGGCGCAGTGGCTGCATGCGAATGACCGTAGACTAAGGAATGCATGAACTATATACACATTGGCCCGCACCAAAATGCTTGAGTGACGTCTCCCAATGTCCCGTCGTAATTATGCTTCATAGACTTCCGCTGGGGTACAAAGCATGTGTCACCCACAACATTACTTGCTTTCCTGCTTTGCAATAACCTCAATGTTCTGCTCTTCCCCACTGATCCTCTCCAACACTTCGTTCTAGTACTTATCCTCGACTTTCTCCGTGTCGTATCTCGTCTTTCTCAAATGAGCAAAGAAGCTTTCTGGGTCAACGCCTTTGCACGGTTTTGTTGCACATACAGCATCCTTGCGAAGGGTCTTCTTTCCGCATATACCGCAATGCCACTCTAGTTCAGAACAACCCAAGTGTGTTCCGACAACCCAATCAGGTTGACTGAGTACTTTTTTGAGGCCTTCGTCATCCGGCAGATTTCTACACATGTGGACGCTGAGATGGTCGGCGATAGTAGTAATGATATCGGAGGTTGTTCGTGCTTTTCGTGGCTCCATGAGAACGACGTTCGGCTCTGTTATTCCACCTGACATGACAACGTAATGTTTTAGGACGTGACTGTGGTGTCGTCGCTGGAGGTAACTTCGGTATATGTGGACTATTTCTTGACAGTGTGGAGGTGAGCACCAGAGGGCGACGGTGTGTCTTCTAGCTTTTGTGTGAATCAGATTTGATGGTATTTGAAGAGTGCAGTGATAGCTCAGAGGTATGTAGAACTGATGAGGAAGTTGTTGCATAAGCATATATACTAGCGGTGACTCCAAAATGTATGAGTCCGTGGGATATTTTACAGTGACGATTATGACAAGCTCAGGCTTCTGGAAGACAGTGCGTGGGTTTCGTCACCCTTGGAAGATGTCGTAGCTGTACGGTGAAGTCTCCAGTCTAACAGTTCTTGCATAAAGCCTGGACACTCCATGGCTCACCATCCCATGCCCATAGCATTTCTGACTCTCTCCATAGTGCTCTCGGCGATCTTCTCTGCTCTTTGCGCTCCTTCCTCTGCATGCTCTATAAGTTCCTTCTGGTCTCCCCTCATCAATTCCTGATAACGTTCTCTTATATCGGTGATGCCCAGATCAACGCTATCAGCAACCTTCTCTTTCAGAGCCCGCATGCTTGTATCCCTCAAGTCATTCGCCAGATCTTCCGGTGACGCAGCGATCGACTCATCGAAATGATACATCAGGTCCACGAGGTTTGACACACCCGGTCGGGTCTCACGATCATAACTCACTCCCTCGATAGAGTCTGTTAGTGCTGTCTTCAGCTTGGCATGTATTTCCTCTCTTGAGTCTGTTATCAAGATGCGACTCTTGGGTTTCGGGTCGCTCTTGCTCATCTTTTTTGTTGGCTCAGTCAGACTCATGACTCGTTTTGCGGGACTCAGAAGTGTTTGCGGGACAGTCAGCAGAGGCCGTGACTCGGAATAGACGTGATTAAAGCCATTGGCCAGCTCGCGCGTGAATTCAAGATGTTGCGCTTGGTCTTCACCAACTGGGACGTGGGTGGTGTTGTAGAGGAGGATGTCGGCGGCTTGCAAAACCGGGTACGAAAAGAGACCGAGTTTGAGAGCGTCTTTGTTATTGGAGGGATCGAGGGGGGATGCATTGGATGGGAGGGAGAGCTTGCTCTAAGACAATGTTAACATCGTGCCTTCCCGGTTGTACTTCAGCGGTTGTATACCTTCCACTGGGTCATTCGTCCCAAATAGCCCATACTTGCAGCGCAACTTAAGATCCACATCAACTCTGCATGTTGCTTCACGCTACTTTGCGCAAAGATGATGCATCTCTTCGGATCAAGTCCTACTGCCAGCAAACTAGCCAGCATCTCTTTCCGCCATCTTGCCAATTCGCTCGGATCCTGTTTTATCGTAATCGCATGCAAATCGACTATTGAGAAAAGAAGCGTGGTATCCGGAGACGCCTCATCTTGCAGCTTGACCCATTGCCGCAGTGCGCCGAGATAGTTTCCAAGATGCGGTACGCCGGTGGGCTGGATCCCTGAGAATATCACTTTCTTCTGGCTCTTACCGGCAGTCTGTCGCGCTGGTGGGGCGATGGAATACTTCCGCAGGCAGCCTGAGCATACGCGAAAGGGTGAGGGCGCTGCATGCTGCAGCGGTCGAAGTGAAAACATTGAAGTCAAGTGGTTGTATCAAAATCGGAATCGCGGTTGCTCAGCCACGAGGAAGCGCGGCCGGGGTCTTGTAGCGTCGTCATTGTGGCACTGCCGCCCGCCAACAACCACTCGACTGCGCCCAACCACGGGCTCTTTCTCCATCAATTCCCGCTACGCTCCCCACAACACCACGACTACCACTCACGAACCCATACCTCACACACCTTACCACACACACCATCGCCCAGAAGTAGAGGAACTACACCGCAATCATGTCTTGGACCGGTAAGGAGCCCCTCGACGATCATCCAGGAAGCCGCCGGCTCACCAGACGCAGGGTTCAAGAAAGGCGTCAATCGCGCGACGACGCAGGTTCTTATGAAGACTGGCCAAGTCGAGCGCACAAATGACCGCGACTTTGAGACTGAGCAGCGGTACGCTCTTCCACCCACTGGATGCATTCTTCATACAAGAATCAGGCATCCCACCGTAGTACCACGACTAACATAAGGCCAGCCGGTACCGTACTATGGAAACCGCCGCGAACAAGCTGCAAAAGGAAGCAAAGGGCTACCTCGACTCTCTGCGCGCCATGACCGCCTCACAAATGCGCATCGCCGAAACCATCGACGCCTTCTACGGCGACGCAGGCACCAAAGACGGCGTATCGCGCTCCTACAAACAAGCCGTCACCGACCTAGACGCCGAGACAATAAAAGCCCTCGATGGTCCCTACCGAACAACCGTCCTAGACCCCATCCAGCGATTCTGCTCTTACTTCCCCGACATCAACGCCTGCATCACAAAGCGCGAACACAAGCAAATGGACTACGACCGCATGCGCGCACAAGTCCGGAAGCTCACCGACAAGCCCGACAAGGATGTCACCAAGCTACCGCGTGCTGAGAAGGACGAACAACTCGCCAAGGCGGCGTACGATCAGTTGAACGATACCCTCACAACTGAGCTGCCCCAGCTCATCGATCTGCGAGTACCATATCTAGACCCCAGTTTCGAGGCGCTGGTCAAGATTCAGTTGAGGTTCTGTGCGGAAGCGTACTCAAGAATGGCGCAAGTGCAGCAGTATCTGGATGCGAACACAAGAGATCAGTATGCACAGGGCGAGCTGGATGCGCGGGTGGAAGAGGTGCTGCAGGAGATTCGGGACTTGAGTATTGCGGGTACTGTCTAAGACATGGAAAAGGAAGATCTGCTCAGTGTATCGTACATGGTAATTTCTGTGGCGTCAGAATCGTTGGGTTTGCGGCATTAGTTGGGTTGCGTAAGGATGAACGAAGGATTTCAATGAAGTTTCTCCCCTGATTCATAATGACTAGCTTGGTAAATGCACTACCGATGACGCTTACGGCAGAGCGGTCGATCTACGTGACCTACAGAGAGCGTCAGTGGATAGAGTCCGTACCTGCTCAATCACGGATATGACAAGGCCAGTGAGTCTGCCTAGGGTCTGCTTTCGATAGGTCATAGGAGGATGTGAGTCAAGAGAATTTGAAGGAGTCAACATATCTTGGTGTAACGAGCACATACCAAGTGTGGTGATTATCAGTAATTGAATCGAGTTTCTACATCCCTAACCTCTACTTCCTATTAGTACTCTTTCTGTACTCGTAACCGTCACAGCAGTGCCTATCGAAATCCGACGCCTGTATCTCACCAGAACATTGACGTTTTCACAAATCTCCACAGTACCCATCAACACTCCATGTCCAAATGGCTACTACAATCGATAACCAGCCAGTCTATAGACATGTCATATCCGATCGAGAATCGTACTTTTGTCCGTTCCCCTCTTCTGACGGTGCGACAAACGAGTGTGGAAAGTGGGTTCGAAGCGGTCAGGAAAAATGCGATACGGGTCACGAGAGAAAAGAGGTATGGATATGTGATGCTGTATCTGGATGGTGGGGACCATATGACAACCGCGAGACAAAGATATGTAACGAGGAAAATCTGAAGTCGTCACAAGAATGTAGGAGAAAGGACTCTGGCGGCCGATGCAAGGGATTGTGTCCGAGGCTATTTAAAGGGTTAGGGAGGGATTGAGGTGATAGGAAGGGTAGATCTAGGATAGTAAGTACAGATTCTATCGGCTGATGGGGTGTTCTTCATCTGATACGAATATTTCATTGACAATGACGTTAGACTATAACTAAGATGATGACTCTTCAACCTTCTTACATATCTCCGCGATGAATTTTATAGCCTTGAATACTGGAGTAAATTGTTCGAGATGACCCTTGAACACACACGACGCGCCGACAGCAGGTTCCTGAACATATTCCGACAACTCCACGGTGAACTCCTTCTCCCAGCCGTCCGCATTAGGAGTCTTCTCTCTCTTGACCCTCACTTTAACACTCCTACGATCTACCTCTATGACCTCGCCAGCAAGCTGGAAGCAGCACCTTTCTCTCGGATCCACAATACAGAGCCTTTTGTGAATATAACAAGACACTACTACGAGACAATGGGAGAAACCTAGATGGAGAACGCGACCTGTGGTGGTTGCATGTGCACGGCAGTTTCTGCATGGGGGCAGACGTCGCCCGAACGTGTGCTGCAAGGATCCCTGAACGTGTTACAGTGATTACCACTGCACCTGCGTCACTTACCTTCCACTCGGAATCTGCGTGTCGTCTTCCCTTAATGGGCAACACTTTGATCAAGATCCTGCGCTGAAGTCGTCGATGCATCATGCTGTCGTCGTAGCTATCGCCTCAATGTGCTGGCGTGAGATCGTCCCATCTGCAAGTCCACCCAATCCGAACCTTTCCTTTGGGAAGTGACGGACAAGCAACTGACAGATCCTAGTGCACCTGAGGGTTGCATAAAGTGCTTACAGTTCGTACAGGGATATTACTAACTTATGCTGTTGCATTCTGCGTCCTATGTCTTTCCGTTTGATATCCATAAGAGCCCTAACCATCGCGACATGTAGATCGATAGGGTACTCCTTACCATGGTCTTCCCCATTGTTGTCTAATGACGAAGAGTCCGATGATAAGGGCGCGTCCTTATTATAATCGTGCCGAGCAAAATACATAGCCGCAGAGTTTCCAAATTTGGCAATAGCCTCACATGCTCTCTTGTTGTACAGTTGTTATGGCAAATACTCTCTTATATATTCCTCATCGGCCCATGCCCGCATGATAATATCCACCTCCTTCATGCCAAGTTTCTTTGACCTGGCTTCTATGCATACTCTAGTAAGACAGCCGATATCTCCCTCTCGAAACTCACTAGTGATAATACGGGGGACGCGCTTTGCTTGGGGAACTCGATCGCTTCAGCGACAGATTTGATCAGAGGTGCAGCCTCCGCACAAATCGCTCGAGACGTAAAAGAATGGGCGTTATGGAATTGTACTTCGTAATGCTAGTGGATTCATCCACGACAATAAAGTGACGTCGGCAATCCGCGGCGTATTCGTAGATCATAAGTCGCAGCCCTTTTGGTGGATTGTAGAAGGGGTGAAACTAAGGGGCCTCTCTGGTTCAGGAGACGCATAGCTGCTGTACCGCCTAGGAGAGGGTTCTAGGAATTGGTGTTATCAGTGTGACAGTCCTGGAAAGGGTTGCAGCAGTTGTGTTTCCAGAATTCGAGTCGTCGGTAATCGAATCGTCAGTATAATCATTATTCATGGTTGCGGGATGACCCGTGACTGTCTAGGGAGGAGCGGCCAACTCTCCTGATGCTAAATATCGTGAGCTAAGGTCATTACATAATCAGAGCTACTGGGGTCTTATTGGTACCAATCTACACAATCCATATCTGGTCTCCATAATCCGATGAAATCTTTAGTCTTGCCTCTGCACCGCGCCATGAGGCCCGAGGCCATTGACTGAGCGGTTGATATACCTATGTATGCCATCTTGGCGCCCGACCGGTTGTGGTCTGTGTAATGATGGTAGAAACCATGACGACACAATGAAACACCGTGATGACTAGCAGGAAGTTATCAAATCTGGCCTACTGTTCGTATCTAAGACAAGCTAATCTGGAGTGTTCTTGAACTCATGGTGAATATGAATCTGGGGCTGTCGTACACGATTCAGCTGCCAAAGCCGAGTTTGTCTGGGACAAACGTTAGTTGTTCGACCGCAATGTATGTTTCATCAATAACAATCGTAAGCAAAGTAGCGTTGCTGGGTAGGATAGCACCACGGTATCTCAGTCGCTACAGCTAGCCAGCAACTCCCAGATCCATTCATGATAGCGTATGGTTCTTTAGACAACTTTCGTACTTGAGTCATCAGGGAAATTGCTAAAAGTTCCATCCCATAGAACATGAATATAAGAACTTGTATGAAAATGGTAATGAATATGTGACTGATTCTTGCCAGAGGGCTAGCCAGCCTCAGTACATGATATTATTGCTCGCAAGCGATTCACAGAAACCCACTGCCAAAGACCGCAGCTTCCTACCCAATTGGTTTTCTCATGGGCAAATGATCATGAAACGTAAGGATGCCTGCCTCTTCTTTCGTACGTCAACCCTGTCATGAACGCTATCCGTAACTCATAAACCTTCGTCCATGCAGCGTTTCCAAGCTGCAACAGCCGCACACCTTGAGAAGCTCGATCTCTCCTGCACAGCAGAGGGCGTATCCCGAACTTCGTACTTATTATTATCGTCTAGCCGTGCGACTGTCAGAAGAGTGTTATGCTCGCGACTGCTCTACGAGGCATGCGGCTTGCCAGCTGAGTCGGCCTTGGCACGGAGATCAGCAGCGGTGGAGCCTGTCGCGGAGAAGTAGCGCGAGAACACAGGCTGGATGAAAGAGCGGAATACGATCTGGGCACCACTAGGGAGTATAAGCTTGTATCAATGTGCGCGAAGGGGTTGCTACATACGCAGTCTGGGGAAGAGACATCCAGAGGATGAGGACAAACTTGAAGGTGTAGTAGAAGGCTGCAGAAGTCAGTTGCGGATCATGCAGACAATCTGGGTGTACTTACGGAACCAGTAGACGGCGTTCACCGCGCTCTCGAAGACGGTCAAGAAGGCAAAGGTAACCCAGTACTGTGACATCGTGTTAGCCCTATCCCAAGTTTGTTGTAGCCATGATCGGGCCAGATGTCTTGCCAGCGATAGGAAAGCGGGGTACACATACAGTCAACCACTGGGTGTCATCGACCTTGCTGGCGCTGAAGAGAGCCTCGAGGGAGTAGTAACCAGGAATGATGAAACCGGCAATGTTGACGAGGAACTCTCCCGCAATGTTGAAGAAGATGAGGAAGAAGTAGAGACCGGCGAGACCAAGGATCATGTAGACCTTGGGAACCGATGTCTGCTTCTCAAAGTTGTTGAGTGCGGGGTACTTGGACAGCTGGAACACAACATCGTCAGTAAATGTGGCTTCATATCAAAACCGTTGCTTTTCTCGTCGAAAACGCCCCAATAAGGCGTATTTTGACAATTATGCCATGTGCACAAGCGAGGGCGCTTACCTCCTTGTCGAGCTGCGACAGCTGGGCCTGGGCTCTATCCTGGACAGACATGTTGAGGGCTGTTGGGAGGTTGAGTGTAATGGGGTGCAAAAGGGTCGGATGCAACGGGTTGTGGTTGAAGAAGCAGAGGGGCTGCAATGTGTTCAGTAGGTAGGGAGGAGCAGGAACGTGGAGCCTGGAGATTGTGGGATGGAGGAAGTGGGCTCGTCATCGCTAAATACGTCACCGCCTTTCACGAGCCAGCCAGAACGCAGCAATGGCATGCCGATGAGACAAGATCGCGTGCATCGGTCCAGCCGTTTGACGAGGCCATATTCCAGGTGTTGGTAATTTCGCATTCACTTGTATCTTTTTCCTTAACATTGGCAATTAGAGAGTAGTGCGATTGCACGGGCATTATGACGACTTGCACGTGACCGTTGAGGTCCAAGCGCGCCGGCCAGTCTCCGTTGCTGCAGGCGTGACCGAGTTCAGACGGAAGCGTAAACACCCAATTCCTATCCCACAACAAACCCGCTCGAGGGCGACCGACGACGCCTACGACCTTTCTTGGAGCCGGAAATTCTTCTGCGGAGCATTCTACCACGTTGGTGACATCCTATCTGCCGGAACAACGTGTTGAGCTAGTCCCTGGCCCAAACAAACAAACCCGCCAGCCCCGAAAACAGCTGAGACTCGAGCTACACGCGATCAGCGCCGTCAACATACTCATAGCACCTTGGTCTTCCTGGAATTCCCGTCGCGTACTTTACACGCTCTGCCGACTGTGTTGCCGCCTCCTCAGCGCCGTTGCTATCGCATTGTTTTGGTGTAAACATACGGAAAATCTGCCCGCCGGCGTCCGCACCATGACCGATATCCGCCGGTCACGATCGAATACGTCAATGTCTACTAGAAGCAATCGTCCTCTTTCTCGCGCGTCGACGACGAGCGTGCATTCGTTCGAGCAATTCCAACAACCGCAGCAACCGCGGCCCAACCAATTTCCCCAGCAGCCGCAGTATCATGCTCCATTCACTACCAGTGAAGCGTTACAGCCTGCATTACTCCAAGCCGCGCAACAGGTCAGCGCGCAGGACCAGCTTATCAATATGAGTCTAGAAAGTGTTCAGCAGTATCTTGGTTATCCAGCCGACCCAACCGCGTCTCACGCTCAACCGAACGGTCAGCCCGCACAACCCGACCACCATGCCTACCAGAACTCCCTCTCTCAGCATTCACAACATTCGCAACAACACAGTTTCATGGCACCGCCGATGGATACGGATGATAAGAAAAAAAGGCCGTCGACCTCAGGTGCCGCGACCAACGACAAGGAATTGCGCCAGCTGCTGAACCAGAACGAAGGCCGCAACCTCAAGGAGGTCGCAGCTGAGGTCATTCAGAATGACAGAACATCCAAGGCAGAGAAGTCGAAACAACTGTTCGCCATGTTATGGTAGGTACTTCACCTCCACCACGCAGAAACAGTGCTAACACTTCCCAGGTTACAGTCTGTTTGCCGTGTTGCGAAGACGTCGGTACCGCGCAACCGCGTCTACTCCAAGTACGCAGAGCGCTGTGGCACCGATCGCGTTATCCCCCTGAACCCAGCATCTTTCGGCAAGCTCGTTCGCGTCATTTTTCCCGGCATCCAGACCAGGCGCCTCGGTGTTCGCGGAGAGTCCAAGTACCACTACGTCGATCTCGAGCTCATCAACGACAATGACGGTGGCGAAGAGGCACGTCGGGGCAGCAACGGCCCCGCTGCTCATCATGCTATGAAGCGTCAGGCTTCTGGGACATCGAGACTCAACCTTGAGTATGTGCCTTCCACAACTTTGTGTGTCAACTACTAACAGCTTCAGTGCTATCCCCCGGTTACCTGCAGACAGCGCACAATTTCCACCACGAGAAGCACGCGTGGAGCCGCAGAATACTTACTATACTCCAGCCTCGTCGCGCGGCGTCTTGTTCACCGACATCTACTCGTCCAATTTCTACCCATCTCACGCGCGTACCAAGACGTCGTACGAGCACGAGCTCAAATTTCCAACGCCAGATATCCTCGAAGCTCCAGATGCTTTCGTGGTCGAATTGCCAGACATTAAACCCTATTTACCAGCACGTACCGATCCCGATTCCGCCGATAATCTCGTCGCCATGTACCGCTCACACGTCGTTTCGCTAGTCGACTCAGTGCGATACTGCAAGGAGAAGCAATTCTTCCGCCTCTTTGGTACCTTTCACGGGACATTAACTGTGCCAGTGCAAAAGTTGTTTGCTTCGCCCGAACTGGCTCCATGGATCAAGGAGTGCGACTGGATGATGTACCAGAAGATGATTCGCAACGTTTCCCAGCTCACTCTTCAGGTAGCGCCGCCGGCAGTATTGAAATTCCTCGACAACGTTGCAAAGACGTTACATGCACACATTACCGCCAAATTCGCGTCGCTGCCCATACATGTACTCGAAGCAAAGCTGGAGCCCGCTACATTGTTCGCGCATCTTCTTCGACAGATGCTTCGTGTGAATTCCGCTGCACACGCGGCAGCCGTCATGCTCACCGCAGAAAGCCATCGCACCCAGATGTTTGCAGACTGGCTGGAGCACGTCAACATCAAACGCATCATTGCCAACGAATTGCCCGCCTCCTGTGCGCACGAGGAGGTTTACAACATCCTAACTACCGAGATCCGCTCGATGCTAGGCCCGCTACCACAAGAGATCCAATTGCCTTCCGGTACCATTCATCGCGCAGCATATCCCGACCCACCCGCAGATCCTTCGGAGTCTGTCATCGATCGTATCGCAGCATTCTTGACACAATTACCGTCCCGCTTTCCTGGCGCACACGCTCGCACAATCATGCACTGCATCAGTGCGCTTGGTTCGGCGGCCATACGCGAGATCACCGTCGAGAATGGAATCAGCTTCCAAGGTTGGTGGCTCACGAAGGTCTTCGTGGATGAAATGGCGCAATGGTTAGCATCAATAGGTGGTTTCCTAGGCCATGCACCCCCAGACTGGAGCTCGTCCAACTACTCGCCTGTAATGGGTGAATCCCTCAACGCGACCATGACCAACGGTGGCAGCGGCAGCAACAACGAGAGCAGGTATAGCAGCCTGGAAGCCGACTTTGGACCAGATCAATCTTTCATCTCCAACGCTAGCCATGTCACCATCCAGGACAATGGGTCAAATCAGGAAGGTGAGTTTATTCATTCACAACATAGCCTCACATGGTAGTTGACTAACGCAAGATCATCAGTCAATGCTGGACGATTTACTCAACAATCATCACAATACAACATGAGCTTTCAGTACGAGTACGACATGAACAATTCTCAACAAGAGCCAAACCACGACGATAGTGGCATAGGCCTTGGCCTTGGCGTACAGGAAGACGGCATTGACGCCAAGTTTGCGTCTCATCTATCTTCAGCTCTTTCGCAGAGCGTCAGCTAGCCTTACGTTCCTGTGTTTCGGATATTCTGATACTTTTACCGATGCGTTTATGACGCCTCTGAAGTCACGACTAACGACGAACCGTGCCCGACATGGCCTGTTAATATCTCATAATTCTTTGTACTTTAGGGTTGCGAACGCACTCATGGACCGGTGTTTACAGAAATAGTCTGGCGTTTCCATCTTTGCATTTTGGGTTTGCAATACAGGCGTTTGGAACGATATACCGCCTTTATGGCCTGGGTTTGGTGTTAGATGCAACTCTGCGGTTCCCCTACGCAGTGTTGAATTGAATTGTTTCATCGTTACAGACGTTCGCAATCGCCTTCCATAAGAGCTTCGAGGAACTAAGGCTCACCCCTTTCGCCTATGAAATGAGAGGTTGAACAAGTGCATAATGCTGTACTAGTCTCTTCGAGTTCCATCGATCAGGTCCTGTCAAGACCCAGCGGAATCAGAAGATACTTTCTCACAGCGAGAAATCATGTCAACTAAAAGTGCACATGTAGTCATCGCTAACACCAGACGGCCTACCCAGAGACACGTCGTTTCCGTTTACTCCGTTAGATCTACATCGCCTGTTCCCGATGTCTGTCCTACACGTACTCTGTAGTTCCTCTCCTGTTACACTAGCTGACATAACCATCTGACCTCTGAAAACGGTCAACATCGGCACTCGACCGCCGCGGCTAACGCAACCCGATCAAAATGGCTCGTCAACCTCCTCAGTCGCCTGACCACACTGATCTACAGGAAGGAACTCGATCTCTGATATAAAATCGTGCGTCGATCGTGACCGGTCGTCGCACGATGGTAGATCACACGATGGAGTCTCACCGCTCGTTCATTGGGTTTCATGAGTCGCGATCACCTTGGCATAGAGTTTTTACCTTTAGTGCTGTGGCGATATATTGAGATAGAGGAAAGATCACTGCAGTTATGCTCTCGTGGACACTGTTAGCAAATGCAGTCGAGGGGCCCAATGCATCACGATAGGAGACGGGACGGGATTATTGTGTAAGGTATGAAACAAATGTAAGATTTCGTTACAAGAAAAAAAATCCTACTAACGGTAGCCTGCGTGGCTAACAAGCACTAGAATGCAACAGAATATTTACTAAACCCCTTCATGCGCGGCGCCGCGAACATGAGTAGACATCATGACACTCCTATTGCCTGCCTCGTGTCCTCCTTCTCCTCTGGTTCCACGTCGCGCAGATATCAGTGTTCGCGCTAGCATCTAGTCCCTCGTGGGAGGTGGGCACCCAGTTCTTGTAGACCAGGTAGCTGTAGTCCCATCGTGGATCGTTGAGCTGTGTCCTCCATGTCCAGAAAATCCAACCTTGGGTCTTCTCATATAGCCTCTGCTGGGCAATGAACCAGTCCTTGTAGAAGCGTGTGTTGGAATCGAGATTCCAGTCAAACTCGGTGCTGTACTCGTTGTTGACGGTGAGACTCCATTCCTGGACGATCTTTGGGGTGTCGCCGTCGGTCAGGCGGTTGTCAGTGTGGCATGTGTAGTACATGTAATCGCCCTGCTTGGCGTCGGGTTTGATCGCCGTTACAGCTCCGCCGACGTAGTTGTGATCGTCAAAGATGACCCTGGAATCTGATGGGAGGTTGGATTTGGGGTTGCCGGCGCCCCATTGGGAGTCCATGAATTGGACGTGGAGACGCTGGTCATCGGTAATTTTAAGAGAGTTTTCGGCGTCGCGGACAGCCTTAAGGGCTTGTGGGTAGTACTTTTGAGTGAGAGTGTCTTTCTCGGCTTGGGGCATACCGCCTTGGTCGCGGGACGTTTGCGGCTCGTTTACAACTTCGATGATACCGACTGTGGCCCTATATGAAGGAGTGTTGTGAATACGTCTCGTCATCCAGTCGAGCCACTTGGCTGCGCGGTCATAGTTGGCCTGCGAAAAGAATCCTGGAAGATACGCTTCAGGGAGACACTGTGGTGAATGTTAGAGTCGAGTCGAGGAAAATTGGAGTGTTGAAGGCTTACCTGTCCTGTGAATGCATCACCGACTTTCTGCGCACCTGGAGCGCCATGAAGATCAATGACGACGAACATGCCCAGCTCTGCAGCTTTGGCGATAACATTGTCAAGATAAACCAGATTCATTTCGGGGAAGTGCTCGCTGCTGTCCACTAGGCTGTGAAGACTCCAGTATCCAATTGGAATGCGGATAGTGTTCAAGCCAGCAGTGTGCATGTCTTGGATCATGCTTGGTGTGATCCAGCGAGCGTAATGAGCATTGAATGCATCATTCGCTTGAGACTGTCCAAGCTTGCTGACACAGTCGAACTCTGAGCAGGAGTCACCGCAGCCCATGTCTGACCACTCTTGGCTCATCATCCATTTTTCCGAGAGTAGCCATCCACCAAGGTTGACTCCTCGAATCTTCTGAGCAGGAAGATTAGGCGCACGTTTGGTCAGATCGCTGGTGGTGCGGTTGAAGGCAGCAAGATCGCGGTCCGCGGGCATCCATGCTTGTGCGCCAGCCGCGAACAAGCAAGCCAAAAGAGACGAACTCTTCATGATGAGGAGGATGCAACGATTGGATGCAGAAACGAAGTTGCTTTTTCCAGCCTGAAACGAAAAAGGGTGCCTGGAATGGAGATGCTGGAATGAATGTCCAGTTGCTTGACTGTTACACTGTGCGACCAGAGGACTATTTAACTTATCCACGGACCTTCAGCTGATCGTACTAGACGGCACGTAGTTCACTACATCGTGAATCTCGAAGAGGCAAATTGCCAAAGGGGCCCCTAGCTGACGACAGCGGCGCAAGCCAGTCACCCAATCCGAGATACTTCACCGGTCCCACGTTCAAGTTGATGGAGTCGCTAGCCCCCAAATGTAGCCTTCTGTCCGAAGATCCTTCGAATACCTCTAGTATACCAGGGGTAGCGTTCACGATGTCGTACGAGAGCATGTAATGAAGTCACATCGTTCATCCGCGTTTGTGTAGACTAGTCACAGTAGTAGTGAAGTTGATGCATAGCCCATTATTAGTATGATCAGGCGGCCACGGGTTCTCTGCAAGGTGGATCGAAACGGCTCGCCGGCTGGGGATTTGCCTCGTCGCCTGACACCATGGCAGCTCCGTAAGATTTGGGAAGAGTAGGAGTGGCTAGAATATATTTTAGTATATGGACAGTCAGCGACCTACTTTAGGCCGTATCAAGAAGGAGGTGTAATATATCTTTTCGGCTAATTCCAAGTGCGAAGGGTAGTGACTGAGATACAGCTCTCATTCGCTGATGGCAAGCGGCGTGGAAATTGCATGGGCTTAGCCGCACTGAGGCGGTCTCAGAAGAAGAGGCGGGAATAAAGAATTCCAAGAGCTGGAGGCCTTGGAGCAGTTGGCCCTTCACCCTGACCTACAAAGCGGCCTGTCGCGCGGATCTTTACTCGAAGTGTAATACACCCCGCTAGTTCGGACTCCTGCGACTACTCTCCATGCAGGTAAGAAGTCTGGAGAAAGGCGCATACTGGAAGCGTGACCACATTGACACTGCGATGTGATGATGTGCCAGACTTGTCTCCTCTTCTCAGCCTCGCATCTGGGTTACGTCTGCCTTGCTGACCACCAACCTCGATATGCTTGACATAAGTTACCGTATTCGGTCGCCGGCACCATCCTTCCGCGGCGGGCCGTTGTGGCGTTGGGCTTTCGAGAGGGTCTCGTATTGACAGTGGAGAACATGTAGTTCAGCAAGCCATGTCTGTGGGAAGGTTGCCTTGTTCGCAGGTCAACCGTTGCTGCAGGGCGTCCGTCAGCCGGATATGCAAGCCTTCCTGCAGCATCTTCCGGAAACGTTCGTTCTCAAGGTCAGCCACATATTGTTAATTTTTGCGGCATAGCGCGAGAAGTATGCTGCCTTGGATCCGCTCAAGTCTCAAACGCGCTTTACTTGACAAGTTTAGTTTCGAGTAACCTGCCTAGCACATATCTTCACCACTCCGGAGCTCTGTTGCGGTCAACAGGATAGTCTAGAGTCACGAGCCTCCAGGATTCACTCCGGGGAAAGGGGTCCTGATCGTCATCGTCGTTGGACCCAAGCGTCGTTCAGCGGTCTCGTGTTCGCGATGTGGGGCATAAAGATGTCGAGCGTTGGCCCCGGCAGATGTGCAAGTCCATCGACACCACCCTTTCGTAGCGTCGCGTTAGCCGGATGGAGGGTAGTTATCTGCAGTGTCCTGGATGGCCCCTGCAGGCGGGCGCTTGAGTGGATTTCATAGGGAAATCAAGACTAATCAAGCAGGTTGGACGTACCTGCGCTGTGTGACGTCACTTTGCTTTTGGTTAGAGCTTCGCCGATCAAGACCGAGCCGAGTTCGATGTCTTCCTCCACATGTTCTGGGGTAATCCAGATACCTGGTATGGGGGCGGCGAAGTCGATCAGGGAACCAAGTAAGATTATTTGTAAACGTTGGGCATCATCCCACGACATTTCACGCCGTCGGACTGCGGCGGTTTCGTGTGTTCTCCAGAAACACTTGAAGGAGAACGAGCCAACGTCATCGTTCCTTTTGTCCAGGAGTTTCATAATAAGCTATCAATTTCGGGTGTCGGTTGGCTTTATTTAGCTTTCCTGCCACACTCCCAAGCTGTTACTACTGGAGGGGCTGAAGATCAGCGGTAGTTCTTACTTTGTTCATTCACAATCTCCTATCAAAAGTGATAATTTTGATCTAGATCGAAGAACAACGCAAGCGATAAAGAGTCTGGTCGTGCTCCTGGGTCGAGCTGATCTACTTTCTGTAACGTCTTCGATGATTACTAGCGCTCAATTTGCTATCACCATCAAGAGTGCGAGATATATGTTTGTCGTCCGTTTGGAAGAAAGCTGGAATGAATCAAGCACGACCCGAACGAACAAGATAACGAAACGAGGTAATATACGCACTGTTACTCAAGTCCAGGGTATTGTTGGATCTTTATTCCAGATCTGGGAATATGGGTCGAAACGCTAAGTCCACTTCTCATGGCTGTCCAGTGCTGCGGTGCTCCTTCATCGTAAAGGAGACTGATTTCGGGAGCTTATTGGCCAGTCTGATCCTGTACAGGGTTATCGGTCTCTGCTTTCGAACAGAAGTGTAGCGCGCGGTACCTCTGGATTTGCGATGACAAGATCACGAGGAGTCTCGCGATCTCGTGACCGGCCGATGCGCCGAAGAGCAAACCCACGACGGATATACGGAACACCAAGGGCTGCAGGAATGAATAAGACGACTATACCTTGACTGCCTACCAAATGGCGGAGTCAATGCGTCGGACTACTCTCGTTGCGATACCCTGCTCGAGTATCTAAACAAGCCTACCAACCACGAACAAGTTGAGTGTCTATTAAACAGAATATACAACTGCAAGTGCACTTACCAGACTTGCCCAAAGTTCCATCAATTCTACCTAGCGCGTAAGTATTCAGTAGTTTTCGTTCTTCTTTGCACGAGCTCATCAAGGACTGCGGAGGCTTCGATGATCTAAGTGCGCAACTCACGCCCTCCTACTACACGCCGAATCCTGCCTCACTTCATCTTCATTATACGTGCACCATCGGAGAAATTGCTGACAGTATCCAGGACATGACGAACACTCCTTTTCCGTTCGAAAGACTACCAGCCGAGCTGCGCGGTCACGTCTACAAGTACCTCCACTGTACCACCAAGTACGCCACAGCGCGACGAGACGAAGCCAGAACGCCTGTGGTTGTCGTCAGATTCTCTTATATCGAACGCGCTATAGTCGCTGTGTCAACGGCAATCCGAAACGAAGCTGAAAAGGTCATCGACGAGGAAACCCAGAAGTGTGGCCCGGCTCAGCTCATCGCAGATTGCGATTACTTCCACCTCGTCCCTGAGGTTCTGGCCGATATTCGAAATGCTCGGAACAGCTATGTACCACCGAACATGGGACTGGCTGTTGACGAGCGTGAGGACTTCAACATCAGGTTCACCGGCAGAAACCTACTCGAGCAGGCTCGGATGGACGCGGTTATGTATCAGATGTGGATGCGCCTCGCAAACCTATACCTCAAGACGAACGAGCGAATTGAGATCGGTGTTTGGATTGGGAACGACGCCGCTTGCTACGAGTTTGTGCAACAGCTCGACTCGGCTATTGAAGATATCATCAATCCCCGCTGGGACGCGTCTGACTCGGGTATGTACCGTCCCAAATTTGCGGTTACAATCGAATGCTCTGGAGAGGTTGAATCGGACGTGGAAGACGTTGTTCAGGATTTCAAGGATGCGCGTTTCGAGGTTAGCGAAGAACTGGAACCGGAAGAGATGCAGTCGAAATGGGGCGTCCAGACCTTTGACGGAGTGTTCGACCAGAAGGAGTTGTCGAGCGACGAGTCTAGCGAAGATTCAGATGAGGAATTGGACTGAAGCGGGGATGGAAGAATGGATGTGGAAATAAATGAGGAATTGGACAGTGCGATAGATAGAGAAAAAACGATGGGCTATCAGAGTTGATTTGACGTCTGAACATAAAGGCAACACCCATGGATGGCTACATCTGGCTTTTAACATAAGCTACGCTGTCTATACATCGGCGGTGAAGTGTGAGTGGTGAAAATCAGTCTCAAAGGTTGGAGCTTGGCAGGTGCCGGCCAGCTACCGACACTAATCGACCCAGCTACCCCGTCGTTCACCAACCACCTGCATCCCCCACGCAACTACTCTCCATCGGGATCGCGATCGCTCGTCGCACGCGACTACTACAAGGCGTGTTGAATCGCGCAACCAGCCTCTCCAGGATACGCCAGCTGTATTCAATATCGAAGGAATGTCGACCTTTGTCGCAAACAAGTATGCGCACCTGCTGGATACAGTACAATCCCTCAGCAAGAACGACAGCCGTTACTTACAAACACGGAGACTTTATCGAAGCGTTGCGATGCATCGTTGCCAGCTGGAAATAGCCAAGCGCAGTGGGTTCCCACTCGCCCGAAAGTCCGGCGAACCGGCATCAGCTCGACCGCACGAAGGACTTCGTACTCGGACATCATTGGCCATGGCGATGTACCTAAAGAGCAACACTTTGGCCCATGACAACTCAAAGATTGTAGTGTCGTATCTGTCGTCCTTTTTAACAGCGGCAAAAGGATCGTCGAAGTTCCCGCTACCGGGATATGCCGTAGCATGAGAGAGAGGCCCCTATTCGTCCCACGTAGACCACCCAGTCCGTTCGCGCCGCCGTTACACGTCACCTTCTCGAATGCGCGTTATATTGATACTATTTTGCCAAACCTCCATCAATCAGCGAATCAACAATTCGCTTCAGATTCGAGCAACAACTCCAAAATCGGGCTTGTGGTTTAGTGGTATAATACTCCCTTAGCATGGGAGTGGTCCAGGGTTCGATTCCCTGCAAGTCCATCTTTTTGCGCTCGTCGCCGTCGCGAGAGTGTCCGCACGACGCCGCAGGTGTTGATTTTCCTGGAAGAATTTCTCATTTTTGACCAAGTAAGTGAATCGTGTGCACGAAACCATCGCTTTGAGCAGCAAGCAGCCGAAATACAACTCATAGTCTTACGATCCACGCTATACTTCACTCCAAATCGGGATCTGGAACTTGAGTTTCGGCACCAATTGATTACGTCTAACGTTGGATGTGAGTCCACACCACGTTGGATCGATTTCACACTCCACTTGCTATTCGAAGCAATCCACACCCAAGGAAATGACGTGTCAACTGGTGTTTGCCCGGGATCGCGCGATTGATAAGCCAGCCATCAGTCGTGCAGGTGCTTTCAAGTGCTCGTTGAAGAATTCAAAGGGCCTGACCATGCTGAATACACCGTAGCCTTCTTTCAAAGCGTTACATACGGCTTACAATCCGAAAATTCGCGTGTTCGGGATAGTATTGTTGCTGTGCAAAGCACTAACAGCGGATTCTGACGGCGCCATGCTTGCGCACTTTCTCAAGCGGACATCGAGGTGACTTCTGAGACCATTGACTTTCGATCGAAGCAACTGTGTTGCAATCCCGATTTCAAGAGTTTGCTAGGATAGAGAGGACGTTGATCACCATCAGTGGAGAAGACGTATTGACTATCAAATGTCAGGAGTACATTGACTACTGACAAATAGTGTACTGTCGCTAGTATTGCTTGGAACATTACACCGAGTTCTCGGGGGTCAAACCACGCACCAACGAGACACTGCGCCATTCGGCCGAAAACTCGGTCGTCACTCTGGTATAAGAGAAACGACGTGCACAGTAGATATATCATCACGAGCACTTAGTAAAAGAACCACCGTCAATCAAATCAACATCAAACTACTTGTTTCTACCCATTCGACCGAACGCAGCCTTATTATCCACCATGGTCAAAATCGCAATTGCAGGCGGTGCTGGAAGTAGGTTTCCCGCAAATCATACCGAGTGGATGAACTAACATCCTTCCAGACGTAGGACAAGAGTGCATCGATGCTCTCCTCGCCACGAAGAAGCACGAGATTGTGATTTTCACACGCAAGGTCATTACCACATGTCGCTCACCTTACTTGATACTGACATATTTTCCAGGACGTCCCCGCCGAGACTACCGGCTCGCCCGTCAAACGGGTGAAAGCCAACTACGAAGACGTGGACGAACTGACTAGTCATCTACAAGGCATAGACGTAGTACTATCTTTCATCGCGCCGCAGGACCTGCAACAAGGGGTTACCTTCCAGAAGAATCTCATCGATGCCTCGATCAGGGCTGGTGTAAAGCGTTTCGTACCCAGCGAATGGGTCTCGTAAGTCATTACAATCGCCCACTCTTCCGCTGCGTGCTAACCATGATCCAGATCCACCATAGAGCACATGCCGTGGTACTCGTTCAAGATCACGATACGCGAATACCTAGCCGAGATCAACAAAGACAAAAAAGTCATCGAGTACACTCTTTTCCAGCCTGGTCTCTTTTCCAACTACTTGACCGTCCCATACAAGTCAGCCAAACACCTCACGCCGCTCCGGATGATGTACGATTTCGAGAATCGTAGGGCCATCATGCGAGAAGGCGGGGATGACGATACCATCGCCCTGACCACGGTACAAGATCTCGCCGGCGTTGTCGCGCGGGCAATCGATTACGAGGGCGAATGGCCGGTCGTGGGCGGCGTTCGAGGCTCGCGCATCTCCATCAAGGAGCTCATTGCTCTTGGTGAAGAGATAAGAGGTCAGTCCTCCGCCTTCTTTCAGCTCACATGAGCTGTTCCACTGTCTGCTTGTTTACTAACAAGGTATCACAGGTGGACCCTTTGCCATCGAAAGACTCACCAACGAGGACTTGAAGAACGGGAACTGGACTGCCTCCTGGATTCCGGAATTCGAACACGATGCCATCCCACCGGCGATGGCCGGGGAGTTCACGAAGATGGTACTGATTGGCTTCACTAAGGCTTTTGGGGCAGGTGCCTTCGATGTGGGAGATGAATGGAACCGATCGCTGCCCGATTACAAATTCACGGATGTGAGGACATTCTTGCTGAAGGCATGGGAGGGGAAGCCTTGATGAGGTAGTGTTATAGACCGTGTTGCGCAGCCAGTCTTCGCGGTAATGCGATGGCGCAGACGAAATGCAGTAGTAGTAAGTTTTTACTAGCGAACAATGTACTGTCTTTACTGTATACCACGGATCGTTCTAATGCAGCTTTACAAATTGACACTACCAAACTCAATATCATGGAACTCCCATTGCACAAAGAAGAGCTATGTTTTGGTACGACCTGTCTGGAGCTTTCGTCCGAGATTCCGGCCGAATCGCCGAAACCTAGGCAGTTGAAATGGCCGAACACCACTCCCTTACTGCACCAACCACTCCTCTCACATCCTCACCCAACCCCCATTAACGCAAACCAAATATGCATCCTTCCCCCTCCCCATCACTTCAAACCAACTCCCGTGAAGACGATAGACCAGCGAAGCGGAGAAAAGTACGCAAAGGTACTCAGAGTTGCTGGGAATGCAAGAAGCGGAAAGTTCGATGCATCTGGGCATCACCCACCACATCCACATGTAATAATTGCGTGCGGCGCAAGTCCAAATGTGTTAGTCAAGAATTTACGGACGAACTGAATCGGGACAGGAGAGGAGATGATGGATTAGAGACGCGCTTGAGTCGAGTGGAGAATCTGCTTGAGCGACTTATTGAGTCTACAACAGATAGACAGCACGATATTGCTGCTGAGTGCATGGGAGCTATGATATCAGAGAGGTCAGGGAGTACAATAGTGCGTACATCATCTCGGGGTCTGCCTCTCACCCATTTCTGACACTCCCAAGGATCACACAAGTAACACCGACATCACATCATCCACCTCACCGGAAACCACATCAACGCCCACAGGTCTATCGAAACAACTAGAACCAGCACGTATCGACCTATACATCAGTCTATCTCGAGACCTCATTGCAGCATGGCCCTCAGCCTCCGATCTAGACTATATCTGCAGGCTACCCGTCAGCATCTCCACACATGTACACATGAAACTAACGACATCCTCCGCCAACCTGATGAAACAAGTACCCGATAACCCACGAAACATATTGCAGCTACCGCCACCAGGATCACACCCAATACTAATAGCGCGGAAACTCCTTCTTCTCAGCAATTTAGTACAAGGCGCACTATCCGACGACCGCATACCCACCAGCCAGCAAGCGCATTTCAGCGCAGTCATGTTCCACGCCATGGACGTAGCCACACGCCTCGTAACCTCTAATGACTCGCTAACGGCCTCTGTCGAAGGCGTCGAATGCATCATGATCGAATCCATCATTCAGAACTACGCTGGGAACCTGCACCGCGCGTGGCTCACTGTACGTCGCGCCGTTGCTGTAGCACAGATGTTGGGGCTGCATCATGGCAGCGCCAAATTGGCTACTATCAAGGTGGTGGATCCCAAGACGCGCGAGGGCCTCGATCCGGATCAGCTGTGCTGTCGCATTGTGGAGATGGATCGATATCTGTCGTTGACACTGGGGTTACCGCAGTCTTCGCTGCAGACTGTGGGGTTGAGTGCTGAAACGATAGCAAAGTGTCATCCGTTGGATCGTATCGCGAGGCTGCAATGCGTTATTGGAGACCGTATCTTGGCACGCAGAGTAGGAGAGCCGCGCGAAATTACAGAGAAACGGGTCCGGGAGATTGATAATATGTTCAAGGAGGTGACTACGCTGATGCCATCGGACTGGTGGCTTATCCGAGACTTTGATGGTAAGGACGGGAGCGATTCGGATCCAATGCATGAAACTGTGCGGAACATGTATCAGCTGTCGCACTTCTACCTCATCATACGCCTGCATTTACCGTATGTTCTCCGCTCGCCAGGCAGGGGCATGTGCGAAGAAAGTAAAGCTACAGCCGTCCATGCCGCCCGCGAAATCATGAGTCGATACATTGCGTTTCGCAAGCGGAAAAGCGGTCTGTATTACTGCAGGGGAGTCGACTACCTTGCTTTCGTCGCCCTCACAGTGCTGTGTCTGGCTCATATCGATTCGCAGAACCAATCGAGGATGCGGCACAGAGCACTCTTCGATCACAGCCGTCCAAGCGATCGCGCCCTGATGGAATACACGGTCAAGATTTTGGGAGAGATGAGAGGCGATGATATTGCGACGAAGTTGTCGGGTATCATGCAGTATCTTCTGGACGCTGAAGCGGCATCGGCAAATGGAACTGGTTACAGCACTTCGGCTAGTGAGACAGACGATGGGCTGGCGACGGAGTTTGATGGTCAGTTCATAGGCGTTGAGAAGGCGGTCTTGCAGCTGCACATACCGTACTTTGGTACCATCAGCCTCCAGCGCAGGCTAGCCTCCGATATCCCATTAGCCGAGGAGATGCTGTCTACTCAGGTAGCTGACCAGACACAGGCAGCAGTCACAGATTGGAACAATCAGTGGTCGTTTCTTGATTCATCAAACGATGTGGGCACACTCGATGACTGGACACTGCAGAGTATCAACGAGGGTCTTTTCGGGGGTCTGCTTGGCGGGTTGGGAGACGTAGATTTCGACCCTGGGCCATCTGTAGATATGTAGACACTTGCTACTGAGTCACCCCCAGTAGCCATTTCAAAGTCATACTTCACCCTCCCCCCAGTCCCCAGCCCATTCCTCCAGAGGCCCAGGCTCCGCCAATCTGATAAAGTTCAAATCAGGATAATCGCGGCATACACGGATCATTTCCGCAAACTCGTCCTTCACACTGCACTCGTGTTCCTCCACGCCCCGCATCGAAGGATGGTATGTCCACGTCGGCGCTGGGAACCCGAACATCGGTTCCCGAACAGGGCCAACAAAGTCCTGGACCACGGTCAGTGCCTCACCATAGAAGCCTTTGAGTCGTATGGCTATCATGCTGGAGAGAGGCGAACGATTTTCGCGATAAAGTCTTATCAAATCTAGGAACTCCATGATACGGGTAGTTCCTTCGGGATTGAACTTGACAGCCGATAATTGAACTTGCTTGTCCTCCCACCGTTGGGAATGCTCCTGTCCAGCTTTGAACTTGGTAAAGTCTTCCAGACAGTAAAGAAGGCTGTTTTTGTGTACTCCCTCGTCATGCAGGTGGTGCGTTAGGGTGTGTACACTTTGTCTGTCGGCAATGAGACGGAGTGGCTCAGCTTGAATAGCTTGGAGCTTGCGGTTGAGAATTGGCTTGCATTCTTCGTGGACTAAAGAAGAAACGCGAAGTATTTCGGTCGATATCGATTTGACGACCAGTGTGATGGTGTTTCCGGAAACGAACTCGCCCCAAAAAGTATGTTTTGCTATATCTTCCCAGATGTGATGGCGTGTTGTGATGGGGATGTGTCCGTAGATGATTAGACGCACTTCCTTTGGGAGATCGAGAAAGCGGAAAGTCGAATTTGCCATGTTGGAGGATGGAGTGGAAGGTACGATGGAGTGTGAGGGCGGAAGGTGTGATGGTATATGAGGGCGGAAGAACTGAGAGGCATACAAATCAGGTGCCGCAATAAGTAATGCGTGCGGCTCTTGGCATTGGTAAAATCAAGGAAATATTGTGCAGTCTGCTGACGCAAGGGCGATGCAAGTTACTGCGTGAGGTGTGGTAGGAGGCCTAACGCATCACATAAGGAAGGAGATACCTGGAGGTAGAAGCAGATGCGGGACACCGAAATTTCATGAGATCAAGGACCGAGAGTTCACGCAGCAGCCCGGATACCTGGAGACGTGTCAATATTGGATAAGTCCATGAGGGAGAATTGTAAGGCGAATGGTTGTCGTAAGGAACGGCAAAGTATCATGGGTGGAAATATGGTAAAAGGGAGCAGTTGAAATGAATTAAACAAGTCGCAGTCTTAAAGTCAGCTGCAATTTCTAGATGTACAAACGTACATTCTCGAATCTGTTCAAGCAAGTCCTCCATGGACATGGTATCCTCCAAAACCGTAGCTCTGTGCTGTAGAGCAATATTTTAAACGCCGGAAAATGCAATGCAACAACGCCAATATACGTGGATGAAAATCATGCTCGTCGTTTGCCGATACGGCCAGGGCCGCTGGGACGTCCACCATTGGGCTTCAGTGCGCCCTTGCCTCGCGAGGTAGGGAAGGAGACCTTGTTCTGGGGCTTGCGTCGCAGTTGTTTCCGGGTCTGGCTCTTGTCCTTGGTCTTGCGCGAGCTCGAGCTCTTCGCAGAGGTGGCGGTGCCGTCGACGTCCATATCTAGCAAGTCAAAGTTAGCCCTTGATTCTCACTCTACCAGTGCGGAGAAAGCGGGTCAAAGGCGAATTTGAGATGGCCGTCATCGGTGAAGCCCAGGATGTCTGAACACAGGCCTAGGTGGAAACAAAGGTTCCCGAGTTCGCAATCCTCTTCTGCAGGGCCGAAAGGACTTGCAGAGGGATCGGAGAGGGAGCGCGGTATGGGGACAGTAAGTAGAGACGAACCTTTGGGCAAGTCCTCCTTGGCGGCATCGTCGGTGGTGTTGGCTGGGACATGATTAGAAGGTGCATATGGTGGGAGACAACTGGGCGACTCACTCTCTTCGGTTTCCATCTCAGTCCTCTCGGGCTTGGGCTGGGCAATCGTCTCGAGAAGTTTGGCGTGCAGGCGCTCGGCGCGTGCCTGTTCGACGGGGCCGAAAACTCGGGCGCGCAGCTTGGTGCGGTTCGCCTTTTTGCTGCTTGCGCGTGCGCCTTTGGCCATTGTGTAGAGAATGTCGGGGAACGTGTAGGTGAATGGGTGTTTGGGTGTGTGTCTTGGTAAGTCGGCGGCAGGCTGGTGGGGAAAAGTTCGAGGGAATTTTGGTGGCAAGGCGTTTGGCGTATCAAGCCAGGCCGGCCCGTGCCCTAGTCGCGTTCTTCGCCTAGTTGCAGGTGACGCTGACTTCGGTATATCCCAGCTGGAGATGCGCTCGCCGCGAGAGCCGCCGCCTACTTCGACGGCCGTATAACTAGAAAAGTCGCATTGCGGCCTCTGCTCGCCTGTTTGCTTCTCCGCGACTGTCCTGCCCGCCTGTCTTGTTCGCTCTGCATCGCCGCCGGGCGCTTTGGGAAGTTGCGACCAACGCCCGTCCGACTCGACTGCACCTCAGATATCCGGATATCGCTCTTCGCTGCCTTCACCTTGCCCTACGTCACCCGCCCAGATGCCTTCGCGGGCAAAACTGAACCGGTAGCCCTTGACCTTACTCCCCAACATCGCCAGCCTCTCCACCGCGACGGCAGAAAACCATGGCGTCGAGCATGCAGCAGATGGCTGCCACGATTACCGAGCGCTCCAAGACACTCATAAACAACGACCTCAAGAAGATTCTCAAGGAGGAGGGCACCTCGCAGACGGGCAACAAGGCCGCACTGCAAGCGCGCGTCATTGGCCGTAGGTATCTCCGCTCCCCAACAGCACGGCTTGCTATCGCCGCTCACCTGCTAACTTCACCTTCTCCAGTCATCACCAATGCGGTTGCTAGGAGCGACACCGACCTGCTGCGGCGACTGCAATACCGCGTACAACACCACGGCGAAGCGCCTCCCCCAGCCACGAGCAGTCCGGTCGCCTCCTCGTACTCGCAGCCCCCTCCGCCCATCGCCAATGGGTACACCATGGCCAACGGCTACCAAAACAACGGCGCATACCAGCCATACCAGCAGCCCCAGCAGCCACCCATGCCGCCTCGCCCGACCTATTTCTTCAAGGACAGCCCTTTCTTTGAGATTCGCGAGCTGATACTGAGTAATATGTCTTTGGACGCTTCGCCCACTCACCGCGCCACCATATCGCGTAACCTCACCCTCAACGAAAGCCAGTCCGGACGCCTAAAGACAGACCCATCTTTGCGCTTACTGCTCTTCTCTGCGCTCGAACAGCCATTGGCTCCCTACTCGCGTCTCGACATCGCATTCCCATCTCAAATTGAGGTCAAGGTCAACGACGACGAGGTCAAGGCGAACTACAAGGGTTTGAAGAACAAGCCAGGTTCTACGCGCCCCGCCGACATTACCGACTTCGTGCGCACCAAGGTCGCCAACCAGCGCAACAGCATCCTCATCACCTACGCTCTGACTCAGAAGGCAAGTCGGTCGGAGGTTTCTTATCCCATCAGCTTCCGAAACGTGACTGAGAGCTAACTCTCAATGCAGAAATACAACCTCTTCGTCTACTTGGTTAGAAAGTTCTCGGTCGACGAGCTCACACAGCGCATCAAGCAGCGCAACGTTATCACGAGGCAGTCTGTGCTCAATGAGAGTATGTAGTAGCCTTTGCCAGCTGAGACATCCCGCATGACTAACGTTGTAACAGTGATGAAAAAGGCCAATGACCCCGACATCGAAGTCGGCTCCAGCGTCATGTCCCTCAAGGATCCAATCTCCACCCTGCGCATCGTCACCCCATGCAGGTCGACCGTGTGCACACACAATCAGTGCTTCGATGCCGACTCATTTCTTCAGCTCCAAGAGCAAGCTCCCACATGGACATGCCCAATATGCAGCAAGACCATATCATACGAAGGCTTGGCTGTCGACCAGTATGTGGAGGAGATTCTCAACAAGGCCCGAAATACGGACCAGGTCACCATCCAGCCAAGCGGACAATGGTCGACCGAAAAGGATGAGAAGCCCAAACAAAACGGGCACAATGGGCGTCATGACGATAGTGACGATGACCTCATCGAGATTCCAGATTACCGTATACAGGCCATCAAGACCGAAGCTGCGCCGACACCAACTTCGCTCAGCACCCCTCCTCTGCCTTCTCGGGAGACGTCCACAGCCCCCCGGTCTGGCCAGAAGAGAAAATCCGAAGTAGTGGATCTGACCTTGAGCGATGATGACGAGCCAGTAAGACCAACGAAAAAGGTAGCGTACACTACCCCCAATAGCCTCCCTGACCCGCCCCGTCGGTATCATTTACCTCCCCTTGGCAGTCACTCTGCTGCTCATAGTCGTCCACTGCCACCAACCTACCACAGTGGGTCTGCCAGCATGCGTTCTGATTACTCCCGGCCTCCATCTACACCTCCACCACGGCATGGGTATCAATCCTATCGACCAGCACAGCCTGCTTCGCGGCCTAGCTATCCTGGACAGGGTACTTCCTCCTACCCTACCTACCTGGGCTCTTCTTCCCCTTAATTATATGTTGCGCGTTCTTGTTGTATCTTCCACTCATGTATGAGTATTGTTCATCAGCTAATACCACCTCGGGATCGCAGGGCAGAATAACCGGGACCAGACGAGGTAGCACATCATCCACTTAGGCCGTTCACAATATTGCGGACCATTGCGCCACGGGCATCCTGCGTAGGCTGATCAAGTGATGCTCTCTACATCACACACTCATCTCTTTCCTAATTTGTCAAGGAAACTTAGCGCGAGGCGTTTGGGGGAGGCTACATTTCATGACCATCTATCTACGGCGTAAAACACTGGTTGGGGCATTGAGGATACCACCGCTTGAGAGACTTGCATGCATTTCGGGAGCTTATACCAGCGACCTTCTGCAATGACGAAAGGAGCAGATGTCGCGTGCGGAATAGTCCGGACAGGACAGAGAGAGGAGGTGGCGGTTCATGTACGATCGTGTAGCAATGATGCCTTTTAGCTTCGGCAATACTAGACAATCCCAGTCTACTTTGTATTACCGTGCGTGCTGTGAGCTGTTTCCTTGTTCCTTTATTTGCGCTTACATATCATACACGCCGACGTACTCAGTCCAGCGGTTCCGGCAGAACACAAACAACATCCTCCTCTTCCTCCTCATCCCCAACCCTCTGCCTAACCTCCCTACTCTCCAACTCCACATCATCAACATCCGGCTCCTCCCCCAAGCCATCCACCATCACCTCCCCCTTATCCTCAACCTTCCTCCTAACCTGCGTATCAAACAACGCACCCTTATCAAACAGCCTATCCGATTTGACCCCTCCCTTCCTCCTCACTTTAACCTCACGGATCCTATACGCAAAAACAAAGTCCTCCGCCCTCGTACTCTGCTCGCTCGTCTCGCTCTTCCGCTTCCAGTTCCCTTCCGGTCCCACCGAAATCGGTACGCCAGACCACGCCGTTGCATCCACACCAGCATGCACGTAAACGCCCTTTTCCTGGAGCCGTTCCCTAGAAAGAGTTGTTGATGACGCTATCATAACACCCGTGATGATGTAGATTTTCTCTCTAAACCGGTGCTGCGTGATGTAATCCCTAACATCTTCATGTCGTACCACGTCTTCCAGGAAGCTGCGACTGGGCCGAAAAGTCTGCGTCGTCATTTTTTCAACTTTCCAAGTTTGCTGCGTGGATTTGTCGTTGCTGATGCTTATGTCTGCGCCGATACCGAGGACGCATTCGAGAAAGGAGGTCCAGATGCCGAAGGTGGTGGATGTTGATTTACTGAATGTGCCGCTCCAGTTGTGTTCGGTGAAGGTGCTCGTGTCAGTTTGGGAAGGGAGGGAGGGCAGGTGCAGGGGTTCGTCGGGTTGGGAGGGGGAGGGGATGATGGCGCCGAGGCGGATGGGGCCATCGGGAGGACTTGGGCGCGGTGGGGTGAGGAAGTATGTGGGTTTGGGGGTAGCCATGGTTTGTGTGGTACTGTGAGAAGGTACTTTTGAAGCGTGATGACGCTGTTGGCGACTGTGTGATGGTAACCAGGCACCATATATATAGTGAAGCGCTAGGTGCAGATGTACTACACATGAGTCGAAGCATGCATGGCAATGCAGGGTTACGTGTGGATGCATGGCCCGTGGGGCTGAGCAGCGCATGCAGCTACTGTCCAATCCTAGTGGGCTCACTTCTGCACCGAGCAGTGTCCACTCCACAAACTCAAAATCGGCTCTGAGATATCTCAAATGGATGGCTTGCTGATCAGAGTCTCATGAACAGTATCTTCGCCATGCCTTGTGTGCGAGGGACAGACTATCGTGATTTAGTAATTGCACTTTAGAGATTGAGATGGGGGAATATACTCGTTCCCTGTGACTGCCGCTGGAGCCAGACATCGAATCAAGCTCTACTCTACGGTGTCTCTCAGGGCGCGCTGGCCCTCGACTCTTCTTTAGTGTATAGTTCCCATCTTCATCCTTTCTAAAAGCTGCTGATCGATGCGTATGCTTAGAAGGCCGGGAAGGTTCGACAGGAAGCTGGTAATATTCCTGAGTAGCTTGAAAGTATGCCTGAGATGCCTCTTGGGGTGCCGCCTGGGGTGCCGCCTGGGATGCTGCCTGAGGTACTGCCTGAGGTACTGCTTGCGCTGCTGCTTGAGAGGCTGCTGCTTGATATGCTACCTGAGGTGCCGCTGTCTGATATTCGGGGGCGAGGATTCGAGCAGGTTCTGGGAGATATCCCCGATGATATGGTGCAGGAGGAGCTTGACGGCTAAACCGTGTAGCTATTGAACGAACTGAAGGAGCTGCTGCAGTAGGTGGTGGAAGCCGTACCAGACCAGATGATGGTCCAGATGGTCGTCCAGGTGTTGGGCCAGGTGTCGGACCGGAAGCTGAACCAGCCCCTGCTGAACCGGGTGATGGACGGAATGGAGAGGTCACTACTGGACCTGAGCCACGGGCACTAGGTGGTGGTCTAATCGGAGCAGGTGGCGGTGGAACTGGTAAGGGCGCTCTTGGTGACGATGGTGGGCTGCGTGTGGAGGAGCTTTTAGAGGAGCTCTTAGAGGAGTTCTTAGAGGAGCTCTTGTCACTACCATTACGACCACGGCCACGGTCGCAGCAACAGCACCATATCAGGAGTAGCAATATCAGTAGACCAAGAAATGCTCCAACGAATGCTCCCCCAATGACTATGCTAGACGGTCGCGCAAGAGTAGGGCTGACAGGACCAGTTTCCTCGACGGCCGCTGCGGTGGGGGTCCAGCGGCGAGCAACGGCTGGAGACGCTTCAAGCACACAGACGACATGCACTTGCGATTGATCTGAGCAGTCCAATGGCGGTGCTGTCAACCATGACTGTCTTTGAGGCGCAAGCTTGAGGGCGGGCATGTGGGAAGCCTAGTTCGCATCGTGATGAAGGCTGAAGCTACACAGCCTGCCCAAGGTACAAAGAAGCGCCGAAATGCGAAGGCTGGCTGCTATCAAGATACGACTGTGCCGCAAATCAAGGCGGGGCGTGGTTCAAACCGGTCAGTACATCCGGCGTTACGCTGAGCATCTGCATATCCGCTTGGCCCAGGTTGGGTATGCAGGCGAGCCATCATCCTTCAGCCCCCACCTCGCCGCAGCCCGGATGACTTCGTGCGGCCCGCAGAACGGCTGAGATCTCTTCCACATCGATAATGCGCCCGAATTGAGGGAGCATGCAGATATCCCCTCCATATTCTGCGTGCCAAGTTACCGGAACTTTGACGACTGTACCAGGTTGGGTTTCGGTCGAACGAGCCTGACTTCGCACGACGACAGAACACTCGTAGACCGCGCCGCCTTTAGTTAAAAATTACAACGCATCTTCCGATTAATAATCAAGAACCGATACGGCGCGAAGACGAAGTGAGGAGGAGTGGCGGAAGTCCTCCCTCCTGAAATGACGCTGGATGACCAGATCAACAAACTCATTTCTGAGGCCGAAGGACTTGAGATCAGAGCTGAGAATGAAGGTCAGACTCTGTACCCAGATGTCATTACAACGTGGGAGAAGGCGACAGAGCTGGCCGAAGAACACCATGGGAATCTTGGCCAAGAGACTTTGAACTTACGTGAGCGCTTGGCCGACAGCCTTACGAAGGCAGGGAAATTCCAGAGAGCGATATCGTGCGAATTGAAGAACGAGCATTGGACTCTCGAGCGTTACAAACAGCTCCAGGGCCCTTCTCGCGCGATTAGCGCCCCAGCACAGGCCGCTAAAGCAAATCACCTGGAGGCTCAACGAAGAGTAGCGAGGACCTACTTGCTGAACAAAGACTATCCGAATGCGGTTCAAAAGTTCCAAGCGGTGGTCGATGATAAAACCACACCGAAGTCAGCAGTGCAGAGATGTATAGATCGAGTAGATCTGGCGTCGGCTATGTACGCGTCTGGTACAGATCGCGACATCATGGGAGCAATAAATCTCAACATAACGACGTTGCAAAGAGCGGAAGCGAGCTTAGGAAAAGACCACATTGAATCTGTGAAAGTCAGATACAACCTAGGAAGAGAGTTGTATGATTTGAAGAAATATGACGATGCCCTGGAGAAATTTAGCGAGGTAGTCGACATCCTCCGTTTGAAATCATGTAAAGCCAGGTCATCGCCTGAGTACCAAGGTTACCTTGGAGACGCAGAGATTTCGCTCAAGAACTGCAAAACCAGGATTGACCGACAAAAGGAAAAGGCAAGACGGCAGGCTGCCTTAGCAGCAGAAGAAAGAAAACAGGAGGAGGAGGTCAAGGTACAGGAAGCCGAGAAGAAACGTCTACAAGAGGCTGAAGACCAAAAAGAGCAAGCTAAAGCACGACAGCTGGCTGCCTCGGCAGCGGATCAGAGAAGACGGAGAGAAGAAGAGCTCAAGATAAAGAGAGTCGAGGAAATTCGAACTCGAGAGGCTAAAGCCAGACAAGAGGAGGCTGAGCGAAAACGGTCACGACTGGAGCAAGCCCGACAACAGGAGGCTGAACGAGTACGGTTACAGGAGGCCCGACAACGGGAGGCTGAGCGAGTACGGTTACGAGAGGAAGAAAGAAGACGAAAACTGAATGAAGATGCAAAGAGGCAGGCAGCTGAGGAAGCGCACGAGCAAGCTATGAAAGTCCAACAGGAGGAAGCGAAAGAAATGCAGGCTCGCAAGGTAAAAGATGAGGAGGAGAAAAAACGGAAACAGGATGAAGACGCAAAGAGGGAGGCAGTTGAGTTAGTACAGTTGCAAGAGGAAGAAGAGAAAAGACGAAAACAGAACGAAGCTGCAAAGAAGGAGGCAGCTGAGAAGAAACGAGCCCGAGAGGCTAAAGCCAGGCAAGAGGAGGCTGAGTCAGTACGGTTACAAAAGGAGGAAGAGAAAAGACGGCAAGAGGACGAAGACGCAAGGAGAGAGGCTGCTGAGAAAGCGCGCGAGAAAGAGATCGAAGCCCAACAGGAGGAAGCAAAAAAGATACAAGCGCGCAAGGCAGAAGACGAGAGAAAACATGAAGAATCTGCGAGGCAAGCCACGCGCGATAGAGAGATGGCGGCCAAAAGGAAACAGGAAGAAGAGGCCAAGTCGATATTGCAACAACTGGATGCGCTTGCAGAAACTCTAAAAGGGCTCGAGACACGTAACAGCAAAGAGTTGGGTAACGCTAGTACCGCTGTTGAGGGGCAAAGAACAACACCTGGAGAAGAATGTCCTCTCCAAACAGTGCTATCGGCAGAGTGTATTCGTCCGGAATCCACCGCAAAGTCCGAGGTTCCAGTTGAGAATCAGATACTGGGACGCAGCAATCAACATCCGGTACGCACAACACAATCCGAGCCAATCGTGGAGCGATCTGCCGGAACAGAGAACGTGCCTGCAAAAGATCATATAGTCCGCACCTCAATGTCCTGGTTAGGGAGGCAGACGAAGCAGTTTGTTGACCTGCTTGTTCCAACAACTCCGCCGTGGGTCTCAACGCCCCCCTTAAACACCCCAGAGTTTGTTGCATTGGTGGAAGGATCTAAAGAAGAAAAGAGCATGTCCGATGCTCAACCTTCGATCGAAATGCAACCTGAGCCTCATGTGCGATCCGAATCTGTTCCAATCATCCATGCAAAGATATTCAAGGCTGAAAGAAGAGATGCTTTCGTGCCCGGTGGATGGCATCAAGATTTTGACGAACCAGGGCCCGTTTCCAACGTGAGAAAAGTGCGTTCCAATGACCAACTAGGCAAAGGTGGCTTGCGAGTATTAGAGACGGGAGACGCAAAACATAAGCGTGCCTCATCTGTTGGCGATTTGAAGAGAAGCGTGCCCACATCGCTTATTACCCCGATCAAGAATTGGAGTGCACAGGAGTAAGTATCGCGGTATCTTGGTTGTAGGACATCTCGTTGACGATGCATAGTGAGGTCATAGCCGACAGTTGGTTCGAGAACCTGCGCAACCATGCACACGTCTTGCTAGACAGGTACCAGGATGACTCCTTCAAGCAGAAGAAGACCGAGCGACGTGTAAAGATCGCTGTACTCGACAGTGGAGTTGCCAAGAGCGCTGCTCGAGGCCCAGTCCCGCCGCTGATGAAGAGTCCACGAGTGAAGCTAGGGAAGCAACTGGATCCGGCCCTGCCCTGGAATTGCGATAGCAAAGGCCACGGTACCCATGCCACTGGTGTAATCCTCACTGTCTGTCCGTACGCGGATGTGTATGTGTACAGGGTCTGCGAAGGTAACGAGGCGATCGACAGAAAGTACGTGGCGGAGGCCATCAATGACGCTGTCGAGAAGAAGAAGGTCGATATCATAAGTATGAGTTTAGGCTGGGATGAGAACAGTGATCTCGGGCTTCGGGCAGCCATCGAGCGTGCAAGAGCTAGTAGTGTGCTACTCTTCGCGGCGAGTTCAAATGAAGGCATTCGAACAAAAGCTGGCATGGCGTACCCAGCTCGCGCATTGGAAGTCATTGCCGTCGATGCAGCGGATGTTCATGGCAATCCGTCCAAGTTCAACCCTCCACAACTCAGAGATAAAGCCAGGTTCACTGCTCTGGGCGAGGCGGTGAGATCGACATATCCTTTGCACCTTCCTTCGGAAGATTCAGAGGATGGTTTCAAGAGGATGGTAGGAACATCCTGCGCTACCCCAATCGCTGCCGGCATTGCAGGACTAGTACTAGAGTTTGCCCGTCAACGACCGCTTTGCTTCGAACCTGCCATCGAGGCCCATCTGAAGTCGGTAGAAGGTATGAGGCTGATCTTGACGAAGTGCCTATCGCTCAAGTATGCGGAAAGCTCGCCATTCAACCATCTCGACCCGACGATATTGTTCCATTGTACGGAGAGAGCTAATGACGGAGGTGGCTTTTCCGAATATCTGTCGCCGCGATCCAGCGCAGCGTACAACATCGTGACAAGGCTGCGTGAAGAGTTCTCGCCGGATATTGGGATGCAAATGGGGGTGGAGCTCCAAAAAGAATGGGCAAGAGGCGTTTAGAGCAGCACGGATGAGAGTTGACGTTCGTGGTTTTGGTGATCAGAAGAAATCCTAAGAGGGGTCCAACGCGTTTCGAACGCGCTAGTACACGTCCCGGTGGCTCTGGCATGCGTCATCGTGTAGGGAAGGTCCTTGTACTACTATCCGATCTAATTCAACTTACACTGAAGGGTTCCGTGCGATGCACCGCTTTCAAAGACCAGCTTCCTACAACTTGATAATTGCACCGATGCGCAAAGCAGACAACATTATCACCATCACGACTCGACGCTAAGATACAGGATGCGGAACCCAGATATCCGCTGTCGCACCGACACCTATCCATGCGCCGCCACCTCAGAATTGCTCGAGCCAAGGTTTCCACTTACGAAGACCACCAGCACTGCTGCGTAGCTGATGTAGAGTTAGCTGACGAGCACGGTTGGACATTCTTGAACTTACGCTGCCGTGGCTGCGAATACCTCTGATCGCTTCGCAGCAGTGAAGATACTAACGCTGCCAGCAAACAATAGCACGAATACGCCGATCATGATCAGCTTGGTTGTGGGGTTGTCGACATAATACAGGACCAAGATTGCGACGAAGAGCAGGACGACCGCGATGATGACGCTAACAATCGTCACAAACCGGGCGATTCTCTTTTCCGGAACGTATGCCATACCGTTCTCTCGCCTTTCTGCCTTTGTACTCTGCGTCAGCTTGCCATTAGGGTGGTGATTATTGGGTTGTACGCACTAGGAAAAGGATCGGAAGATATCGCTGTACAAACGTTGTCACGCGGTCTTCGTATGCGGGCTGCTTCAAGAGGACCAGATCATCGTTTCTTTCATACAGGGTAGCACTATGGCCCCCGAAAATTGGATCCCGCTGGTTTGCTACCTTGTTGAAGCGCGTTGAGGCATGATGAACGGCGTCAAAGGTGCGTATTGGGGGTGGTCCGAGTTGCGCCATTTGGCTTTCGGATAGTAGTGCCTTTCCTTTGACGTTCTCAGCGTTTTATTTGAGACTTGGGAATGGCATCAGGTATTACTGTACTCTTTCATTTTTTCCCGTATAGTTTCCCTCAAATCCATTCGCTTTCGTTGTTTGATACTTGCAGGGTCGTTTGCAGCATTTCTGAACGCCTCCCAGTTCATGGCACATCTTCCAATAGCCAAATCATTATACTCATGGCTTCGATCTTCGCTATCTAGTTGTTCCTGGTGGATTGCAGTATCAGCAAATGGTCGCGAAGACATGGAACTCATCTAGCACGTACTTGCATTGCCTCGAGCTCGACCAGCTCACTCTGCAGATAGAGCAGATTACGTACAGCAAGCTTATCAAAACGCCTGAACACTAAAGACGTTCGATCTGGAAAGCTCGCGATGTCTTCAGTGAGTGAAGGATATCCATCCAATGGCCGCATGACAACGCTGCACAGCCCTGCCTCACCAGCGATAAGTGAGGTGGGAATTGTTGTTTTAATAGCTCTGTTGACTTGCAGCGACGAGGAAGGCGCGTGGCTCAAGCTTGTTCCAGTCCTGTCTCGCTGACAGCATAGACCGGTGAAGAACCCCGCACCTCACACAAAGTGATCTGGCAGTCAGCCGACCTCCATCTTAGTCCACTGAGAACTGTCTTCTCAATTTAAGTTCCCTGCTTACAGCTCATTGTGCTTTTTCAACGTCATGGTACCGTTGTTTCTCTTGGGGGTATCGAATGACCACCGTATCCTCCAAGCCCCTGCGTTGGCTTTGGCACCTACTACGTATGTCTACTGATCTATTATCTTGACCTGCGAATCCGTTGCCCTCACAAGATGGATGATCTAGAAGTAGGAGCTTCAAACGAGCTGGAACAAAGGAAAGAGTTGCTTCCAGAACATCAACTATTAGCCCCTTGCATGGTACCTCGATCGAGAAGTGATTCAATGTACTCGGTACGATGTCTACACACTGAGATCTTAGGAGGCAAACACTTACATACAGCTCCAGGAGCTATCCCGTACATCTACTCAATACGACGTCAAAGCCAGGTTGAAATACAGTGATGCGCAACTTAGGTCGCGAATAGGGACTCTAAATGGCAGTCCGTGGTCTGAAACCGTTGAACCCAAGGCTCAGAAACAACACTACATTAACTATCATGAGCGCAGACGAAATTTAGGTCTAGATCCAGATCCAGATATACCGGATTGGACAAATGTAGAAGCGATGCATCGAAAGGGACACCGCCGCGGCCTTCCCCTACTTGTGAGAGCTCACGAAGAATTGGAAAATATCATGGCCTGCTACGATACTGGAACCCATGAGAATCACATATCTTATGCCAAAGCCATCGATATGGGTTATGTCGTCGAATCAAGCCCCGGTATCGAAGTATGTTTCCAGCTCCCAAACGGAAAAATCATCAAGTCTTTGGGTTACGTCGACATCATGGTTCAGTTCGCTAGAGACGTAGGACCAGAGATGTCCCCTATGATATGCCGATTCAACGTTTTCGAGAGGCTGGCTTTGCCGGTGCTCATCGGCATGGCCTTCCTCAGAGCCACAGAGACCATAACCAAGTACACCTCACGCATGGTAGACCTACCCGGAACTTGGAAGCGCTCTCTCCGTTTGTGTTCGATGGGAAATGCGACAAATCAAGTTTCGTGTATCATTGAGGGGCGAAGAATCTCAGCCGCTGCGGACACTGGATCTGAGATCGCCTTGATCAGTGGCACATATGCTAGAAAACGCGGTTTTGTCATTAGAGAAGGCTGCGAAGAGCTTGAGCTTGCTGATGGCTCACTCGAATACACCAGCGGGTTCGCATACGCCAGAATTAGTGTGTTGGATCGCAGCCACTGGGAAAAGAGGTCGACGTCGATATCTGCGTCGAGATGGAAAGCGAAGCCAGGATTGAGACCCGACTGGATTCGCTTCCATGTTCTGGATTGTCTCCAGCTCGACGTACTCCTGGACGAAAGAACAAGCGATGTCTTGGATGTCTTTCAGAATGGCTTCGTCGAGTTCATGTCGGATGCGCCTGACGTTGTACCCAGCATATCTCCAATTATCCACCTAGGCTCTGTGGAAGCTTCTCTTGCACGGGCGAGCGACAAAGTGAGCAAAAAGACCAAAGAATTGAGCAGCTCGATCCGGTCACAATGTACCTCAGCATTCTCAAAGTCAGCATCTTCGCCTAGCGCTGCAAGTACAGGTCAGCCAAAGTCACGCTTTTCATCACCATCTTTATGTCTGACAAACCGCAGTGAGTCCAGCAGGGCCAAACGATGCTACATCGCAAGCTCGTGCCAAGCAGATACCTACCCTCATCAGCGAGCTAGATCAAGCAGAAAACCGCCGGCTTGATCAAACAGAGCGAAGAGGTCCATCTGCTGGGGATGATGCACAAAAGCAACGGTATGAACTTGAACGGACAAAGCTTTTGGACGGACTGCGGGAATTGAATGGCACACAAGTGCGTTGAGCAGCTCACACTCCTGCGAGTTGCGCAGAATACAATTGAAACACCAATGTCTAGATCCCAATATAGCTTCTTCAGATGGACGCACGTATTCTCACCGCCGCCCATTCAACATCCTCCCCTCCTCATCCCCTTCCTCAAGATCACTCAACTCAAACTCCTCCGCATTCCTCAAACTCTCCTCATCCCCCTTGACCTTCCCCCAGCCCTTCTCATCCGCGGGATTAGGAAACGGCTCCGCACACCCCCGATTCCTCAGCGCAGGATAATACCTCCTATACGTATAATGCGCCACAGCCATACCCAACACCGATCCCACACTAACATCATAAACATCATGCCTGTAGTCTTCACAACGGGAAATCGCTATAAGCGCTGCGCCGAGCAGGGGCGCGAGAGCGAGGAGGACGCGAGCGAGGTCCGCGCGTGGGCGGTAGACGTGGCATTGGCCTGCGATGAAGAGGGCGAGGTAGCCGAGTCCGCTGAAGGAGAAACTACTATGTCCGCTGGGAAAACTGCGCCACCCGTCGTGTAAAACATGGTGATCCGTTTCGGTGCAGACGTCAAAAGTAACGAGTTGGTGGGCGGGCGTGCCAGGAGCGGGTTTGCATCTCGCGATGAGATCGGGACGAGGACGACCGACAGCGTTCTTAATCACATCCGTTATGAACATGGTAAGGATCATGCTGATGAACCAGCCAAGGATCGTGACGTGCGCTTTGTGTGTTCCGGGGCGCAGGACAAGGGCCCAGGCGATAAGGACGCCGAGGGGCACGGCGCCCGCGTAGATGAAGAGCCAGGAGACGGGGACGCGTTCGTGCTCTGCGTGCGGGTAGTTGATGGAGAGGTTGTCGAGGAAGAACATGCGGTGGAAGGGTTCAGCGAGGAATTGTATCTGTGCCTAGTTTGTCAGTTGCGCTTCCTTGTTGAAACCTTGAGGGGTTATTCTTGTATTGTGGCTACGTACCAGTATGTACCCGCATACTAAGATGGCAATGCCAACATAATCCGAGGCATACGAGCGCTGTAGATGTGTTAGCTACCTCTATCCCTCCGTGGACCACGTCTCATTATCGAATTGCTCACCTGCCAGAAGCGCGCCGCCGCGCCTAGGAAACCAGGCGAGTTCAAAAGCTCATTGGAATTGAGCCTGTGTGTTTGGGCAGGCATGGTCGCGTGGTCAGCACGCGCGCATGGCAGTCGAGGTTTAGCAAGCGTCTTCGGAGGTGTGTCTTCAACTCCGCAAATGCAGGGAGAGACGCGCTAGTGGGGGCGGGCTTGCGTCACTCAGGGTACACCCCCAATGTAAACACCATGCACCGTCCCTAGACTATATCCATCTCGAATCCCACAATGACTATGCGAGGCGCAAACCATCCCATCTCAATATCTGCCTGCTAACAACATCAATACGTAGAAGCCAACATACCCAACCTCCCCCCATCAACCACAACCACACTCCCATTCAAATACCCCCCAGCCCTTCCCGCCATCCACAACACCGCGCCCGCAATATCCTCCTCCTTGCCCGTCCTGCCCTCCGGTACAATACTCCTATCCACCTCCCCATTGGGTCCCTTCTCCAACGACCCAATAATGCCCATCGCGAGCTCTGACGGGAAAATGCCCGGTGCAAGTACATTACAACGGATACCGTAAGGCACAAACGCCGTAGCCAGCATCTTGGTCATATGCGTAACAGCCGCTTTACTGCTATTATAAGCGAATGACGCGCCGGGTAAACGCGAGAAACCGCCGATACTCGATGTCGTTATAATCTGAGAACGGACATCAGTGTGGGCGGTTTTCCTACCGTTCCCCGCGTCGAGGAGCGTGAGGAAGGACAGCGCCGTATAATATACCGCCGTGTTGTTGACCGCGTACGTGTTTGTAAAGTCGGCCATTGGCGTCTCGAGCGCGTGTGCTGCGTACTCTGCGACTGACGGCGCGGCGCATCCTGGTGCTGCTTTGAGCGGCTTAGGGCCCATGATGCCGGCGTTGCAGATGAGGAGGTCGATGTAGCCTGTTTCGGTCTCGACGTGCTTTGCGATTGAGAGGAGAGATTCGCGAGAGGTGACGTCGCCGGGGAGTGGAATGACGGTTTCTGGGTTGATGCTTTTGGCGGCCGAGTGGAGGACGTCTGGACGGCGGCCCACGATGTAGATGCGGTGGGCGCCGTTGGCTGCTAGGGCTTTGGCCATCATTAGCCCGATGCCTGGTGTTGTTAGAGGGGTGCTGTTGGGTCTGGTATGTGGGTGGGCTACCAGTTCCGCCTCCTGTGATGACGGCTACCATGCCGTTGACGTTGAAGAGGTCGCTGGCTGAGAGGTTTGTAGACATCTTTGGATGTTCGAGGGTGGAAAGCTTCGTAAATGCGGCCTTGCGACGTCGTTCTTTGAATATATGTCATTGTTACGGCTCCACCTTCCGAACGTGATGATTTCTGTACGACAAGCGTGCTTGTCGTGCTCGGCTAGAATGATAGGTGATGACTTCCTTCTACCTTCCTTAGCAGCTCATCGATACAAGATCGTGAACTAGGAGGCGGATTCTTCAAAGTAAAAGCCAACTGTATTGTTGATGTTTTCTGCAGAGTAGTCGTTCCTCATCATGCTCCTATCCAATCCACATTACCACCTTCCTCGAAACTTGCACCTATCAACAGCCTCATAACCCCATTGAACTCACTTCTCCGCATGCCAGCTTTTCCTAGCGGTAACCCACTTGAAGCTCGCACACCACCCCTCCACCTCCCCCCGTTCCGACCGCTCAACATAATCATAAATTTCTTGTTGCGCAACCAAGATATCAGCTCTCAACTCCTCCGCCGTCCAAACCTTCGTCTTACTCCCCCACTGCGTCAACAGCCTCAAGCACACCGGTTCGAACATCTCCATACCTAGCACAAACATCATCTTGCCAAGCGATCGCTGTGCTTCGTCCTTTGGCCATTGTCCGACTGGCACGTTGACATGGGTCGTTTGGATGTCTTCGAAGCCTGCTTCTTCCAGATAGGTGTGGTGCATGTAGAAGAGGCCGAGTGGACGGCCAGATTTGAATGATGCTTCCATGAACGCCACGTAGAGTTTGCGAAGAGTAGGCATGGGTATGTTTGCTGCTGTGATCTCCCCTGGGCCCATGGGCACTTGGCCCAGATCCCAATCTGCGAGTTCGATACATCCACCGGGTGAAAGGCTCTTGTAGATCTCGGCATATACGTCTTCCCAGTGCGTAAAAGAGCCCTTCATGTTTCGTAAATGGATGAGCTCAAAGGAGTCGCTAAAGTGCCAGCCAGGTTCAGGCTGGGGGGTAAGAGTTGAGAGATCAATAGTCAAATGCTCCTCGGGCGTAGGCTCCCTTCCCTGTTGATTGAGATCGACCGTTGACTTTGGCTTCCTCAGCGCGTCGATGGGAGTCCGATTAGCCAATTCGTTGGCCAAATCTAGAGTGGCGAGCTGGTTGATCAGCTGGTCGACATCCATCTCTTTTCCCCAGACGTCAAGGTCATCCAGCTCCCATGTCACCCTGGCATCGCCCAAAGTGGCTTCGGTGGTGTCTATATCCCATTCAGTCATGTCAATCCCGACAACCTCCGCGTGCGGGTATTGACGCGCCATGGCAACAGCCCAATGACCTGGTCCAGTGCCTAGGTCGAGTATTCTTCGGGTAGTAGGCAGTAGTTTCGCAGTGGTCAGCTTGCCATGAAGTGCTCGGACGAAGATTTCATGCTGTAGAGACAAACGATCCTGCTCCACAAAGTCGTTATGCTGCTTGTACACGCATGGCAGGTAGTACGTTTCATTGCCGTACGTTCGTCCATTTTCATGGAAATATTCTAGATCATCGGAAGCTAATGTCCGGACAGAGCGACTGTCGACATAGGAGTTAGCTTTGTTCGCCGTGCGATGGTATTTGGTGGGTGACCACCCGTAAGGCTACAGCAATCGTTGTTTATCCGTGGAGACTGCCGAGTGGATCTACCCAGGTAGCCCAACGACCACGTCACAACGCAGAGTGGCAAATAACTGCAAGAATAGAAGACAGCGACGTACTTAGACTCGATCGACGAGATACTCTCCGAGTCAGCCCGTCGGCGTTTGAGTGGAGCGCCTGTGAGAGGGGCAACCACGTCTCCGGGTGGTGGCTGTCCCTCATCCATGGTCTCGGAAAGCCGATGCAAAAGATCTAACAATTCTCGTTAAATGAATAAGGCAAAAACGACGGGTAGACGAAAGAAGTAGAAATCATTCGTCTCTTGGGTATGTGCTGCATTCGTAGTACCCTAGCAAACGGGTGCTAAAAGCTGAGGTTCTGCATGCTAAGCGATGGTCGCTCGATACTGGGGGCGCGTGGATACTGCGTATACGGTCTACATGTACTGGACCGTAAACGGAAACGGGCGACTTACGGCGAGAAGATCTGCAGGCGGTAGAGGAAACGCGCTATGTGGGCGACTGACGCGATAGTTGATGGTACGCGGGCAACCGACGTAGACGTGTTGCAGCACGTTAGTAAGAGGTGGTCAGGACCGCCAATACCTCTGGTTGCTAAGGAATTAGGCCTCGACCGATGCTCATAAGACGCTGAACAGCCACACAAACGGTACGCAGACTCAGCTGCCCGCTGACTTCTAACCATGTTGGATCTGACACGGACGAATTACCAACCCAGCTTTAGACAGCAGGCTATCTATGTTCGACCTTCGGGCGGAATGATTGACGAAGGGATGCGCTGATATTGAGTCAACCCGTTAGCGACATGAATGCGTCCATCGCTATGTTACAACGCAATCTCCGGTTCGTGCTACGTGTTCGCAGATATTAGCGCGTAGGAACCCAGACCCTGCTGCCGGCTTGCAGCATGTCACAAAAGGTCGTAGCACAAGTCCAGAACCAAAATGAAGCAGCCTCTTGCTGATACTACCGCGGAGAACAGAGTCCCAGACGTCTCAGCTGGGCTCTAGGCACAGACTTTTGGCGCCGGGCTTTTTGACGGTGCGGCCATGCTACCGGCGCCAGCGGAGCGGATCCAGTAGATCGTCAACCGGACTGCCGGGGAGTGAATGCACCATCTTGTAGCTTTTTGAAGAATGTGTAGGGCACGCTTGCCTCGAGGCTGTTTGCTTTGCTTGATCTCACACAACCCTCCTCGGAGACTTTTCTCACCTAGCACACAGAAGAGTAAGCTCGACGCGAAAGAGTCATTGCTGGCCACGTTTGATCCTAGCAGATGCAGCGGGTGTCGCCCGATGTTCAAACCAGAGAATTAACGGGTCGACAACCAGGGATGCCGGAGTATTAAGCTGCCGGTGCTGGTATGAGTAATTAATATTTTGTCTCCATAAAGAACCATACATAGCAAGTGATAGACATCAAAAGCCGATCAGCCTATCGAGGAGCATTCCAGCTGTGAAGTCGGCCGGGCGATCCTGCAGTATACGGGAAAGGTGCCGGACAACCCGGATCCCGGGAGGTACACCCAGGAGTGAGGCTGATTTGCAGGCCTCTACTTCTTCTGATGCGCATCCGTGCCGCGTCCATGTGTCCGAAATTAGGAGATTCACATGGGTCAAAGTAAGCAGGTGGGTTGTCTATGAAGATAAAGGCGAGAGAGAGAAGTGGCGCGAAGTGCGGTGTGCTAGAGTGTCAAACGCACAGTTACGGCACGGGCGAATTAGACATCACGGCGTGATACAAGGAAAGAGCGAGTGATAAAATTGGCAAGCAAAATACGCTAGGTTCGTCCGATTCGATGTCAGCGTGACGTTACATCTAATACACAGGCTATGTTTCTCATTAGGACGCAGTTCTTCTATAGACATGCTTTATGCAATCAGTCGACTTCTTGCCCCTCAAACTTGGGTAACCGTGCAGCAACATCCGACCAGTTCTCCTCGCCCTTGACGATGTTCGAAACAGCTTGGGCAATCTCCTCTAGGCTTGCGCGCACCTGCCCAGTAGTGTCTCGGTCTCTGAGTGTGAATGTGTTGTCCTTGACGGACTGGAAGTCAACAGTGATGCCGAGGGGTGTACCAAGCTCGTCGTTACGCTAGGACGTGTTAGATTCTGATCGAAAATATGGGGATAACAGGTGACTTACGGCATAGCGCTTGCCGATTGAGGCACCGGAAGCGTCGACGCGGTTAGACACGCCAATCTTCCGCAGTTTGTCCTTCAGTTTCCGTACAAACGGATCAAAGTCTGGGTTTGAACTGAGCGGCACGATAAGCACTTTGGTCGGTGCGACGGCCGGAGGGAAAGACAAGACAGCCTTGGCTTCGTCGTCCTCGCGGGTCCAGTAAACATGTTCACATAGAGCCTTAATCTGTCAGCAAGGTACGTGAACCTTTCAAAGTATAGATACTTACGTAGAATATGCGGCCAATACCAAATGACGGCTCGATGACGTTTGGTGTGTATTCACGTGTGTGTTCTACTCGGGTCTGCTTCGATATGGTGATGAGCTCCTTTGGTACCTCAACCTTGCCATCACCAACTTCGGGAACATCAATGACGATCTTGCCCTCCTTCTCCAGGTCTAGAGACAGCTTCTCGCGAAGATCTTGCGACAGTGCTTCGATGGCTGCTTCGACAGTCTTGCCGTCCTTCTTGAACGTGGGACCAAACTTCTTCTTGTCGAGTTGGCATTGCCACTCTTCAACCTTCTTCGGCTCCTTCAGTGTTTCACGAACAATCAGAGGTGCACCGGTCTTCTTCATGTGAACAGAGAGATCGTATGCGCTACGGTCAGCACAACCGACACATTCAATCCAGCCATATGATGTGAGCAGCTCGGCGTCCCAACAATCTGCGGCGTAATGGGCCATTTCATTGGCCATGTGTTGCCTAAAGCGGATTTTCTTTGGGTCAACGCCGAGCTTGAGGAGGAACAGCTGGATACGGGCCAAGAAGTAACCGAGTGTCTCGTTGTCGACGAGACCCGTTTCGACAGCCTTGCCAATCTTGGTGGTCTCAACAGTGGTCTTGCCTGAAAGTTGTACGTCCCGGTTGAGCAGCTCAAGCTCAACATCCTTGACTTCCTCGAAGCGTGGGTGTTTCTTGCCGCCCTCCGGGTCGACGAAGTGCTCGATCTCAGCCATTAAGAATTCTCGCACACGTAGCAGACCCTGTCGCGGGGAAATTTCGTTACGGAACGACTTGCCGATGGAGGCAGAGGCGAAGGGCATTTGCTGGTTGTTGTGGTCTAGCAACTTCTGGAAGTTCACGAACTGACCCTGGGCGGTCTCAGGACGTAGGTATGCGGGCAGATTGGACGAGGGGCCGATGGAGGTCTGGAACATGAGGTTGAATGCGACGGGCGGTAGGAGTTCGCCGTTGGTAGCGGGGTTCTTGATGTCGTACTTCTTCATGAGGAGGCCGAGCTCTTCGCCGTTGTAGTTGTCAATCTTGGCCAGTACCTCTTCAATCTCCTTGACCATGGAGTCCTCAAGCTTGACGGCCGAGATGTTCTTGACCTTCTTCTTTTTCTTCTTGGGGTCCTCCTCCTCGGCCTCGACCTTCTGGCCGCGTGCCTCCTTGTCGCCCTTCAATCTGGCCTCGAGAACCTCTTCGACCAAGTGATCGGCTCGGAAGATCTCACCCGTCTTGGGGTCTTTGCACATCCAATCGGCGAACTTGTCTACGTGTCCGGACGTCTTGAGGACCTCGTGTGTGGTGAGGATAGTGGGCTCAACCTTGAGCATGTCCTCCTCGAGGACGAAGTGTTCGCGCCATATGTCGACGATGTTATCGGTGAGGGCAGAACCGGGCGGGCCGTAATCGTAGAGGCCAGCGACACCACCGTAGATATCGAATGAGGGCGCATAGAAGTACTTGTGCTACAATGGCTGTTGTTAGTATGACTGGGCAGTGTTGGGGCAGTCGCACTCACCTTCATGAGCTGCTCGAAGGCAGCGCGCTCAAAGGGTTTGCCCTTGTGTGTGGTAGTATCGCTCGGCATGGCGACGTTCTTCCGCTGGGGCAAGGTGACCTTGTATCGGAAGAGGGGTGGTGTGGACGAGAAGTGCTTGGTGGGATGAGTCGGCGGAGGTGGGGCACGATATTGGACGGGCCTACGTAGAGGCAGACGCGAAGCAAGTTGGGGGACGCGCACTGGAATTAGGCGGCGCATATACTACGGCTCCTCTCTTGCATGCAACAAGAGAACACTAATGAGCGACAGGGTCTAATGTACAAAAGGGCTACAAACTTTGGGCACGGAAATCAAGAAAAGCGATGCTTCGAATCTCGAGACGCCTGAGGCTCTACTAATGTGTGGCGCGCCAAGATTGCGGAAAAGCACAGGCCGCGGCTCCACCGAAAAGTTGAGCAGCACTGCTCTTGCGCACTCCACGACGAGTGCGACACACACCAAAACAGATTCCCCAATACGGACCAGTAACGTAACTTGGGTTCAGCATGGCCTTCTCTAAGAGCCCCAATGTTGCCTCTGGGATCAAGCCCAAGAACAAATTGCGCAGACAGGCGGCGCATCTCTCCATCAAGAAGGCGCGCGAATCAGAAAAGCGAGACGCAAGGCTGCGTCGCAAACGCGAGGAAGAGAAGAACCCAGCACTACGAGAGGAGCGGTTAGCACACAACAAGCCTGCGACTATCGACGGCAAGCGAGTATGGGACGAACCAGTCGGCGACGAAGAGGATGCGCTGGGATGGGCCATTGATGTGGAGAGACTGGCAAAGAGGAGAAAGGTGGAGCAAGAGGAAGCAGCACAGAAGGAGAGCGAGGATGGCGAGGATGGCGAAGACGGCGAGGAGGAGGGCATACTAGCGAAACTGAAGAAGCGCGACCAAAAAGCAGGCGAAGACAACTCGGACGACAGCCAGGACGACGAAGCAGACAGCATGCTCGACGACTCCGAATCCGAACCCTCTCTCGACTCCAACGATTCCGACCTCGACTCCGACACCGCCTCTTCCAAACCCGGGAAACGCGCCTCCAGTCCCAGCGCCACATCCACAGCAACAAACCTCGAACTCTCGCCCGAATTCCTCAAGCAAAAGTTTCCCTCGATATTCAACCCGCGCACCGACGACCCCCAGATCCTCATCACAACAAGCATCAACTCGACGCTCCACAAAGAAGCCGAGATCCTCACCTCCCTTTTCCCCAACAGCACCTACATAAGACGCACGCAGCACGTCCACGCGCACAAGTACAGCGTCAAGGAAATCGCCGGTTTCGCTAGCGCACGCGGCTACACAGCCCTCGTCATCCTCATGCAAGCCGAACACGAGAAGAAGCCCGACGGCCTCGACATTGTCACCCTACCCGACGGACCTCATTTCCACTTCTCCCTCACAAACTGGGTCGAAGGAAAGAAACTTCCACGCCACGCAAACGACACGGGCCACTACCCCGAGCTCATCTTGAACCAGTTCAAAACTCCCCTCGGTATCCTCACAGCCCATCTCTTCCAGAACATGTTCCCTGCGAAACCAGAGTTGGAAGGACGCCAAGTCCTTACATTGCACAATCAGCGCGATTACATCTTTGTGAGGAGACATCGCTACGTGTTTAGGGATAAGCGCGAGACCGAGAAACCTATCGTGGGGTCGGATGGCAAGCCGCTTCCGGGTGTGGAGGATGTCAAAGTGGGTATGCAGGAGATTGGGTAAGTTTCACTCTATCTTTACACATGTCATCGAGATTGGACGGCTAACGTGATGAACAGACCGAGAATGACACTCAAACTTCGCAGGATAGATCGCGGTATCCAGTTCAAGAGTGGCCAGGAGTGGCAGTGGAAGGGCCGCATGGAGAAGCAGAGGACGAGGTTCAATATGTAGATGTCTCACGTTGGGAAACTTGTCTGCAACACTTTACTTGCGTTGTTACAAGTAAATGCTATACTATCTTGCATAACAGGTTATTCATGCTTCTGTCAGCTCCCTGTTGGGAATCAGCAAGGACACTCAATGTCAGTCACGCGCTTTCCTGTGCAAGTGATCAATGAATGCAATAATAGCATTGATCATACCATTTAGTATGATCCGCACTGACCCGGGTATCGTACAATACTATCCTACGCCACCCCGTCCATGTGCCTTTTCAAATCACCCCAAGACGCTGATAATTACTCTCAATCTTTGGAATACACCCTGATCATTCAAGCACTGTGTGGCGCGCCCATGTTGCCGCTGACTCGACAACCAGTCCAAGAATGACGCCCGCGACCGCCATAATGAGAGGGACCAGGTGAGCGACTGTTGTGCGAAGCGCCACTGTGATGCAGGCTCAGAAAAGGGGTTATGGGATACCACTTTTCATGATACCAATGGCCACCAGATGGGTGACCGTATGAATGACGAGCAAGGCCCGGCTTCAGAAAGGAACCTTCGGGATACTATCTTCCATTCCACCAATGGCCACGGCCACCATGCGAATTGTTGCCTGGCAAAAATTCGTTGTAAGAGAATCCATCATGGCCCGGGATCAGAAGAGGAGGTTTGGACGACTCTCCTTCATTCCGCAAATGGCCACCATTCTACTTGTTGCCGTATCCGCCATATCCCCCCGGGGTCATCATGCCTGTGGGTCCAGGAGTATTTGATGCCAGACCAGCTGGGTGGTTGGTGGGTGTGCTTGGTCCGTCGACACCGTGCCTTGCGTTTCCGGGATAGAAGGTGTTGTTAACACCCTGCTGGAAGCCTGTCAAGCCTTGCGAAGCCCCCTGTGCGGCAATGACAGCTTGTTGCGCCGTTGCGCTGGCTGGTGGTCCGACACCAGTAAGACCCCACATATGGCCGCTCATCTCGTCGGGAATGGTTCCGTCAAAGATCTTCTTTTTCATGTCCCAGAAAACGACCCCTGTCAGCCATGCGTCGGATCCTGCTGTATGTGAGTTGCCTACGCGCTGGCAGCCGAGCTCATCGGCGAGATCTTGAAGGCCAGACTTTGTGCCCAGATTGTTGAGTATATTGGTTGCAGTCGATCCAATAACACCGCGCCGAACAAGGTTGTTCGCATGTCGCCAAAGGTACTTAACATCGAGTAACTTGGGGAAGAAGACATTGACGAGCTTGCGGTATGTATCCTCGTCCTCGGGTAGTGATTGTGAGGTGAGCATCTTGAGCATGTATGCGAAGTCGTAGCCAGAATGAAACGATATCCAGTTGACATCTTCCGACAGAGTCATGCCCGATGTGGTAAGTAATGAGCCGAACTCGACAGGGTCGATGCCTAGCTCTTTGTGTTTTTCAAAATCGGCGCCAGACTTCTTGAGCATCTGTATTGACTCCTCGTTGTACATGTCATCTTCGAGGGAGAATTGGAAATTGAAGGACCATGTGCATGGGCAGACGACGATGTTGTTAGCATGTCGCTGCATCGATTTTGGCTTGTAGTTCAAGTCTGTAATGTCCAGATGCGATGGCGGGATGTCGCCTTGTACGTTGAAGAGAGTGACGCCGAGTTGGATGATCTTGAGCAAGTCGACGTTGCAGCGCACGGTTTGGTAGTGATATGAAGCTTTGGAGTTGAAGTCTCCGATAGGTCGCGCGACAACACCGGGGAACTCGGTGTCCTGTTCAGAATGTGAGCACGAAGTCCATGAAAGGGTGGGAGAGGTAGAATGGAAACTACCCCATCAAAAGAAGACGTTGCGCCGCCGTTGACGGCTGACTTTACGTGCATCAGACAAAGCTCCCATGTAAGAGCAGTCCGACCGGCTAGTAGGAAAATGGCATACTGACCATGCTGATGTAGGGGTACTGGTCGATGAGCGAGCGCAGCATGTCCATCTCCTGGTGCAGATTCGACCGCCAGACTTCCCGTATCCGCTGTCCTGCAATGCCTTTAGCGCCGTCTTGACCACGAGCAGCATTCTCTTGTATTTGCGCGCCGTGGGCAAATCTCATACGCGCTTCATGCCCGTCGAGTCCTGTGCCTCCGCCTGCCCCGCCAATTGCTGCTGCTGCCCCAAGCCCGGCTCCGCCCAGTCCACCACCCAGCGGTGCATTTGATTGGAAGCCGCCCTGATGTTGGCCGAAAAGATTCAGATTGTGTGCCTGGTTGCCGCCGCCGAAGCCTGCATGTTGCATGTTCTGCTGCTGGTGTTGCTGGTGCAGCGGTTGTTGCTGCTGCTGTGGTATTGGGCCCGAGAGATGCGCGAAGGGATTCGAGAGGTTGTGACCGGGGAAGCGGCCCCCGTGAGGCGGCATTGTGAAGCTGTTGTAGTGGTTGCGCTGATTCGCGTGTACGTGGGTGAGATGGACTCCGTGGATATTCGTGCAGCTGACTGAATGATGGATCTTCTTGGATGCCTAGATGAAGCTCACGAGAGCCGTAGCGTATCCTCAGGCTGTACGAACGCGTCTGGGGTGGTGATAGCGATGGGGTGCGGGCGACGTGTGAATGGTGTGGGGAGAGCAACCGCAGTTGACGACGTGTGGAGGCCGTGCGTATGGTCGCTCGCCGCCAAGACATGTCGAGATGCGACTGACGAAGGTCCAGGAACCAACGACGCCAGCTTCCACAACCGCCTTGCCTCACACCAGCTGCTCACGAGGCTTACAGAGTACGTAAGCACTCACGACGCGCTCAATTGACACGGTCATCTCTGTGCGCAACAAATACTGACTGTCCCAGCTCCATCACCATGGCACCACGCCCCTCCATCACCGGCTTCGACCCCAAGAAGTTCGCCGCTGCCTCTGCGAACGGTACCAAGGGCGACCCATGGGCACGATAGTACGCTTTATACTACGGACATGCCTCAACCCACACATACTTACCTTCCCAGTGAGCAATGGCGATACACCGGACCCTTCACCCGCTTCAACCGCTTCAAGGGCTCCTTCCCTGGCCTCGGCATAGCCACCGTGGCATTCGCTGGATACCTTGTTGCCGAGCAACTGTTCTTCGAGGATAAGGGTCACCACGAGGAGGGACACTAAGAGGTGGTAATGAAAGGAAGCGCATACAGATCAAGGGCGTACCGGTTGCTTCAGGCTTCGTTACTGCGGGATTGTATATATGGAATACCACACAGAACGAGCAAACAAAAAATTTCATCATCTACGGTTGCCTTGTTGAGCTGCTGCATCGCTGATGGACGGCGACAGATGACAGTGGGGTCTGGCTCAACAACATGTTCAGCTGCCTGGAAATCTATGTAGGAGATATTACAACAAGACACGGATCATGAACAGGAACAAACTGACCTCATCGTCTCGTCCGTTTTCCGCTGCTATGATCAAGCCCACAGAAGCATACTCCTACTCGGTCAATCTACAGGACTGGGACAACACGCTGATAACTGCAGGATGGACACTGAATCATGAGATGAACATACTCTCCCAAGGCCATCGGTTAGGCGGATTGCAACCGCAAGTAGGCGAGAGCTTGCCGAATCCGGGAAACGTCTTGGAAGCAAAACGCTGCAAAGATCCTGAACGTTACGCAAAAGATCATGTACACACACACAGCCATATTCTCCAATCCAGTGATCTCGGTAGTAACTGGATTAGCTTGATGCCACCTCCTAATCGGCGATCGATGTCTACGACGAGTCCTCTCCCTTTTTCCATCGCAGCAGGGGAGTTGTCTTCTAAACCTATCTCAACACTTACCCTTATCAGAGAATGTGGTATATAGTGCGCATTGATACACTTACGGCATATCACCGGTAGCCCGAAGTTTCCCCAATGAGTACGTCAGCCTTACTTTCCACCCTGCGCTCACATTCGGTCTTAGTATCCGAAGATCATCACTCTGGGTTCGAAGGACCATCAGTGCGAAGAAATCACGGCCTCACTCGCTTGCCCACAGCAAGGTGATCACGAGCGCCAGCAGTAAGCGAGCCATCGTCTCCCCGGCCTGTTCGTCCCAACAGGAAGATGGTCGTCAGTTCGTCCTCCACTTCCCGGCAGCCCCTCAGGTTCCCTCCGTTGGTAAGCAACAACGACACACGAGGTACGCACACAGAAGACGTAAGTATACCCAACTGGAACCTGCCGCATCCCCGCCAGTGTCTCAGACGGCCAGACTCACCACTCGGCGCCACGCCATACATCTAGAACTTGCATCTCAAATCCATATCGAACTCGTAAGCCCTCAGCGCTCTGATCTCAAACTCACCACACACTCGGGACACGGGAGATATGTTCATGACAGGGGAGGGGTAGGGTAGGTAGGGGGAGGCGAGGGCTCGTGTCAACGTCGAGAAAATCGGAGCGAAAGCGATCATCCAGTCGGTGTAATACCACGGCTTCTCTTCGGTGCACGCGGGCTGGCGCAACGGCGCGCACGTTTTTGTACGTGCTTGCTGTCACTTCTGTCACTTTTTCGGCCTTGGGGAACGGCTTCATGTAGCCGCGTGTTCCATTGGAGTAATGGTTCTGTCGTAGATCTGTTGCTTGATTGGGAGGGTCAGCCCGTTTGCGGAAGTATGGTTGCGACGTGGTGCTTGGGATGTGCCGCGATCGGCACGGCAGGCATACACGTAGTTGCAACATGGCATGATGGGCTTTGTTCAGAGCGTGTGCGGAGGTTAGGGTTGTTGTGGTCTTCGGCCGAATTGTAGGGTATGGCTGTTCACTTCTTGGCTTGACCACCACTCACGGTTTCAGCGCTAGAATCTTACCGCTTGGCCCTGGTTCGTGCAACAAGTTGATGAACAAGCAGACTGCGTTCTCGACGCGAGGTGTACTTCATCGTGTCGTCTAGACTATTTGTCTCAGCAATGTAGTGGTGACAAAACAAAGTTGAGAGAAGACCTCATAATATTGGCGAAGGGCAGGGTAGAATCGGTGTTCTGGACCGGTCTCCTATGGTGTTTCTTTTCCTAAATCCACAGCTCTATCCTTCTCTCATGTAAAGATACATGCGTTGGCATGCAAGTCACCTGATTTTGACATGTAAAGCAAAATTATCCGGGCCATTTTGCTTATTCTTTCCGGCGACACGGCGTGGCCTGGACCTAGTGTGCCAGCACTTCGATCGTACCTGCAGCTTGAGATTGCCATCGTGCATATTGCGATGTCTGCCTTGTTCGCAACCGAGATTAAGCCCGTATGGTGGCTTGTTGTATACCTATGTTTGCTTTTCTGTACTGCATTGACCAACGGCAGTTGTAGGCCTTACCACAATGTTAGTGATTTAGTCTCAATCCTTGCGGACCACAAGGAGCGCTGATTGGTCATGGAACTGCTAAATGATGCACACGTTGTAGTGCCCCTACCTGATCGTGTTGGATGACGATTTCAAGGGATTGTATTTTGACTTCAGCATCCCGATGTATGGCCTTTTTGACGCAATGAACTAAACAAAGCAAAAGGCGGTCAGCACTTCAGCCCTGTTCGATTACAGTATTGTGTTATTCGGTGTGCGCGACATGCATCACATCTCAGGGCTGTGGCAGAAGACCCTTTTGGCCCCTCCCACACCTGCCCCTTCGAGGGACCAGCCGAAGAGGATTGTGCATCACGGGACCGCCGTGCGTCTAACGCTTTGACCGGTGATGAAATTTGCAGTTCACGCCACGGGGCGGCTCACAGTGGTGTTGGTGGCCCTTCGATCGCCAGCCGAAGGATTCTGATCCATGTCTCACGGCCCGTGAGCCACCAGCGCACCTCCTAGGAGTAAGAGATGAGCTAGAGATTGGCACGAGAAAGATGACATTACTCTCTCTGTCGCTGTTGATGCAAAGAGCGAGACGGAATGATGACAGTTGAAAGACAGCCAATGAGGCGCAAATGGTGCACATTCTCTGTTGGTTCTTGCCATCACCAACATATGACCCATTAGTGGCTGTAAAGCACATGTACAATCGACTCCGGCGTATGAACACTATGATGTCCCTTGTCGGGGTTCCTCCGCTCTTGTCCAGCTGTCCAAGTCCTCCAACAGCATATCATGGCTCTCAAGGCCTGGTTGCACCCGAACTTGCTCACTTGCTCAAAAGTCCAATATCTAGGCGTCAACGGACCACGAGAAGTTCAAAAAGGTCCGTGATCTCCTGAACCTGGGCTGGCGCTTTGTTGAACAGTGGTGTAGTTCCCGTCATGCAAGTTACCCCTCTTTTTTTTTGCAAGTTGCGTATCGAGAAACGAAACGAAGAACTGCACGGGAATTAGAATGAACCCGCGCATAAACCGTTGATCTCAGAATGCGTGTATGACGAGACTGTGTTCAAGACGTGCCGTGGCCGCGCTGCGAATCCATGTATCTAGGAAAATTCTGACGTTGCGTAAGGTTCAGAACTGCGGGCCGGAACTTACACAGCCCGTTGGGAGTATTCTTGCATGGTGAGCTTGACGCCTGAATTCAAGATTCGAAGCTGACGGCCGTCTGGACCTCAGTGTCGTTCCACGCTCACACCATAGCGAGGCTAGAGTAAGGATTATCGATAGATTGCTGTACCTAAGTACTGGTCGCTTACCAAATATCGGAATGGCTCTTCAACCGACAACCAGGCACCTAGGTAGTTCTACCTGCAAGGAGTTCCCTAAGGTTAAGCGAAACTTGCGTCCCGACCGGAGCTTGACCGCGTTTTGGAGTACTTCGCAGTTTGACCTATCAGGCTGATGGGACAGGTGCTCGTACTTTTGCATCCGCTGCTGTCTCAACAAAATGTGAGGATAAAGTTCGATAGATCCGCCAGTGTCCCGTTGCATGAAAAGGCGAGAGCGTCTCTTGTTGAGACGGGTACGACTGTGGCTGCGTTTGCCCGCGTCAAACCACCGGGATGGAGGGATAGTATGTCCACCAGTTGCCAAGGTCGGCAAGCGAGGACGCCACATTCATTCCATTGGTGGGAACGCTCTCAGTTCGGAGTTATCCACTACAGACCACATCAGCAGTTGTAAAGAAAACATTGGTACAGATGGCCTGAAACATCAAACATGAAGCAAGAGTTGCTGAATCATCTATCAAAGTCTTTCAAGAATGGGCTCCAGACGTTACAGGCAAATATGAAACGTGATGCAGTCAGGGAAAGCCTAAGGTTCCGGATCGATCCCCTACAGTCATTGGAATTTCAGTACAACGAGACCGTGGCTACCGCTGTCAATAGCCGTTGCATCCCGAACGCCTTAATGGTGAAACCAAAGTTTAAAGCCTAGCGAGGGCGGATCCGGAGGGCTTCCGAGTTGCTATGTGCATCGGCTTTGTTGAACCCGCATTCGGCTTTGTAGCAGATGTCCTTCAGCTTGCAAATTGCCCTAGTTAAAGTTGTATTGGGGAAGACAACTGGGTGGGGCTCCAGCTAAGGTCTGTCGGTCTGACAAAAAAGGTTAGACGGCAGGAATTGCGACCTGCAGGTACAGGAAACAAGGTTCCAGCATGGAGAGACCTCTGGAAGATGCAAACCTGAACACGTCGCAGAAGAGGTACGAGTTGCGCAGTCATTGCTCCCTGACAGTGCCAGCATATTCCTGGGGGACCTCGAATTCGTTGCCCAATGCCTCGAGACGAATACAAAGTGGAGCGAAGACGTACACCTATAATTGGACTCGATGAGGTAATTTCTGTGTGCAAACAGTTCCCAAGAGAGCGGACTACGGCGCATGGATAGCCACCTGGGCGTGTGGATACACCGGTGAAGATTGTGTCCGGAGGTTCGGGCGCCGAGCCTAGCACATAGGAGCCCGCTAGAGAGGTTCTCGTGAGGAGTAGCGCAGTTGGTTATGCAGGCAACGTCATCTACACAACGGGGAGGCGACTGATAGGAGCAGCTCGTTGAAGCGCAGAGAAGTGGTGCTTAAGACGTGGGCCGCCGGTGCGTGGGAGCAGCAGCAAGGTGGAGGTACCGAGTAGTTCTCGTCGATCTGTGGCCGGCCGCCAGCGACCACTGCAGGAACAAGGGGAACCACGCAGCGGCCAGGAACCACTGGGACTATGGAGACTAGAGACGTGTTCACCTCCGGCGTCGGTGGGAGTTGGTGTGCACAGTCTTGTGCACAGCTGTGATGATGGCGGAGGATGTTCCCGAGGACCTGTGGGCGTTCTTTGCAGTCCATGGACCTACTTAGGTAGGCATCCTTGGCACAACAACACACGTGAGCAAGCTTTCACCTCCAGCCTCGGGGATATCACAGGCCGACGACCCGCTACCCTGCTCGTTGGCCTCATGCACCTGCACAAGAACCTCAACGACGGTAGTACCATCATCGGACATGTTGACATCAGTCGGTGTGCTCACATTGCGTCTATGCAGCTGGTGTAGTAGCTGACGGCCCACAACCCCCACACGGCTCACGCTTCAAGTATTGGATCTCATTACAGGCGCATTTCCCAAGAAGAAGAAAGCGTAGAGATAGGCGTTCGTCACACATGTTTGTGGAAATCTTGGATGGAGCCGTTGTACAGCGGCAGATGCGAGGACCTACAGCCCTTACTGATGTTGTACGCGACTGCATCACAGCATGATACGAGCAGAAGGACCGTGTTACAACACCGCCGTACCCAGAATCGTCGCAAGCTCAAGGCTATGCTACGTTGGCGGTGCGACTGCGCCAAGGTGGCGCTCTGTGCATGCTGAGTCTCTTGGAGGACAGCAAGGAAAGCACACCAGGGTGGTCTCACAACTCACGATAGCCAGCATTCGGTCGTCGCTGTCGTGGGGTTCTGAAACATGTTTGGAACTTAGCCGCGCCCGATACATCACCACATGGACTTTGACCTCGACGAGGGCTGTTCGCGATTTCAGATCGATCCGCCCACGAGCCCTGTGTAGATTGAGACGTCGGAGTGAGGCGGGGTATCGAGTCCATGGACACATCGTCGGCCATGGTAGGGGCTCTCTTCGGTTGTTTCAGGTTTTGCCGTCTCACGAGCGAAGATCTGCAGATGGGACGACGCTCTAGCCTCTCGTCTTCTGCTCGGACGCTTATCGCGATCCCTTTCTGACAGTTTGATTGTTCCGCGCCAGTACACGACGACGACATGCGTCAATACTTAGAGTTGCGCTTCTTGTCGACAAGCTTAGCCACAGATTCAGTTCAAAGTGGCAGACATGTTGATGCTTAGGCCTTATGCATACCCATGTGCCCCCAGCACCAGGCCTAACCCTGCAGGTATTTGCGCCGTGCCCGCCTGAAATCGCGAACCGGCATATTCGGCACTAACAGCACAAATGCTGTACGTAGCTGCCAAAATCATACTGACCCCGACTGAGGATATCCGCTCGTATTGTCAGCACAATTTTACGCGTGCTGTATTACAAAAGGTTTGTTGTCCGCGAACACAGCAGCGACAGCTTACCCCAGCCACTACGCGTCTTTCGACGCGTTGCCAAATCCTCTCGGATGCACAACAACATACGGCCGACATTCCAAGCAAATTGGACCTCACGGCCTCGTAGCATAGCGGGCCTGGACGTGGTCAGAGCAGATATGCAGCAGATTTAACCGTTTATTTCGCAGCAATGTCCAATCAGCGCCAGCCATATCTGCCCCTGCAACGTTATATTGCGCAGGCCGACCTGTCGGGCCGCGTTCACTTGCGCGCTCATCGTCAGTGGCTCACAAGCCCTGTGAAGTCGGGCATCCCCCGTCTCCTGCACCCCTGTTTCCGTCATCCCCCAGCCACTAACAGATGCTCAGGCGCCGTCGCTCAGCGGCAGATACCCATGTCTTTCTCTCCTGCTGGCGCGCAGCGAGCCCTGTCCTGGCTCCTCCTGGATGTCACTAACCTGGTGGAGCACACTGAGCACCTTCCATCTTCTCCACATACTCTCCGCTGCTCGTCCAAGCCGGCCATGTTCCTACATAGTGAGATCATCCCTACATTTGCTGTTACTTTGCCGGTCACAAAGCTTCTTGTTCCCGTGTCACGGCATGCAATACTGCGGCATATGCCAATGATCGCTCTCCAGCAATTACAATCCTTACTCGAATCTTTGCTCAGCTACCTGGACCGTCCATCACTCCCTCTCATTCGCAACCACCGCTTGTCTCACTTCGGTCTGTGCAATTCGCCAACGTTTACTCGACCCTAACTCCTTGACTGCATCCTCGTGTTATTCCCACACAGAGGGCAGAACCCCTTCATCAGCCGTTGCCCTGCAGTGGTCCGTGTTCAGGCTCTTACGTTCTCTCCTCCCCTGCAAATAAGTTGTCTACTTGACCAGGTACGCATATATTACTTTGGTTGCTATTGCATCTCAACTATACCTTTACCCTCATTTGGCAAACCTGGATCCTAGCCTTGGCCCAAGTTCAGTCATCTCGCCTCGTCCAACCTCGATCCCTCCAACTCAGGTCTTGTGTACCAATGGCAAGTCGTTCGCGTACATCACTAACGCCTCCAGCAGGCGTATAACCCGGGCATCTGAACTCACAACATCCAAGCTCGCGTGCGCGCGACAGGTTTCTCCAGGTCATCTCGTCAACTTCAATGGTTGTTGCCATAACTACATCTGCCGGCCACTTGTGGGGACCTGCACACGCCATACTAGCATTGCTCGGTTCGCGTTGCTTGCGTTAGACTTTATTCTTCGAGGGTTTGCTCAGGCTCTCAAGCCATGTTTTCGTTCCATAAAACCGATGCCTCCCGGTCTCGACAGTCATCCGTCGACTCTCAGGCCATTGGGCCTACCATTCCTACCGCAAGTTCAGACTTTTGGTCAGAACAGTACTCAACGCATTCAACTCATCCTGGCATGCATTCCCCCGAGCAGCACAGAGCCCATCCGGCCAGACGAAGTTCCGTGTTCAATCTACGGTCTAGAAGCAACACTGCAACATCTATGACCCCTTCACTACTGTCTCTCAGCCATTCCGAGATGGCTGATCATGAAGCTTCATGGCATGGCTCACCACCTGGACATCGTCACACCAGCAACAAGAGTCATAAAGAGTCTACCGGATCTAGGAGGTCGCTGTTCCGAGGGAAGAAGGGCAAGAGGCTGAGCGAGACGCCCATGATAAACGTCGATGAGTTCGAAGGGGACGTGAGCGAAAGACGATCATCGATCTTACGGAAAGGCAAAAGAAGCGAGGATGCTAGTAAGTGACTGTCTTCCTTGATACAAGGCCCTCTGCTTATCGTGACAATAGGTACGAGTCTGATTAGCCGCATCTCGAGCCCATTCGACTTTCAGCACCTTTCTCACACCGACCGACATCAAATAGCTGCTCTCGAACAGCAGTTGCCCGTCACACCATCCGATGACGTCCATTTCAGGAACTTCTCTTCTGAAAACCTAGCAAATGGAGAAGAGAGATCCACGTCTGCTCTGGGCTTCACATCTCCCCCTCGCAGCCCAGAACCTCGTCACGATTCCGAAACTGTCCCCCACTTCCCAATATCGCGACGACCCCTTCGCCTAGCCCGATCTATAGAGAGCTTCTCCCAACCTAGCCCTCGGAAACATACGCACACATCGTCGATACAGTCGCCTCATCTTCCCCTTGGACCCGCCTTCGGTACACCTGAGTTCGCGTACGAAGAGCCTGCGTCTGGCCCACGTAGATTGTCGCGGTCGAAGCGAGAGTCAGGTATCTGGGACTCATTTGCTCTCTCTGCTGTGTCCACTCCGGACATACTACCCGAGATATCAGAAGACTCGTACTTTGGCCATGCAGTCACAACGCCTGATGATTCGGCCATCCACGCAACCACACCGCCATCCTTTAGTCCCAGTCTCGCAGATGTTGTCGAGGAACCGGAAAGATTCGTCAGCCCAAGACCTGCACCACAGCCCCCAATGAAGTCTCCGACTTCGCCGAGATCGCCTTACTTTGGATCATTCTCCTTCCAAAACCCGCGATCTCCTGTTACCACTAGATCACAGGGTAGAGGTCAGTCTCCTGCTTCACCAAGGGCAGACCCTTCAGCCTCACGACCCTCCTCGCAAATGTCTGATACGCTGGGCTCATTCGGCATGCCAAGGAGGATGTCTATTCGAAAACCTTATCAGCGTCGCCAGTCAAACACATGGCGCGCAATAGAAGAGTCATGGGAAGAAGACGTCGACTACATCTATGACAACGCTCTGGAAGCTGACTGTGACTTCGAGTGGGATCGGGTATCTGATGACGGTGTTCGTTGTTGCGACACTCCTTCTGCCGAGCAAACTAATCGTCGCAACTCCAGAATCACGTCTGCTGATCGAGAGCGTTTCGCCTCTGCCAATTTCCGCTCGTCTTTGCTGGTTCCCAGCACAGCAAGTGTGCCAGAACTGGTCCCGACTTCTGCGATATCCGCATCCACCCTCAGCACTGGCCTGCCACCGACACCCTCAGGATTCTTCCATGCCAACCGTTTCAGCGGCGACACTGGCTTCATACTAAGCCCTTCTCTTCTTGTCCCGCAAGAATACAAGGACACACGAGAAGTCACATACGAGGACTTGCTTGACGAGTACGCCGCGTCCGACCGGCACTTTCCAATGCTCGACGCCGGTCGAAGCACGACCAGCTCGGCGCGTAGCAGTCACGTTCGACTAAGCAGGCGAAGCTCTTACGACAGCAGCCTCATGTCCTCTTCTCAGAGCTGCGGTCTTTGGAGCTCCCCTGTGAGGCGCTCGGCAAGCTCTGCAGGCAGTGTCCCTGAGCTGATCCCGTCCCGTCGTAGCCGCAAGTCGCTTGGCTTCAGTCTTGCGGCCGATCAGTTGTCAGAACAGATTGCGTTCCTTAACGAAGACAAGGAGGACGATGACATTACGCCACCAGGGCGTACTCTGGAAGGGCGAACATTCTTCGCTTCGGATGATGAAGCGCCTCAAGAAGAGGAGCAATCTCGCAGCTCAGTTGAGACCGAGCTCAGAGCCTCGCTTGATATGGCTCGACGTGGCTCACAGCGTGCCAATCACTCCACTGTCGAAGAGGAGCTCAAGTCGTCGCTCGACCTTGCGCGCCAAGGGTCGCAGCGTTCCACTCGTGCACCAGCGCGCCAACACAAGCCCGCCCTGTCTGAAGGTGCCGCCAAGCTCCTTTCCGTCTCTGCTCCGAAAGAAGGTCAACCAACCAAGCTACGTAACCGCGCAGCGACCACGGCGCAGTCTCGCTCCCCTATGTTGTCTCTCTTCCCAACACCCCCACGCAACATATAAGACACTTCGCAGATGTAAATCAAGCCATCATCATCAGCAACCTCACCCCACGACGCACATAGTAATAACTCCATCCACACCGCGTCCCTGAACCGAAGCCCAGGAGGCTCATGAAGCATGGCCGGCTATGCTTCATGTCACGCTATCAACGACACACAATTGCATTCGATGTACATATTGACGAGTCATGTTCTCTCTCTTACATATTTAGTAGCAGTCTCATCATTGACGGAAGACTAAAAAGTCGGAAGGTCTCATTTTAGTCACGCGCATTTCGGGTCTCTTTGCGTCAGCTTTTCACCAGCTCGCTTGCATGCATTTATTTCGGCGCACCTTTGTCTCATTACATAGATATATCTTGCCATATCCGCGCACAAATTATCTCCTATGTTACAGAGGAGAAGAAGCTTTCGCGAAGAGCGCGATGAGTAATTACTAGCTGTTATTGGAATCGTTACACTCGACAGTTGTCACAGTCGATCTTGCTCTCCTTTCGAAAGATGCTTACAAGCGTTGCAATACAAATCAAATCAAAATACCAACACTTCTATGTTTATGGTATTCAACGCTTCTATCTGCTTACTCGCCCATACTCAGCTGCGTTAGACCACGCAGGCACATAGTGCATCACCCTGACGTACACAACTGCTTCTGCCTTTCGTCGCCACCCTTTCGACGATCCACAGATCCAACCCTCACGATCCGCGTCGCAGCTTACCATCAGATTCGCAGGCCCACCCTGCATTAGTGTGTCCGCCCGCGCCATTGGCGTAGTTCATGCAGTTTGGACGGGAACCCAGGGAAAAGCAATACCATCACACGAACGCCACTAATGGGATTACATGAGCTGAACAACCCTGGTATTAGATTGCGGCGCGATGTCGCGTCATCGACATGAACGCGCGCAAGCTTGAATGAACAACACGAGGGCTTCGCATAGCCGCGAAAAGACGTGCAGAACAGTCCGGATAGGTCAATGCTTATCAACTTGATAGAACATCGGTCGGAATTGGTCTAACGGGAAATGGGCACCGGGACCCTTTTCTCCAGCCTTCTGTCGCGTGCTCTTCATCTATGCCGTGTTACCCAGAAACTTATCGGGCTACGAAATGGTGCAAATTGAGGCAGCGCCGCAATCAATGTCGGCGGCTGTAGCGTATAGATCCATGTGGCGAGACGCAGCGCGTCGTCCTGAAGAGGATGTAAACAAGTGGGTTCCCGTTTCAATTGGTTACGGGGCCGATGTCTCGAGGCGAACTTTTCGCAATGAAGTCGCCCAAAACGACCGGTGTCGTGGTACCGAATGACTAACGACAGACGACTGCAGTGGAGATTCTTTGAGTTGGTATCGGAGGCGACTCGTTTGTTGGTGGGTCTCTGGCGTCTAGCCCTCTAACGACCTCTGCCGGTTTTGGAAGCCATCAGATCGATCAGATAGTCAGTCCACAGCGGAAACACGACCGTTTGAGAAAGCATGTTAAAAACGGTTACATGGCCACGGCGTTAAGGTTTCTACCCTGCACTATGCTCGCCAATGCACCCGCGTATCGCAGAAACTGGGGAGCCGAGCAGCAAAGCGCACATACTGATCTGACAAATACCATGTCCTTATTGTTGGGGTGGTAATAGTAAGGATACTGGAATAGGAAGCAGTCCGAGAATGATCCACTCTACACCCACATGGCAGCTCCACACCAGCATCCATTTGGAAAGTGCGTACTGCAACAGACTTCTGAGCGCTCACCTAGGCAGAGGCTGAATCCGGTCCTCTACCTATACTACGGCTTTATGCGCAACCAACCGCGCCTAATACCAACAGATTGCAGATGCAGGAACCAACGCTTCCTCCATCCGAAACCCGGAATGGAATACGCGCAAGTCCATAGCATTACCGAACCGAAGACGATCGTCCGGGTAAAGGTCTTCAGAAACCCCGGCTACATGCAAGTCAACTACCAGGGCATACACACGGAGCGGGACGTTCGTTATAGGTCCTGCTATGGGCCAAGGCGTAGAGAGTGTGGCTCGGATAATAGAAAGGTCGTTTGGAATTACCCGTGCCGCTGGACGTGCTCGAAGCGAAGTCGGCTGTGTTTGTACATGGGACTTGTGTTTTATGTGCTCCGCAGGCATCAGTAAGCGGGCGTAGGCATATGCACGTGCAAGCGATTGTAGGATGACATTGTGACGAATCGAGGTTAGAAGAGCGGTGATCGCCCATAAAGAGATGGAATGACTAGCATGAATATCTTTCGAGACGCTGTTTCATGTGCGGTAAAATGATCGTAAGGCTTCCTGAGGCATTCATTCAGCCTATGCGAGGTGTATGGACTTCGCCGGTTACTCTTTCGATTGACAGCTGCTGCGCTCTCAATGTCCATCTCCAGCAGAGTAATACTTTCGAAAGTAAAAGGTGAGAGTCCTAACGTTGAGTCCGCGCAGCCGCGCCGCACTATGATGGTGGAGTTGCTGCAATTGATGCTAGCAGACCTGCCAAAACAGCATGTCTCACCGGCCAAATCTGCGCGCCAACTTGTCACGACGGCCTTTCAGGATGACAGCATTGATCAAGGGTTCTGTCTAATGTTTGCTCGAATACTAGACCACGTTTCGAGTTTGAAGTCGTGCTTTTTGGTTCTGTTCCAATCTGGCTCATAGCTTTCTCTTCGCTAGTAGGCTCATGTGTGCGCTAAACTATTGTCATTCTTTCCTTCCTCCTGATAGGATGAGAGCTTGAGGAAAGAGATATACACGTCGTACTGCATACCTTACGCAGACACCAGCGCTTGTCATCGTCATCCCAACATTGGACACAACTTTCAACGAATTTTCGTCAACGAAGTCTCATTGATAAAGAACGGGACGCATGATACGGCAGCCGGTGCCAGGACGTCGTTTAATCTGTCGAAGAAGTATGTCCGTGAGTGTTGTAAAGATCAAAATGTCAACTAGTTGCACGCTGCAACTAGGCGGTCTTATCTCCGATGTCGCATACGTCATCAGTGGCCAACACTTTCGCGACGCGACACTCTTCTTTCATACGCCACAACTACAATGTGGACCTCGCCTACTACTCGATATATCTCGCAACCCCAAATTTCACTTATGGTCACAGTTTGCGCCCTTCATTAGACCTTGCACGCCCTCTCAAGCTCCTTGATAGACTATAATACAAGCCGCGCATCATGCCCTTCCGGATGGGCCGCTTCGTACCTGGGCCTGCCCGCTTTGTACCCAGGCCTGCCCGCCTCACACCGCGGCGTCTTTTGTTCATCACATCCGCAGGCGTACTTTTTTGGTTTCTGTTCTTTAGCTTGACCCCAATTACCTCGCCGCTTCCGCCTTATACCGGACCCCACGAGGTTGGCATACTGGATGTTGAGACGGAGGTCCAAAAGAGAACCATCCATGACGCGGTACTGAAGGCGACTGGGGAGAAGGCATTTCAATTGGACACGTTGGCTATCACCTTATACTACCCATCTTCTCTACCTCTGGCGCCGCCTAGCCAGCGACCATGGGCACGACCGTGGCTTCCTCAACCCGTCTCGCTTATTGGCGAAGGCTATGCTCGCCTTGCCGGAGTGCCGAAATTGTCTTCAGTCTTCACCTTCGCTCTCTGGCTCCTTGGTTCAAGCACCGTCATCCCAGGTGTTGTTGATGCACCCATTCTTTCCAGTGCCGAGCAATTATTGGGCGAAGATGGCAGTGGCGCAGGTGACTTTGGAAAGATCATGAGCGCAGCAGAGCAGCAACGTCAAGAGCTGAAAAGAGGCGACGATCTGGGAGGTTTGCCTTGCTTAGTCTTCACGCATGGCATGGCGGGAATGAGCCAGAGTTATGCACACTATCTGGGAAGCATTGCAAGTCACGGCTATGTGGTCGCTGCCGTCGAACACCGTGACGGTAGCGGACCCGGTACTATTGTCCACCATCTTGATGGTACGGAGCGAAGAGTATGGCACATGAAGCTCAAGGACCTAGAATCCAATCCGCCGATGACCGACCTTGACCTCAAGGCCGCACAGCTCAACTTCCGCGAAGCTGAGATCAGCGAAACCATCAAACTCTTTGCGCAACTTAATGCAGGTGACGCACCGGTCGTGAACCTCAAGCCCGACTCACCACGAAATGCTTTGCCTGGGTTCAAGAACCGCCTCAACCTGTCAGCAGTCACAGTCGGAGGTCACTCATACGGCGCGACGGGAGCTATGCAAGCACTGAAATCTGCTGGCTCAAAGGAAATGCCCATCAACGGTGGTATTGCATTAGACCCCGGCAAGGGATCTGGACCCCTGAACAAAGACATAGACGTACCGATCCTGGTCATGCAGAGCGGAGACTGGACAGAAAGGCAGACGGCTTTTTACGACGAAGGCTGGCACTTCCAGGCCGTGAAGAAAATCATCGATAACGTCAAGGAGGGGTGGTTCATGACCTTGTTGGGTACCGCTCACCCGTCTTGTACCGACGCGCCTCTTATCGTTCCTTGGATTATGAAGATTGTCACCGGTACGACGCTGAACAGCAAGGTCGCTCTCACTGAGTACATCGACGCTTCCATCGCCTTCTTAGAATATCTGCGGACAGGCGAGAAGAAGGGGGTTTTGGAGAGTGGTGTCACGAACGCTGAAGGGCCTTTCTCACACGACAAACCACCTGGTAAGGTTCAGGGTCCGGATGGCGCTGACTGGGAAGTTCACACCGTTCCAAAATCGGAGTAGACTGCACACGTTTTGTAACACTATAATACCAGAGCAAAGTAAACATGCTTTTGTCTACCTCTGTGTGCACCACCTGGCCTTAAGCCGATTCAACCTGTCTCCATGGTAGGCTACCTATACCAGTGACCATCCAATCGGATAGTCATAATAGCGCAGTGGTGGCGAATTATCGGTATTGTAGTACTCAACTGCGACTTTTAAAGAGTTGGCGAGGGAACCGGTAATGGGAATAAGGTACTCACTGAAGTGCTCATATATCATGAGACGTATCTCGGTCGGGATATCAAGTAGCCGGAACGGGTGGACTGTCTTGTTGGTCGAAGTACGAGACCGTGGCTTTTCGATCTCTGGAAAGCGATTCATGATCTCGGGATAGAAGTTAGATTGATTGTTGAGTATTAGAAGGAGGGACCGTCTGGTATTGAGGTTGAAGTAGTGGTTAACCAACTAGATGCCAAAGCAGCCCACCTTTTGTCTTCATTGCGAGTGTTTAAGCGCTGGGGTCATGTAGTTCAAAGCAGAGTGGTGTGTTGACATTCATCTCAAACATCCATGAGTTTCACTTGCCCCACAGCCCAAAGCCCTTACTGCCACCTCTTGACCTAGGCTGCTGTTTCTTCTTCTTCTCCGGTTTCTCTAATCTCTTACAGCTCACATCCGCCTTTACCATCATGAAACTCTGATCGAAGACATGTCCATTAGCATTACCGCATCGTTCGAGTGCAGGCGCAAGTGCCAATTCTACTCGCCTTCCCTTTGCGCTTCCATTGACACCATATCCACCACTGCCGTTCTCGTCATCATCTTCATACACGTCCTCCATTTCGCTGTCGTAGAACCCGTAGCCCCAGTATTGATCCTTCTTACCGCCAGTGAATGTAACGAAGCGATAGTCGGCGAGCTGGCGCTTCATCTTCAAGTCCAACGCAACAGATGCTGAAACGATAGTACCCAGTTGTTCCTTCCCTGAACGTAAAGAGTGTGTAGACCAGGGCCGTAATTTGCGGCGCATGCGACTGCAGAAACGGGATATTCGTTTTAGGACGGGCGCGGCATCGAAAGTGGGACGCCATTTGCCATCTACCTGAGGGACTAGGAGGTTTACGGTCATGGCGCGCCATTGGTGGTATTCTTCGGCTTCAGCTTCGTTTTTAACAGCTGTACATTGTTAGCACTGTAATCATGAGAGATTCGCCGTAGACAAGGCAGCGTACCCTTGCGCAGTGTGTCGTTGATTTCCCGCAATTTCCTGTCTCCCAATTTGCCTGCCCAAACATATCCACTGCCCTTCTGCCAGTTGTTGAATATCTTCTGCTGCAGCTTCATCCAAACGTATGCTTGGATGAGGAGCGGCCGTTCCTCTGGGTGCTTCAGATACGTCTGGTAGTTGTCCGTGAGGTTCCCAAACAGTTCCTTCGCTCTAGTGAGATATGGTCGCTTGCTCGTGGCTTTGATGGGTCCGCCGAAATACTCTTCACTCCATACTCGTATCTCGTATCGCAACGCGAGTAGCTCTTCAATCAGGGTGTTCTCTTCAGATTTGTACACGATCGAACGCTTTGCAGGCATCCCATGCGGGCCCATGCTCCTCCTCTGCAGCTGCTTCCTCAGCGCATCTCGCTCTTTTGTGACTTGGTAGTACCGCTGTATGAGATCATCTTGGCTGTTACCCCTCGACGCGTCTGGTCGCGATGGGCTTTTGGGCGGTACGAGCGGACTGATAGTCGCGCTCAGTCGGTGCGGACTGCCCAGTGGCGATGATTCGTCGGATGATGTCTCGGCCGATGTCGCTGTAACCTTCTCGAATTTGAGTGGAGGTATGTAGGGCGCCTTCCGTCTATGCCTGGGTATCAGGACCTCCTCGTCAGACCATTCGTCTCCGACTTCGGGGAATGGATAGCCTTCTTGCTCCATAACAGGCGATTCAAGGGTCGATGCAGATTGCGGTTCTTCAATAACTTCGGCGGAGGGGCAGGTCAGTTTGAGCGACTTGAGAGTAGAATGGCGGACGTCTATGGATGCGACTCGGTCAGCGCGCTATATCCCAATAGCCCCAAATGCTCACACGCACCAGGAGATAGAGTCGCCATCTCAACAAAGACTGAGCATGTTTGCCCTTCTGGTATGCGCTCAATGTTGATCCCGCGAGCGGTGAAGCCTCTTGGTAGTCTATGCTGCTATGCGTCCGCGCAGTCTCATCTCAGATCAGCTTCGGACAAGCTCGCAGCGGGGCCGGCGATGTTTATGGCCTTGGGAGAGTAGACGGAATAATCTGAAGGAATTGACGGGCAAGCCCTCAGCAAGGAAGATGGCATGGCGCAGGCAAGCTTTGCTGCTATCTAGCCCAGCCTCGCCGCGAAAGGAAGCCCTGGCGGTTCAGCATGAACCACTAAGAGCGGGCAGACGACGAAACGAGCTGCAATCACACCAGTGACGTGTGACGAAGTGCATGCAGACGGCGATGGGTCCACGATTGGGTGAAAAAGAGGAGGCTGTCGGCACTTTCGCTTATCTAGCGTGCGCCTGTCACCTGGACCGCGACGGGACGACTTCGGGATCCACCTGAACCATGTTCTTGCCAGCAACAACACTACTTTTCGTGCCCACTACCGTCTGACACGACATGTTCACGAACTCAATTTTGCTGTCATGGTAACTTGGCAATATACGCAATTTCCGACGCGTCAAAAGCACAGTGCGCAGAGGCCACTCGGGCACTCTGGAGGACAATAACAAGCTCCATCCTGGAGTACCAGAATACCTCCGGCCTCCGCATTCTCCACACTGCACATCACCAATCATCTTCGGGTACCTTCCCTAGTACCTTCCCCAGCCCCTCATTGCAGTAGAGCAGCAGTCACTTTATCTCTTAGCCTCAACATGGCCCCTGTCTTTGCCCAGCAATTCGCCGGCGGTGGCTCGTTAACCTTAAATGCCGCTGAGTTACACATATCACCACCCGTTTGACGGTAGTTCCAATCCGAGCAAAGCGCAAGACATGTATTGAGGTCTAGGACGAAAGCTTTGATCAAGGTCCGTCCATCGGTGTCAAACCCACAATGTTTGGTAAATTCGTATTGTCCTGGATTGCCGCCAGGTGCCCTGGGTGTGAACGATGTACTGTTGCTGGCTGGGCAGTCCGTGGTTACGAGAGAAGGGGGTATGCTTGTGGGTTTGGAGGAGGATAAGCTCAGTGATCCGGAGGACGTTTGATCACTTGAGCCGGCTGTGCTGAACAGAAGTATAGCGGTTGGTGAGCTGGTCACACATTAGTATGTTTTTGCCGATAACCTCTTCTAGGCTCGGGGAGATTACCTCTGCACAGAAGATGGTGGCGCACTATTACCGTTCCCTTTGACTGCTAGTGAGCCACCTACAGCTCCGCCCACAGACGCAGCGATTACGACTAGGCTTACAACAGCCAGTATGAACCAGAAGAGCCACGGTTTCAAACCTCCAAACGACTTCGACTGATTTTCTTGGAGCATAGGGTTTCCTGTCATGGCATGTTGATACATCCAGGCTTCCTTCCCTTCATCTTCGTGCTCCGTGGTGTGCAGGCCTGACTCGATAGGAGGGAGACCACCTCCACCACAAGGTTCCGGTAGGTTCTCGCACGCGATGTGTCTCGACATGACGCTACGAGCGGTGTCGATGATACTCAAGATAGTTGGCCTGACGTTGACCCTGAACTCGATATTTGAATGAGAATCCGGTAGGTAAAGAGAGCTAGATCATTGTTCAGCATCTTCTCCAAGGTGTTAGGATCGCTTGGGTCGACTTTATGAAAGCAGATGTTGTCATAGACTCGTGTAGAAGCGCTGGGCGTGTTACAAATACAGTGCCACATAGGGGCGGAAAACGTGGTGTAACGTGAGAGCCGAACGGAATTGAACAATATTACCTCATAACAGTTGTACCATTCCACGACGCAGCTGTCTATTTGCATTCGATAACCTTATATTGAAATGGGGGCTGGAAAGGGTTTGCCTGAGGTACGCCTCCGAGGCTGACTGTAAGTATTGGATGGGGGCGGGTTTTTCCAAGTTCAAACTTGATATGGCAACAAATACAATTTTAAGACGCTGCGAACCTCGCTCTCGGTTTTCATTCCGAGTTGCCGTCTCGTCTCACTCTTATGAAACATATGTATCCAGTCAGAGGGTGCAGAGATGCCTCCTTTTCCGTGGATGTCAGCATCCCGTTGGTTTTTGTTGGACTGAGGAAGACAGGCGCCTCTACGCTGCCTGTAACAAGCACACTTTTGTTGATTCCAGTTTCTGAAAAGTCTTTCTGTACCCAATGCATCCATGTTCTAGAAATGTCAACGCGAAGCATAGCCAGCGGATGTCGAGTTGAAGTGTAGCCGGCAAATCTGTGGTAAGTGTCGACGGAGCGGAGGGAGACCGTGAACTAGAAATTAGGAATTCCGCAGTCAGAAATTAAGCCAGCGCTTTCGACAGCGTGATGAAACTCAAATGGTCCAGAGCAATCGGAAAAGAAGGCCTATCACAACAGCTGACCGATGCCGTTCTGAAATCCGTCAGCCGAACACTGAATTCGACAACTAATCCTTTCGTGTGAGCGTGCTCATGTTTGATCATCAGATTTTTCAGCTGAAAGCACTTATGACTGCGACAGGACGTGAGCATGTGATATTATGACGACACAGGGTCCAGATTCGAAACTTGAAGACCTCAAGGCACATTCAGGCTGTGTGCCACATTAAACTTCCATGTACCGAGGTGTCTGCTGTCAAAGCATTGGTCGGATAGTTCTCGGAGGAAGATTGTTGATCGTCGCTAAGGCCCAAACGGGTAACGGCGGCCCGTCAGCTAGCGGGGCGAGAATCGCAGCAAACCCCAAGGCGCGACGGAACCAATTCCTCCCCGGAGGCCGATCCACCTTGTCGAAAACTTCAAGACTCTCATGCAGACTGTTGCAAACCGTCCCCGAGCATGGTTGAAACGAAAGTTGGCATATCGTCTAATTCGCCAGGCTCAACAAGCAAAGCAAGCGGAGGACGACATCGCGTCATCTCCTCTTGTTTGACATGTCGGCGCAGGAAAGTCAAATGTGATCACGTCCATCCAGTATGCGGTTCTTGCATGCGAGGAAGCCATGTGTGTACATGGACAGATCAGATACCGGCATCCACCGCTACTGGAAGGATTTCGAAACCCACGGCTGGGGCCACTGGAAAGACCGGAAAAGGCAGTGACGTGCAAGCCCGGTTAGACAGACTGGAGTATCTTTTAGAGAAAGCTGTTGCAGGACAGGGGCCAAAATCCACCGCATCCGTACGGTCCAGTGTTGAATTAGACAGAAAAGAGGTGGAAGCACTGACCCCGTCGTCAAATAGTCAGACTTCCCATGCAGGAGGAATCGCTTCCGATGGCGGTGATGGGACTCTGTTATTGAACGATGGACAGTCTCAGTTTGTCTCATCTCTGCATTTTGCATTACTGGCCGATGAGGTGAGTCCCGCTCTTCGACATAACAGACTATCGCTCCGAGTCATACCCGGCGAAGGCCGCATTCATTTCTATTGTATCTCTCAGTTTCTAGCAGTACTGGACAAGACTGACAAACCTTCAGATCCAAGACATCAAGGCCTTGCTTGGTGACAAGACCGATGAAGAGAGAAAGGAAGTGCCGCAAAGCAGTCTGGTCGACCTACTTTCCCTCGGTCGCGCAGGAGCCGGATCAAATCTAGAAAACTTACTACCCAGCACAAAAGAGCTCCGTGACACGCTGCTCGACGTCTATTTCGCAAATGTAGATCCGATGGTGAGAATCACTCATAGACCAACGGTGGTCCGCAAGTTCTCCACATACAACAACGAAGCGCATCCCATGGCCTATGCCATCTACTTCTCTGCTATCAACTCTCTGCCTCCAAAGGTAGTACACAACAAGTTTGGCGAGACAAAGGAATCACTCCTCGATCGATTTCAGCTGGGTGTTGAAATCTCACTGGCCCGGGAAAATTACCTCACAACATCAAATCTGGAGATCTTCCAGGGATTTGTGTTATGGTTGACTTGTATTACTAGGGAAGAAGACATGGGTAAGTGCACTAGATGTTCGTTAGTTCCAGAATGCTCACACATGCAGTAGGCAAAGCGTGGGTTCTGATAGGCATCGCATTTCGCATCGCCTTGAACCAAGGCCTACATCGAGATCCATCCTTATTTCCGACCGGTTCCATGGACGCTCTGACTATCGAGCTACGGCGTCGTATGTGGCATCAACTAGGACATTTGGAGTTCCGGGCAGCAGAATGCAAAGGGCAAGAACCGAGCATCACCGAAGACTTCTACACGACGCTATTCCCACGAAACATTGACGACGAGGACCTTGTAGACGGCGCAAGTCCTGGCCCAGCCCCATATGACGAACCGAAGCTCACTACCATGACGTTCCAACTGGTCCGGTTCAACGGCATGCGAGCTCTACGGCGCATAGTTCAAAGCACTTACCGCCTGGAACGACGTATGCTGGACTCCGGGCTTCATGGAACATCTCGTCCTGATCCCGCACAAGAACTCAGAGATCTCTATGAACAGATCAAAGTCATGCTCGACGAAGTTCACGAAGAGAATCAGCGAAAATACTTGCACAACCTCAACCCAGAGGTACCAATGGAGAGGCTGACACTGGGATTGGCTTCACTGTTGGAGTGGCGTGCCTACCTGCTGTTTTGGCTTCGGATGCCGCGAGCTTACCGTGATGTAGTCTTTTCGGACGAGATCCGGCGATCGTACGTTTCAGTCAGGGTCCTAGTGAGAGAAACAACAACGACTGACAATGCTAGGATCTTCGAGAAGTCAGTAAACTGCGTCGAAACACTAAACGGAGCGGCAGCCGATGTCGATGCTGCTCGCTTCCAATGGCACATTGGTCCGTAACCCCGACAATACCTAGTGAGACACAAGAGCTAACTTTCAAAGGAGGAATCGCGTCTTTCCAAGCCATCATGCATATCCTATCAGAACTCCGCAACCCCCTCTTCAACGCACCTGACCGCCAACGTGCTCTGAGAGCCCTGCAGATGTCACGTATCCTCCGAGAGAACAACAGCGCCAAAGCATGGCAAGCAGTCAAAAACATGATCGACAAGGCCGTCTCCGAACACAACCTCTCGCCAAGGGGGCCGCCACAGCCATCGACTACCTACGTCAGCCAACCTATTGTGCCATCCGTTCCCATGCCGCTGAGTAGCAACGTACCCAGCAGCAACACCAGCGTATACCCGGCCATGCAAGCCATACCCAGCTATGCCTACCAAAGCACCCCCGCCGCAGCTTATAACCAACAAAACATACCAGGGCCATCTCAACCAGAACCTATGCAGACTCAGCCCGACTTACTGCAATCTATGCAGTCTATGCAAGACAATGCGCCTTGTTGGGATGACATCAATCTCAATAACATCAACAACATCGTAGGCGATGTACAAGCTAGCACGGATGTAATTCCCGACTTTGATTTCGTAAGTGACTATGATATGATCAGATAGACGGGGTCGATTGGCTAACAGAATCAGGGTTTCTGGGGCGACCCATTCAACTACGAAAATGAACCTGCCGCCATGCCTTTGCAGGATGGCTACTTTCCCCAGTGGAGTGGGGGAATATGAAAGCACCGGTTCTAATCGCACAACTCGCTTTACTTCATCGGAACACGGCTTGCTCAATAGCAGGTGTGGCACGAGGACCGGTTACAACTGTTCACATACGATTAGTAGTGCAGCGCTATCGTCTCACGCATCATGGCGTTGCTACTGCACAGCAACAGACGATGAGCATCCGCCCACTATTTCGTCAACCACTCTACTCTCGATCATCTTTGCCACCGACCACATCTTATGGCTCTCTAAAGTCCTCTGGCATGCACGATGCCAGTTTTCCCCCAAGCAAATGGGTATTCCTTTTGGCGGTCTCGATTTTCGACGCGAGTCGGACATGGGCTCAACAGACCTAATCCACCTCTCTTGCTGTTTGTGTGTTGTGTTTAGTATGGCGTTTGCTGGAGGTCCGCGCTGGATGACTGCTAGAACGGACGGATATGTGCGTGTTGGTATAGAGCTCAAGGCTTATCAGGGTTGGGCGTTTAATAGATCGAACATAGACGAGCGGGTCTTTGTGATCATATTAGCTGTACGAGTCGAACATCAAGAAAGCATCCGATTACATGGACACGTAAAGATAAATCGCATGCAGTGTGTTTGTACAAGCCGTCAAATTAAGTTGGCGAATGGCAAAAGCATCAAACGTCCATGTTATACAATGAGCAAGCGCAAAGCTGCTCAACCAAGTTCGTACGTAAAGTCTGAGCAAACCGAAGACGCTCTATCAAGAAAGACAGCTCCCAGGCATATGGTATGCACGGGAACACTGTAGAAACGGCACGCCAGCCCATCTACTCGTCCTTGACACCACCACGGCCCGCACGCTCAGCAGCCTCAATGCTCTTCTTATCCGTCTTGATCTCGCCACCGCTCATGGCGCCCATCATACCACCAGCCGCCTTCCACGGCCTAGCCAGGTCACCGGTTGCCGGCTGGCCGAAGAGGTGGACCTTGACGAGGTTGCCTTCGAACGCGCCCTTGAGGGGGATGATGGACTGGATGAGGAGCGGGTTGGTGTACTTGAAGTAAAGGTGCATAACGCCCATCATGCCGACACCCATCAGCTGGGCCTTGAAGAGCTCGCGCAGCTTCTGCAGGTCGTAGGCTTTGACGGTGGTAGCGACGAATTTCGGTTCTTCGCCTGAGCCCATCGGGGCCGGCTCGACGTATTTGACGACCGTCATGTCTGTGGTGTTTGTTAGCCGCTGTGTCGGTCTACCCGGGCTCTTCTTTCCACGCACCATTCTTCTTGTTAATCTGCGCCTGCACGTAGAGGTAGATACCCGCAATGATCAGGTTGGAGACGATGTAGAGCGCGCGCACGCCGTTGAGGACAGTCGGGTCGTCGAAAGGTATCTTCTTGGAGATTTGCATAAATCCCAGGATGATGACCAGGTTGGAACTGCAGTCGAATTAGCAAACTGTCTTCAGCACCGGGCGCAGTGGATCTGGCGTACATTTGCGGGCTGATGGCCATTGTGACGTCGGAAGCGGATTATTCGAGTGAAGAATTGAAGGTCGCTTTCGCGATCGTTTGGCAAGAAGCTGGGGGTAGAGATGTGGTTGCGCGGAACGTGGGTGAGAGGGTAAGGAACAAGCGGGCGACTTTTGTGGTGGGCGAGGGTCATCATTAGCGCGACCCAAGAGGCCAGGTTGTTGCCCGCCGCTGGCTAGCCCCAACAGGCATTCACTCTTCTAGTCTTATCTAATGCCTTCTCTAGACACATAGGGCGAGAACGACACAGAAGTCTTTGTACGCGTCACAGAGTATAGAAGGTGCACAGGTCTATGATGGAAGATGGAGAAGGTCACTCGCTCCTTCTGATCGTTCTGATGCAGGGTATCTCGTCTATAGTCCCCGAACATGCATATGCTATAGCAAACCGAATATCAAACGATACTCTGTATCTTCCAATGACGCCGCGCTAATGATGCAAAACTCCCTCGCCGGATTCGTGAACACCCAATCGTGAGATGGTGTTGTGGCGATATGCAATGCAAACAACCAGAGAACAAAATCAGAGAGGAATATCTCCCATATACACAAGGTCTGCCTTCCTCACATCACCAGACACTCGCGATCCGGCCTATTCTTGTCCTTATTCTTCCCTTTCTCTAGGACTGTACCAGGTTCCCTACTCTTGCTTCTCCGTCTGTCTTTCTTCTCCTTCTTATTCTTGCTGCCCGACAGGCCTGGTTCTTTCTTCTCTTTGGCTGGAGAATGGCTTTGTTGATCGTTCTCTACGCTCTTCACTTTTTCAATCACAATGTGAGGCTCGTCGCTGGGAGCAGCTTCAGTCGTAACCAGCTTGTCCTTGCTACCGCGTCCCGCTAGCCTCGATAACGTAAGAGACAACCGAGTCTCGCCGCTTGGACTACCTGGCCGACTTCTGTTGTTCCCGGATAACCATATTCGAGAGCCGCGCCGGGATACGGACAAGAAGCTGCTCTTCTGATCATCTGGTGTTTGCGGTTCAGTTCGGCCACGCAGGCTGCCTTCGCCGTCCTCAATCGCGGTGCTGCTGCGCCGATTGCTGGACAGGCTGGTTCGACTAGCTGGTTCGTCTGTAGAGTTGGATTCGATATGGGGATCTGTTGCGTTGATGTTTTCGTTGTCTACACCAGCCTCCGCATCCACCGCTGTTGTAGAGGGTGGGGAAGCCAGCGTTTCTCGTGAAGGGTCTGCGGATGGAACTCCTGATTGCGCTTCCGCGTACGTGGGAGGATCTCCCCGGGAAGCGAGCTCTTCATCGATAGGCTGCACCTGGTAGAAGAGTAAATACGGCGATTCTTCTCGCAAGGCTGTCTTAATATCAACTTCAGTCACCCGTTGGGGCGAGAGATCGTCAAAGCGTATCCACTTTTCCAGCTCTTCCTCCGAATCCGATTGCGCGGTGCCAGGTCGTTCGCGAGCGTTGGCGCGGACGAGCGCAATATAGTGGCCAGAATCGACTGACACGCCCCGGTGGCAGACGACAGACTGTAGGACAAGTTTGAAGTTGCCAAACAGCGGACCCTCTTCTTTCATCCGATCATCGGATATGAAGTGAGGTAAACCGATATCAAGCGGAATGTCGATATATGTATTCAGGCGCTTTGGGGCGCCGTACGGCGTCATCGTATATCTCTTCAGGCATATGCCGAGAACCGGACGCTTCACCGAGAAATGCGCAGCGACTTGAGCATCGGTCTTTGGTACGTTATCGGTATACCAGGGGATGAGACTGAAGAACTGCCAAGCCGGCATAAGAATCTCCTTCTTAAGTAGAGAGGCTGATCGTGGTCGGCCGCTGGAGCTGTTGTCCAGTATGTCCTCAACATGCTTCTTCTCGTCAAACTTGCTCATCTCCTGTGATTGACGTGTGTATCGCTGGCTGAAGATACTATCAGCGCGGCGGCGGCCTTGTAAATTCGGTCGCGTTGGGGTTAGTGGTGTGCTTGGCTCGAAACTTATCGGCGTAGAGACGAGGGGAGTCATTGAGCCCTCCATCTCCATCGTCTCTATATGTATCGTCTCGTTTTTTTCGGGGTCCTTGTCTACGAACTCTTCGTCTTTGGACTTGACGGATGCTATCGTATTTTGCCGTTGCAGGTATCGCTTGACCTCGATTCTGTTGTTGAAATAGGTTTCTAAACAGTCTTCCAAAGTGACAATGTGATCGCCCTCTTGTTCTGGAATGGCGACTTCGAGCAGCCGTTCATTGACGAACTTGTGGTCATCTTCCTTGTCTTCACGTCCGGTGTGGTAGATGTCCATCTTGAGGGTGAGTAGCGGCAGCTCGAGCGCACCAGTGATGAAAGTGAAAGCTTCCGAAGCGTCTTGTTGACGAACCTGTGCAGCATCTTCCCATCCGCACTTGGCAAGCGAATCCTGGAGGTGCTTTGTCTACGATGTGCGTTAGCCACGGAGGAGTTGGATGACGAGGTAGGCCATACCAAATCGACCTTGATGAGCTGACCACTCCTTAAGAGATTGACCCATAAGCGCAACACAGCCGCCAATTTCTTCCTTGGCTCATCCTCAAAGTTATCGTACAACATGGCCTCAAAGCTGTCGAGACGCGCGAACATGGCAAACAGCAGTGCGTCCAGGTAGCACGTCACCATGTTCCGGTTTATGGCGCCCAACATGGTCACATCAGGACTGAAGTCCTTCAACTCGCCTTCGAGCGACTCGTTGGCGAGTACTAGAAGATCGTAGGCTTTGTCGATGTCGTTGGGATGCCAGGCGAGGGCATGTTCGGCCTGTTCCTCTCCCATGCTGGTTATGCCGGCGCCTTGTAGGCGTGAAAGGAGCATCTTGACCTGCAGCCCGTCAGCCAGATTGCATGCAGCCTTGCTCCCTCGCGTACCTTCTTCTCGGACTCATTGTTTGCTGGTGGTCTGGGACCTTCGCTGGTGAATATTCTGTAGAGGTCGGGCGAAGCATTGGTGGATTTGGACTGTAAAGACACATAGTCAGAAGAATGCGATGTTGAAGCTTGATCGGCGTTGGGTGTAAGAGAAGAAGCACAGCATGGTAGCTTTTGGTGTAGAAATAGAAGACTATCCTCTACCGATGTTCGCAGTACAAATGGGAGCTTATGGTACAGCGTCTCGATGCCGGCAGACAAGCGCCGCTGACAGCTGGGCGAGTCTTCAGGCCGCGCAACGGCGGCGGTGCATAGCAAAGGACTGAGAGAATTGACAGAAGCGAAAGAGCTCAGGCGTACTTTAGTATGGGCGTGCTTGGACGCGCGCTTCTCATGATGCTTGTCGCGCCGGCTGAGGAATCGTGACATGCCGTTCATGGTGGTGGACGGTGAAGGCGAGACCCATTCAGTGAAGGGAACGCGGCGGTGGGTAGCGGGGCAGGCAGCGAGATTGGGTTCGGTGGTGGAGGAAGGTGCAGACGAGCCCTGAGCCCGGTGGTCGGTGGGGAAGCGAGAGGGTGTTTGGGGGCTGGTTGGCGGCCGATGGGAGTCTGTCGGTGAAAGCGCAATGGTGACGCGCGGTCACGGAGGCAGCGAACAGACAGTGACCTCAACGCAACACACAAAAAGAAAGACAGCAGCACTGCATGTCCCCGACGCCGATCAGCCGCATGTCGCAAGCTGACGTCCGCCCTGGAGCAGTGGCAGGTGCGGACGAGTGGGGTAGCCCTATTGGCTAGCCGCGGACCCTAGAACCGCCCATCCCTGCCGCCCTCGCGTCTCGCGTATAGCGTATTCCGAGGAAAAGTCCGTTCGAGACGCTGTCGCATGCTCTGAGGCCCGTACCCACGACGACGCCGCATCACTCACCCATGGCACTGCGCGAGCTGCCATTCCGCACGGCCACGGCCCTCTGCAACAACACCAGACCTGCCATCCGCGCGGCGGTCCCCCTGTGCCGCCGCAATGCCTCGTCCGAAGCAGTCCAAGAAATTGAAGACGCATCATCATTCGAGGTCCCGCCGCCATCGCAGGAACTGGCAAAGAACTACGACCCCGTAGCGCGGAGTAGGCTGCGGAGGAGAGGAAACAAGCAGCTGCCGCCAAGCAGGTACGGGCGTTGAAGCATGCACCAGCAGAAACACAGGCTCATATATATCAGATACCAATACCGATCCCCCAAATACTACCGCGGCCCTCTCCACCCCCATCAGCCACCTCCCGAGTCGGATCCCTCTTCGCGACTCTTCCAGCCTGGACCCTTCAGTCTGTCTCGTCTCGAGCAAACCTACCAGAGCAAGATCGCATCCGATCTCCTCACCCTCACATATCAACACTACCCTCCCGGTTACCGCGCTCCCAAGACGGAGCAAAGACTGCGGGAATGGACCGGCGACTCCCCGTACTTCAAGAACCGCCCCCTCAGGCCTCCACGAGGTAAGGGTGAGGTACTCCGGCTGCTTCAAGAGCCCCGCACTTTCCGCAACATTCCCAAAATCACCGGTGTCACAGTCCATTCCATGGTGCCAGAAGCGCAGGAGAACAGCGGGAATCTGCACGTTGCAGGTATGATTCTGCAGGCCATTAGTAATGTACGAGCCGTGTCGCACAAGGCGAGACACAATGTCGTTGGGTGGGGCTTGCGTGCGGGCAGATATGTCTCGGTGACGACCAAGATGGAGCGGGAAGATGCGGAGCACTTTCTAGCAAAACTCATCGATGTGGTCCTGCCAAGGATCAAGGAGTGGAAAGGAGTACCAGGTTCGTCTGGAGACGGACACGGTAACATGAGCTTTGGTCTCACCCCAGACCAACTTGCCCTCTTCCCGGAGATTGAGGTCAACTATGATGCGTAAGTCTGCTTTCCTCTAGTAATCTATACTCCGACTGACACAGTTCAGATACCCACCAAAGATGATTCCCGGTTGCCACATCACCATTCAAACCGATGCCACCAACAACAAGGACGCACGTCTACTCCTCCAATCCATTGGAATCCCATTTTACGGCAAGCTCAACGACTAAATGCAGATCTCCGACTATTGTGTATAAACTGTGTAGAACATGTAAGAACAATATACGCCTTACGATACATTGCATTCATCGCATGTATCCATCCCGCATTTTGATTCCGCGGAGTCAAAGAAAGACCCTGGTGCACCGCGCAACGAAGAATGAGAATAAGATGGACAGTTGTAGATTTAGACAAGATGAAGCACGAAATCGGACTCTGTATTATCACAATGTATGCGCGTCGCGAATGTCTTACTATTGCGAAACATGCAGTGCAACATAGTTGAATGTTGAGAAACGCGGCTTGAAAACATCGCGAGCAACACCATGTTCAGAAGCACAGTACTGGGAATGTGCAAATCAAGCAGAATGTCTGTATAACTCTATGCTCGGACTCTTCATCTCGACATGAGACTGCAACCTATCGGGATGTGTCCTCGATAGACGAGTTATTTTCGTGAAGTTGTCGGGCGCGGACGGACCCTGGCACGAGATTTTAGGTTGGCCAAGCTCCCCCGAAGAACTCCCGCTATGTCGCAGCTTCGCTCAGACCGCTAACCACCACTAAACCGACCCGCGATACCCTCCAAAAACCCCAGAGTTGCTTCCGTGACCACCATACCCGTCACGATGCAGGCAATCCGGCAACCGATGCGCTCTGCGCTCTCAAAGGCCGCTACCAGGCAGTATGCGACCGCTTCCTCGCAGTACGCCGAGACGATTAAGAACCTTCGCATCAACGGCGACACCAAGGTCCTGTTCCAGGGCTTCACGGGAAAGCAGGGAACGTGAGTGCGACTGCAAGAGCACGTGGTTGGAAGAGGGGCTAATGCAGGACCAGCTTCCACGCACAACAAGCCATTGAATACGGTATGCGCAACGGACCCGCTAATATAATCCTGTGAGGGGGAGGACTGACAGGGCGACAGGCACAAAGGTTGTTGGAGGCACAAACCCCAAGAAGGCGGGTACCGAGCACCTTGGACTGCCCGTCTTCAAGAGTGTAGCAGAGGCCATGAAGGAGACTCAGGCTTCCGCTACTGCCATCTTCGTTCCGTACGCCATACCCCACAGCCGCATACAGACCATGCGTTCTAACAGAGCTGTAGCCCGCCGGTCGCTGCTGCCAGTATCGAGGAGGCTATCAACGCAGAGGTTCCTCTGATTGTGACGTAGGTGTACATATCAAACTTGGATACTTGGAAACTTACAACCGACAGTATTACTGAGGGTATCCCGCAACACGGTATGAAACACAGATATGGTCAACGAGGCACAGATACTGATTGACGCAGACATGGTCCGTATCACAGACATGCTTAAGACACAGAACAAGTCTCGCATGGTTGGCCCCAACTGCCCCGGCATCATCGCTCCCGTACGTTCTTTACCTACGTCTTTCAATCGAGATGTGATATTGACTTGAACAGGGTCAATGCAAGATTGGTATCATGCCAGGCTTCATCCACAAGCGCGGCCGCGTCGGTATTGTCTCTCGCTCCGGAACCCTCACATACGAAGCCGTCAACCAGACCACCCAAGCCGGCCTTGGCCAGTCACTCGTTGTCGGTATCGGCGGTGACCCCTTCTCCGGAACCAACTTCATCGACTGCCTTAACGTCTTCCTGAAGGACGAGGAAACTGACGGCATCATCATGATTGGTGAGATTGGTGGTTCCGCCGAGGAGGATGCCGCAGACTTCTTGAAGGAGTACAACACTGCCAACAAGCCCGTTGTCAGCTTCATCGCCGGTATCTCTGCGCCGCCAGGCAGGAGAATGGGCCACGCCGGTGCTATTGTTAGTGGTGGAAAGGGTGATGCCAATTCCAAGATCACCGCGCTTGAGGCTGCTGGTGTCACTGTTGAGCGCTCCCCCGCCAAGCTTGGATCAACTCTCTACGACCAGTTCGTCAAGCGCGACTTGATATAAGCAGTTGTAACGATGTTTCATTGAACTGCTTGAACGTGCCGGCTTGCATAGTGCGGCTGCTGCATTAGGTCCATTGTACATTTTAGTCATAAGAGCAATCCATCATGTGTGCATCTTCAGACTACCTCTTCTCTAAATACAGTTTGGCCTGCCACAAAGACTACCCTGAGTAATGTTCAGGTATCGTCTTGTTGTGCATCAGCCTTCTTTTCACATGCAGATCCTGAACCCTGCCTGAGTTGGACCCAAACTAATCATTTTCGTCAAGTTCCCCGCAAACCTCCGAGCCGCATCCAATTGATTGCACTCTCTCCAATCGCAAATATAGCAACGACATGTCAAAGACAAAGACAAAGCGCGCTCGTCGCGAGCTCAAGCGCGAAGGCGAGAAGAAGATCTTTGCATTCCACAAAAAGAACGCGAAAGCAGCGGCCGACTCCAAACCCACGGCAAAAACTCCGGCGAACAAAAAGCAGAAGATGAGCGCACCAAACGCAGCAGCTACATCGACAACAACGCCCGCCCACACACAACCCCCAAAGAGGAAGCACAAAATCCCCTTCGGCGAGTACGACCACATACTCCTCGTCGGCGAAGGCGACTTCAGCTTCACGCGCTCCCTCGCCATAGAACACGGCTGCGCGAACGTAACCGCAACGAGCTACGACGACGAAGAAGACGTCCACAGCAAATACCCCTCATTCCCAGAAATTCAAACCGAGCTCTCGTCCCTCACACCACCCGTCCCCCTCCACCACGACATCGACGCAACAAAACTATCCAGCTACAAACACCTACGGTGTAACCGCGACGACGACGATGACAACGACGAAGAAGGCTGGGACACAATCGCCTTCATGTTCCCGCACACAGGCGGTCTATCCACCGACGTGAATAGACAAGTGCGCGCCAACCAAGCCCTCTTGGTATCCTTCTTTAAATCCTGCCTCGACACCTCGAATCCCAAACGGCGGCTACAAATCCTCCGGAACCAAGACGATAACAAGAAAGGCAGCCCGCCCCAGCAACCCATCCGCCCCTTCCTCCGCATGGGTGGCAAGATTATCGTCACGCTCTTTGAAGGCGAGCCGTACACGCTGTGGAATATCAGGGATCTGGCGCGCCATGCGGGGTTGAAGGTGGTGGAGAGCTGGCAGTTTGATTGGAGCCAGTATCCGGGGTATCATCATGTGAGGACGCTGGGGGCGATGGAGACGGGGTGGAAGGGCGAGGATAGGGCAGCGCGCATGTTCGTGTTTGAGAAGATTCCGTTGGTGGCGGATAGTGATGAGGAGAAGGAGATGGCGAGGCAGGCCAAGGTGGGGAGGGGTGGGCGGTTGCCGAGTCAGAAAGAGGCAATGAAGAGGGCGTTGGAGGAGGATGACGAGGAGGATGAAGATGACGAGTGAGCTGGAGATGGCGGATGCGCGCATGATGGAGCAAAATCTCCGATGTTGAGAACAAAGACGCTCGTGGCTGAGGCGCAAAGTGGTCATTGAGCTTAAGAACAATACCCAAGGCCTTGAAGTCCTACCTATCTACACATGAAAGAACCAGGTACGCCGACCCATTCCACACCGAGCAGATACCCATACCAAAACGCCACGCTATACCGGACTATCATACAAGTGCCGCTAGAAGAAAGAAAGAGAGACAAAACATCACATAACATAAACCTTCCGGACCTCGCTCTCAGGCCACTGCTTGCCGCTCAGTCCTTCCGCCGGATCCCTCACGAAGCCTTCTCCCGTTCCAACTTTCTCGTTGAAGACGCGCAGTCTCTCGGAGCCGTAAATGCGATGGTTGGGCAATACTACGGGACTGTCTTCAACGATACTCTTGGTATGGAGGGCGTAGGGAACGTTGCGCGCCAGCTCGTTGAGTTCGGTACTACAGATTGGGCATACCGTTGTGGTGGATGAAGCGGCGTTTGTGGAGGAGGGCGTGTAGGCGGAATGGCAGGCGGGTGTCTTGAGCGCGGAGAGACCGGCGCTCAAAGCGACGTGCAGGAGCGGCCGCGGGGGCAGGGCGTAGAGGGTGTGATGAGTCGCGACGAAGCAATCGGCTAGATGCGACCATCGCGATGCCGAGTAGAAAGACTAGAAAGACGATTAGAAATGCGAAAGATACGCCGTCTGGGGAGACTCACAGCATAAGGTTCCACCTCATCCCACGGCCTATACGCCAACATGCCCGCCGCCCTCCTCATCAATTCAAAATCCCCACTCGTACTCAGATACTTCTTAGCATGCGCCCTTGCCTCCATCAACTTCGTTTCCCCACCTCCGCCCCCTATGCTGACTCCATGCATACCGTCATCTTGTGTCTCCAATCCATCCATACCGCTCAAGCCGGCCTCGTGCCCCTGCCTCACCAACTCAATATACTGCTGTAACCTGAGCTCGAATTCGAGCAGGCTGCCCCCCTTCTTAAGTTCTTTGCCATGTTCCTTGCACCACTCAAGCGCCAACGTCGTACTCATACCTTCCCGTAAACTCCTCTCAATCTTGTGACACGCAACGAATGCATCTACATCCACAAGTTCTGTAATCCCTTTGCTCTTCGCTAGACACGCCGCGCTCTCTGCATACCCCTCTCTTAACAGGTAGTCCACGAGTAACCGGCTTAGGCGCGTGCGAGACCATTCATCGTATTTGACGTCGACGAGGCTTTGCATTTCGTAAAGGTCTTGCAGGTGTTGTAAGCGCGCTTTTGTGGAGCGGTGGGTGCGCGCTTCTTCTTCGTGGAGGGTTTCTAGTTTGCGCTTGAGGTTGTGCATCTTGCTTATCATGGTGTCGAGAGAGTCGAGTGTGGCTTCTGAGGAGGTGTTCTTGGAGGCGGCTTTGGTGGCGGCGGTTAGAGATGTGGTGAGTGCGCTGGACGAGTGTTCGATGACGCGCTGGGCGTTTTTGAAGTTGCGCCGCGAGAGCTCGTAGGGCATGCGGAGGAGGGGTTGGTCCTGCGACCGTGTTAGTAGCTAACAAGGTATATCTGGGTAGCTGGGAATGCTTTACGAGAAGGAGATGCGACTCCGCATTGAGCTTCGTGCTTGTGAGCTCCGCCATGGTGGGCAGAGAGCGAGTAGAAGGAAGGGAAAGCCTCGTGTAAGAGTCGCTGTGTCCCGGTTTGTTGCGGGTTCAAATGAAATACAGAAGGAGTGAACGTCTCCAAGAGTAATAGTATGAGAGTGGAAAGATGGGAGGCTCGGTGTAAATGCGCAGCTCCACTATCACGGTGGAGGCTTGCGGGGGTGCTCGTCACAGCTCATAGCTCACCAATAGGCACGTGCCGAACATTCAACTACCTAAGTACCGATAGCCACATGCCCATTCCACGTAGCCTCAAAACAGCTGTCTGCACATCCTCCTCGATTATACGCATATCAAACATCCTCTGTCCATCAGAAGTACCATGTACATATAGGAACAAAAACATCGTCACGACGACACGCACGACTTTTAGCAACACGAGCAGCACCCAAAATGATGGAAACAACAATACATGCTTCTATGTGATATCATTCTGATCGTAAGGCAACTCTAAAACTCCTCTAAGACCCAATGCATCATAACGCATAATCCAGATGCCTCTACCCATGCAGAACGACACTGACGCAGGTAGCGATGAGCTGCCGGCCTACTGCAGAGGTATCCTGAAACCTGCTCTAAGGCCATTACTTTTGTTGTACCTGCGTTCCACAGCTCGAAGGACGCATGCAACTTGCGAAACTACTCCCAAAATCCGCTTAGAGAGCACCAGTCGACGCCATCTTGTTGCGGAGATGGCCCTTGTACTCGCCAATGCTTCCGTCCCACCTGCGGACGGTCTTGTGCTCGCACACCATAATGTCCTTCGCGATCTTGTCAAGCAATCTGTTGGTTGTTAGCAGGTTCATCAAGTGCAAGAGTAAGATTGGACATACCGGAAGTCGTGAGAAACAACGACAACACCACCGCTGAAGGCGTTGATGGCATCCGCCAAACTGTCAATGGTAGGAATATCGAGACCGTTGGTAGGCTCGTCAAGCAACAACATGTTGGGTCCCTCGATAGCGAGCAGAGCGAAAACGATACGGGACTTCTGACCATCTGACAGAGTGGCCATCTTTGATGTCTGTGCCTCACCAGTCATACCATAGCGACCGAGCTGTTGACGCCAGTACTGAAGATCCTGGCTGATGTGGTGGAACTTGTCACGAACGAAGTCAAGGGCAGACTTTGTGAGGTCGAGCTGCTCAGCAGAGTGCTGGCTGTACACACCGAGCTTCAAGTGAGTATGGCGCGATACAACACCAGATGTGGGGCTGAGCTTTCCGGTGAAGATGTTGAGCAGGGTAGACTTTCCAACACCGTTGGGTCCGACAAGAGCTGTTCGGGAGTCCATGTCGACACCAAAGTCGAGGTTCTCGTACAGATTGTCCTTTGGGTCTCCAGAGTAAGAGAAGGTAACGTCGTCAAGCGACAGCACAGGTGGGGGCAGCTTCTCGACGTCGGCGAACCTGAAAGTGAAGACACGGTCAACGGCAACAGGCTCGATCAGACCATCGGCCTCCATCTTGTCCAAAATCTTCTGGCGAGACTTGGCTTGCCTGACCAAGTTGGCGTAAGTACCAGCGGAAGCAATGAACTTCTTGATGTGCTTAATCTCGTCTTGCTGCTTCTCGTAGGCCTTGGTCTGGTTGACCTCCTGCTCGGTACGAGTCTTGTGGTATGTGTCGTAGTTACCTCCGTAGTAGAGGAGCTTCTTCTGACGCATGTCAATCATGTTTGTGCAGACACCGTTCAAGAAGTCCATGGAGTGGGACACGAGAACCAGGGTGCGCTCCCACTTCTTCATGTACTCCTCGAGCCACACACAGGCTTCCAAGTCCAAATGGGCAGTGGGGTCGTCGAGCAGCAACAGAGCGGGCTTGACGAACAGCGCCTTGGCGAGCGCAACACGCATACGCCATCCACCGGACATGTCCTTTGTCTTCTTGTTGATGGTAACCTTGTTGAAACCGAGACCAGTAAGAATGAGGGATGCGCGAGTGTGGAAGGTGGACGGGTCCATGTCTTCTTGACGCTGGTGTAGGGTTAGTGACGTGCCTGTACTTTGACCCGGCGTGTACATACCTCGTAGATGTCGTCAAGAAGAGGGCTCTCGGGGCCATCCTTCTCAAGAATGTCCTCAGCCAGCTTCTCGAGACGGGCCAGCTCGTTCTCAGCCTCGCGCACAACCCACTCCAGGGCACCCAGCTCGGTCTTGGGGGCACCCTGGTTCAGCAGGTAAATGTCGATGTGCTCTGGGAAGGGGAACTCGCGCTTGTCGATGGCCTTGAGCAGGGTTGTCTTTCCGCAACCGTTCTCACCCAACAGACCGTATCGGCGGCCGTAGTTGATCTCGAGGGTAGAGTCGTTGAAGAGGACCTTTCCGTGGAACACGAGCGATGCAGAGATGATCTTGACATCGCGCGACTGCTCGAGCGAGGCGAGCACACCGGTGGTGACGCGGTCGGACAGACCGTGCTTGTCCTCTTGCATGGTCAGCTTCTTGACCTCCTCGTTCAGCTCGAGGTCCTCGGCCTCGTCGCCGTTCTCAGAGTTGGCCTTGGAGGCATTCTTGGAGTTGGCCTTGGAAGACAACTTGGAGGTGGCCGTCTTCTTGGGCTTCGCATCGCCGTCGGCGGCGCGCTTCGCCTGGCGGGCAGCTTTTGAGGCGGAGACCATGGTGTCTTAGTGGTTTATGGGTGAAGACTCTGGGGTGGTGGAGGGAGGAGGAAATTTCGTAGGGTTGGGATCAACGTCAATCTGTGCCCCGCTAAGTCTCTTATCGATAGGTGTCGATACCCAAAGGTTTCAGTTTCGGATTCCGTTCAAAGCGCGACACTCGAGTGTGAAAACGAGTGGAGTGATGAAGCGCTGGAGGTGATGTAGAAAGAGAGGATTGGAGGGTAAGAAACGTCCAGGGCCGGTCAAACAATGCGACCCTGTGAATCAATTTTCTTACTTGTGGCGAAGGCTGCGCACGGCCAATGAGCGCTCCCCCACCATCATCATAGGGCAAGTAAGGCGCTCAACGCTCGAGGCTGACACCGCTACATGCATGTTTCGTTAGGATAGTAAGTCATCAGACAGGTAGCTAGGTTCAGAGCTGGGCGAAGCAAAGACTGGTCGTGCATATATTCTGTACGAACATGCTCTTTACGCCTTCAAAAGTCCCGCCATGTGCCCGTCAACGAAAAGGTCCGCCGTGCGCATCTTTCTATGTATATTTAGGTATGCGGTGAACATGTGCTGCTCAAACCCCGTTTTCGATCAAAGTTACGAAACGATTAAGAGTATCGTTAGTATTAGGCATCACCTGTGTGGTTGTTGACCATTGTGGATACCCCACGAGAGAGCGATGATCGTCATAGTTCTTATCTTCACCAGCCTCAACAGCGATAAGCGCGGTCTATATACCATGACTGCTCCCACTATTACTCGGCACCATAGTGAACTCAGCACTACTTCTTTCGCTATCCTGTTCGTCCTTTTCTGGATCTTCTGTTTTTTTCTCCTCGTCAACCCTCTCTCGTAATCTCTCACGTAGCTTTTCTAATACCCTCGTCTCTTCCGCATTGAAATTCAAATCGTCTGGTAACGTAATTCTGGCGCCGTTGATCTCAATCCTGTACCTCTCGCAGTCATAGTGTTGCTCCTCTGCACTCTTCTTTCGTTCTAAACCGCCGGTCGCATCTGGCACCACCTCTTCATCTCCAATTTTTGCTTTCCGCAGATCCAACGGGGTCCACCAGTATATTGGGAACTGCCTCTGGATGTTGTTGATGACCAGCCCAACTGCAATCATAAGAGTAGTGCCCCACAGAACGAGGCCGACGAAGTACCAGCCCATGGCTGTGATGACAGGGTCTGTTGCTGCAAGCACCGCGGATGCGCCGCCCGGTGGATGCACAGTATTGGTCAAGAGCATGACGGCAGACGCGCAACCGCATGCTATAGCGCCTGCGATCCATCGTATCGAATCGTATTCTGAGTGATATTGGAACAACTTGGATATGCCGACGCCGATGAGTGCAGAGATTCCATGGCCGAGGAGGGCATTGCGCGGTTGACCGAGTGGCGAGCGTATAGAGTTGTACTCAAGAATCGCAGAGGCACCCTGGATCATCGGTCAGCACAACAGACCACGCTCGTACCAGCCACAAGTAACATACGAATGAAGCGATCAACGCTGGCGGTTGATGCCATTGTATACTACCCGTGTTGTTGAACACTGCCGCTACGACTGCCAAACCACAGAACGCGCCCAACAACGACCAGAACGCCCCAAGTATGTTCCCAACATCTTGACGCGTTTCCCTTCTATACCCAAGGAACCTCGACACCGGCGTCGGAAGCTTATGCAGTGGTGAAGGAGGTATGATGCGATTGAGGTAGCGATCGATATCAAGATCCCATTCCCTGGCTGCAGAGAACGCACTCATACTGACCAAGGTAAACACAAAACAAACAAAGCCTTTCCATATGAATGGATAAGTAAAACAGAAATCAGATCAACAGCTCCAACATATTTAAGTTCAAAGTTCCGGGAGCGGACCGTCAAAAGCACGAACATGCAACCCAAAGCTAAGTCCATCATCGCGCCATTTATTCCCGGATCCAGCTGTCAAACAACGGTACATTGTCCGCTCCTGCACCATTCGAATGCGCAAATATGTCTATTTACTCTGACGTTGACCTTGCACATGCGCGACGATCTGAGGTAAAGGTCCACGCGCAGCAAGTTGGGCTTTACGTAAAATTACGTACCATTAATACCGCTACAACATGGCTTTGTGAGCATCTCCTCGGTTCCGCGGATGCGATTCTGTGTATTGGAAATAGGGTACTGAGATGTTTTTTGAGTGATGGAAGTTTATTGTAGGTACCTAAAGTATGGCTGGAGCGATGGGATGACAGTCAGAGGGCAAACGACAGTCGCAGCCTTCGAGCTACCCAAAACCGACGTCGAACAAATCTACCACAATAAAAGGTAAGAGGTTGCAATATTTTACATTTCCTGCCGTATTCAACGAGCTGCGCGAGGTATCATGGTGGATGAAATGGTACTACTGGCCGTACCTGCAAGTTCCCGTGACAGTTGGACGAGCTACGTCATCCCTGCTATTACTACGCTAGACTGCAGCCTACATGGATCTCACCTGAGCGTATGGACAGCACATACGACTGGGAGAAGGCGGTGAAGCAGAAGCTCTAAACTTCACATGTCGGGGAATGTAGTTACCAGACAGCGCACTACACTGTGATGTAACTAGGCACAACTCTACTTGAAAAGGTATCGAAAGGTATGAAGGCGCTATGCATCATTCCTATGCTTAAACTGCACTCCGTGTGTAACGCCTGTGGTAAAACGAAAAAGTCTTTACCCTAGATCGATCGATCCCATGCGTCGCTGACCGACAAACGCCTCATGATTTAATGCGACAACCCGAAACCCCTCTGTCATGTACACTCTTTTGGAAACGCGAAGTTGCTCCTGCGACTAAGTACCACGGAAAAGGAACTGCAAATCCTCAGGGCTGAGGCGGTCCATGGCAACCTTGTCGTTGTTCACGGTACCAGCAATCATAGCGGCCTTCTTCTCTTGCAACGCGACCATACGCGACTCTACACTGTCCTCGATACAGAGGCGAGTGATCACACAAGGACGACGTTGGCCGATACGATGGCACCGATCGGCAGACTGCCACTCAGCTGCTGGGTTCCACCATCTGCGTTTTGTTAGCATTCCATAGGAAGATATGGCTAAGCACAATACTTACGGGTCAACGATGAATACCCTGGAGGCTTCAGTAAGGTTGAGAGCGACGCCACCAGCCTTGAGGGAGACGAGGAAAACCTCAACATCCGGATTGGTCATGAAGTGATCTATGCTCTTCTGGCGCTGTGCAGGAGTCATGCTGCCATCTAACATAACGGTATTGAAACCGGCACGACGCAGACGCCACTCAATGAGCTGCAACATCGACGTGAACTGACTGAAGACGATAGACTTGAGTGTTTGCTTCTTGCTTCGAAGCTTGTAGAGGTCGTATACCAACATCTCAATCTTGGTAGAAGAAGTCCAGTTATCCATCTTGATGCGGTTGATGATCGACGTCTTCTTGACTGAGTCCTCGTCTTGCTCAAGCTCTGGCTGTTCGAAGTCGATAGACAAGGCGATGTGGCAGCGAGGACAGTCTGCGTCCGTGCCAGAGGCTTCGCAGGTCTCCATGAAGTCTCTGATGCAAGCGCGACAGAACTCGTGACGGCAGTGAGAACGTACTGCATCCTCGGCGGGCTCATCGCAGATGTTGCACACATAGACATTACCAGCACCTTCGGCCGCGTTCTTCTTGAGCAAAAGATCGGGATGGTTAGCGACCTGCCGCATCTGCATGATGAGACCGAAGATGTTGGCGTAGTTGTTGAGCATGACACCCTGCGCAACATACGTGTCGAACTTGCGCGCAGAGTTCGACATGATCGAGGTTGAGAAGTCGCGCTCCACCTCACTGAAGAACTCTTGGTGAATGATGATGTCCTTCATCGGCAACTCCATGGAGTTGGTATGATCACGCTTCATACGCCGTAACATGATGCGAGCAGTGATCAAGTGAAGCTTTGTCAGGGCCTCCTCGCGGAGCTTATGGTCATCGCCAGTAATTGGGTTGAGCAGCTCCTGGTTGAACACTGAGATGTGCTCAGAAGCCCCGTGGTTGCAGGCAACGCACATGTGGTCGTCGTCGGTGGCCCAATGCAGCTTCTCGCACTTGCAGGAACGGCAGAAGTAGTCGGCGAACGGACGAACTTCCAAGAAGCGAAGAAGTGAGAAGAACTCCCCGATGCGGTTCTGGACTGGCGTGCCGGACAAGCACCACTTGTAGTCACCAGTCAGCGCAAAGCAAGCCTTAGCTACACCGGTATTGCGAGACTTGATACTATGCGCTTCGTCCAGGATAAGGCGGTGGTAGTGGATGGCGTGGAGTGGTGATGACTCCTTGATGATGTCCTCACCGCGAGACCATCCTTTGGTTTCCTTACGATGCAGCGATTCCAGAGAGTTGTACGAAACCATGATTACGTCGTAGGATTTGAGCTCTTTGATCGACATTTTCTTGCACTTGGCGTTCGTACCGTGGTATACCAGAACCTTGAGCTTATTGTTTGTATACTCGCGGATCTCGTTGGACCATTGCATCAGAGCAACTGGCGGGACACATACGAGCGTCGGCTGCTTTGCAGGGTAATCGGACATGATCAGGGAGACAGCCTGGATAGTCTTGCCCATACCCATCTCATCTCCGAGCAGCCCACCCTTGTAGTGAGTCTTCTCCTGCCGAATCATCCAGCTAAGGCCCTCAAGTTGAAATGGCTTTAATCGTCGGGTAATAGACTCTGGCTGTTCTGCCCTCTGAACCTCCAGGACGGGAACATCCTCCAAGGTCTTCCACATGGTCTTCAGCTTTGGGTGCTGTTGTTCTGCGCGCTCCCGGTTCATGGCCCGCTTCCGCTCCCACTTATCCGCAATGTGCGCATACCTCGCCCGACGATCAGTTGCTTCGTCTTTGTCGCCTCGGGTGAGCTTCTTCTTCCGACCTCTAGATGCTTTCGGTTGGCGCGCCGCAGCGATCTTCTTGAGACGGTCACTTGTCGTCATCAAGGGCTCTTCATCGCTGTCGCTAGCCATTGGTGTCTCCACATCGTTGAGCAAAGACTCGGCGTCATCCACATCGTCAGGGCGAAACTCGCCGCCATCAGACTCCTCGTCATCGAGAAAGTCCTCTTCTGTAAATTTTGCCTTCTTCGCACTAGAACGTGCAGAACGGCCACGCTTTGCTGAAGGCTGGGCCTTGGCTTTGCCCTTGCCTTTGTGGGATGGCGGCGGTGGTGGTGGTGACGACAAAGCAGCCATCATTGAATCTGCATCATCATCGCTAAAGACCTCCTCGGCTTCGGCTTTGCTCTTGCCTTTGCCGATATATGAAGACGCTTTTTTGCGACGCGAAGGTGGCACATGTTCATCTTCGGATAGCATGTCTTCATCCTCGTCGTCCTCGATCTTCTGGCGCTTGCTGTATGGCGCATCCCCCTCGTCCTCCAACTGCATCTGAAGAGCAATCTCAGCGTCCATATCGAGCATCAAATTGTCGGAGTCAGCGTCGGAGTCTGACACGGCACTGCGAGATCGTTTCGATGAGGTGCTCCGCGAAGGCGTCGTAGCGTTGTTCAGCCGACTACGGACGGACTTTTTGCCACGACTGACTGACGCAGCTGGCGTGGTCGAGATGCTAGTTCCTTGTGTTTCGTAGTCTGAGTTCTCTAGGGAAGGTGAGGCAGTTGAACTCTCTTGTCCTGCTTGTTGCGCGTTGAGACCTGCAAGTCGTCCGCGAGTGGCGGGCGCCTTCTTGGACTTCATAGCGGGAACTCTAACTTCTTTCAACACGCCGCGGGCGGTGGCGGATGATTTAGGCACCTCGGGCTCGATGGGTTCGCTCTCGTGGCCAGAAGAGTCGGGGATGAAAGATCGAGAGGTACTAGGGCGCTTCTGTTTGTGGCGACTATCAGCCACGGATGAGTCTGCCAGGGCTGTAATCGCGTTAGCGCAAGATTGAGGCACAGCAGTCACTGCCTAAGCAAAAGTGAGAGCCAAAGTCGGCCTACACATACCAGTTGTCAGCGCTGGCGAAGGTGCGGTGGCGACGTCATTCGCGACACCGGTCGACTTGCGGGTTGATCGCCGGGGCGCCATTATGATGAATTGGTGAAAGGAAAGGCAAGTGAAAATGCGACAGAGATCGAGGAGCGCGCAGCGAACACTGATGAATGGATTGAACGAGAGACTGTAATCTCGACGGAGGGGTGAGATGATAAGAAGCACTAATTATCGAAGGGCAGATACCCCTGGCCCTTTTGCGCCGATAGCCCGTCGCGCGTTCACGCCCCAGGTGGCAAATTCAGGGACAAGGTCGCAGAGAAGCAAGGATTGCAGGGGCTCGTAGAAACAAGTGCGCAAACGGCGTCTGCTGTGCAACACTGGCCCGGAAATGTACAGCGATCACTGCAAGCTTGCCATGTGGGTGCGATGTGGGTGGGGAAGACGCGTCGCGTGTTGAAGACGGTAGCACGTGATCAATTTTAAGGTTGCCATCTCATCTGTTTACAGACTAGCGCTGAATCTCTCCCCGCAATCACCTGCAACTCTAAAGATGTGTAAAGCAAGAAGTTTTGTTATACCTTGGAGGTATTTGGCTAACTACTAAAGCCATGTTCACTCCAGAAGATCTCTCCAGGCATTCTCGGATTCCGCCCGAGCCATTAAATATTGCCAAAGAACACGACACCAACGCTATACCTCTCGCAACGTTTCTTCGCTTCATGGATCTTCTCAAAGACGTTTGTTTCGTGATCTATGAACACCTACTCAATCGGCGCATCAAGCCTATATGTTACCAAATGCAGTCGTATCATGCGTTCCCTCGCTCGAGCAACTCTCCCAGCTAGAAAAATGTTCTCTGTGAATTCAGCTGCGCTAGCCTGCTCACTGTGCACTGTGTGTTTTCTTTTCTGGATCCTGCGACCTGCGATCGAGGCGCCATCACGCCCAACAAAGCTTTGCTTGTCGGAGATCAGACCCTTCTCCTAACCCAGTGGCGCGTACTGACTATGACAAAAAAGGCCAATTTTGTGTAGGTTTCAAGATCTTGCATGTCAGAGTGTTCGACTCCGCAGTACTATCCGCAAGATGCATCAGCGATTGGCTTTTGTGGAGTTCAGAGTGCTGCCCAGTAGGTATGGAGCCTTGCCAAAAGCCGAGAGAAGGCAGCGATTGCAGCATCTTGAGTAGCTATTCCAAGCTATGGAGAGCTGATTTGTAAGTTCAGTGCAGCTTTTGGGACGTCTCTGAGTCTCATCAAGTCCGTGTTGTGAAAGGGAAACTCTGTCTGATATCCAAGACGAAACGTTGCTAGTGTTGTCAAAGCTGGTGCGACAGCTTCACTCAGCCCTTTTAGAAGAGGACCCTGCTCCTGATGTAGCAACCGAGTGAATAGACTAAAGCGTTGCTCGGTCATAGCTAGCAATCTGATCGTGTCAGTACGCTCATGAGGATCGTGAAGCCGCACTCTACTCACATGGTATCAGTTAAGGAGAAGCCTGAGAATGATGGCCCAGATGGAAGAAGAGCAAGTATACCTATGCCGTAAAGGTCGGTTAATCTCTGCAGGCGCTTTGCTAGCTGACGAATTCGTTTTACTTTTCGGCGAATCGCAAGATATTCCTTTGACCGTGGTTGCGCATCCGGCCTGATCTTTGACGTCTGCCTATCTATGAGTGCAGCCTCTCGAATCACAGCAGGATTTCCCATCTGAGTTGGGCCTCCTGTAATCATCGTTTCTGGCGTCTCAATGATTATACCTTCGTTATGTATACTGTGATGTTCTTTCTCTTCTTCTAAAAGCTTGATGGCATGATAGCGCCTCAGGAGTAGGCAGGTGGCTTCTTCGGAATCGAGGCGACATATCATGTCGAATGTCTCCGAAATGCTTGAAGGAAACCAGGTAGGCTCCCCTGAGTTATTTTGTGTATCTCTGGCAACTCGCAATTGGTCGCTGAAGTCTATGAGTGTTTGCGAGCTACCGATCGTTAGATACAAGAAGCGAAATGGCGGAGAGCTATCGTCCAGCTGGTCGACCTCGGGGTGTTCTAGAAATCTTCCCAGTTGCATCCGCTCTGCTTCTGGCATGTTACTCAGCTTCTGCCACTCCGATTGGAGAAGATGGTTGTAGGTACAGGTAGCTCGATCTTCGCTGTTTTGTTCTCGCTTTCTTTTGAAACCGGTCACGAGTGTCTGTCGCAGATATCCACCTTTGTCCGCACATCTTTCATCTGGAAGGACCATTTGTGCATCTTCTGGCCTGCATTCATGAGCCACCAGTCGAATCGCCTGCTGCTTTCTCCTTGGGTCCTTTGTGTTCATTATGTTCATAGCTGAGAAAGCGGACTGCGTAGCTGAATCTTGTTCCTGAACTACCAAGAATTTAGTTTTCTGTTACGTAGCTGAATTACGTCCACTTTACCTTCAAAATCATCCGTGGATAGGGTCTGCTCCCCGAACATGGGATAGTCGCTGAGAAATAACCGAGTATCTGCATACTCTAGTCTACCCACATGTGCATCTCCAGTCGAGTTGAGCGCCATGGATTGGGTGTTTTCCGTGGCATTATTCACCCAATCCTCCAGCATGAGTATGCCTGTTGTCTCTTTGATCAACGGATTCCATAGACTGTTTCCCTCAACGAGGATATCGTTCCAATCGTCTACTGCAGATCTTGGCTCGTTCACAGTTGCATCTATGTGATGTAGAACCTTTGAAATCGTGCTACGCGTCTCGTTAGCGCTCTTGCCCTGGTTTTCACAATCCAGCCAGACAGCTCCAAATAGGGCGCTGAGAGCATGATCAAGCACAGCCGTGGATGGCGAGAGGTCTCCTTGTCGAGCACTCTGCTTGATGTATGACCCAATTCCTAATGATTCACACACTCTCGCTCGACCCTTCTTGTCCTTCCACCAGTGTTCACGTGAGTTAGCCTCGTCTGTGAAAGTCAATACTGATTCGGCTATATGGATCATGCTAGACTTACTTATAGTTAGATTCTCAACGACGATGGCGTTATAAGTCTCGGCCATCTCTACTGCTAAAAGTCCGATACGGGCCAGCCCTCTATTTCCGTCATCTGTGTTTTCATACTCTCTGTCTCTGTGGGCTGCTTTCAGAGCTGATTCAAGAAGCTGAATATCAGCGAAATGATAGTTGATCCTCGTTTGAACAAATTCCATCAGGTCGTACGAATCGCGTCTACAGAAAATCAATGGCGAACAGAAACAAGGCCAAGTATATGACCATGTCGACCGGGTCGTGCTAATTATGACGTTAGGTCAGCCACCCGGCGCAAGATGTTCCTCCATGAGGACTGCGGACAACCAGTCTTTGCATTGCACACCAAGCCTCTAAAAACGAATCTATGGTGCGGTATTATTCTGCACGGATGACTTCAGTGTGTAACACTAATCTGCCAAGAGGATGCAGTGGTAACGTAGGCCTAGCGTGGGGGTTGCGAAACTCGAGGTTCGCAAGTCGCCCGAAATGGGATAGCATTGCCGCTCGCTTCGCAATACACCGGCTAGTTTACCCGCCCCGCTGCAAGCTGCGACACGTGATCCTCTTGTTTTATGCATCCACGAATCGGTGTTGGCTAGCAGACCTCTTAAACCTACTGTTTCTTTTACGCAGCTCTTCTAGCACATCTCGAATATTGTATTGTAATGCTGTGAGAGTCTATCAAAACGAAAGCCGATGCAACTACTAGAGGCGCTACAGCAGAAATTTCCATATGTTGCATCGCGCCAAGTTTGGGACGCAGCTTTAACACAGCAGGGAAGACCATTGCAGACTTGGCGCGTGCGCAGGGCACAGAAGGAGCTTAGTTCATCGCTGTGGTTCTAATTATACCCCACGGTTAAGTATACGTAAACGTGTTACAACCCTAGAGGCGGAACTGGAGGTTCTTGGTATCATGACCAACTTTGGGAGGAGCTTCAAGAACACTTCGTCGCTCGCACTGCCTGGAAAACTCTCAGCAGAATATGAAACGTCTGCTTTTCAATTCTTCACGCCCAACATGATAGATGTCCTACGGGAAGGCTACCACAGTTCTGTTTAGGAAGTAATTTGCCTGTTTACAGCTGTGTGGTGGCGAACTTTGCCCTACGTTTGGGGAGTTGCTACAGAGCACCACGTTGATCCCAACGGCGTTCGGGGTGACCTGTTGCAAGTTGCAAAACGTCTAGCAACTTCTTCTGTAGGAACAAACAGACGGAGCTGCATCACGACCTGTACTGCCGTGCTGCTATGAGCGTTTCGCGCATACATACGCGTTTGGATTTCTCGATTACGGTGAGCGATCGCTGGAATGGTGTGAGTCAAACCTTCAGGCTAAAACCGCTTAGTGCATGTATTACCGATGTACAGATTCTTCCTTTTTTTTTCTTTCCTTTGATAGAGTTTCGAACACAATGTTTCAACTTACACGACCAGTTCCAATGATCAGTGCTGCAGAGGGTGTTATAGACTGGGAATTTGTACCTGGACAACAAGAATACGGTCGAGGTTACCATTCTCTACAGCCTTTCCGGGCCGGGAAACAAAACTTTGCAAGATGAATCCAATTATACTCTAGAGCCTATGGGCTTCAGTTCTCACGCAGACCCATGGGAAGTTGCGAATATGAGTCCTGGCAGCCAAGAAGCCCTGTTTGCTGTATGCCACAGCCAATCAAGACCAGATTGCGTTTTCTAGTAGCAGTATGTAGCATCTCTAGAAGCAAAACAATCGGGGAAGGCTACAATGGTGTGCCAATGAATAGAGAGCGAGACCTATAACACCGATGGTCATCTTATGCCGTAGTTCTGTTTGGTCTATCTCGCTAATTGAAGGCACTTTTTGTCCTGTAATGCACGATCTAGTTTGCCAGAGGGGTTGGAAGCGTTTGAGCACTAAACTGTGGTCATGCATATTATGCAAGCTGCTAGCTACGTGGATCCAGAGAAATCCGAGAACTGCAAAACGAATATAGTGGGGTTTATCCTGCAAGATAACCACGTTTCTAAAGTGCTCTGTTCAGTTGTCCAAATGAGGTATTACTAATCGCATTTTTCCTATTCCAGACAGATGGCGGAACAAGTAATGTAGCTCAAAGTTCGATAGTCTTATCAGGTTCTCGGGGACAGTCGACGGGGTGAAGGTTTACTTCCCCCCTCAACACCTGCCTGTCTATATTTTTCGCCTTGACTGCAGAAACCTCTCTGGATCTGAACCTCAGCCACTCGGTTACTTGCTCTACTTTCTTCCTTTTCTATCACTTCGACTTCTTCATTATCTGCTTTGCCTACATAAACGTTTCGCCTGCCAATATGGCAAGTGGTATATCTAGCAATCCTGAGTATGATGGCGTCGAGATGTCAACCACAACGGTGCCGATCGACCCGGACTCTGTCACTACAAGCTCGCTACATGCTTTACAATCTGCAGATCAGCGCAAGGTTATGGATATTGTAGACAAGCTGAGACGTACAGGTCTCAGTGGTATTGTGGAACTACCCCAGCTCGTAGTCTGCGGCGACCAGTCATCTGGTAAAAGCTCTGTGCTTGAGGCTATCACGGAGATTCCGTTTCCTCGTAAGGAAAACCTGTGCACGCGATTTGCAACTGAAGTGAGTAAATTCTCAAACACCCTAGGTGTCATGCTAACGAAATCTAGATTATCCTCCGTCGTTCTGCATCGTCCACCAGCACAATCACGATCACTCCAGACAAGCTTCGCCCAAAGTCAGAGCAAGCCAAGCTCAAATCGTTCAGCAAGTCCATGAATGACTTCTGCCAGCTTCCAGATGTAATCGAAGAGGCGACACAAGCGATGGGCCTGGGGGCCGTAGGTGGGATCAATTCAAGGGCATTCTCTCGTGATGTACTATCGATCGAAATCACCGGTCCAGCCAGGCCTCAGCTGAACGTAATTTAAGCAATATGCTAAACGTGTACTAAGTGATGATCAGAACTCTTGTGGACCTTCCAGGTCTCATCCATGCAACCAACAAAGCACAGACAGAGACCGACAAAGAGCTGATCTTGAACCTGGTCAAGGAGTATATGGAAAATCCACGTACCATCATCTTGGCAGTGGTTAGCGCAAAGAATGATTACGCCAATCAAATCATTCTCGACCACTGTCGCAAGATCGACGAGCAGGGCCGTCGTACCCTTGGTATCATCACCAAGCCTGACTTCCTCCGTGAAGGCACTGACAATGAGCTGATCTTGCTCGAGTTGGCTCAGAACAAAGACATCTACTTGGAGCGCGGTTGGCACATACTCAAGAATCGTGGTGATCATCAAATGAAGTTTTCTTTTGAATAACGCAACGAAGACGAGGACTTGTTCTTCAGCAAGGGTCGTTACGCGGATCTGCCTCGAGAGTGTGTTGGAATCAATTCTTTGTGCGAGCGTCTCAGTCAAGTGCTGCTCAATCATTTGATCAAGGAGCTGCCTTCTTTGAAGGACGAAATGATCAGCAAGCTTCAGGGTACCATTACAGAGATTGGGAAGCTAGGTGACAGGCGTAACACCACTCATGAGCAGCGCATGGTTCTGATGAAGATCAGCATGCGCATCAGCGACATCCTGAATTCTGCTACTAAGGGCTACTACGAGTCGTCATTCTTCGGACCAATCAATATGGACGCAGCTGTTGATGCATCTGAAAACATTCGCCGCTTTCGAGCCGTGGTCCAACACCTCAACATCAACTTCGCCACCGATATGCGCTTGAGAGGTCATAAATACGCATTCGGAGCCGGACCCGGTGACGAAGAGCGAGAAATCGAAGAGGATGTAAAAGCGCAGAAAGAGCTTGAAGATCTCGAAGAACATCCAGGGCTCATGTTCCTTCCTAAGCCCACAAAGCTTACGCGTCAAGAAGCCATCAAGTGGGTCAAAAAGACCCTGGAGCGCTCTCGTGGCTACGAGCTTCCTGGCACGTTTCAGCCAATGCTGATATCACAGCTTTTCTGGGAGCAGTCCCAGCCATGGGAGCACATCGCTTCTCAACATGTCGGCACAATTGCGAGTGCTTGTAAGGAGTTCATCGATACGGTTCTCCAAGCTGCCGCTCCATCTGAGTTTAAAGATAGAGTTAGTACTCTCTACGTAGATAGTGCTCTAACCCAGGCCCTTACTGGCGCGAAAGAAGAACTGCACAAGATCCTCAAAGACAAAGACCGCCACCCAACCACATACAACCACTACTTCACCACCACCGTACAAAAGATGCGTCAGCGAAAGCATCAAAAGATCATAAAGAAAGCTTCAAAAGCCTCAGAAGTCAGCATATATGATTGCGAGGACAAGTTGCGAAAGTACGTTGACCCTGGTAAGCTCACAGAGGCTATGGACAAAGCGATAGAGCCGGATATGGACGTCTTCTCAAGCCAGGATGCTCTCGATACTGAGCGCGCGTTTTACAAAGATGAGATGAAATACTTCGTCAACGCCGTGACCAAGGCTGTCATTGAGCGTCACCTGGTCGAACCCCTCCCTGACATCATTCTATCACCTCTGGTTGTGACGCAGATGACAGAGAAAGAGGTCGAATTCATTGCTGCTGAACCTCCCGAAACGACGCAGCAGCGTCTTTATCTAGACTCCAGAAAGAACATGTTAGAGAAAGGTCTAGAGACGTTCAGAGAGGCTATGGGCGGGCTAAAGCGCTAGCTATGTCAAAAGGACACATCTCGTCTCAGGACTCAGCGATGTAGAAACTACAAAACTTTACTTCAAGCAGATTTATGGATGTCTGCACTTTCTAGATACCCAAAAGAACTACACCAGTATCCCTGATGTACAGCTGCCATTCCTAGGTCTGAGTTTACCCTACAAAGCCTCTCATGTACTGCTCGTCATATTTATACCTTAGTCTGACATTTCTCGCAAGCACCAGCTTATAGAAGAAGAAGATATCGAACCTGTCGCAATTTGCCGGTAACGCGATAGAAAGCTAAAGATTGATATAATGACAAAGGGAAACTCCGGGGTGTCATGATATCTGTTGGATTTCATAGCCTCACACACCAAGTCACAAAAAGGATCACCACAGATATGAGCTGCAACTATACAGAACTTTCAGCGACCTGTATATTTAGACGTCATGTACAAAAAACTAAAGCATGGTGTAGTGAGAAGACTGACGACAGTTGCCGGAATGGACAGCGATGTGGAAAGTTCGACTATTGTGATAAAGTGAAAGAAATCGGATGTTTCTCTAGGCATCTGCCATGCATTGCGAGCGGCGCGGCGTCCTCAACACTCCTCCTAAAGCTGACCACAGTAACGAGATGGAGGTGACTGACTACGGAGGTGCAGTATTCCGCGCCATCGACGTAGAAGCATGGTGATGTCAGGACAGAAGGAAGAGGCAAGAAATCTTCACTTTATCCAGATCGGTGTAACCTGAAGTGAGACCTACACTAGCTCCTCAGTAACGTCTGCAGGGTTTTCCCGTGGCAACCATGGCTTTGCGGTTAGTCTATTTTGGGAACCTTACAGCCTCCAAAATCCGCAAGGCTACGCATTGGGTTAGTGCCTGATGCAGTATTGACTCACCTCATCAAAGCACCTCCTACACTTCCTTCACCGATCTGACCAACGATCAACCTGCAAGTTACAAATCAAACTTCCTTAACGTATTTTGCTCAGCTCTTTGATGGTAGCCAGTAGCCGTTAGGGTTTAATTGTGTGGCAAACGTCTTTTGCGATTGTTTTTCCACAGCTTTGCAGTACGCTGTAGGCTATAGACACTGAAACTATATGGAGTTTGCAGGGAAGACCAAAATTTGGCGTGCACAGTCTAGCCTCCAGTCTCTCTCTTTGAGAACAAAACATATGGACCGTCTTAGCGTTCGCTATGACCTTTCATAATAGCTTTAACCTGTCTAAAGGATCTTGGCTTTGTTGTGAAACGCTCTCATGGGTTTCACTAGATCTAGGACGCAAGAAACATGCTAGCAGTCTTTACCCTCCTATTGAAATGGCTTATGAGCGTCATGGAAAGATCTCGTAAATCGTGCCGTCTTAACAGCGAAGCAACCCTCTTTATCTTTTCGAGGCGCTATCATGCGGCAAATCCATGTGGAACGGAACAAAACGGCTACCCCAGAACGATCGGATAATCGTTGAGACTTCACCAATATTCAATGGCTGCAAAAGAGCTCATATAAGAAACCCTGCCGTGCTGTAGAGAGTGAATTAATAGACGCAGCGTTGTTTAAAATCGTACCAAATTTGAGGAAAGGAGATGTAGACTTCCAGGGTGCTCGAGGCAAATTCAAGCAACTGCAAAAGCCAGCCAAGATCTCGTGACGTAGTAAGGGCGATCTTGTAGCGAATGTCCAGTGATGTTCTATCAATAGTAGGGTAACATACCCGCATGTGAGAACAGTTCATAAACATTTGATGAAATCCGAAGCACTCTAGCAGAAGCTCATGTTATTGGATCTGCCTCTGCGTTATGCCAATGTTGTTTCCCCTTATCTAGGGAGTGATGTTTCACCTGTCGCTAAAGCCCGGCTGCGAATCGACTTGCTCCATCATCGCCGATTCGTCAGATGTTGCATAATGATTGCTAGTAGGACCCTTATCGACTAGCCACGCTGTCGAGAGCCTTCCAGATAGCCACTTAGTTTCTTTTGTTAAATAGCGAGACTCATCCTGCCCAAAAGCTGTTGATCACTCAAGTTCGACAGCTGCTGCTCATATTTCCAACCCCTCCTCCTCCCTCTCGTTCTACACTCGGACAAACACGTCATTGCTGCAATGGAAAACCTTCATCTAAACGCCTTGACAACCGCATCTGTTCGAGAGCGGCATGGCCAACTATTGGCTAACACCAGCAAACAAGAGTCCAGCACGATAGAGCATCTGACCAATTCTCCGCTATTTGCCGTACAGTCCCTCACTGAGGATACGAAAACCACACCACTAATGAGGCCATTGCAATGCGGTCTGCTGGCAGAGATGTTGCTAGATCGTAGCGATACTTTAGCGACACTTCCTCCAAGCCAGGACCATGCAGACAGACGGTTGTTCTTCAATGTTACAACTCCTTCCAGCATCTTCATCTGTGGCTCACAGGGTTCAGGCAAGAGCCACACGCTGGCGTGTTTGCTAGAAAACTGTTTGGCAAGTTCAGATGCAACAGTACTACCAAAGCCTCTTTCCGCGTTACTATTCCATTACGACACTTTTATATCCGACGATGGCGGTTCGCCTTGCGAAGCAGCATATTTAGCATCTTTGTCTGGAGTACGAGTGAGAGTGATATGCGCTCCGACCAATTTGAGAACCATCCAGGTCAGTCTAGTCTCACCCCTTACTACAGTGCCATTGGTCTGACAGGACCAAAGAAAACGTATCAGTCCCTGAATGTCAGCGTAGAGCCACTACAGATTGACAGTCATGCTCTCAACACGAAACGAGTTCTCGATCTCATGGCCGTCAAGCCAGAAGAAGGAAGCGTCCCGCTCTACATTCACACCGTCAATCGCATCTTGAGGGAAATGCGCATGTCTCAACAAGCGTCTGGCACACGATTCGATTATCAGACTTTCAAAAATGAAATTCTGGCAGCTGAACTTTCGCCAGCTCAGCTCGCGCCTCTCAGCCAGCGCCTGGCTATGCTTGAGAGCTTTATGCCACAAACAAGAGACGAAATAGAGGGAAAACACGGTAAAAGCCCCGCAGGGACAACATGGAAGAACCAGGTAAGATACTGGTGTACCATAATCTACAAAACACCTGACACAGACATAGCCTGGATTTTTGACCATAGTTGATCTCTCGTGCCCATGCGTCTCACCCGAAACAGCTTGTTCGCTGTTCAATATATGCCTGAGTTTGTTTCTCGAACAAAACATATCTTGCGGCCGCGTCATTGCGCTTGACGAAGCCCACAAAGTTAGTATAGGATTCGTAGACAGGTTTGGTAGTCCTAAGCTGACCTTGATAGTACATGACTGGCTCTCCAGAATCCTCGGTGCTTACAAACACACTATTATCGACCGTGCGGCTTCAAAGACATCTAGGAGCGCGTATATTCGTGTCTACCCAGGAGCCAACGATAGCCCCAGCTTTCTTGGATCTTTGCACCGTAACCGTGATCCATCGATTCTCGTCCCCCGCGTGGCTGCATGCACTTGGAGCTCATATTGCTCTCATGCAACAACACGATGCCATCTCGGTCGCTCAGCGAGATGATTCTTACGAAAGCTCGAATGAAACGGCAAGACGCCTCTTTGAGAAGATTGTCCGACTCGAAACTGGAGAAGCATTCGTGTTCGCACCTAGTGCGACAGTAGCTATTGGCAACCCTGGCTATTCATCAACAAGTGGCTCGACGAGATCTTACATCAAGGTTAAGATCAGGTCGAGGCTATCAGAAGATGGTGGGCGGAGTGTCTTTGCTGATTAGTGTGCGATTATGAAGAACGAAAAGGTCCGTCTACCCCTTGTCACGGCTATGATACGAGTGGTTGACAATTGCAGAAGGAAACTTCGCTGAACAGGGTGCGCTAAGTGCAATTCAGATCCCTGGCTTGGAATCGAATATCGAGATCTGAACTATGTCTGAGCAGATATTGAGAAAGCAGGGCCAAAAGTTATTTTCAGCAATTATTCTTTCTACACTTCAAGCATTACCGGTAGGTCTTTACCGTTGCACGGTTAAGACATTTTAGATAGAGATAGGAGACTTGAGATAGAATAAGCCTTTTGATTTTAATATTAAGAGTTAAATTACAACAAGTCTAAGAAATGTCTTTCTACGCGTTAATGTCTTAATATTACTAGATTCTACTATAAGTAAAGTATGTGGTGATGGTTCAATAGAGTATGTTGTCCAACCTAACGAGATGTGGTATTCGTAGCTTCGGAGATAACGTGGATAGAAATAGCGAGCAGTACTTGGGGAATTCGTGGCGCCGCTCGTGGAGCGAGAGATAAATGTTGATGTTCAGGAAGTTCCCGGTCCACTTGCATCAGATGCGGTGCACGGACCAACGCGCATCTGCAGGCGTCGCAAGACATGACGATTCCAGGCTCAGGCATCTCATCAAGCCGCAACCATCGACGTCGACCACCTCCAAACTCCATCTCTCCCTACGAAATCCTCTACATCGCCAATACAGGTAGCGAGCTACCTGACGATATAACGATCGAAGCGCCGCCAACGCCACCGATAAGCTACCCGCCGCCGCGCGATACCGAAGCTCCAAGTCGCCCGTCATGGTGAAGCCCGTTGTTTCCGCGATGAATGCATGGACATGGTATGCGCGAAACAGCCTAGGGAAGAATGAATAGCAAGGAAGCTAACGGAGTGCTAGCATCGTCGTGTCTCTGTTTGCCATCGTCATTCTCTCCACGATCGGAGCTCTGTTCAAAGTACGTCTGCCTCGCGCCCATGGTCCCGACAAGGACGAATACCTTCGAAATCACTGTCGCGACTGGGTATGAGTGAATGTAAAGCAGGACTGATGCTAATGCGCAATTCGCAGGGACACAGCGGCACCGTGATGGGAGGACATGAAGACCCCGAGGATGGTGGCGCAGTTGCCGGCGCGGTATTCGGCGCCGTCTTCATATACATTGTACGTTGAAATGGGGAAGAGACTACCGCACTATACTAACGTCTTTCCAGGGGTTCTTCGTCTTCTGCGGCCTGCAAGCCTTCCTCCACATGCGCGAAAGCCGTCGCGGCGCGATAAGCCTATCATAATCCTGAACAGGATGCGAAACACGATTGAGCGGCAAGATAAGACGAGAAATCATCTAAAGAATCTTTGGATGCGACGACGGCATCGGGACAGGCATGCGTCATTGCGCCAGTGGAGGGAAGGCAGGGGCAATTGTACATTGTAATATGACACGGCGTTCAGCGGGCACAGGCGGGTTCATACATTTCCGTAGCAAGACATTGAATTAGCTTAAGATGTGCTATCTGTACATGTGCATGAGCCCTGCATATCTGTCAATTGAAGCGCCAGGACCGATACATGCACAAACGCCAAAATGCGCCAGCTACGACTTTCCCATCTACCAGTCCCTCTCCCACAGCGGCTCGAGCGTCTTGCTCATATATGGGCCATCTAGCCAGTAACCCAGCTTGCCATAGTAACTCCGCACACCAACACCAGAGATGACACTGATCTTACTACTTCCGTGCTCTTCCCTGGCTATCCGCTCTGCCTCCTCCATCAAAAGCGTACCATACCCTTGATGCTGGAATCTCTTTGGGTCTCTAGCATGTATAGGGACAGCAGACCCGTAAACATGCAGTTCGCGTACCAGCGAAGAGGGTTGGCCAGTCAACTCTGGCCGGAAAGTGTGTTCTTTCGAACATTGTCGTAGACGAAGCAGGGCGATCAAGATGTCCTGTTTTGGGTCTTCGTATGCAAGGAAAGTTTCCCAGCCGCCATTAGCCGTGTAGTCCCGACGTACCAGTTCGACTTGATCGGGACGGATCTTATGCTTCACTTCGTTGATACCGACTTCGCGCGTTCGTACATCGCGACATGAGGTACCGAAGTCCTTCATCCTTGCCAGCGCCAGCTCTCGCAAGTTACCATTCTCAACACCGGATGTGACAAGCGGCATGGGAATGTCGCGCTGCACACGGTAGATACGCGTCCATGGCGGTACCAAGGCCAGAATACGGGCAACGATATCGATGAGAGCGTTTGGGGTGTAGTTCCTGTATCTTCCTGTCCGCCAGAGTTCGTATAGTCCTGTGCCACGGATGACGAGTGTAGGATAGATCTTGAGTCCATCGGTGCGGAAGTCTGGGTTCGAGAAGTACTCCACAAACTGGTCGAGATCACGCTCCATCCCGACGTTGGGCAGGTCGGGCATCATGTGCGAAACCACCTTGAAGCCGGCATCTTTGGAGAGACAGAAGGTTTTCGCTACGGCGGCGACAGTGTGGCCTCGGTTTGTGTCGCGCGCTACATCTTCGTAAAGGGACTGTACACCGATCTCGAGACGTGTACATCCGTACCGCAACATGGAGGAAAGATGTTGATCCAAACAGTAATCTGGTCGTGTTTCGATGGTGATACCAACGCACTTTATGTTACTCATCTCACCGGCGGCAACAGCCTCGTCAACGTCTTTGGTTTGATATCCCGAAAGCGCGTTGTGTAGTTGTGAGATGAACTCGTCCCGATATGACTCTGGTAGTGACATGAATGTGCCGCCCATGATGATGTACTCGACTTTGTCGACACTGTGACCGAGCGACTTAATCTGGTCGACTCGTCCACGAGCCTGCTCGTAAGGATCATATCGCGCTCGAATAGCGCGCATAGATGTTGGCTCATAACCTGTGTAGGACTGTGTTGAGTACTCAAAGTCGGAGTCTGGACCTCCTGGACAGTATACACAGATGTTACCAGTATAGGCAATGTGTGGGCAACGGTGAGGCTTGCACATGACCGCCACTACTGCAATACCAGATGATGTACCTAAAGAACACATCAGCCATACCACAATTACTCGGTATTATCAGGACAACATACGGATCGGCTTGGCGATGAGCTTTGGGAGGATATATTTCTTGTAGTGCTCCGGCACAGCCGCGATGATCGCCGTAAGCGGAGGCTGGCTCTTTAGGTAGTGCTTCTTCGCGATCTGACCTCGTAGCGAATTCAAGTTCAGATCCTTCTTAGGTTTTGAGCCATCGGCCTGGGATTCATAGTCCTGAATGAGCGCTGAGGCGATATCTGCGCACGCACGCATGTAACGTTCATTCTCGGGTGGCAATTTGACATTCTTTGGTAGCCTCCTCTTATACTGCGTCTCTGTTACTGTCATCGTCGCCATGGTGGGCAGAATTTATTGTTTGGTGTTTGCGGTTTACAGATGGCGAATCTTGAGGACTCAGACTCTGGATGTGGAAGTCACGGGTGGGGGTAGGATTTATTCCGAGCTAGGTCGCTTCTACACTAGTGTGGTCGCTTCAATTTGCCAGACCAGATCGGCAACGCTGTAAAGGTCACTCTCACCACAAACACACTTCATTGATGCGCGCCCAATACCTCAAACCGGTCTCACCAAGCTTTTTTGAAGTCATTGTGTCTACCTCTATGGAATCACGAACAGCTTCGCCAGACGCGGGTTTCACAACGAGGACGCCTGAAGCAGTTCAAAGTCTCAAGCGCCCCCAACTATTGGCCTTCTTGCCGCAAAGGTGTCACCATGAGCCGCACAGAGTTACAATCAACCAAGGATTGATGCATTGTGTATAGGAGTGGTTAAAAAAAAATCGCTGCAACAAAACACACTCTGTAACATTGAGGGTATCCCTTCGTGCCTCTCATCTTCACTCATTACTATACTCTCATCATCATGCAAAGCTGGATGGCGTCCTGTTGACTCTCTGCCTAGGCTCAGTCTCAAGGACTGCACCTCCAAGAGGTACGTCGGCGCCGTGCTGCAAGGGAGCGTAAAGCTCGTCGTTCGTTGTCATAGCAGGGCTATCCTGTCTGCTCTCTCTTCTCAGAGCGTTGATCTGTGCGGAGTTACCTGGTACGGCCCCGCGACTACCTAGGTAGCTGAACCTCCCAATCTGGCTACCTGTAGTCACAGCAGTCGGACGCTGCGGCGATGGCAGGACGCCTGACTCTGAGCTACCAGAACCGCGTTTGTTGCTGATATCAGAGTTCGAACGGAATTGGGTTCCGTACATGCCAACATGAGGAACGTACTGTGGGTCACGTTGACCCTGACCATTGGCAACGACTCCACCATCCGGACCACCGGCATCGGCAACAGCAGCCTTCTCGGTAAGCTCTGTAGCCACCTGGTGAGCGTCGTACTCGTTGATACCGGCGGCAAGCAGCAAGTTCTTCTTCTTCTCAATTTTGGCAGCGTGGTCCATATCCTGACCTGGGTTGGCAGTCTCGTATTCGAGAATCTTGATGAATTTGTAGAACCCGGCCGCGATAATGGATCCGAGGATGGGCCCTAGCCAATAAATCCAGTGGTAGTGCGTAAATTCGAGGTTGACGACGGCAGGCCCAAACGATCGTGCGGGATTCAGGGATCCGCCTGTGAAGTACACTCCAGACAACTCTGTAACGAACAGAGCAAGACCGATACCTGTTCAAGATGTTAGCAACAACCATATAACCCAAACAAGGTCTATTGACGTACCCACGGGCGCGATGAAGGTACCCTTGTGCTTCTCAGCTGCCAACATGAAGATGGTGAAGACCAACTGGGCAGTAAGGAACATCTCGATGAATAGACCCTGCGCAATGGAAGTACCGCCGCCGAGTTTCGTTCGAACGTTCAGATCACCCGGAAACATACACTGGACCAGACCAGCTGCCGCCATACCTCCAAGGATCTGTGTGACGAACAATAGAGCACCGCGTACCCAGGGGAGTGCACCGATTAAGCACATGCCGAATGTGACCTAAACTAGTCTTAGCGAACTGGTAGAGTAACAGCGCAAGAGAGAGGAGTGACTCACGGCCGGATTGAACAAGCCTCCACTGATTCTGAAGAAGACCCAAGCGTTCACAGCAAGCGAGAAGCCAAAGCAAAGCGCAATATACTGCAGCTGCTGGGGATTGCTGCCAGCCTCCGCTACTGTTTGACCTCCCGACGACGGTATACTGTTCGCGACTTGTGCGCCGGATAGAGCAAAGTATAGAAACAGGACAGTTCCGACAAATTCTCCGCACATGGCGATGAAGTGGTTACGAATGTTGTCGGGTACGCGGCTCAATAACGGCAGACGCATCTCTGAATCGGTGAGTTTGGCATTAGGGTTTGCGGCCTTCGTGAAGGGCAGCGCAAAGGCTTTGCCTTGGACGGGTTCCTAACGCGAAAGTGTTAACGTTGTCCCGCATGTTAACGTTGTCCCGCATGGCAATGTTGCCATTGGATGCAACTTACGTTGATATTCATGGCGATGGTGTGGCTCCTGAGCCTGGGAAGATGAAGATGTGAAGATCCAGAACCGAGAGCAAGGCTTCAAGCGCGCCGAAGAGAAGAAACGATGGGAACGTCAAGAAATGGAGAGTCGACCTACTTGTCAATGAGAATACAGGTATACATCACGACCAAAGTAGTCTTTTGGTGATGCTACAGTTAACGGCTACTCAGATGGTTAAAGCGAAGTGTCGTCATGCTTCAGCCGTTGACGCGAAGGCCACACGCCTGGATCTCAAACTACCTCCGCGATACTGAAGATTTACTGGTAAGATCTGGACTTAGGTCAACGTTGATCCTAAAGCAGTAAAAATGTGGCTGACACAGCATCATAGTCGTCTCGAAAGAGCGACAGATCGTGATTGTAGCTGGGATCTGCCACGGGAAGGTGGCGCGCTAGCACCGGGGCGGGCTCCGCATGCTGATCCAGGCCACGACAAATGGGAACTATCTCCCGGTAATCTGTCCACCAGTGCACCAGTGCACTAGCCATTCAACCGCAGCTTTGCTCATGAGGACGTCATGCGGAGATGACCGCGGGTTGCTCTGGTATTGTTGTGCTTTCAGAGCCTCAAGCGAAACAAACGACGGTTATCTCTCAAGCGCAAGCTAATCCTCTGCCCGTGGTGACCACGTCGCAGCAGTCTCTATCGATTTTGAATGAATATACTCATAAGCGGAATATCCGATAATAATTCTAGGTGGCTGAGCCGAAACTACGCTTTTGGCCGTAGACGCTACTAAGCGCAGACCTTGCCTTGACAAATGGAGAGCATCGCAATTCTATTCGGGCGATCGACTTCTCAAAATCTCACCACTGCAAGGCTTACAGCGCATGACTTGGATAAATAGGGCAGGCTTTTGGAAGTGGCAACGAAGGGTCCTGGTGACCCATCTAGGCAGCGCCACATGCTCATGTTTGGTATGCACACTAGCCGCTAGTCCAGTCTGGAGGCCACGAGAGAATGCCACTTGCGAGTCTAGATTCTTTTGAGCCACTTGTCGTGTGGAAATTAGGGTGTCTCTACATTGAATGGCTTTGGTTGCTCTTTCGGCAAATCGAGGCGATTCACATTTCAAGTACTCCAAATTGAGATGTGCACGTATTACTAACTCATTATTCAGCGATGATTATAACAGGCAGGCGATAGGCTAGCTGTAATTTGGAGTGCATGAAGTCTTGTCTACCTCTAATGAATGTACCGCATTGTAAACACAGGCGTGACGTAGTAAAAGAGACAATGCTCATAGCTACAAGACGTGTCTTGCAAAACACCCATAAGTGGCGTTTCTACAAGTGTGCTAACTTCCCCTCTCAGAAAATATATTAACAGAGAACTGTCACCTTAAGCAAGGGGAAAACTAAACACCTTGGAGCCTACAGTGACGCTAGATTTTCTATTTTGCTTGTTTTGTCGCAGTGTAATCTACACACCTGTTCAGCCTTTTCTTTTACGAGATGTTACTATCGAGATCCTCAGTGCCGCAAGAAGATACGTATGCTATCAGCTATGCTCGTGAATGACAGTTCTTCACCGCGATGCTATTTTCCTTGCCCCTGGAGACCTTTCTGGGTGCAAGACAAAAGAGACCTAGAAGCAAAAAGAGAGAAGATCACCTTCAGCCGGTGATTTAGCAAAAAGAAGGACTTTAATGGTCACTACGAGGGTCGAACTCGCGACCTTGGCGTTATTAGCACCACGCTCTAACCAACTGAGCTAAGCGACCGTGTTATCTGGTGATTGATGGAGGAATTCTAAAGCTTCACGTTTATATACGCAGCAAAAATAGGCATGTTAGTATTGAAGGACGGAGCTGCTAGGCGTATTTTGAAGAGCCTTTGCAGCTTCCTCATCGAAAACCAAAATTCACTAGGCAAGCTCCACCTAAGCGAAAAGTGCGCGAGCCAGACATCATCGTAACTACCCGATATCCAGTCAAGGAGACATAGCATCGCGGTATGTTGAGGATGTGTTGTACATAAAATTAAGGGTATACTCAAATCAAAACGCCTCTCCAGCAAGATCCTCCGCCAGACCCTCCAGCTCTTCTTGTCTGAAAGGTACCCACAGTCTCTCCGTACCCATACCATCCTTCTTACTCTCTATCATCTGATGGTCGTGGAACTCCTTAAGCAGCGTTCTGAAGCTGACTTCACTTGTACAAACGAAGGCCTCGACAGCCTTGTGGTACAACACACGATACTCAACGCCTTGCGTAGACTCTGGCAGAACGTTCTTGGCTTGTGCGACCTTCTTCGACCTCGGCGTAGCAGTAACCTCGTCTTCTTCCTCCATATCACCGCCTTCCATGAGTGAGAGAGCTAGCTGTTCCATGACAAGGATGCGGAACAGTTCTCGAGCTTGCTCCGGTAGAGAGCGTAAGACGAAGCCTACACCATCTCTTCCGCCTACTCGTCTACCGCTGCGTCCTAACAGCTCATTCACAGTCTCCACTGTGTCGATCTCCGCAGCATAGGGTGCAAAGGTTGTTGCGTCGTGGAAGAGAAATTTGTATTGTGTCTTCATGCCAACATCCCATAGAAGAGGGAAGTTCGGTGTATCCGCCGTACACACAAGGTTGATGGATGGATGCGCAGCTAGGCGGGAGAGCATGGACGGAATGGGAGACTTTCGAAGGTAGGGCGAGTCGATGGAATTCAGAATGAAGGGTACTGGATGCGGCGGCGGGTTGCTGGTGAGGTGTTCGAGGATGAAATCGAGTAGCAGAGCGGGTTGATTGGGCAGCTTTGGTCCGGATGGTATGACTGCCGATGCTAAAGTCAACAGCAAGTCCTTTACGGTTGTGCCAGCTGTGTATCCGTTGATGACCACAACCTTCGGTGTCTTCTTTGTCCCTTTGTACGGCGCAGCGTCTAGGAGAGACTGGTAGAGGCGTGCGGTGAAACGTTGTGTGATGATGCGCTTCGAGCCGTAACCATAGAGGCAGATGTTGAAGCCTTCTTGCAGCTCGAAAATCCATTGATCGTATGCTCGGCTGTGCAATTCGAGCAAGACCTCTCTTTCAGACTGGTGGCGGTCCTCGTACGTTTGCATCGCTTGGAAGTATTCATCGTGGTTCAGCAGGCTCTGCGCAGAGAGAGTGTTGTTGGAGGTTTTGGTGCCGCCTGGGCGATTCTGCCAGAAGTACTCCTCGTGTGGTGGCAGCTCAGTTGGAGGTGTCGGCGAGCGCTGCTTTCGCGGCCGTCCTACTTTTCCTGACCCCTTAGGTCGGCCTCTCCCACGTTTTGAGGGTGTCTCTGGTACAGGCACATCGTCTTGTACCACTCCCTCCTCGACCTGCTCCGCGTCCTCTGTATCTTGCCCCAAGATATGTTCGGCGAGGTCTTCCTCCTCATCCAACGCATCTTCATCGCTCTCTTCGCCATTCAGTGTACGTTCCAGTATACGGCGATTGCTCTTTCTGCGCGCGCTGCGATCGGCGTTGCGAACGATAGTGGGCGTGCCATCCGGAGAGTCTCGTTTTGCGGATTTGGTAGGTGTCTCGAAGACCAGCTTCCGAGTAGACTTGGGCGTCGCAGTGATGCCATTTACCAGACCAGTCTTCTTCAGGATGGATCGGGGCGTCCCATGCTCGGCCAGGTGTTGTGTCCTCCCCTTTCTGGATGGTGTCTGCGCTTCGAGCGGTTCTAGCTCATCGTGGGCCTCTTCAGCGAATCGTGCGCGTGATTTCTGCGGTGTACCCTCGTCGGCATCATCTTCGTCGCGTCTGCGCTTTGTGCCGACCATGTTCTGTTCGTTGGGTTGTTGGTTGGGCAGGATAGGGTGACGCGACTTGCGCGACTTAGGCTTGGCGCGATGGTTGAGGCTCAACTTTAAAGCTTATTTCCGAAAGGTCGAGGACCCGATTTCTTTTCCGCCGGCAGTGGGCTCATAGTGATTTTTTGCATTTATAGTCTTTGCTATTTGCGTTTGATTCTGGTATTCACTGGAGGTAGCCATAATGTCGACAAGGCGGCAGGAAGCCGCTACCATGCATTCTGAGCAATTGCATTGACATGTGATCGTGCCTGACAACCCCGGGCCTTGGACGCTTGGAAGCATCGTACACCAGATGCACGCTCTCGTCTGCTTCCACTGGCAGCCCCGTCGCATGCATGCGTGCACACTACCAACACACGCAGCATGCAAACTGGTGGTCCAGGCTATATGCATGCGAGACATCTCTTCGCTTCGAGGACTAGATTTGGTCATGCACGATTATGTCAGGCAGCCTTGCCGACTATGCTAGCGCCCCTGGAACCTGGAACCTGAGGGATGTTCGCGGCCCGTTCGTAAGCGCATACTTGCTGCCTCCCCGTGATAGTCACGCCGCGGTGGTCTGTCAGACGTGACGAGGTTGTGATTCAGACGGCCAAGGCAGATGACAGTTGCATGTGCGAATCTTGACAACATGTCTCAGAGAGTCTCATGCCGGGGCGTGGCTGAGACGGGCTACAAATAGCTGTAGGGCTCCACGGGCTATGCAGTCAACAGGCGCTGATAGGCGTGGGTTAGGCGAAAATGGTGCCCAGCCAGGATTGTGCTTCTTTGATGATCTCACCCATGCCGGCCGCTCCTTCTCAGTTTCCGTCGTCGTGTTCGTCCGCTCCTGCCCCGCACAACCCCAAATCTTCAGCTCCATACTTCTTGCACCCACGACGAACCCGCCAGCAAAGCCCCGCCTACCGCCACGAGACTGCTACCGCGACGCCAGCACCGCCGACTGCAACAGCCTTTGAGCGCCTCGTTGCGACACGCTCGCCCCAGAACGCCGCGCGGCGCATTACCCGGTCTTCAGCACGCGCTTCGGGCTTCCGGACTCTTGATGCCAGCATGGAACCTAGGAGGCGACCAGAGTACAACCTCGAGATCTTTGCCGACGCGGCGTGCGTGAAGGATGTCGTCAAGGGTGAGTCTCTTCTCTTCCAACGTGTCTCTGGTGTGAAGATCGGCGCAACTTTCTCCCCCACTACACGTCTCCCCGCCCCGAACACCCCGTAGGCCATAGTTGACCTGGCTCCAGCGATACTGCACACGATATTCTTCCACCGATACTTTACGTCCATCTCTCCCTTGACTCGCGACCTCCTCGACCTGACCCTTCCCGCCATCGACGATGTCGATCTCGAGACACTTATCGAACAGAAGACGTTTGCGCTAGTTCGGGCGATAGACAGCACACACCAGCCGAGAGGAAGGGGGCAGATTGTCGTGCAGTTCTTTGAGAAGAAGCGAAAAAAGACATCGTACTTCTTCAGCAAGGCAGACGAGGACGTTTGCTGGGAGCAGTGGACGCTAGACGTTACCCTTGCCCAGCCACGCACAGAAACTGGTATGTCTCTCCGCTTGTTGCAACGCACGCCACTAACCAAAGTGTCAGATGTACTGAAGGTCCGCCGTGCCATGACCAAATCTCTGGAAAAGGCAGCGCATAAGATCATCGCCATAGTAAACCGAGAAAAAGACCACATTCCACCCATTACAACCACCGACGCCAACCCATTCCCTTACCAGATCGTCGTCAACCCAAAGTCTGTCAACGAGAACGACTGGCGGCCGCGCATCGGCCTTTTCTGATATCAATACCACGGCACCAAGTGCAGTAATAACCCCACTGTATATACACCCATGGACGATGTTATGAGTAAGAGGAGGTTCAACACCGCTGGGGGACACCAATCGTCACTGAATGCGACTAAAAGGATGGAAAAGTTATGGATTCGCACACCTGAAAGACCGACCGCGCTTCAACCCCTTATCCCTCGCCACCACTACCACTGCCAAAAGCTCCGTTGTACAGTGTCCGCTATGTCGGGCAACCTCCCATGACTGTGTCGCATTCTGAACCCGCGGATATCGGGAAGTTTAGCGAAGAAGATGAGCGTTTGTTGCTCCTGATTGTTTGATTGCTGCGATAGCTACACAAGATACCCAATTCCCCAATGAAATTTTCCTCATTCTACACAATCACGCAATGCTGTTGGTGATGTCAATTCTGACCAAAGTTGTTCTCGAGGAAGCGTCTGGGATACACACCCATGTGCAACGTAGCTGCTTTACCATCTATACCTCACAGTAATCTAATAGTTTACGTCTAGTTGGGCCTGGTAATCATTGTTCAGCGGCCCAACCCTCTAATGATGCCCAGCTCATCCTCATTGTTATTCTCAGCCCACTCAACCCACCGTTTAACAACCTCATCCACCTTCTTAACCCCTTCCTTCGTAGCCTCAACTTCAAACCACTCTTTGTGCGACTTGCCACAAGCATCGCACTGCTTGATTACGCGCTGGTCTGCAAGCTCGAGATGGATCAGGCGCTCCACACGATGCGCATGCGGCACTTTCCGCACGCCATCAGAGGCAGTCCCGGCATTCGCACCTGATTGGCGCCGAGATTGTGCAGGCGAGGGCTGGGGAGAGGGCGTGGAAGAAGGAACGTAGGGATAGTACCGTACGAGTGATAGACTGTATCCGCACTGGCGAGTCCATTCGTTCATACGGCGGTGGACGTTGTTTGCGCGCCCGATTTTGAGGAGGATGGTGTCTTTGTCTGGTGGGGAGTTTGCGGATCCGGACCTTGAGCGGGTGGTGTTGGGCTGTCCGCCTTTGACGGAGAATTGGCGCATGACATCTGAAGTTCGCCTGCTTTGATCTGTACGTGATGGTGGTGAGAGAAGCGTCGACGCAGTGGAGGATGGTGCAGGGCCGGCAGCTTCGGGGGTGAGCCAGAAGATATAAATGTAGCCTTCTTCATCGTGGGGTGATATGGGCTTCGAGAGTTGGGCGAGCAGGGTTGAGGCGAGTTGTGGTGGTACTGTGTTTGGGATGTAGCGAAGTAACTTGGCTGTTTCTGACTCTTCGCGAGTTGTTCGATTGACAGGTCGAGCGGGCTTTTCTCCTAATGGTTTACGGGCAGGCTGGTCACTTGGCGGTCGAGATGTCGGAGGTGGCCGCGAGGAAGATGAAGGTCTCGAAGTCTGTCCGCTCGGCCTTCGGTGGTCTTGTCGTACTCGAGGCGGTTGCTGTGGTACCTGCTGCATGGGCGTCTCTTGTGCATCATCCTCCGATACGGGCTTTTCGTCTGTCCTTCTCTTGTGTCGCACGACCTCTGTGTATTCGTCGTCGTCCGCAGACCCACAGCATAATGAAGCCCAAAAACTCTGCTTTTTCCTTTGTGGCGGTGGCTTCGGCGGCCGATGGTCTCTGCGCTTCCTTGCTGCCATGACATCGCTCGGTACAGACATCAACGGCCCTTCTACGTTATCCCAGGTAGCTGGTCGATTGATGCGCCGCGGCGGACGAGATCCAGATGTTCTTCTCCTCCCATTCTTCTTGGGCGCAGCTTCATCCGGTTCTCCGAAATCAAGGACACCAAGTCGTTCCACGAGCGTGTCGATACTGTTCCTCTCTTTCAGCGGGTAAAGCTGGGTAGCCGGTCCACTCGATGCTTGCGCAGCTAAGTGCTCGGCTTGGTCTTTGTGCTGCCAGCAGAAGTAGGCGGCGGCGCCAATCTCGTCATCGTCGCTATCGTCGCTAACAACAGATACTACAGCAATGACGCCGTCATCATTAGATGCTTTTGCGTCAATAGGACGTCTACAGGGTCGCCCCGATTTAGTAATGCCTTTGCATGTTGTAGCCGGGTTGCGCGAATCCGAGCGCGGGATGAGAGATTCTGGTGTTGTTCCTGTAAACATGTTGGTGTAGTTGTAGCGGAGTGCAATCAGTGATTGCTAGGCAGATAGTAGGGCGAAAGTGAAGGACGAACTGCTGATACAAAGCCCAGACTGTTCGTGTAAGTCTCGCGCCCGTTCACAGCCTCACCGCCACGTGAAGCAAAGGTTACTCTGAAGAGCGGCGCCGGCCAGTGAATCTTGATTGTCGAGACCAACGCTGCGGACGCGGTGTGCCAACGCATTACGAGCCATCGCCTCGAGGTGGGCGCGTAGCTGAAAAGAGATGGCGGGTCTCAAACTTGAGGTGGGTGCGTGGCGGTGCATGTGGCGCAGTGAGGCAAAAAGGTTTGCTGGCTTTCGAAGGCGCACGGACTGCTTCTTCCAAGGTCGCCCACGACCCAGTTCACTACCACCCCAACCATCACAGCTCAGCATACAACGTCTGATAGAGCAAAATGAAGCAAAAAGGATGCATCGGCCGGGAATCGAACCCGGGGCTAGCCGAAACTGTCCTGTAAGGGATGGCAACGGCTAATTTTACCACTAAACCACCGATGCGGAGGCAGAGACCAATGAGCTGGACTGCTTGATGGAACTTCGTTCAGATTCATCGTTTATATTTTGCACGATAAAGGTATAGACAGCGACGAGTAGCTGGGTCTTTGTCTAGACAGGAAGAAAAGTCAACATTTCCAGAGTTTGGTCCCACTCTCATGCATCCTGATTAGCCGCGTGGGTCGGACAAGGTGTTTGCCGAACTCGGACAAGTCTGGATTTGTTACGCCTAGCACCAGGTGTGTGCCGGCTCTACATATCGTTTCCATCAAACGATAGTTTCCGTCTCTTCGATTACGACCTATACTCGCCAATGAATTCAGCCAAGAGCAATTGAGGCCACGACTAGTTCGGGATGAGACTGGCTTCTACCAATCAACACGCGAGTTCACGTTATGGAATGCTCAGCTCTAATGTAGTGACAAAGGTGCCGGAACATACTTCGTGCAGCCAGATGGTCTGAAATACGGGAAAGAGGTCTCTCAAGGCCGAGCGCATATTTAAGCCAGCACCTTTGCATCAAGGGTTTAATGTCTTTAGTATCCACGTGTGGTATGGTAGATGTAGTGCGTCGAGATTACCTGTGTGGTATCAGGTTGACTCACCTAGCATCTTAGATACAATCAGACATAAGTGGTATACGTGATACGACTTCAGCCGCTAGTAGAGAGAAGGTGGCGGCAGGAAGACATTCGACTAGCAATTGGCACTCAACGGCGGCTGTATGAAAGGCGGTAGGCGCATTGATTGCCGATGTGGAAATCTTCCGGAGTGCGGGGACATTATCTACATGCAATCAATTCTCCGACGCTTGAACGTTTCAGCCCTTGTACGCCGCAACACCAAGACAATGTACATTAAACGTGACCCAGTCGCCAGAGGAAGGTAGCATACCTGGCTGGATAAGAATCATTGGTGAGTGGGAGGAATTGAATGATGCTCTCCTACACGTGGGACAATATCCCAGCTTATCAACCCACCTACCTAATGAGGCTGAATGACCGCTCCTAATTGCAACCACTACAGTAATAAAGGTGTGCGTGGTAGTTAGCGGTGGAGATGTGCCAAAGAAGAACATGCGATATATCATTGGGCATGCCGCAGCAGTCCTTCGCGACGCAAGCTTTGAACAGCGCCGACGATCACAGCTCTTGATCCAATCCAAGTAACTACACCCACCATCATGCAATTCTCTCTTCTCCTCGTCGCAGCGTATGCCTGCACCGCCTCCGCACGCCTGACCTGGTCCTTGGCAAAAGCGTCCAACCCCACTGCCGACCAAAGAGATGCATACACTAAGATCGAAGCTGCAATGACAAAGGCCGTCGCACGCTACGAGAAGTACTCCGATGCGAACAAGACAATTCGTGTGGCCTACGCGCCGGGTGTTCCTACCGCCGAGGCAAACTACAACGGCGATTTACGCTTCGGCTCGAACCGCGCTTACATGACGGAACGGACTGCGATGCATGAGATAAGCCACACACTAGGAGTCGGGCAGACAGCTGCTTTTGATAGAAAGTGTGCTGCGGGCGATTGGAGGACGGCACTACCGCTGATCAGAAGCTTCGATGGCGCGAATGCGAAGATTACTTGCGGTGGTGGACACTTCTGGCCATACGGTACGATAAAACCTCCGATGTACCAACTGCATGTGAGACAGAGACTGACTTCGTACATCGAAACTATAGGTCTAAACTATGAGACCGAGTGGAGCGAGACGAATGCGAACCGGCATGTGCAATTGATTGAGGCTATGCTGACTGACGGGATGTGAGGTGATCGTTGTCGAGTACACTGTTGCAATTTAGCGTTTATACAGTACCGACGAAACCCAATCAGTCATTGTACTGCTATCTTTTATCGACTGAAGTGCTTCGTGATCTCTCAAGTTGCTCAAGACAATGCTGATAGAGCATCGATGCATGTCTGAGTTCTCTCGCCGTCTACTGTTTCAACTTCCAAACGCTGATCATGTCATCGCCGCGGCTTTGTTTGAAAGACACCGGTGGCTTCCAGTATACAACTCTTTCGAACGAGCCCTGCTCCTTTCCTGTTCCGATGAGATTGCCGGAGTCGTCAAACAGGCCATCAGCACCGTCGGCTAGAAGATTCCAGTGTACGCCATTCAGACCCCAAGGCGGACCCTGAGCTTTCAAAGGCTTCCACATTGGAAACTCGAGGCATACAAGAACGCCAGTTGGCGACAGAAGGCTCTTCATGCGATCGGCCCAATCTTTTCGCATCTCAGGAAGCAGGGCACATAAGAACTAGATCCACTGTATCAGCACTCGTTATGAAGATATCGATCGGTTGACTTTCTGCATGCCGAACGTACTGTATAGTCATAGATTAGATCGAAGCCCTGGAAGTCGGGTCCGAAATGGGCCTCGAATCCCTGTTGGAAGAAATCGCCGAGCACGACGTCAGCGGCATGGCCAGCTGAAGGATCTAGATGGGATTTGACGTTTGCGTTTGCGGTATCTACTGCTCCTTGGGAAATTTCTAGACCCCATATCTTGAAGCCATGACGTGCTAAGAGCGCCACATCATGTCCCTTCCCGCAACCCTAATGCACGATGAGCCTCTTGTTGAATACCCTCGTCACGAGACACCTACGGGTACAAATGCCTTCAATTGGCGTTGACCCTGGTCTCTGAACAGCGTCTCACGGTAAGGATGTTCTTCAAGGAACATAGTCAGAGCAGGCGAAGCTTGGCCTCGATCCCACAGATCCTGTTCCTTCTGTTCCCACAGTTTGGCCCACCCGTCGCTCTGTGCATCCCGTGTGCTGGGACCGTTAGTTGTGGCTACGGAAGCGGCGGCACGTGGCGCTCCTTACCGATAGTCATCAAAGTGGGAGACCAAGCGGGTCCTGTTTTCAGCGAACTGGGCTTCGGAAGTCATGGTATGGAAAGATGCAAGGATTCAGGATGTCACGGCAAAGCCTGGAAGCCGGTTCAGTGGTGATAGAGATCTGTTGATCCATGCGCGCCACGCTAACTCCGTACCTGACGCTACATGACTGGTGACAGCGCATCCTTGACGTCACCCCACCTTTTTACCAACAACACCAATAACTTGCTCCAGGCTACCAACCCGCCCAGTCGTGTGAGCTTGGAATCTTTCGCATTCACCAATGATGATTCAGAGTTGGTCGGGTTGTAGGAATGCGGCTGTGTCGCTCAGAGCGCGACTGGGGCGTGGCTATGGTAACTAATGCTGAGAATAACGTCTCGTCGCATATGTCCAATATCGGCGTTAAGGCCAGGCTATGTACCTATCGACCCACATGTACACTACTGGACACAGCCGTTCTCGCCATCACAGCTAGCCAATAAAGACTATGCGAGAAGTCACTGTATTGTGACGCTATAGCTTGGGGACCTGGAGATTAACTTCGCTAGCCGACATCCGAATAACCTTACCCGACTTCCTGTTTCCTCAATTCAGAAGCCACATCTTAGCCATTCATAGGCCAAGACTTTGGCGATGAACGTCATAGAGGCGCAGTATGGAGAACAAGAATAGAGCTTTGCGCCTGGTAGCTGGTTCCGAGATGCCGTTTCGCTCCACGAGAGCCACTCGGAGCTTGGGTCATTGCACTGCACTCGCTCACCGTTGCCATGCGTTGGCGCGTAGCACTTTCCATAAATCTTGGAGGGATGCCACTTGCGGTTCTACAAGAGTCACGGCAGGCGCACCCTCTTAGTATGAGTCCCAAAGCTTAGTGAGCGCCATTCTCCTTCTCCTTCTCTCTTCTTTCTCGGAGACTACCAGCACCCATGGGTCGCCTTCTCCTAAACACATTCCCACACAGCGTGCGAACTCTGTATTATCTGCGCTACCGGATCACTGTTGTATTATTCATACTTGCACTATTCCAGCAACAGCATCTATACCTCACCAGTCGGCAAGCACTCTCGGAAAAGTACTCTGCGACCAACTTCAACTCCCACGACGACTTCAACCTACAGGCTCGATCTTGGCAACCCGATGACGAACGCTCGAAGTTGGAAGAAGAGCTAATAGCAAACCGGGCGTCTTGGAAAGTGCTTGGCGAGGGCTGGGAGGGCAAGGTGTTCGCCTTTGAGGACTCGGTTATCAAGACATTCACGCCAGGGCGGAGTCCATTCCGAAATTGCGCGCCAGATGCGACCAAATGGCCGACGGAGATACCCGCATCACTACAATTTGGGGGCTCCGCTGCCGACGAAGCGAACGCGACGAATAACGGCTTCCTTCCCGTGAGAGCACATTTCATGGCTTCTACAATGCCTGGCGAACCGGCCGAATGGCACCTCGTCACTCCTCTGCTCAAAGGCGGCAATCTTCGTTCACTTGCCAACAACCTGTCGTCGGAAGAAACGCCTATGGCTTATAGTCAAGTCGATGTACGCTATCGGCCAGCGTTCAACCAATTACTTGAGAACCTAGGCACTTTACACCGTGCAGGCTATTGTCACGATGATATCAAGCCGGCGAACATCTTCGTTCAAGACGAGTCCCACTGGGCAATAGGCGACTTGGGCAACATACGAGAAGTGTCCCACCCTTACCACTCGTCGCGCATCTGGAAAGACAACGACCAGCTAGAGGATTGTCGCGCCAACGATGTGCTTAGAGCTTTGCAAACATACCTAAAGTTTATCCAGTCTTCTGTTGCCGATGAGAATGACTTCAACGCTGCCTTGTATGAAGGTCAGACACCTTTGAGCAGACTCTTTTGGTGGACACTTGCCAATGCACCGCACATGAGTGCCAGTGAACTTCGTCAACGTTCCCTTTCAGAATACCCTGGAGCGGAGACAAATGTCGATGACAGAGTTCCTGTACCTACCTGGCCTCATGCTCTTCTAAGCCTGTTGTCCGAGCGGCAGGCAGTCAAGCGGGCCGCCGACCATAGACTTATGACACGAATGGATGAGAGCAGTGCAAGACTATGGGGAATGGTGTGGTTGTTCGGCGTGCCCCAGTCAGAGTTTTGTTGAGCGACTTTTAGCGGTTTGTGGAGTTTGATACCCAAGGCACACGGCGTTTTATTACTACCTAATGAATTAATCCTTCATATTTTTCGACAGAGAAGCTAATCTCAAGTTGACTGGCATTACAAAGTTTATCTTGTGAAAACGACGAACTCCTGATGCATCGGGTATCAGCCATCTTGGCAAGAATGACTACCCACTGTTGTTTCGTGTATTCCAGTCAGTTTGGTCCTTGTTTATTGAAGGGCACGTCGCTTACCCGTCATACATAAATTCACCACGAGGGGCAGTCGAAGAAGTCTTCGTAGTCACCGCCGCCGGCGAATTCAACGCTCTGGTAACTCTTTAAAGTCGCCCTTGTCTTGTTGATGCGGTCCTTCTCCTCCTCAACCAGAATCTCGACCTCTCCCCTGCTCGACTTATTATGTTTCTTGACATACTCGTAAACCTGGTACCGCGAGAACTTCTTCGCCTTTGTCTTTGTGTTCTCGTTGACCTTGTACTCTACGCCAGCGTCAATGAGCTCCTCAGTTCTTTATCCCTTATCGATAAGGCACGTGTTCACGCGTCCCCCGAGGTCCGATCATAAGAGGAATAGACTCCTCACATTGAGATTTCCAAGCATCATGGTTTGCAGTTTCAGTCAAGCTGCTCCCGCTACCATCGAGCGTACATATTGATTGCGAAGTCGAGTAACTTCACATGACAACTATCGGGATGCTTCTAGAAAGCCTCTCTTGTGGCGAAGCACTTTGTGGCATCAAACAATAGCTCCCAAGGTCTCCTTTCATCTGCAATGAGTTTTGTGGTAGCAATGATCAGGGCGAGGGTCTTCCTGCAAATTGCATGAACGAACGTAATTTTCTTGGGAGAAGAAATGGCAAAAAACAGCCAGCCTGCCTCCTCGCATACAGCAGTCAGTTTGGGCTTCAAAAGGTCCTGTAGCAGCTGCATCCGAGCAATCTGCAAGTACAGCTGTAGTGCTCCCAGTCATGTATTCATCTTGTCCAGTGCTCATACGACCCTTCTCTTGCCAGTCAAAACTGCCCATTGCCGGATGGGAAGCATATGCAGGTATCCGCTCTGCGACACGTCATCTTCTCTCTCCAATGGACTCTAGTACCGCCGTCGAATTTTTCATACTCGTTCACAGTATATGGTATATGATCACAAGACAGGATTGTGTCCACAGCAGCGAATAGCAGCCGTTACATGCATGCGGTGAGTGATATGCGGTGAGGAAGTGTTCAGAAAACGAGGCGGGTAACGGACCGGGGTGAAGCTTGTATGAGTCGCGCGGCTTGGGCGGCTAGCGTGCGCATCATGACATCGCCAGCACCACCCTCCATCCTCCTGTTGAACACAATTTCAACCTCGACGTCGTTTATGGCGACTCAATAGTACCCGGAAATGATCGAGGGTAACAGCACCCGCAACAGCACCTGCCCAGGTGGCAGCAACGATCTTTTCGGTAGGGACCGGCCGCGCGCTTTCCACCTCCAAATCGCCATCTCTGCCGCGCTCGGCATAGGGGCCTTCCTGGCCTTTTGCGTGCGTACCCGCAGTCTTGTCTTCTAACATACCTGCTGACTCGTCATCGTAGTTCCTCCGCCCACGATGGAAAGGCCTTTACTCTGCGCGCAAGAAGCAGAACAACCTCGCGACAGCGCTGCCCGACCTTCCCGATAGCTTCTTCGGCTGGATTATACCGTTATGGAGGATCACCGACGAGCAGGTGCTCGCCTCAGCCGGTCTCGATGCTTACGTATACCTCGCATTCTTTAAGATGGCTATCAAGTTTCTGCTTGTTACGCTGTTCTTTGCGCTAGCCGTCATCAAGCCAGTCCACGACACTCACCAGGACAAGGAGGGAAAGAAGTCCCCGATTGGCAAGAAACCCAGCCAGGATCGCATCGAGATACGAAGTACACTCTCGACATTTGCCTCAGGCTACGAACAATACACCGACTATTTGTGGATGTACCTTGTTTTCGTATACCTCTTCACCGCCCTCATAATGTATTTGATCGTTTCGGAAACGAGGAGGATAATCGATGTCAGGCAAGAGTACTTGGGAAGTCAGACGACCATCACCGACCGAACCATCAGATTATCTGGCATCCCCGTCGAACTACGGTCCGAGGACAAGATCAAGGACTTCATTATGGATCTCGGCATCGGCAAAGTCGAAAGCGTGACACTTTGCAGGAACTGGAAAGAGATCGATAACAAAGTCGTCGAAAGACAAGCGGTCTTGCGGAAATTAGAGGAAGCCTGGACTGTCCATCTTGGAAGCCGAAGTGTGGAACGAAGCTTGGAAACTCTTCCAATGGTCCAGCCACATCCGCCACAACATACTGAGAACAGCGGCAACGAGGATAGCGAGACAAGTCACTTCCTGAGCGACGCAGAACGAGATCCTGGCCATATCAGCCCATATGCGCAGCAACGCCCGACAGCGAAGATTTGGTACGGCCGCTTCAAGCTGAGGTATAAGAGAGTAGATGCCATTGACTACTACGAAGAGAAACTGCGCAGGCTTGACGATGAGGTTCGCGCGCTGCGCAAGAAAGAATTCGAGCCGACCCCGTTGGCGTTTGTGACTATGGACAGCGTTGCAAGTGCGCAAATGGCCATCCAGGCTGTACTCGACCCTTCGCCACTACAACTCTTAGCCCACACAAGTCCGGCACCACAGGACGTAGTTTGGTCCAACACATATTTGTCTCGCGGTCAAAGAATGTTTCGATCTTGGTCGATTACGATTGCTATTGGTATATTGAGTGTCTTCTGGACAGTCCTGTTCGTACCTATCGCCGGTGCTTTGAACACGTGCTCCATTCGAGAAGTACTGCCCAGCCTAGCAAATCTGCTGCACGAACACCCTAATCTCGAGATTCTTTTTAATAACCAACTCCCTACGTTGGCAGTCTCTCTGATCAACGTACTTGTACCTTTCTTGTACGATTGTAAGTGTGCCCACAGTCAATAGTCACTGCCTGTCATGCTAACACTCTTTAGGGCTTGCCAACAAGCAAGGGATGATCTCACAGGGCGATGTTGAGCTGTCAGTCATTTCGAAGAACTTCTTCTTCGTCTTCTTCAACTTCTTCATTCTCTTCACCATACTGGGGACTGCTTCTAATTTTCTAACGATGCTTGAACAATTCGCCGAGAAGCTTACAAGCGCTACACAGATCGCATACGCCTTGGCTACATCACTCTCGAACCTACTCGGCTTTTACACCAACTTCATGATCCTTCAAGGATTCGGACTGTTTCCATTCCGACTTTTGGAGTTTGGTGCCCTGTCTCTGTACCCGGTCTACCTGATTGGCGCCAAGACTCCAAGAGATTACGCCGAACTGGTACAACCACCGGTCTTCAGTTACGGGTTCTTCTTGCCGCAAACTATCTTGATCTTCATTATCTGTATCGTCTACAGTGTGTTGCAAGACTCATGGATGGTCTTGCTCACTGGCTTGGCCTATTTCATGATCGGTCATTTTGTGCACAAGTATCAACTCTTGTATGCAATGGAGCACAGACAACACTCGACTGGCAAAGGCTGGACAATGATGTGTGACCGCGTTCTCGTCGGCGTCGTACTGTTCCAAATCACTGTGGCTGGTCAACTGGCTTTGAAGAAGGCGTTCAAACGGGCCGTTATGGTAGCGCCGCTTGTAGTCTGTACTCTGTGGTTTCTTGTTGTGTTTGCGCGCACTTATCGGCCACTGATGAAGTTCATCGCCTTACGAAGCCTGCGAAGTCCGGAACAATCGGAGCTTGGACGCGACGTACAGGAAGAAGCGGTCGCCAATGGGCAAGCGGGCAGACTTACACTAGACGAAGCCCGTGAGCGTGGCTTGCGGTTCCAGAACCCCAGTCTCATCATGCCGTTGGATGATGTATGGCTACTGCAGAAGCACGGAAGGCCTCAGAACGGATCTGGGACCGATGATGCCAATGGCAGCTGGGAATAGCCCAGGCGCGCTTTCCTCGACGAGGTTAGGGATGTTCCTTCTTATATGCATCTCACATCCTTACCACTTTGTAATAGTCGTCGTCCTTTCCTGGTTTGTGTTCGTTGATACCCACTACCGCAATGAATTTGGTTATGATCTTACCTTGTCATACCTCACGTTCTTCACCCACTCACCACAAGCACTTCTGAGACGCGATACCCATACCACGCCACGCATTCTTTCGTCATTCAAAGATAGTCACATCCTTTGAAGTGGCCAACACTCATCTCGTCTCCTTTCTCGTCATTATTATCAACGACTCACCTTGGATCAGCGGTGCACCTCCGTTTCGGGGGTGCTTCAATCACGTCTTCTCAGATATACCTGTCGCGTGGGGTGGCGGAAACTAAGTCTGAACCAGCGCTTTCTATCCTTACTCCTGAACCTCTCCAGGTAGACTCATTCTTCAAATCGTCAACGACGCGCAGATCGTCACTCGCTCCACCACGTCCCCGCCGCGAACGGATGTCGCACGCAATGGACTTCGCAGTAACGACCCCACTCCTGACCGACGCAACCATAACGCAGACGAATCAACAGCAAGAAGCCACCCCAAACAGTACAAGCAAAGCGCAATCGCCAGACCCAAGACGCTCCGAAGTTCTTCGCCATGTCTTCCCTCGGCCTTCACGAACACGCATCCCTCATAGTGGCAAGACCCTACCTCGCGTTACTAAAGCCGACCGTTCCGACACTGCTCTCGCATCCCGCCTACAGTCCAGGCCGCGAGTGGCCTTTCACAAATACATCACTTCGCTCTTCGGTAGCGTCGCAGATCGTAATGTGGTAGCAGATAGTCCGGAGGCAAGATCGCGGGCATCTAGCTTTGGGTCCAGGCCGGGGTCTTCGTTATATGGCTCAGTACCCAGCTTAGACATGGTCTCACCTGCCACATTCATGTTCAGCGGACCAAGCCTCCGCTCTGTAAGGTCTTACAGCGACTCCATGTCTCGCCTTCCCAGTCTCGCAGAAACTAATAGCGACGTACAACTACTACGTCGAGCGCAAACCGATTCTTTTTCAATGCTTGACAGCGCCAGTATTATTGAGGATGCAATCTTGGAGCCTGGTATCGATCAAGGAATCACTCGGACAGTGACTGATGTTCTACTTGGCGTTCGCACACCATCTGAAGAAGACGAAAGCCCTTTTGTCATCCCGCTTGAGGATGGCTCTCCATTATTTACTCCTGTGAAGGGCCATACTACGCTCAGTAGTCCCGTTTCTGTTGAGCACGCCCCTACGTCTGCGGTTTGTACTTTTGCTGCGCTACTCTCACTGCACTTGGATACGGTTGCGTGGAAGGCTTTGAGGCTGACCAATCGCGCCTGGTATCTCGCTTTGGGCGTGGCAGCACCGCCGACCTTTCCGAGCTCGTATTACCTTCCAGTCGAGATACTCCAGCACGTATACGATTACCTCAGCCCAAAGGACTCCAATGCCGTACGCCATACGTGCCGACACTGGATGCGGGCAAGTCTTGATAAGAACCTGCTCAATGCAATGCTAAGCAGAGGTGGTTGGCTGAGTAGCACTGAGAATACCACTTGCGCAACGCATGGTGCTGCTTCACATTCCATTACGACTGCTGTCTCGCACAGCGAAGAATGGTCACTCAGTCGATACCTTTGTCGGCAGTGCGCTTTGTCATCTGGATGGACTGGAAACGGACTGGATACCAGAGCCGCTATCGTGGAACGCTCTGGCGTTGACTTCACTGAGCTAGCCAATGGATATGCTAGTGGGTTGGTGTTCTCCACAAGTCTCTGCGGCCGGTTTGTATGTGTCGCACGAGAAACCCTAATCTACATCTACAACCTCGAAAGTGGACTTCCGGTGCCCATCACTAGCGTCTTGTGCCCACGAAGGGTCATCGAAGTAAGCATGGACGTCTCCTCTAGTCGGCATGCTATCGCTGCGCTTCTCGAAGGACGCATGGGCCTGGTTTGTGAGCTCCAATATGGACGCACAGTCGGAGGCAACGGTTCCGTCGATGTCCATGTTGATGTTGATGGGCCGGAGAAGGATGTCACCACATCTGCGTCTATTCAGACTAGATGTATCAACGACTATGAAGCTGGTATGAGTCTTCGAGGACGCAACACGGTTCGAATGCATCGTCCGTTCGTCCAAGAGCGAGATCCTGCAACCTTCGATACGATTGGCGTACGGTCGAACAACCAGCGCATCAACCTCCAGAATACGGACGATCATCAAACCCACGATCAACACTTCATCAATCACGTATGGAATCTCAACATCTCCGGACCCTCACGAGGGCCTTCTGCCCAAGGGCTTTGCACCTTCGAGTCATGCGTTCACACCGTTCCTGTCGAAAGGGGAACCACGACGATATACCGCCATCTCTGCGCCGAAGACGATCCACCACGCAGTGTCTCTATCTGCCCGCAACGTCGCTGCGTCGCCTTTGGATGTTCAGCAGGAATTGAGTTGCATTGGATTGATGCGCTCACAGGACAGAGTTTGAGTCGTTAGTTTCCGCTCACAGCGCCGAGTAAGCACACGTCTCTTGGGTCTACCATGCGTCTAACATCCAGCAGGCGATCACCTGTACTTCCTTTCACCACGACCAGGCTTCGAATCTGCCAAGAAGCTCCGTCTTATTTCCAGTGCAGCACATCCAGAAGATCGGCCTGCCATCAGCCGGAAATTCTTCGGCCGGCCCACCATGGCGTCATTCTGGGGTTCATTTGGGTTTGAATCTGCGACGCATCGTCCAGGCTCAACTAGTTGTGATCACTATCATGCCCTTCCGCTAAGTGATGGGTATCACGTCCTGTTTAACGACCCTGTCAACGGCCGGTTGACACTAGGCTGCGACGCACCTCTTGGCGGACCTACGAAGCTTCTTCGGAAGATCACGTTCACTCCACCAGAACAGAACGCTGTACCAAGGCTGTATAGTGTGGCTGCGGATTTGTCGCAGGGAGTCCGCGCCATCGTGGCTTACGGCGACACTCTACTATTGTATAGCGTTCCTCCAGACGTCGTTCGTCTATCGCAGATGGAGCAAAGCGCTAAGAGCTGGGATGCCTACAATACCTCTACGGCAGTCTCACTGGGACATAGGAGGAACCATTGGCTCAACTAGTGGGATGAGCCATTTCCGTCCAGTCAACCGAAACAACGCAACGGTGAGGATAGCAGCTCCATATGGCCACTCGCCATCGGCGGCACCGAGATTGCAAGGTTGTCAGATGTGTGTGAGCTTGCAATACAGACCCAACCTGAAGTGCTGATCTGGGCTTTCACGCATACCTCCAAGTGCAAAACTTGGCGTCTACACAACTACGTTGACCCTGTTCTCGCTGAAAAGAGACACGTCTGCAGAAACGGAATTATACACGGCGCCTCTTCCATCGACGAGTCCGGGGATGTCGTCATGACAGACGCACCACAAGCTTCGCATGTCTGTGAATCCATCAACCACCACGTTATCGGTGATGAGATCGAAACACTTCAAGCAGAGAGGTCACTTCTCGGCGGATTCGATGGTAATGCGTCTGGTGTTTTGAAGAAGGTCCCGAAAGCACTGGCTGTGGAGAATGATGAGTGGGTGGATTACCTGGACGTGAGAGGCTGTTTAGATGCGCGGTATGATGCTGATGGGGATGTCATGATGTTGTATGGGAGTTGAGAACTTGGGGAGCAAAATGACGAGAAAGACGCACGCTGTCTCTCGGAGAGAAGCGGACGAAGGGGTAAGGGTGGTAAGTAAGTAAGCCCTGCATCCCACACACGACCATCACTATGGAGTCCTAGAGCCTAAGAAATCCTCAACACCAATCTTATACTTAAAGTCAAAGGGCTTCCTGTTGGTGAGGGTTTCCGACTGAAGTAACATTTTGGCCTGCTGACAGACGACAAGCTACTGTCTTCCGTTCTTCACAAAACTTCCACCTTACGTTTTCTATATCCAGAGCCCCAGTCCTACCATAAGCCCATCCTACATACAAGCTTTCCCCCCACAACTCGAAAGCGTATGCACGAACCGCAACTTCCCCCCTTCCACCCTAAACTCATGACTATCCGGCAACCCATCCGCCCCAACCTGTCCTGCAACACCTCCAAAATCCATGATAATATCCACAGTCCCATACTCTTCGTCGATAACATATTGCCTATTCACCAGCGGTACCCCGCTCGGAACACCGACATCGCATCTATCCGTCGCCTCACCCTTGCCTGTATACGCACCGCCTTCGAGACGAGCGCATGGCGAGCCCCATGGTACTGTGACGCTTTTGTTGTTGAAGAGGTCGCAATACGCATCTCCTGCTGCTTTGATGACTGCACGCGTATCGCGCCTCTCAGAAGGGATGGGATCCCATTTCTCACGGGTGGCCCAGTAGTATGTGCCCGTAACGTTGAAGAGCCAGTCTCCTTTGCTTGTCCAGATGGTGTCAATTTGCGATACTTTGGTGCTGTTATCTATGCGTAATTGGGTTGCGATCACATACGGCGCGGCGGTGTTTGTAATGATAAACTCGCTGAAGGCGGCGCAGTTGGTGGTGTCGTGTTGGGATCGGGCATGGTCGATTTTCATGGGTTTGGAGAGGATGCCAGTTTTGATGTCGACACTCTTGCGATTTTCGGTGTATGCGACGGTGCTAGAGAGGGAAGAGAATATGGGCTGTCCTGCGGTTTGGGCGGTGAGGAATTCATCGGTGATAGCTTTGAGGGCTTCGCGGGTACATGCTGCAGAGATTCGTGTTGCGAAGACAATGGCCACAATGACAATGAGGCTGCGCATTTTTGCAACCAGGTGTGTCTAGTTTCAAATCAACTTTAGTTTCGTAGTTCAAGATGCTGAATTGACTCATTTTATGTATATCAGCTAGAATTCAGAGCTACCTGGCTATAGATGGGGCCTTCTCTTCGGCCAATTGAAACAGTGTATGAGCTTAATATCCCCAGGTTCGGCAGTTGGCGACCGATGCATGAGCGCACTATATACATATTTCCCAAATTGCGTAGGGAAGGGATACATTGCAGATGTTCTGTGATTTAATGGATGGTGTGGGGAAGCAAGACAATCAGATACTGCCTGTTCCACCCTGTGTCTCTGTGGCGGCAGATGGCGTGCCACGTATGGATGAGCTTGTAACAGCATGCATCCCTACCAGCATCAGACACCCATATTTCATTCGAGATCCTCCCAGATCGTTAATTTCATCCAGGGCTAGCTTGATCAAATGAAAGAACTCAGGCGACCGACGGTGAATGTTATGCAAGATGTCATGCAATCATAATTCGGGTAAATGGCTGCTTCGGAGACAGTGTCCAGCATGATAAACGACCCCAGCTTCTTCACCTCGCGCGCAGTAGTGTCTTTGAAAGTCGCATCCATTCTGTTTGGAATATCAGTTTCTAGCGAAACTGAAAGCTCTGAGAGATTGTCGTGGGCAAACGCAATGCTGGCAATTTTGGAAAAGTCCAACTATTCATCAAACATCTCTTCATCATCATCAGAAGTCGTGAATGATAAAGATATACCCCTGGCTTCGCCCGTTTTGCTCGCCCATTGTGAGAGTGCGTCAATGGTTTCCGAATCGGGGGTGTAATACATCGATGCTGTTGTATCTTCGGGACGCTGAGGCTCTTCCCAAAGGCTGTCGAAGAAGTTGAAGGAGATATGACGAGCTTCGGAAGGACACAATATTCCTGGCTTGCGCGCAAGGTCAACGCGACCGTTTGACTCTATCTCCTAGTGACTTCGAAACAGAAACTCCGCGACGTCTTCTTGAAGGATCTGTTTACATGACAAAAGCCATGAAGGCAGTGCAGTATTCCTGAGAGTCAAGCCCCCACTACACGTGTCCTTGGAAGACCATACGATGACGTTATTCCAGGCGTCATAGTACTTCTCAAAAACAGGTGTATCCTCCCATAGAATATTGTACACCTCGTTGCGGAGCTCGGGCGGTAGATCGAAGAAGTCAGTCGGCATGTTGTGCGAAAGGTGACCAAACTTTGTTTTTCGTACGTTCTGCTGAGGCCTGATTGCTGGTATTGCCGCCGATGTAAGAGGAGAGTCGTGGAGTAGCGCCGGGACAGTGTGGGGGTTCGACTAACAAACGAGAAGAAGCAATGGCAGTCAGCGCGTGAGTATTGAGGCTAGGGTGAGCGTTCTCACTGTTTGCACTGTGGCGTCATTGGACCCTTTTCGAGCGTCCATGCGCTGCGGTGAGCCCGCAGTTGCCTGGTGCAGACATTTGGGAAGCTGCACTCAGTTGTAACGCGCCTGTTCTTAGCGTACACTCAAGCTACCTGTCTTCACCAATGCGTTCTCTCCTAGTGCCATCCCTACTCTTCCTCAACGACAGGTGTTCTCCCATATGTAAAAGCCTGATCCCACCTGCTCATCACGATCGAAGTAATGGCGCGTGAGCTCTTAGCATTACCCTGCGTCAAAGCTAAAGTATCGCAAGTGTGATCAGTGCGGCATCTACACAGTCACCGTGTGTGCGCCCATTCGAGCAGAAGAATGCTGTCGGTCTTCCGACACACGGCCATTACATTCACCAGACCTGTCAGATGCGACCATGGTCCAAGCCCGGACATACGCCGTTCTCGAGTCTCATGACCGGACGCAGACATGTCTCTTGCATGAGTGTTCTGTCCCCATCTCCACACGGTACCGGGCGGATGGCAACAGACTAGAAACGGAAAACAAAGCAAACTAGGTGAAGCCGACAGCAAAGAAGCAAAATGCCCGAGACTCGCTACAAAGGTGACGCGGTCATAAGAGAAGAGTATCGAGGATGTAACGGTCCCGCCGAAATTCCTTCATTGGACCTTCCGGAGTCCTGTTGCGACGTCTTGGCATTGAGGATGCTAAGACAAGGAGTTGTGATAGTAATGTGGATAAAGCGAAATTGAAAAGCCGGCAGGTCCTGCTTGCGATTTACCACGCGAGTTCAGAAGCAAGGCACCGACAATGGACAATTTGTACAGTGAACAAAAAGTTCTGTCATCGCTGCAAACTCATGCGATATAAGCGAATGCAAACCAATTTGGGTCGGCTGATCTCCAGGAGCCGAGCGAGCTGACAGTGAGAGCCGAGCACAGATCGATCGAACGTGTTGAGACGCAAGTAGGGTGAGGCTAGCTGACCGACCCCCAGATCTCCCGTACACGATTACGCGTTCGCAGGCGGGGTGAACAGAACGTTAGAATTGAAGCAAACGAGAGGTTGGAATTAATGAGGGGCGGGAGAGCTAAAAGAGACGGCGTCATGTCCCGCAGTAATGCTGCAGCGCTTCATCGAACACGACTCTAGGGTGCAAGCCAACAGCGAGCGCCCGGGAAGCTGGCGAGCCGCGTTCAGCCCATGCAGCTGCAGAAGCGCAGCAAATCGTACGATTGGAACAAGAAAAACGCTCTCGACGAGACGCGTTACAGACCCGGCAACAGCTCGGACTGCTTTGCCTCGGGAAAGGGCCGCAAAGTAATGGTAATCATGACGTCCTGCCATAGCGCTGAAGAGAGGTCGCAGTTCACGAACTCAACGCTTCCCTCCAGATCAGCGAGGTTGGTATTGGCTTGCATGCGTGTAGCCATAAGGAGAAATATGCAGTAGCGGCCTGCCCGGCAGCGTCTGTGCTCTCATCATGGCAACATTGGCAAGCCACCAGCAGCCTCCTTAAATCAATCTGGGAGGGAAATCATCCAAAGCAATTTGTGCGCCCAACAACAAATGCGCGCAGCGAATGTGAAGTGTAAACAGGCTTTCTTCTCTTAGCTAGATATCGTTAAGACGGGAATTCAGCAGGGGTTAGAGCAAGCGCGCGGGCTTGGGCGATGTTTTCGCACCGGGTAGCGAGCATGCAGGCAGCTGCATGTCAGGCACGAGCAAGAGAAGTGCCCGGGCGGCGAAGCGTCTCGTCTTGCAGAAGTGTCATCTCGGAGTCTGCAGGCTGAATGGAGCATCACATATCCTGGCGTGCAGTAATCACAAGCAACGACAGCCCTGGCTTGTGGCTCGACTCATAGCCATTCAAGCTTCCACGGTGCCTACGGAACAGGGCCGCTAGACAGATGTGGGCTGGTTATAATTTTGGCTCGACGGTGTCGCGCCGACCGCGGGCATGGACCGAGAGGGTCCGTTATGCTGTGGAGCAGTATAATACGAAGGGTCTTGTGTCTAGGGCCGAAACACCAGGCGCAGTGAGAATTTGCACATGGCAAGTGTTGATGACGTCGATCGGACTGCGCGTCGATACTGTCGATCAGGCGTTGTTATCAGGTAGCGAGCAACGAGCGTGCGGCCCTGGAAAGACCATGGTTGATGAGTTCTCTTGGCCTAGCCATCTAATTTTGGCATGAGGGTCCCGGACATGGATGGTGGTCGGACTAGGAGGCTACACTACTGTACCAGCACCCTCGATCAGCAGTTTGCAGCCGTCGACTCAACAGGTAGGGCTTATGTGTGAAGCTGCACGGCGGACTCGCAGCTACGTGTGAGACAGCATGAATGGTACCAGAGTTTGAAGCGCCATGGGCCAACTTCAATGGCCGTCAAGACGCAATTGTACATGGCAAAACCCAACATGGCAGTTCATGGCCGCTCGATTTGGCGCTATACCTACTGCGGGAGGATGCCATTGGTTCGGTACCTAGGCAGATGCAGGCCCGGCCGAGCGAGAGGGCAGTGGGCAGTTGAGTGAAGATGATGGGACGGCGCACTCCTGACTACGCTTTGTGCCATCCGTGCGCGCCCTTATACTCGTTCGTGATCCCGCCGTTTTCTCCGCGCGTGCCCTCCGACTACATCATCGCGTCTCCGCCGTCTGCAATTAGACATTGTCACTCGTTGAACAGGTGCTGCTGCTGCTACCCGCCTCGTGTCTGGTAAGTCGCACACCCAAACCACCCAACTCCCGGGCCCCGGAAGGATTGAGCAACGCCGCACTCGAAACCAACAAGCGGCCCAGGCGATGCGCTGGAAAGTGGCAGAGGCGCATCTTGCCACGACGAGCTTTCCTGCCCCCCGCGTATTGGAAGCGAATCTCTCGAGGCGCATAATATTATCAATACGCGGCTAGATCGACACGGCCCTGACGTTGAAACGCGGTAATACGAACTGCCCGTCAACGACGCTCCCGACTCAGCTCTCACAGCAACACCCGCCGCGGCCGCTCACCTCATCTCTCGACACTACGCCAGCACACTGCATCGCCAGTGGCACGTAAATCAGAGCTAATACCAGACGTTTAGATCAAGTCGTCCATTCGTTCCTTGACCATCCCCACGTTTGGCTCCTTCCTGACCGCACCTGTCGCTCCTTCTCCGACCACAACCGCCACGCATCGCCCGTTTTGGAGTATATGATACCGCATCTCACATCAGAATAGGCCGCCCGAGGCATTGATCGCTTCTCGTACTTGGAAACCACAACTCAACAACATGGGCAAGCCAGGTCTAGGGATATTCACCGCCCGTCGCAAGTCTCAGGGCAATGTGTTCGATGAAGTCGACATCGCAACGAGTCCAGTTACCACAACTGCACCCGCTGATTCTGGTGCCTTCCGGGTGCTGAGCAAGACGGAAGTAGAAAAGGCAAAAGAGCAGCGCAAGACACAGGAAAAAGAGAGATCATCAAAGTTCCCTCGCTTCAGCGGCTTCAGCCATCCTGGCAGCAAAAATCGCAACCAGTCCGTTGACGATGAGTCTCCAGGATCGTCAAAACGGTAAGCTTCGTATCCACTGGTCATAGCGTCGGCCGGACTGACCCTTTAATTAGCGACAGCAAGTCAAGCAGTGGGACTCAATTTTCCAATTCGAGGCCCTACGCCAATGGCCAACATGGCTCCACCTCTACACTTCCTTCTTCCACTGACACCAGCTCCGACGACAACCTCTTTACTAATATCCCTCGACCGACCGTCTCGCAACACAACAGCTCTCCGGCTCCGTCGTCAGTGAGCGCTTTCCGCAAGAACCTACCCTCACTGCCCAAGTCAAGCTCCGGCGTCTCCTCATACAAGGATCTGTCAGGGTCAGGGTGGAGTGGCAGAAACCGCGCCATGACCACATCCAGCTACGCGAGCACTGCAGTCCCGCCCAAGCTCGAGGGGGATCTGAACTTCGGCGGCTTCGAGGACGACATGTTTGGCCATTTAAGCCGCAAGGAATCTCCCGAAATTCAACGAGAGACCGCAGGACGCTCATTGCTTTCGGAGAAGCGCACGTTCCAAGCAGAACCCATCAAGATTCTACCACCCACCGGCATTGAACCGCCAATGAAGAGCTGGGACAGTCGCAACTCTACCGACAACCTCATGGCTTCTCCGAATTCAGACAACGACTCGCCGCCGCCGCCACCTCCTCCCCATAAATACTCATCGTATGCGCCAGTCGCCTCAGAAAGCCCTACCTTCCAACCAGCACCTACTTTCGAAGATACAGATGCACAGTTCGTACGCAAATCATACACCGATAGGAAGTCATATCGTGAAAGCTCTCCGGAACAACAGCTCAACTCCACCTCAACATCGTCTGCCAATTCCTACCAGACCCCTTATTCATCTCGATCAGCCACTGCTTCGAGCACCACTACAAACACAACCCCCAAAGCTTCCCTCGCTCGGACGGCCTCTCCATACAATGACGCTGAGGACGAGGACTTGTTCGCGCCGTCAAAGCCTGCTCCCAAGGAACAAATTACTACAGCAAAGAAACCTGCCGCAGTCGCCTCAGTCAGCAACACTGCATCCGCCCCTGGTACAGCGGCTGGTAGGAGAGTAATGTCGCAGGCTGAATTTAGGGAATACCAAAAGAAGCAAATGAACAAGCCACCACCTGAGGAAAGCTCCGACGACGAAGACTACGAGGACGAGGAAGATGCCATCAAAAGAAGAGAGGAAGAAGAGCTCATGAGACGCAAGAATCAGCAGATGCACTTTGCCCGCGAGGCTATGCGACGGTCTACCACAGCTCCTGGGGGTCTTGCAGAGCCGGGAGCCGATCACATGGGCTTCCCGTCGGAAACTTCTATGAAGGCCGAAGAGTGGGAAGATGAGGATGTGCCACTAGGTATTCTCGCCCAACACGGCTTCCCGAGCCAAGCTCGCAACAGATTCCCCAGTCAACCGACGAACTCGATGCCTTCCTACATACCCGATCGCCCGGCCTCAGCAGGTGCCATGAGTCAACGCGGCATGGGCCAAGGGAATCTGCCTGCTTTCGCGAGACATTTGCCTCAGGATCCGTACAACTCCTCTTTCATTGGAGGAGGCTTGGTACGACCGACGAACCGAGAGTCCATGGGCTTCAATGGCTTTGCGCGTGGTCCTGGATCAGTCGCGGGCGGCTCGATTGCTGGAGACATGGGCATGGGCCCTAACATGATGTATCAAGATGCTGGTATGTCGCAGCCCTCGCTCGTGGACCAGATCCAGATGAGGGATATGACCAAGCAGAAATACATGGGCGGTGCCTCAGCGAAAAAGCCCCAGGGAGGGCCTTTTACCGGTGTCCTTGGACAGCAAATGAACACGAACGGCCAGCCTCAGAACCCGATGCGGATGTCACACATGCCCATGATGAACGGCATGAACCCCATGATGAACCCCATGATGGGTGGGCAAATGCAGGGAATGGGCATGGGCATGGGACAGATGGGATACCCAATGCAGCAAGGAAACGACTACATGCAGCAGATGCAACAAATGCAGCAGATGATCGCCATGCAGCAAATGCAGCTACAAATGATGCAACAGCAACCCCAACATCAAGATCCTCGGATGTCGATGGCGATGCCCAACCCGGGCTACGCGGGTAGCACAATGGGCAGTACAATGGGAGGCGGGGGTTTCCTCAATGTACCGAACGGACAAAACCGACCCATGTCGTTCATGTCAGGCAACGGAAACCAACCACAGCAGCGCGCCATGTCGTTCATGGGCCCGAATCCAGGGTACACTCCCTCCATCGCCCCATCCGAGCGTTCTAACATTGGTCTGTCCGCTAGGTACCGACCTGTCGTCAACCACTCCGACGCCGTCTCCAACGGCACCTCGATGACACTCCAAGCCTCGGGCGGCGGCGCAAACCAAGCTAGGACCAGCACCATCAAGGGCATCCTGAAGAAGGGTAGTCCAGGTCCACAAATGAGCACTCCTGCTGAGACGGACGATGCGGACGAAGACTGGGGCAAGATGGCTGCACGCAAGAATAAGCAGTCCAAGGGCAAAGAGAACAACAGCTCTGGCCTCGAGGATCTCACCCGCGGTCTCAACATCTAGATGTTGTACGCACAATTGCGACGCATACACGAATCCTTTTTTCTCATCGCACCTACAAACGCATTACATTAGAAACGCCAGCGTACAACGGATATCATGGTTCCAGGGAAAGAAAAACAACAAGAAGAAACGAGTCCCGTTAATTGTTCTTTCCTCCTCCTCCCATTCCACTACCACTTTCTTGAAGATATATGGAAGCGATTTAAAATGGCCAATGGCCGAGATTCTTGTATTTCTCTTTTTCGTTTACCGGCATTTACAGGTGGCGTTTTTGTTGTTTCTGTTGAACCGAAGGAAAACACACATGTTGCAACTCTAGGCGTTGTTTTACCCTTTTTTCTTCTTATTCTTTTCTTCTTACATCTTCTTCGTTTCGGCTCCGCTAGGCTATCTTATCTAGCATCTGGCATCGACGGCAGATACATCCACATTGGGCATTTGTGGTGTGGGGTAAATTGGGAAACGATCTATCTATCTATTGTTTTTTTGATCTACATGAAAGGGTCCGGTGTTGTTTTCTTCGGAGCGTCGAACCTGGTCAGGGACGAAGATAGCGGGAAAGGGCATACGAGGGAATTGAGATTGAGAGGGAGCTGACGGGCTTCTTCTCGTAATAATAATTATGGATATATACCCTTTGCTAAGCGTCTCTGTATGCACAATCTTCACTCAATCCTCTGGTTACACATATGCACTGTGACTGTTCTTGGTGTTTGCATTATGATTTGTTGATGATTGATTAAGAAGTCGCTTCGAATGGTATCTAGCAACTGTGCTGGAGACACTTTGTCCAGGAACGTATTCCACGTGTCTACACCAAAGACGCCCAAAACGCCCCGTTTCGTGACCAGTTCAGTCACTCGCGGTCAATGCAGTCCTTCACCGCTCCGTCTTGCCGTCTCTGTCTAACAGCTCCCGCGCAGCAATGATCTCGGCCTCGTCGTAGCCTTGCCAGGCCTTCTTGCCCGACTTGTATTGCCTTATGATTTCTGCGAGTTTGTTTGTAGCGATTTCTTCGAGCTTGTTGACGGTTTGGGCGTTGGGGACGGGGATGTCGTCGTCTTCTTGTGTGTTGCGCTTGGCTGCTGAGTCGGAGTCGGTGAGTATGGCATTGAGCTTTGTGGTGAGGAGCTTAAGGCCGTAGTAGCCGCGGAGGTAGGCGTCGTTGAGCTCGACGGAGCGGCAGAAGTGCTTTAGTGAAAGGGCGAGGGAGCTGAGGTTGGGTGGGTTGTTGGAGGCTGTGGAGAGGTAGTGCAGGGTCGCAATGTGTGCGTGTGCCTGAGCGCGGGTTAGTACAGGTATAGCATCATCTGGGCACTGTGGTACTCACACTCCATGCATTCGGGGTGATGAGCAGAACCTCTTCTGCGCAGTATATCGCCTGTCCCCAAGCGGCCTGGCTTGCATACAGCTCGCTCGCCTCAGCCCATGCCTCCGAGTCGGTGGGGCTGTTCTTCAGGAGCACGGCCACGGCTGTGATGGCATCGGCGGTCCTGCCCAGCGCCTTGAGCACGGCAACCCTCCGCTTCCGGATGCTCATGTTGGTGGGATCGTCGCGGAGTATCTTCTCATACGCCTCGAACACTTTCTCTAGCTCGGCGTCTGACCTCGCCGTTGCTTCGTTGTAGATGCCGCGCAATGTGATGATGCGCTCGTTGTGCTCGCCGAATCGGGCCTCCAGGCGCTGCAGAATTGATAGGGCGGCATTCTCGTCGCCAGTGCGCAGTGTAGAGAGAAAGAGGTTTTCATGGATGGTCCATGTTTCGGGTGTCTCGCGGGAGAAGAGCAGCGAGAGGGGCCACGGGAGCGTTGACGTTGGTGTTGTGGAGAGGACGAGGGGGGCTTTTTGGGAGAGCGCAAGGGCGGTGGGCGGTGGTATTTGCGCGGGTGGAGAGAGGAGGTTGGCTTGTGTCATGCTGGCGGCTACTGGCGTCGACTTTAGGTGTGGAGTGCGTGTCAATGGCGACAGAGTGTCTGGAGAAGCATGTCGAGTTAGGTAAGCTGATGGGGATGCCTGTCCCAAGCTTCCGCCGGCGAAACTAGCGGGCGTTCGGTAGTGGAGCCTCTGGATTCCAGGTGCACGTCAACAGCCTCGACCCGACAGACAGTCGCTTTCCCTGCAGACGACTGACTAGAGCCCGGATTCATGTCGCCAAACATCCCCTCCATGACGACCGCTTCCCGATGATGATGCCTAGTGGCCCACCACCACCTTCACCCTCACGCTGCACATCTACCCCTCCTCGCGCGCTTCCACACCTCGACACACGACTGCGTGACGCTACCTGAGCCACGTCAAAATGTAATGCTCGTACCGAGATCTCCAATCTAAGTGTCGTGACTAACAGTCTGCTAGGTTCGAGAAATCTCTCTTCGACCTCATTCGGGGCCTCCGAAACCACAAAGGCAGCGAGCGCGAGTACATCGCCGAGAGCATAAAAGAATGTCGCAAGGAAATACGGACCAACGACATGGACCTCAAGGCCACGGCCCTCATGAAGCTCACATACCTCGAGATGTTCGGCCACGACATGTCTTGGGCTAGCTTCAACGTCCTCGAGGTCATGTCAAGCTCCAAATTCAAGCAGAAGCGCACGGGTTATCTGGCTGCAGTACAGAGCTTTCGACGCGATACTGAAGTCCTCGTGCTCGCAGAGAACCAGCTCAAGAAGGACATCATGAGCTCGAGTCCCCAGTACATCGCCCTCCCACTAGGCGCGATACCACACGTCATAAACCCGAGCATGGCCAACTCGGTCCTCTCCGACTTGATACCGCGGCTGACACACTCGCACGCAATGGTCAGGAAGAAGACCGTCGTAACACTATATCGGCTGGCTCTTGTGTATCCAGAGACACTGCGACCCGCATGGCCTAAGATCAAGGAGCGCCTGTTAGATGACAACGAGGAGGCGAGCGTGACAGCGGCAATCGTCAATGTCGTGTGCGAGCTGGGATGGAGGAGACCACAGGACTTCCTACCACTTGCACCAAGACTATTTGATCTCTTAGTAGAAGGAGGCAACAACTGGATGGCCATCAAACTCATCAAACTTGTAAGCACTGAGCTGACAGGACATCAAATAAGAATCTCAACTGACCTGCCTCAGTTTGCAACATTGACTCCGTTAGAACCTCGACTCATCAAGAAATTGCTACCTCCGTTGACCAAGATTATACGGGAGACGTCTGCCATGTCGTTACTTTACGAATGTATCAGTGGTATCATCCAGGGTGGTATCCTAGAAGCCGTAGAAGGCACTGCGGAAGGTGAGGAGGTAGCAAAGCTATGTGTTGGCAAACTACGAGGCATGATGATCATAGAGGGAGATGCAAACTGTAAGCTAATATACACTGTTATTCAACGTTTGGCTTCTCATCAATCTGCAGTAAAATATGTCGCACTACTCGCGTTCGAGAAGATCGTCACCTCACATCCATACTTGGTTTCCCAACAGCAAGACGTCATTCTCGAATGCATCGACGACCCCGATATCTCAATACGAATGCGTGCTTTGGATCTGGTGGTTGGCATGGTTAATGCAGACAACCTCACAGCGATTGTTGGAAGGTTGATGCGACAGCTCCGAAATGCACCGATTGCCTCAGCGGCGAGCGATCCTAACAACGACCGAGGCAGACTGACTGGCATATCACCTTATGGTGACGACGACTCCGACGCAGAAGAGAATCTGCCTCAGCACGAACAGAAATCCGACCAGCCGCCGCCACTGCCAGACGATTACAGGATAAGCGTCATTCGGAGGATCCTGGAGATGTGCTCACGCGATACTTACAGCAACATTGCCGACTTCGAATGGTACATTGACGTACTTACTCAGCTAGTCAGGGTATCACCGGCAACAAAAGCAACCTCGGTTATGGAAGAAGAGGAAGAAATAGAACATTCAGACGACATTGGTGGTGGTATCGGACACGAATTACAGAACGTTGCTATTCGGGTGAAGAGCGTTCGATCGGAAGCTATAGATGCCGCACAGTCGCTCGTGCTCGTTGATCGAAGAGACCAAATGTTCCCAGCATCCGGGAACGGCGGCCAAGGTGTACTGGAGTACGCTGGCTGGCTGGTTGGAGAGTACGCCAACTACCTCACCCGCCCAGAGCCAGTCATGACCTCTCTGCTACACCCATCTTCTCTCCAATTATCTTCAAGGACCCTCGCTGTGTATCTGCAAGCGATACCCAAGGTCTTCTCAAGTATGGCTGGAAACGATCAGGTGTCGTGGACCCCGGAGCGCAAAACGCTAATGTCCCTCCTTATGGCCCGAATCATACACTTCTTGGAGCCGCTCTCCACACACCCTAGTCTGGAAGTTCAAGAACGGGCAGTTGAGTACCTCGAACTCATGCGCCTTGCTGCGGAAGCTGCATCAGGCACTGCTGCTAGCGCGGACCAGGACGCATTCACCGATCCACCTCTGCTACTTACCCAAGCTATACCTGCTCTCTTTTCTGGTGCTGAGCTGAACCCGGTTGCTCCTGGTGCTCAACGCAAGGTCCCTTTGCCTGAAGACCTCGATCTCGATACACCGATCAACCCCAATCTACAGCATCTGCTCTACACAGCTGATACGGAAGGCTTTGAGACAGAGGAGGATGATGTCTATGCGGCTTATTCGGAGCCCGCAGCGGCATACTCAGAGCCTCCTGCTGTTGCTGCACCGGCTGCAGATCGCCTGGATGCCCCGTATAAAGAACCTACATCATACCAAAACGCAGCAGAGGATGAATATCTGGACGCTGATATCATTGCGCGTCGGAAAGCTGAAAGAAAAGAACGCTACAAAGATGATCCATTCTATATCGACCCCGAAGCGGATAAGGGCAGCGGCGCAGTTACACCACTGAGTAGAATAGTGCGAGATGGCAACAGGGAGAACAACGAGCTCGATATCGATTCGATTCCAATTATGGAGCTCAACCTCGATAGCAAAGGGTCATCGTCTGAACATCTACCGCGATCTCGGAGTCCGCGCAAGCCTGTACGCAAAGTCGACATCATGGGCGATGAGACCCTTGGATCTGCTGCACCAGACGCTTTGAGAGACGACATCGTGCAACCACGTCCAGGGAAGACGAAGAAATCACTGTTGCAGGTGGATAGCTCCGGTCTTGGGTCGTTGAGCCTAGATGACGAAGGCATATCAAATCGCAACCTCACTCAACTCGAAGTCGAAAGGAAAGCTCAGGAGGACGCAGAGATGAAGAAGGCGCTCCAAGAAGTCGAGCGACTACGGCTTGAGATGCAGCGAGCGAGCGAGAGATTACACGTCAAAGAAGAAGTCGCAGTCAAGAAAAAGAAGAGAAAGGTCAGAAAGGTTGCTGTGGAAGGAGACGAGCCAGCCGAAACGCCTCCACCAGAAGCGGAAGTTGGTGAAGAGGAAAAAGCAGCGCCTATCAAGAAAAAGAAAAAGAAGAAGGTCAAACTTGAGGGACAAGACGAGAACGCAGCCGAAGGCGCAGCTGAGGGCGAGGAAGAAGGCAAGGTCAAGAAGAAGAAAAAGAAGAGGCGGACTGTGGTCATGGACGAGGGTGCAGATGCGCCTGAGGAGTAGTAGCCCAAGCACGCGGCGGATGGGTGTCTTGGTCTTGGACAAATGTGATATCAAATGCTCAATGGTATTTTGCTACCACAAAATCGGCTATAACAAGTCCCCTTGATGCCGCAATGATGCCTCTACAACGCCGTATGCCCTATATAGTTGACGCAAGAAAGTGGCCTCAAAGCCGAGTTGCTCCTCTAAGCTGTTCCCAACTTCTCCCTTTTATCCGCTCTCCCAGCATATGTGTGCTTTGTGTAGTTTCCCCACGTTTGCAAGTTTGAAATCGAAGTTCAAGTCGTATTCGTCCGGTAATGGATCGCATCGCATCGCATCGCATCGCATCACCCCAGCTTTCTAAAAGAAGAGCTTGAGGACCTCGAACAGTAGACCGCCGACTAGTATGAATGCTAGAACAACTGTAAAAACCGTTAGTCAGTACAATTCCTCACAAGACCTAACAGATATAGACCATAGGGCGGAAAGAACGTACTGATCCAGAACCTGCTAATGGGGCTCTTTTGAGGCGCCCTCTTCTTGACCACGGGCTCCGTTGACTCGGGCTTGCCCATCTTCTTCTCCTGCGCCTTGGCGAAACGCATGTTTGCCTGGCGTTGTTGCGGTGTTTGCGCCTGTACATTGGTGGCCATGGTTAGCTACCTATTCCATTCGTTGTATGCATGCGACAAAGGGAGGCAGGGTTACTCCGTTGCGTCGCCAAGGGGGTAGTAGTGCCGTACCATTGTGATGTGTGTTTGTGTATATGGAACAAGCAGATGGCTGTGGATCGCGCGGTGCAGGAGGGTTCAAGTAGAAGGAAGCGAGCGTCTAGTGTCTGGTAAGAGGGGAGAGAGACGCGGAAATGAGGGTTCAAGTTGTATGGTGAACGTGTTCCCTTTGGAAAGTGCATCGCGTGGGTCTGTGCGGCGGCGCTAGGGTACCGGCATTAGCTGAATACGCGGAGATAGTGTACGGAGGTTTATACCGTTTTCTGTTTGTACACTTTCGTCACATCTGCGTTTCTCTACACGCTTTGGGCTCTACCAACGTCGGCGCAATAGTTTGTGTCGCATATTCGCAATCACCTCAAAGTTTTCGATTCTACTTTCACGCCCACTCCTTCGCGCTGCACCTGGCGACCTCGCAGCGGCGACCGAACGAGCTCAGAAGCGGGGACAAAAGTTGGCAGCTTTACGACACCATGAACCACGTCAGAGCAACACGGTCAATATGGAGTAGAAGCGCAGTACTCAAGCGCATAACCCAGACATCACGAAGAACATATGCAGCCGAAGCGCCACCACCGCATCCACCCAGCTCGCCGCCAAATCCAAACTCAGCACCGCCGCCAAAAGAGCCATCGCGGGTAGTACGTCATACCCCAACAGCCACTATCCCTCTATCCTCTATACTAACAAACCCTCCACAGGGCGCATACTACGGCACCTTCGGCTCACCCCTCTTAAAATGCTTCCTCGGCGCCCTCTTCACATACCAACTCTCTTACTATCTGTGGTACAAACTCGAAGCCATTGAGGAGACGCACGACACAAAAGCCGAGATACGCGACTTGCAAGAGGAGCTGCGGCAGGCGATTGAGAAACAGCGGTGGATGGCGCAGCAGAAGTGGGGGCAGGCTACTGAGGCGATGGAGAGGGAGAGGGAGGAGTTTGGACAGGCGGTTGATGCGGTTGTGGAAGAAGTTAGGGAGGGGGCTGATGAGGTGGGGAAGGGGACGAGGGCTGTGGGGAGAGTTGCCAGGGGGGGTTGGTGGCCTTGGTGAGGGTTGAGGATGTTGGTTCGTGGATGCTGATGTGGTGGGTCAGAAGGTTTGAGGCTTCTTGGAGGGCATTTGTATAGTATAATAATATGTATATCAGAAGGATGGATGATACCCCCCAGAAGTGTTGTATTCGTATGCTTATTGGCTGTCGCTGGTCGATCTGCCTCTCTCTTCATGCCCATGTGTTACGCCAACTTTCCTCGCAATGTCTCATCAGTCTGATGTTCGCCGCAAGTATCTTCCAAGCCTCATAATCACTAAAGTCTCGTCTTGTCAGTCTCCATAATCGCCAGTCTATCGTTTCTCTCATACTCGTCGCCGAGGGCGTGTAGTCGACGGATGCCATCCTTGAGCTGACTCTATATGGGTAGCCCAAGCCTCACGGCCCAAAATTCAATTCCATCAATCTACCGACTGGTCGTACTCTCGGGTTCTTTGCTCTCTCAACTTACAAATACGGGATCGACATGACTGTAGTATTACTAGCACTCGTTGGGGCTAGTTGGTGACTTGTCATAGTCATTGCATCGATTCGTGGACCCCTAGTTAGCAATGCAATATATCTTCATAAAGGTATTCTCAACCGAAGAACTCGCCAGAGACGAGCGACTCCCACGGTTTGCCGGTATCCCAGACGCTCTTCATGAGCGTACTGATTTTGGGTACCTGATACGGAGTAAGCAAGTCAGCCTCTACTTGCTGATGACAGGAGCTTACATGGTTCAGTCCGAAGCCCTCCACACTCCTCAGCCGCTCGATGATCTTCTCCCTCTGTCCTTCATCTTGCGCATCGCAGCCAGCAGCAAACATGGGAAAGATCAAACATGCCTCTGCTGTGCTTCCTCTCCGGATCTTGTACAGTAGGCCCACAATCTCTCGCACGGCTTGCTGAACTTCGTGGTCCATGACGGGTTTTCCGAGAACGCGACGATACAAGTGGATTAGACCCGCCCAGTGGAATAATTCGTTTGTCGCGTAGATCTCGGTCGCATCCCATGCACCTTCAGACTCAGAGGAAGTACTCGAGCGGTGGTTGCATCCTTTCCTGATGTTGCGGCCCAGTAAGCCTTCCTCCAATGCGTGACGAAGCTCAACGGCTTCATCTACGATCTCAGGGCTAGGAGTCCAGCCCTCCCTCACGTTGCCTTCTTCATCAATGCGCTGCGGTTCGCAGCGCTTCGCTAGTTCAGAAACGCGAGCCAAGGATCCTACACATCTTGTTGTAAATCCCATTAGACAGTCAATCTCAAAATCTTCGTCCGCGGAAGCATTTTTGCTAGACCAGTAGAAGGAACCAAGGGGTGTGTCGTTCTTGTTCCCACTCAGTGAGCCGAGAACGTCGAGGTACGCGAACCATCGCGAAAGGAAGTAGGCCACGCGATCATGGCGTCCCATGCCCTTTGGTCCGCCGCGCTGGATGATCATCTGGCGTGCCATGGTTAGATGGCTTTGCCAGGATACGGGTACCTCGAACGTTCCAGAAGATATAACCTCCAGACTCGCCATCATTATCACTGCTGCTAAAGTACTGTCGGATACAGTGTTGGGATCATTGTTGAGCGCTTCACGTAGCTTGGGGAACACGTCTTGCACCCAGACGGCGATGCGATTTGAGGGCTCGGGATGATTGAGCATACGTGCTCGGTGTGCGGCGCTATAGGCGAGAAGAAGGTTCATTATGTTCTCGTCTTGTACAGCCACTGCGCTTGTTAACAATGATCTACGAAGATTAATGTCTACCTACTCTCTGGTAAGATTTCGCGAAATGGATTCCGCTCGCAGTCATGGTTGACGAGAACCCGCGCTGTGTGATTAATGAAGTGATGGAAGTACAAGAGATTCATCTGATTCTCTATGAGCAGCGGCGGCAGCGGCTCTAGAGACTTCGAAATCCTGATCGGAACTGGTTTTGCATAATACCCCCCGCTTTCGAAGGCCATATCTTTGCCGTGGGGTTCAGCGCTACCATACGGGGTATCATCGTTAAATCCCATGGTATTGCTTTGTGGGCTGAAGATGGCGATAGCAGAGAAGTCGTCATTCCTCGGAGTATCGATGTCAGGGAGACCCAGGTCGTATCCGTAGGTGGTAGAAGCAGAATCAGCAATTGGGTATTGTCGACCACGTCCGACCTCGTCACCGGACGGGCGTGATCTCTTTCTTGGAAGATCGTTGATGAGAGACTGCACAGATACACGACGGAGATCTGGCGGTGTTTGTGCTGAGTTTTGCGGTGTTGATGATGTTTGCGTGATGTTTCCTTCCGAGCCAATTGAAATCGGTGTTAGCGGCATGGCCGAGTAGGGGCTATATGGCGTTGGCGAAAGTGCGTTTGGTGAATTTGTGTCTGGGAACGCTGGTGCGCTCGAGTCTGCAGAGAAGCCATACTGCTGCCGTTTAGCCATCGAATCTATCGAACCCGGCAGTGGCGGCGGCATTGTAGCGTTTGCATAGGTGAATCCAGCGTCACGGGAATTGGAAGCACCCGAATTATATGTGAGATGTGACCTAGCGTCGACAGTACTCTGATACTGTGTTTGGTCGTAGGGAACAGACGTGAACGTTTGGTTTTGAAGGTAGAGGTCCCCACCCAACGCTTCAGTACGGGTGGCATCATGCGGCTTTGTTTGAATCAAAGCCGGATCAATCGAATGCGTAGATCTAGGTGGAGATGTTCTAGATGTTGATCGCGCATGTTGTGATCGTATCGGATGGTTGGGGGCAGACGAAAAAACGTTCTCTTCAAATGAGAAGGAGGACTGGTACGGACTACCAGACGCTGCACTCGAAGCATCAGATCCAGTACCTGTCTTTTCTTTCTTTGAGCGGCCTCCCCAGTTAAGTCGTATGCTGTAGTCGCATGTTTCCCCTTGGCGCTCGCAATTGGTACAGCGCGGCTTTTCTTCTCCACTATGAGATGCTATTAGTACTCTTTGATGAGACCACCCTTAGAACCGACTTACCATTTGACTTTTCGAGCTTTACACGGCCTGTGTTTGGTGAGTATGAGTGACCAGACTTCAAAGAGCTGAGATCATACCAGCAACCATTTCGCGATCTCCTTTTCGGTTCGACGCCGGGTTTCTTTGGTCGAGGCATAGCGTTTTAGATTGACAGAGAAAGCATAGATAGTTTAATGATGACTGAAGCTGATGCTCACGCGGCTGGTGTACGCCACGCTAAGACCATGCCATACGGAGCCAACTCGGCAGGCTGGGGTAGCCTTTCGGTGACGAGCAGCGATGCACCGGAGTGCCGGGTACTAAGGTGTTGGGTCGGTTGCACTGCATGCGTTCACCTAGCGCTCTCAAACGAGCAACAGAACGGCTGACGCGATGAGGGTATGTATACGATCGCTTATCTAAGGTTGCAAGGCCCGACAGCAGCCCTGGAGTTGTTCCGTCCGAAGTAGGGATTCAGTCGGAGAAGGAGCGATAAGGTCCCCCGCACTTTGCAGCGCGCGCCAATCATGACCCTGACATCCGATGCTTCACGCGCTAAGTGGGCCAGGCACAAGGTCGGCAAGATCGACACCGGATCAACTTTTGTGGCTCTGTTGCTAGTCTTGTGGGCTTCGCGCTTGAGCTTGGGGTCTTTTCACGAGTAACTTTGGTTATGTACGGAGGGATATCAGCAACCACAATCTTATTGAGGTCTGATCTTGATCATACTGAGCTTTGAAGGCCCTAACACGGCAATCTTTTGCCTACACGTATATCAGCCCTTCCCCATGCTACTAGCAGCCATAGAAGCATATGGTAGTTACTGCTAGCGCTCATTACTGGAGACTGCTCTCAAAGTAGATGCTTCTGATATGGCCCGAATGGTAGAATCAGAATCTGTGGAGCTGGTATGCGAGTCGATCGATATGACCGACGGGCAGGCGGACGTGCTAGGTCGCTCTTCTTCGCTCAGATCGCTCATGTCTATCATGTCTTCGTCCTCACTCTGTTGATCCGCGTTTGCAAATTCAGCTTCCAGGGCAGTCATACGATTCACAAACTCCTTTTGTAGTTCCTTGAGCCATGCAGTGAGAACCTCTCCCTCTAACACACCAGTGTGTGCCTGAACGAGATGCTCCTTGAGGTTGAGCACGAGCTTGCGTCGCTTCTCCCTGACCACAGTTTCAGATCCTTTTTTCTTTTGCAGCATATGACGCTCGACCTTTTGTGCGACCAACGTAGCATACTCTACAACCCCGGGTGGTAAAAGAACCACACGCGCAAGCGTCAGACCATAGTGTATCTCTTTGACGGCTCCCTGGGCCGCCTTGTAGAGCATCGTCATGCTGTGCGCGTCTTCCATCTGAGAATGTGAGTGGTTTGATGTGGGAAGGATGGAAACGCCCTCACCTCAACTGCCAGGTGTAAGTTCTGAACTCCAGCACGGTCACTCATGATAGTCGCAAGATCCTTGAAGTGGGTTGCAAACCAAACAAGAGCCTTGTGATGTGTCAGCAGGCGGCAAAAGTGGGGTACATTCACATACACGACTCGAAACGAGGGCTTCTGCGATAGCTAACGCAATGGCTAGACCATCTCTGGTGCTGGTGCCTCGACCCAGCTCATCAATCAGGACCCTAATTGCTGTCAGTAATGATATGGTACCTACTCATGGACGGGCCTCCTACAAGCTACGTCGATCAACATTGCGTAGGATGAAAGCGATCTCTTTCATTTCCGCGGCAAAGGTAGAAACATTAGTTTCGATGTTGTCATCCATGCCCAATCTAGCAAACAGCTGATGTAGAATAGGAAATGAAGCATAGTTAGCAGGAACGCTGAAAGCACAATATTAGTACACAGAGAATCAGAGTTTGGAATCGAATCAAACGTACTAGCAGCCGATCTGAGCCATGATGATCATCAAAGCCACAGATCGGATATAAGTGCTCTTGCCGCTCATGTTGCAACCAGTGATGATCTGGAACCGCGTCTGTTGTGTAGCATAGACATCGTTGGGGACAAACTTGCTCTTCATAATTTTCTCCTTGATCGGGTGTCTTCCGGCCTCGATAGCAAGCGTACCAGTGAGCTGCGGCTGAGCTGAAGAGATGTTAGTCTGACATACGTTGAGCGCCGGGGAACGGATGCTACCCACTGTAGTTGTTTACTGTGACCAGATGGGCAAAGGCTGCAATCTATCCTCAGTCAGCCTCATCAACGTGACAGACAGTCGAAGCATAGTCACCATGTCTAGCATCGCGACTGCTTCACAGATCTTGAACATGATAGACACATGGCTGCGGAACTCATCGATGAGGGCCTCGACCGCTTCATCGCCTAACGATAGTTAGTGAGCAGGAACATCGTTGTTTCAAGTTTGACTGTACTCATGAGAATGACTTCTTGGTGTGACATGGCGATCTGGTAGTGGTCAGCGAAGCCCAAATCACTGCATGTAGCCACATGCCTTCTGGTTACGCTTCATCAGTTCCAAAGTCTGGCATTCGATGTTGTTTTTGCGGCGAATAATGTTGGTGAATATCGGCGGTAGTGCTTTGCCTTCGAGCTCGGATATTGCGATCTTCATGTAGAACTGGCGTGCCGTATCATATTTGAGGTCGAGCCGAATATCGTACTCCTCTTTTCGAAGTTAGTGCGCGGGCTTACTGAGAACGATGAATTGTATCTCACGACTAAGCTCTGTTGAATGCTGGTACGCATCTTCAGTAGCCTCTTTGTAAGTCGTACGCGCAACATCAAGCAGCCCGTTAACACCAGATTTCACGGCATAAGTGCGCTGGTTCCTCAGTTCCAAAGGCTGCCTTGCATATGTGGTATCCTCGTTGATGACACGGTCGATAAGTTCCTGAACAGGTGCGACGTTCTCTAGGGCACATATTTCGCGAATGTTGTTCAACATGACAGATGCAGTTCCAGTTAGGGCTTCGAAGACCGGACTTACGGAGTTGACGAATTGCTTGAGCATAATGACGTGATTAATGGATTGCTCCGTTGTCTGCAGAGTGATCTTGCTTGGAGTGACAATCAGCGCAGTCAGTATGCGGTCGGCATCAAGGAAGTTCTTCAGCGCCGCCCGGGTTGCGAAGAACAACTCTTCCTTTTTAGTCATATCGTCGACTGCAGCATACCGTGTGTTAAGTACCTCTGGCTCCGTGAGTGGCTGTAAGACATTGCTCCGAAGAAGGCGTGCTCCCATGGGTGTCAATGTCTCATTGAGCAGACCAAATAGACAATCTCTTGACTTCGGATCGCGAAGATTCTGAACCAGTTCAAGCGAGTTAATGGTAGACACATCGATCATCATCGATCCTTCAGATGGCTCGTATCTCATGCGGAGGGAGTGAGCGGAGAAGACCAGGCCTAATCCCAGATCAATGTACTTGAGTGCCTGTGAATTGGGTTATTAACAGCACTCAAAAGTCAAACGAAGAACTCACTGCTGCGATGCAGCACACCGCATAGTAGTTGCCAGTGACGGAAATCTTGATTGCTTCGATGTCCTCTCTGAACGCTAAAGACCGAATGTACTCGTGTCCAGTCGATTCAGCCCAGTAGCGCCGATCAAGTAGCGTCAGCTTACTTCCAATGTCTTCGAGGTTTTCTTCAACGATCGAGAAGAGCTTTGATCTAGGGCTCGCCGCAGTAGACACGATTAGAATCTCGGATGGACCGTAGACCTTTAGTTTATGAACTGTTCGAATGAAGGTTTGACTATCGCAGATTTGACAGAGTACTGCTTCTGCAGTGTCGAGATTTACAAAAGCCAAGCCAACAGTGGGTGAGATACCACGAGACTCGGCAATGGCACAGATGACATTTTGAGCCTCGACCCTAACGATATTAGAGGCCCCAGTCCTTGGTCGCGCAGTTGAGGGTCTGCCTGTGTTCCTGCTAGTACCTGGGCGGGACGTAGTAGTCGTATTATAGTCACCGTATCCATAGTACCCATACGATGTAGACACCGAGTTGCTCTGCGAGGTTGAAGGCCTGGATCGTTGAAACATGATGGTTAGTGCTGCGAGATTAGCCGTTGAGCAATTGGGAATATCACCAACTCCAGCTCTGGAGCCTGTTGAAGGCGCGTCAGCGAATGACGAGATGGAACATCGAAAGAAGAAGACGCGTCGAGGGAAACAGCTCAGCGCGCTGCCCCACTGTTCCCAGGCTGCTAGCGCGTCTGTTATCGATAACACCTAGAAATTATTTTCCCTTCTTACCGTAGCAGCGGGGCCTTTGAAAGCAAGAAACAGCTCTGCCACGTTGATAGCTAACTCGAAATTTGTACGGCAGAATATCTGAATTATGGCGACCCAGTATCCGCCGCCTTCGAAGCGCCAGAAGCGCGCGCAAGCCGAATTTGCGCGCGAGCAACAAGACATCGACACTACAATACCTGATGGCACTGTACGGGTGCGCTTCGTCGACCAAGCCACTGGCGAAAGTGGGAGTATCCCAGTACTCACTGTACCGCTATCGCAAGCATCTACCAAGAACCTCGAACTCCTACTCAATAACCTCAAAGACCAAGCCGACGATCAGATACCGTACCGCTTCTTCCCAGACGGCGCAACCGAAGCGCTTGCCGACAAGGACGACCTATACAATGCCTTGGTCAAGCCTGGCAAAGCGTCAGCGGAAAACGAGATTGTGCTCCAGTATGCGCCGCAGGCAGTCTTCCGCGTCAAGGCAGTCTCTCGTTGTTCAGCCGCGGTTTCGGGTCACGGAGACAACATTCTGTCAGTAAACTTTTCGCCAGTCAGCTCCAGCAGGATGGCAAGTGGTAGCGGAGACAAAACAGTGAGGATATGGGACTGCGACACCGGAACACCAGTGCATACTATGAAGGGGCACTCAAGATGGGTCCTAGTAGTCAGCTACTCACCCGATGGCTCTCTGCTCGCTTCCGGTGGTTACGACAACGAAGTGCGGGTATGGGACCCGAGCACGGGGAAGCAAATCGGGAGTGCTCTCAAAGGTCACACCAGTTTCATCACGTCACTTTCTTGGGAGCCCTACCATCTGCAAGAGCCTGGTCGGCCGCGAGTTGCGTCGTCATCAAAGGACGGTACAGTAAGAGTCTGGGATGCGGTTGGGGGCAGAGTCGACTACGCCTTATCCGGTCACAAGAGCAATGTGACGTGCGTGAAGTGGGGTGGTACTGGGCGGATATATACCGCCTCTCACGATAAGTCCATAAAAGTCTGGGATGCGGCGACAGGCACACTCGTGAACACACTATCAGGTCATGCGCATTGGGTCAACCATCTCGCTCTTTCTACAGACTTCGTCCTGCGCACCTCGTATCACGACCATACGCGGAAGGTACCGTCTAGCCCGGAGGAGAAGCTCGCAAAAGCCAAAGCGCGCTTTGAGAAGGCCGCTACCATCAACGGCGAAGTGGTGGAACGGTTAGCGACTGCCTCGGAAGATTGCACCATCATATTGTGGACGCCTTTGACCAGTACGAAGCCAGTCACCAGAATGACAGGCCATCAAAAGCAGATCAACCAAGTCACATTCTCACCAGACGGAGCCCTCCTGGCATCTGCAGCATGGGATAACCACGTCAAACTATGGTCGGCACGAGATGGAAAGTTCCTCAACACCTTGAGAGCGCACGTTGGGCCAGTGTACATGACTTGCTTCTCCGCCGACAGCCGATTGTTGGCGAGTTGCAGCAAAGACACGACTTTGAAGGTATGGGACATGAGGACTGGCAAATTGAAGGAGGACCTGCCAGGACACAAGGACCAGGTGTTTGCGCTGGATTGGAGTCCGGATGGTGAGAGGGTAGGAAGTGGTGGCGCTGACAAGCAAGTGCGGATATGGAGCAATTGATCAAGACGTAATCACAGTAGCACAGTAGAAGTTAAAATGATACCCTTGGTGCGAGTGTGTCCCTTGTGTCTCCCTGGTGGTCTGCAGTGGTTGTACTGACGACTTAGGGTGCGTTGGGCACAGACTAGACGTGAGCTTCGACATCTAGAAGCCTCGGAAATGGGAATCTGCACGCACTTCAAGCATGCTAGAAGCTAGAAGTGAGGCTTAAGCGGAGACTAAGGTGGTGTCGTGCGGTAACCGCCAGGATCGTCCGGATCGCGGCACCCCCGCAAAATAATGTCGCCGATTGCGGCGGTGGTGGCTGGTGGCAGTGGCCTGACGAACGCGTAACTGCGGGCAGCTGTGACGTCAGCGCTAGAAGGCATACAGTCCCATCATGCACGGTGCTGTTCTTCATCCCGGATCCTCGGCGCTGCAAATGCAGGTGATACAAGGCCAGCGCGCTAAGTGGAGCTTACAGGACGGGCTTTTCCCATGTCCCTTGCTTGTACCTACGTCAATTGCGATCAGAGCAGAACATTCCCTGTATTAGCGCTTTTCCTGTTTCCACTCCCAATGCGACAGGTTTCGCAAGCCCTCCCACGACTCATGATCTCACACGACTAATGAATTCACGACTTTACGCTACCCCCAACCACTAATTGGCCGGGTCAGCCCCTCACCACTCAGCGAACGACCTTCACCACCGCCGCCACGTACCAGTCTGCACTGCTCCATCATGTCCGGTGTCGAGGACGTAGAGGCCCGGCGTAGGGACTACCGACGCCCACATAATGCCCATAACCCGATACCTACGGTCCAGAAATACAGGGAAGAGAAGCAAAGGAGACAAGACGAGTACGGCAATCCAGATGGCAGTAGCGAACCGAGCACACGCGACCGGCTGGGCGACGCCGTCAACGTCTTCAGACATGGAAGAGACGTGGAGCTGGACAACGACGGCAATGGGCCGTACCCAGTCAGGAATAAGAACATCGAGCAAGACGAGCAAATTGCGGACGACCACGCCGGAAAGAACACACCCGAACAGAAAGAGCAGAATCTGTCCAAAGACCAGGGCAGCGAAGATGGACTCCAGGATACTACAGAGGACGGCTTAACGTCATCAGATCCCAAGCAGGCTCGAAAGGACATGAAGAAGTTCAAAGCCGACGGTGCAGATCGCGAAGTCACAGATCCCATCACCCATCTACCCATCAAGATCCACGACTATACCGACCGAGAGCTGAAGAGCACCGCAAAGAACCCAGCCCCCGCAGGGTCCGACCCACGCACAATGACCGGTAAAGACGCCATCAACAAGAACGACGAACATCTCGAAAACGAAGGGCAGGAATCGCAGGACTCACATACGGGTATGCAAGCCTTGTTTCCACCTCCGTCATTTGACAGGACACGAGGCGAAATTACAACTGTCTACATGCAGGCTGTGACTGTCGGCGTGGGAGCAGCGGCAGTTAGCTTGATGCTGGTCAACACATTATTTTGGCCAACGCGTCATGCGACGGGCTGGGGGAGACAGCTATGGAAGGCCGCTGAACTCAGTGTCATGGCACTCGTCTCCACGGCCATTATCCTCTTCATGCGACAGTGGTCAGAGAACAAGATCAAGAATGTGTGGGATGCCGAGGTTTGGCAGGCGGAGCGACAAAGGGGCCAGAGGTTGGCCAAGACCGAAACTGCGGAAAGCACACAGTGGCTGAACTCGTTGATGGCTTCAATATGGCCGTTGATTAACCCGGATCTCTTCACCAGCATCTCAGATACGCTTGAGGTACGTAGTCGACACTTAATCAAGCATAAAAACTAATTTGTGTAGGATGTTATGCAAGCCTCTCTTCCGAGTATGGTCCGCATGGTGGCAGTCGAAGACCTTGGTCAAGGTAGTGAAGCCCTTCGTATTCTCGGTGTTCGCTGGCTTCCAACGGGCGGGGCTGCCAGATCAGTGGGCTCAGACGGAAACTTGAAGTCTCCGGACGAAGAGAAAGGCGATCGGACTGTCGAGACGAGTGATGATGATGGCGACGGCCAGGAGGACGGTCCACAACAAGACGACATGGAAGCCGAAGACGGAGACTTTGTAAACGTGGAACTTGCATTCGCATACAGGCCATCAACCGGGAAGGGCATCAAGTCACGCGCCAAGCATGCCCACATACTCTTGGCATTCTACATGCCAGGTAACTTAAAAATACGTAAGTCTACCTTTCCCAATCGACACTCAGCTACTTACGTGTTTTAGCTGTTTGGGTCGACCTTGCGGGCATAGTTGGTGTCATGCGCTTCCGTCTGCAACTGTGCCCTGATCCTCCGTTCTTCTCCATTTGTACCATGTCCTTCATGGGTCAGCCAAAGGTCACACTGTCGTGTGTGCCGCTTATAAAGAAGGGTCCCAACCTTATGGACGTGCCTTTAATCTCCAGTTTCGTGCAGTCATCCATGGATGCAGCACTGGCTGAGTATGTCGCGCCTAAGTCTTTGACCTTGGACCTCAAAGACATGATGATGGGCGACGACTTCAAAAAGGATACACTTGCACAGGGCGTCATCATGGTACGCATCAAGTATGCGTTCGACTTCAAACGGGGTGATACCAAGATCGGTCCTTTTGGTGGCTCTGCAGATCCCTACGTGAGCGTGGGTTGGGCCAAGTTCGGAAAGCCGCTTTGGTCGACACGTGTTCTCCAGGACAACATGAACCCACATTGGGATGAACACTGCTTCATCTGCGTCACCTTTGACCAGTTGAATGTAGATGAAAAACTACGGCTACAGTTATGGGATTCTGACCGCTCAACTGCCGATGACGATTTGGGACGTATCGAGGTGGACCTCAAAGAGTTGATGAAGAGCGACGATACCAACGGCAAGATGCACGATCGCGAGGATGGTTTCAGAGCCCTCAAGCGCGGAGATGATATGCCGGGAAAGCTGAGCTGGAGCCTGGGTTACTTCTCGAAAACCCGAATCACTAATGATCAGCTCGCTATGCAAGAAGAGGATCCCGACGTCAAGAATATAGACCAACTGAAGAAGAAAATGTACAAGGAGGCAGAGAACAAACTTCGAGAGGCAAGTGAAGACCATCAAGACGAAGTAGAACAGCAAAAGTCCGAAGAGTTCAAGAGTCGGCAAGACCAGCTCATCATTGCGTCTCCACCCTCCGAAGACTATCCTTCGGGTATACTCAGCATCCAGATCCACCAAATTACCGGCTTGGAATTGGAAACCTTGAACAAGCAGAAGGACTCTGCGAATGCGGAGGCAACTGACGAAGAGGAAGAAGGCGATGGTTTACCTTCTGCATACTGCACCATCATTCTCAACCACAAGAAGATCTTCAAGACACGTACCAAGCCAAAGAACTCGAAGCCGTTCTTCAATGCTGGCTGCGAGCGCTTCATCCGAGATGTTCGCAACACTGAAATACATGTTGCCGTTCGAGATGCTCGCATACACGAAGACGACGCCTTGCTTGGAATTGTGTACCTGCCTTTGGAAAGGGTGTTTCAAAAGCGCAGTCAGATCAATCACATGTTCCCACTCGCTGGGGGTGTTGGATACGGCCGTGTGAGAATCTCCATGGTTTTTCGAAGTGTGCAAGTGGAATTACCACGCAGCATGCTTGGTTGGGATTATGGAACTGTGGACATCAAACCCTCTATCAAGGCTATTGATGTTCCAGAACATCTAAAACCTCTTCGGCTCAAGGTTCGCACGCCACTGGAACGTGCAAAGTTACACTCGCGAGGGCGAGACGGCAAGGTCCGCTCGGAGGATGGTTCGACTGTCTGGACTTCAAGGAAGGACAAATGCATCCGCTTACCTGTGCGGGCCCGCTACAGCGCACCATTGGTATTCGAATTCAGACAAGATGCTACCTTCCGAGACCACACTCCTGGTTTCGGTATCCTGTGGCTCAAGGATATTCCCGACAATGAGGAACAGACAGTACGCGTCCCTATCTGGAATGGCGACTTGAAGCGTGCAGAGAACAACGTGCTTGACACGTATGGTGAGAAACTGGGCGAGATCGAAGTAACATTGACGTTCTGGTCCGGCCTATCAGGATATCACGAGAAGCTCGCAAAGGGAGATAAGCACATTTCCAACGTCATGGAAGTCCTCGATGTTACCAATGACCATGAGTGGACCGAATGGGATGACTCGGAAAGCTCCGACAAGCCCGGTATCAACGACAACAAAGAGACCGACAATGACAGCTCATCCACCAACAGCTCGGATTCTGAGGACGACGGGGACAATCCCGATAAGAAAAAATTCATACCAGACTTCCTCCAGGATGGCGGCAAACGGATCGACTCAAAGCTGAGTACGGATGGCACCAGCGGTCCTATCAGCAAGATAAAGGAATATAAGGAGAACGCACACGCTCTACATCGTACAAACAGGGGCATTATGCAATGGAAGGGCCCACGGACTTTGGCGTGGATGAAGCACGTCGGTGATCGTGGAAAGAAGAAGGTTGGACACATGTTCCATCATCATGAGAGGGACGGAGCGGGTGTTGAAACGGAGGCTTAGGCGAACTTTTTCCATAGCGCGCGCGTCTGGAGTTGAAACATGGGATGTATTTACACTGGTAGTATTCGTTTGTACTGCAAGTCTAGGTTGACTTGCTGGCAATCCAATCTTGAATCTCCGCAAAGTCCCTCGCCCATACAACTCTCCACTCATCAGCCTCTTTGTAGTCTTTTAAATGCCGACATGATACACCCAGTCTTGTCAACGATTCTGCAAGTTTCTTCTGCGAACTTCCCATGGGTTCGTCTCGGATGCAAATCCCCAGGTCGGCTGCGAGCAGGCATTCGATGTCTGTCCAACTATCTCCCACGTACACCTTTTGGCCCGCTAACTGCATGCGCCCCATTGTTTTGATTTTGTCACCGCTTGACATTATGAGACCTGCCTCATTAGGGGTAGTCGTAACGATTTTACCGCTCGACGGCTCTCCAGCCTCAATGTTATCAAGCTCATTCGCCAATATTGACGTGGTAGGTACATCAACGATACCTGCTGTAGCTAGGCAAGACTGGATAAATGTGCGAGACCAGTTGACACTGAGAAGCATGAATCCATCCTTCTTGCGGTCGTGCTGGATATGTCTGAAGAAACCCTCGAATCCAGTTCGCAATTCTACAGCACGTGAATGTACAGCTTGTTTTGCGCCGGCGTCGATCGCATCTCTTGTCAAGCCAGCAAAAATACAGGATGAAGATACGCGATCAAGACTTCGTTGTTCCACAGCTCTCATTTGGGCTAGGAGTTGTTTCTCTGCCGAGACTGTGCTGGGTAGTGTGCCATTAGGAGCGAGTTGGGCCAGCGTAGCCGTGTAGTCGTCCATGTAGGCTTTTGACACACGGTTCCAGTAGTCTTGAGTGGGAAAGTTGGGTTTTGTGGCAGCGGATATGTTGACGAGGGTGTCTAGAGTATCTTTTTTGGTGGTGGTGCCGTCCCAGTCGAGGATCCAGTGGACCGGGGAAGTCTTGTTCAATGGTAGTTTGGTAGACATTGTGGTGTACGGGGAGAAGCTGGATGGACTCGTAATTCGTAATGGTTGGAATGTAGCAAATAGGGCTAGTGTACGACTGAACGTATATGAAGACATGCGACTGGATGTTTCTATTCGCAACGCTGACTTTTGTGATGGCTATCGTTGCCGTATGGGCAGTATTCCAGGCTTTAGCTACGACGCCAGTTCCGATTTGGGCAGTCCCCCACCTGCACTCTGCGACAAGTGCGCGATGCATACAAGAGTGAAGTTAAAAACTCCCAGGCGGCCGGCGCACACTCGTAACTGTCAAGGCTATCGCACTACGACACAAATAAAGGCTATCGCAGCCGATGTCGTAATGGTGGTGTCGGAGCTTGCGTTGCTGTGATTGCTCGAGCAGGCGGGAAAATGGCGCAACGCGTCGAGACACGACGACGAACAGGTAACTTTTACCGGCAACACGCGCCATGCCTATCATCATCACCAAACCTCATAACCAAACACAACCTCTCGCAGTTTGCGCATTTCCGCGACTCCTTCCCATGGCTGTTCGCAGCAATCCAGCGCGCCATGCCCGTCCCGCGGTCACGAGCCAATGGCAGCGGCGCTATATGCATAACCCGCAGTCAGCCGAGGGCGCTCGTTGGTCGCGTTCCTCTAAAGGCATCTTGAGGCGATAACACCAGTTGCTCTTACGAAGACTGTCTCCTAAGTACAGTTGGAGGCGATCCACGGCACAACCCTCAACCAAGGAACAAAATAAGAAGCCCGCCGCCGCTGCTTCCGTCTCCTGCATCCTCAACTCACGCTCCAGAGCAGCAACGATCCCCTTCCCCACTACCCCACGTTAGCATCAGCACCGTCAACCATCATGGCTCCTGGCGCAATTCAGAATGACACAGCTGCGGCAAATGGAAACAGCACCACGCTGAAGCCCACTGCCCGCTCCTTCCACCCCACAGGCACCCCAGATCCCTCCAAGTACCACTCGGCGTCGTCGCAAGATGCCATCAAGACAGAGGCCGACTTCGCAGCGCACAACTACCACCCCCTTCCCATTGGTATGCACCCCTGAGGCCATGCTTGGAATGCGTGATTAATGTGGACTAGTCTTCTCAAGAGCAAGCGGTTGCAGCGTTTGGGACCCCGAGGGCAAGCACTATCTCGACTTCCTCTCCGCCTACAGCGCCGTCAACCAGGGCCACTGCCACCCCGAACTTGTCAAGGCCCTCACTGAGCAAGCCTCGCGGTTGACTCTGAGCAGTCGCGCCTTCTACAACGATGTGTTCCCTCGCTTTGCCGAATATGCCACCAAGCTGTTCGGCTTCGACATGATCCTTCCCATGAACACTGGCGCAGAGGCGGTTGAGACAGCCGTCAAGGTCGCGCGCAAATGGGGATACAAAGTCAAGGGTATCCCGCAGAACGAGGCGCTGGTCTTCTCTGTAGAAGAGAACTTCCACGGACGGACAGTACGCATGCTTGCTCATCTTGCAAACTCAGCTAACGTGTGGATAGTTTGCCGCCATTACCATGTCTACCGACCCCGAGTCTCGCGACAACTACGGCCCTTACCTCCCGGGTATTGGAAGCGCGTGCCCCGCCACTGGCAAACCACTCCGTTACAACAATGTTGACGATGTGCGGGAAGCATTCGAGAAGCATGGAAAGAACCTAGCTGCTTTCCTGGTCGAGCCCATTCAAGGTGAGGCTGGTATCGTGGTGCCAGATGACAGCTACCTGCGAGAAGTGAGGGCACTCTGCGATAAGCACAACGTCCTGCTCATCTGCGACGAGATTCAAACGGGTATTGCGCGGACAGGCAAGATGCTCTGTCACGAGTGGAGTGGCATCAAGCCTGATTTGGTCCTGCTGGGCAAGGCTATCTCAGGTGGCATGTACCCTGTTTCGTGCGTTCTCGGCTCGAAAGAGGTCATGCTTACTATCGAACCTGGTACTCACGGTTCAACTTACGGCGGCAACCCTCTCGGCTCTGCCGTCGCGATCCGGGCTCTTGAACTCATCGAAGAAGAGAACATGGTTGAGCGCGCTGAGACATTAGGCAACAAGTTTCGAGAAGGCCTCAAGAATATCAACAACCCCATGATCAAGATCATTCGTGGAAAGGGCTTGTTGAACGCCATTGTCATCGACGAAAGCAAGACAAACGGACACAGCGCGTGGGATCTCTGTATGCTCTGCAAAGAGAAGGGATTACTGGTAGGAAGAGCCCTCAAGATTATGCATGTGAAAGAGGTTGACGGTGCTGACTCTGATGGACAGGCGAAACCAACACACCAAAACATCATTCGCCTCGCGCCACCGCTTGTTATCACTGAACAAGAGATTGAATCGGCTTTGTCGATTCTCAAGGAGGCTATGGAGGAGCTGCCAAACCTCAAAGGCGAGAAAGAGAAGGAAGTACTCACCTCAGCTGTTGGGCTGGAGAAGAACGTCCATATAGGAGTGGATAACTAGGAACATTGTCAGTTCCTTGCGATACCCCGTACGACTGATTTGAAGCTATGACTGCTGTAGACCTGTAAACAGGTCATCCTTCGTTGCTCCACCATCAAGGACATGGATACGAGCGCGAACCCCGGCATTCAGAAGGTTCTGAAGCATCCGGCGGATTGGATCTTCCAATAAGAATAGTATCATTTTGCTGTCCTTCGGTCGCTTTTGACTTGGCCACGCATCTTTCAATATCGCCACCGTGACTGTTGAATGTACAACCCCTCTTCATTAGCATTCACCCTCGTGTTCGTTTTTAGTGCTGATTGCGGCGTGCGACGCCTCATTGTCGAGTGAGGCCCAAGAACAACCTTCCCCAGGGTGTGGCAGTCACACTTCAATTGTATGCGCGAAGCATGACGCTTGTAACGAAGAACGGGTGCGATACTGCTGGCGCTTTGCTCAGCGTGAAGCGATGTCGCCATGCTGTTCCTACTTGGTCTGTTCCAGGATTGATTCGCGACGTAATCGGTGGCCATGACACATCTTACATATTTGTTTGCTTACACATGTTCGGATCTTCATAACCCCCGACGTTGCTTACGGGCCTTTTCCAGCAAGAGGAGGTTCCCACATCAGATGCGACACTTCGGACTTCATGACTACGTCGGAGTCTTTTGGCCGATGGACGCACACGTGTGTAGCCTGAAGTGCACGTAATCCGATGTGCATGCGCAGTGCAGTCAGATGTCGTGCGCTACATGCACTCTAACACTCGCAAGATAGGTCGCATCTACATGCGCTGTGGGTTACACACATCATATTGCTATATGACGGATGCATGCTACCAATTTGGAAGTCGCTTAGCTGTCGATCCGGTAAGTGGGCATCCGACAAGATGGGTAGTCAACAACAACGGGACAACCTTTACACATGCCCGAATCCCGTTTCTCAGCCAATATTGTAGTTACCGGCCGCAGTGCGCCCAGCTGAAGGGAAACTTTGTCCGTGCAAACAGGCGACGGGCACGACTAATCCACAGGTCGGCATGTCGGGTCTGGGCCAAAGCTTTTTGCCATCGTTTCATGCAGCGATGGCCCCACTGTTGCCCGATCATGGCTGCGTGTCCACACGCTCTTTACGACATCGAATCCGCGGAAGTTAATTTCTAAGCAGCTGTCAAGGAACTGTCAAAGCAGAGACACGGTCGTTGCGCGTGGATGATGTACGTCTGTTGCTGATGGCACACTCGCTTCGCCAACATGCAGCATCGTGGAGCAGCTGAAGAGTAATATCAAGCCTTTCGGGTCATCGGGTCGAATTATGTGCCGAGGGACTCGAACATTCCTGATGCTAACAGCCCCCGGATTATACATGCATCGGTTCGCGGAAGCCGTTCATTGGCGAAATTTTATCTCCGGTAAAGACCACGCGCTAAATGTTGAGCGGGTGCATGCACTGATTTCATGACTGCTCCGAGGCCATATAGACTAGTCGTTGCCTGCCACTCGCAAACATGTCGCCTCGTGAGTCCTGGCGTTAGTCGTTCTTTTCACTAACATCTAATACCCTCCCCAGCCTTGCGACTTCACAGTGACGTTCGACATCGGCTGCCAAACTTTGTTTCGGCCCTACACCACGATCACCGCGACCCTTCTTCGGCGTTCGGCATTCAGCCGCTGAACCACCGCCATGGTGAAGTCGCCATCAACGTCATCGTTGGATGAGAACGAGAAAGAGAAGGACTTTGGACTTGTGGATCCGCAGGCTGCAGCAGAGAATCCGACGGAGTACGAGCCAATACGCACCGAACCAACGGAAAAAGATGTGGAAAAAACTGGAGATGGACACAGTGCAAGAGGCAGACTAGCGCGATTGCAATCCAGTACAAGCGCATACTCGGAAGCCAGCGACAGTGAATCTAATGCGACAAGATCGATACGGAAAAAGAAGCCATTTTACAAACGCCTGAATTTGTTGAAGAACAATCCACCACCGATCCCAAAGGAGCGCAAAGTATGCCCCGAATACACAGCAGGCTTCTTCAGCCGACTCTCGTGGCAATGGATGCAACCCTTGATGAGAGTGGGCTACAAGCGGCCGTTGGAGAAGAACGATATCTGGAAGGTCAATCCTGATAGGAGTGCAGAGGTTTTGGCAACAAAGCTGGAAGAGGCTTTCAAGAGGCGGAGAGCAGAAGGCAAAGAGAGGCCCCTGCTGGGTGCCATGTTCGACACATTCAAGTGGGAGTTCATCATCGGAGGCACATGTCAGCTGTCAGCATCCGTCATCCAAGCGGTCGCACCGTTCGTCTTACGTTATCTGATCAATTTTGCTGTTCGCGCTTACGTTGCGCAACGAACTGGAGCCCCAGCGCCAGATATTGGCGAGGGTATCGGCCTCGTCATTGGAATTACCGCGATGCAGTTCCTGCAGAGTTTGGCTACTAACCACTTCATGTACCGCGGTATGATGATTGGTGGAGAGGCCAGAGGTGTCCTGATTGCTCTCATCTTCAACAAGGCAATGAAGCTATCGGGGAGAGCCAAAGCAGGTGGCGAGGCTGTTCTCGAAGCACCACCACCGGATATCAAGCCAGGAAGCGAAGCTCAAGTGAAATGGTACAAGAAGATGTTGAAGAAGAAAGAGAAGAAACAATCACCAAAGACTGCGGCAGGTGTGGCAGGTGACGGTGAGGGCTGGGGCAACGGACGAATCGTCAATCTGATGTCCACGGATACCTACCGTATCGACCAAGCCAGTGGTTTCTTCCACATGATCTGGACTGCTCCCATTGGTATTTTGATTACGACTGCTCTGCTTCTTGTCAACTTGACATACAGCGCTCTTCCTGGTCTTGGCCTCATTCTCATTGCTATGCCCCTGCTTGGTCGCGCGGTCAAGACGCTGTTCCGTCGCAGAGTTGCCATCAACAAGATTACTGATCAGCGTGTGAGCTTGACCCAGGAGATTCTGCAAGGTGTTCGCTTCGTCAAATACTTCGGCTGGGAGACCAGCTTCTTGGAGCGCATCCAGACGATCAGAAAGAAGGAGATTCACGGTATTCAGATTTTGCTCACGATTCGAAACGCCGTTCTCTCCGTCGGAATGTCCATGCCCGTCTTCGCTTCGATGATCTCGTTCATCACCTATTCCCAGGTCAACAGCAATCTCGATCCCGCGCCGATTTTCTCCTCGCTCGCTTTGTTCAACTCCATGCGTATTCCACTCAACTTCTTGCCGCTCGTTATCGGTCAGGTCATCGACGCGAATGCTTCCGTCAAACGTATCCAAGAGTTTTTGCTAGCTGAAGAGGCTGAAGAGAACGGGAAATGGGATTATGACGCCAAAGATGCTGTTACACTGAAGGGTGCAAACTTCACTTGGGAGCGTCATCCAACTCAAGACGCAGAAGACGGTGCCGGCGGGCCACCAGGAAAGAAGCCAGAAACCAAGAAAGAGAAAAGGGAGAGCAAGGCGAACGCAAAGCTGGTCCAAAACAGTGGAGAGACTACACCTTCAGATGCGACCATTGTGGAAGAGGAGAAACCCTTCGAGATCAAAGGATTGGACCTAAACATTGGACGAAACGAGCTTGTGGCTATCATCGGAGGTGTGGGATCTGGAAAGAGTTCGCTGCTTGCGGCCCTTGCAGGAGACATGCGCAAAACCAGCGGCGAAGTCGTCTTTGGTGCTTCGCGTGCTTTCTGCCCGCAATACGCCTGGATCCAAAATGCTACGGTACGAGAGAACATCATCTTCGGCAAAGAGTTCAACAAGAAATGGTACGACCAAGTTGTGGACGCCTGCGCCCTCCGCCCCGACCTGGACATGTTACCGCACAACGACGCGACCGAGATTGGAGAGCGCGGTATTACCGTTTCTGGTGGTCAGAAGCAGCGAATGAATATTGCTCGAGCCATCTACTTCAACGCAGACATCATCCTCATGGACGATCCTTTGAGCGCTGTCGATGCACACGTCGGTCGCCACATCATGGACAACGCCATCTGCGGTCTACTCAAAGACAAGTGCCGCATCCTTGCTACCCATCAGCTCCACGTCCTCAGCCGCTGCGACAGAATCATCTGGGTAGACCAGGGAGAAGTCAAAGCCGTCGACACATTCGACAACCTCATGGCCCAGAACGCCGACTTCGTGCAAGTCATGAGCACGACTGCCAAGGAAGAGGAGAAGGAAGAGCAAGAAGAAGTCAACGCGGACGAGGTCGAAGCAGAAGTCAAGAGCACAAAGAAGCAACGGAAACAGAAGAAGCAGGCAGCCCTTATGCAGACAGAAGAGCGCGCAACCAAGAGCGTCAGCTGGGAAGTCTGGATTGAATACATCAAAGCCGGCGGCGGAATCTGGGTCGGCCCCCTCGTTTTCATCCTCCTCGTCCTCTCCCAAGGCGCCAACATCGTCACCTCCCTCTGGCTATCCTACTGGACCTCTGACAAATTTGGCTACTCCGAGGGCGCCTACATCGGCGCATACGCAGCCTTTGGCTTCAGCCAAGCCCTCTTCATGTTCTTCTTCTCCTTCTCGGTCTCCATCTTCGGTACCCGGGCTGGTAAAGTCATGTTGCACCGCGCTATTACCCGTGTGCTGCGCGCGCCCATGTCCTTTTTCGATACTACGCCGCTGGGACGCATTACGAATCGTTTCAGCAAGGATATCGATGTCATGGATAATACCATTACGGATGCGATGCGCATGTACTTTTTGACGCTTGCTATGATTATATCGTAAGTTACTCGGAACACGAGGTTGAAGGGTTTGAGCTAACGTGTATGGACAGTGTCTTCATCCTCATCATCTCGTACTACTACTATTACGCCATCGCGCTGGGTCCTCTGTTCATCATGTTCATGTTCTCGGCTGCGTTTTACCGTTCTTCTGCTCGCGAGGTCAAACGTCACGAAGCTGTTCTTCGTAGTACGGTGTTCTCGCGCTTCGGCGAGGCTGTCATGGGTACCGCGACTATTCGCGCATACGGTCTCCAAAATCAGTTCTCGAAGTCCGTTCGCGACGCTGTCGACGATATGAACAGCGCCTACTACCTCACCTTTGCCAATCAACGCTGGCTGAGTGTCCGTCTGGACATTGTTGGTATCCTACTCGTCTTCACAACTGGTATTCTCGTCGTCACGAGCCGTTTCTCCGTCGATCCTAGTATTGCTGGTCTGGTCCTCTCGTACATTCTCACTATTGTGCAGATGATCCAATTTACGGTTCGCCAGCTCGCTGAGGTCGAGAACAACATGAACTCGACCGAGCGTATTCATCACTACGGAAGTCAGCTCGAAGAAGAAGCGCCCCTGCACATGGGTGAAGTACGACCAACTTGGCCCGAGCATGGCGAGATTGTCTTCGACAATGTGGAGATGCGATACCGCGATGGGCTACCTCTGGTGCTCAAGGGGTTGAGCATGCACGTCCGCGCTGGTGAGCGCATTGGTGTAGTTGGCCGTACTGGAGCGGGTAAATCGTCCATCATGTCGGCGTTGTTCCGACTGCAAGAGCTGTCAGGTGGCTCGATTGTCATCGACGGTGTGGACATTGGCAAGATTGGCCTTCACGATTTACGCTCCAAGCTGGCTATCATCCCGCAGGACCCCACGCTCTTTAAGGGAACGATTCGGTCCAACTTGGATCCTTTCCACGAACATTCCGACCTGGAGCTCTGGTCTGCTCTGCGACAAGCTGATCTTGTTTCGAACGAGCAGACCATGGACGATCACTCTGGCCGCATACATCTCGACAGTGTGGTTGAGGAGGAGGGTCTCAACTTCTCTCTCGGCCAAAGGCAGTTGATGGCTTTGGCTCGCGCGCTCGTCCGCGGATCTCAGATTATCGTCTGTGACGAAGCTACCAGCTCGGTCGACTTTGAGACAGATGCGAAGATTCAACAAACGGTAAGCCTTGCGTCATTAAGCAGTACTGTTGAATGCATGAGCTAACATTTACCAACAGATCGTGGATGGCTTCAAGGGCAAGACGCTTCTGTGCATCGCCCATCGACTAAAGACCAGTAAGTGCATTGCTGCATGCCGCGCGCCGACTTCTTACTGACATCCGGCAGTTATCAACTACGATAGGATTTGCGTCATGGACGCTGGGCTGATTGCAGAGCTCGACTCGCCGCTAAATCTGTACGACCAAGGCGGAATCTTCAAGGGCATGTGCGACAGATCCGGTATCAAGAGGGAAGAAATCGCTGGCGCAAACTAGAAGCTTGGGAACAGGAGTTTTGATTGGGCGCAGGCGGGTACACGGCCCAGAACGTAGGCTAATGATGCGGCTGCTCTTGCTAAGGAAGCAAGCAAACGCGCAGACTGATGGTTGCGCATGGCATGGCATGGCGTTGGCGCGGCATTTCTGATCGGGCAGCATTAGAGACGGGTGCGATAAGCAAAAAGTAGTAATTCATAGGGCTGGCTGCTTTTCAGCTCAATACAAATAACCTTGGCGACAAAGTATTGGAGGCTTGAAAAACTGTCGGAGAGTCTATCGACGAGTCTACACAAACGCCGGGCTGGGTCCAGACGGCCATTACAAGCGCGGACGGTGGGCGACCATGTGACACAACTGGGCCGGTCTGGGGCGTTGGTACTATGGCGCGCATCGCGCATTTGACAGCATCATAGTTCCATAGGTCCCTAGGAACAGGAGCTGTGTAGGACAGGCGATGCTTGCCCGCAGTTTGCATTAGCGCGGTGTTGGCTGGGGCGGAACGCACGTGCGCGGGCTTCAGAACCCTTTTTGCGGTACACATAATTCGTGCGTTATCTAATCTCAGCTTGCCCTCCCGTCTCCAGATCGTATGTTCGTCGCGTGGGCGTATAGGCGTATCTGCTTTCGTATGTGTGTTCCGGATGAGTGCATAGATTTCGCCTCTGTGTTTGCTGCGCCGCTCGGGTAGATGCTATAGCGGTTTCACACGCCGCTAGTTTATCAGGGTAACAGTGGGCATTCGGGACGCCTACAGAGTAACAACGCTGCTATATCGACGATTTGCACGCTCGATCGAGAGGCACAGTCGCGACGTTTGCCTCTGTGGTAGGCCATGCGTTTCGATAGAACGGTCTCAACGACCGGCAAGGCCGGGGTTGCTAAAGCGTGGGCACAAAACAAGAAAAAAAAAGTTCGCCTTCTCCAATGCTTCGCTGTTGAAGGTGGCACCGAGAACAGCAAGTCGCGCGTTGGTGCATGACAGACAAGCTGCGACCAAGGCTCTCGGCCAGGTGCTCCGCGTGCATCTGGCGGCTCAAAGATTGGATGCAGCGTATGTTTAATGCGCGCTTTAGCCTGAGGAGGCTTAGCGACTCAACAGCCAAGATGAGCCAAACTCCAGTCGCGCCGCACGGCTCTAGACCTGCGAGGCTGCTAACCTGTTGCGAGGTAACTTGACGACCTGCCAGGCACGCGGCAATCAATCTAGCGGGCCTTCAGCGGCGTCAAGGGAGGTGCGTGTACAGCGTATGTACGTGGTGGGGGTATGGAAGAGGATGGGAACAGACGCTGCATTGATGATATGGAAGGGCAAGGGCAATGGCGCTGTAACAATGATGATGGACGTGAGTTAGTGGAAGCGAATGGGCGAGTGAAAAGCGATGAAGATCAGGGACGTCTTACAGCTACGCTCGACTCAGAGCGACGAGCCGGTACGAAGTTGCAGGGACATGGCTGCGAACGGCCTAGCGGGCCCGACGATTGACCCTAGCTCCGAACTCTCAGCTTCCACACAGACCGTGTCCACCAGGCGGCATGGGCCTGGCGTGCGTGCAGTGCTGCGCGCGAGCTCCTTCACAACTCTTCATATCTCTGCTCCTCCCACCCGCGACGCTGCTTCAAGGTCGCCGCACGTTTCCTGCCTGCCGTATTCCGAGTGAACGCACCGACGCACGCTGGTCGACCCGCTGCCTCCCTCTCCCCTGGTGCACTGTCCGCTCCTTCCTCGTCGACGGCGATCCCCCCTTCCCGTTGCAGCCATATCTCCCACGATACCAGATACCACACGGCAAGCGATAACGACGCCTTCAACCTCACCCACCGCTGCCATCTCCCCCATGCTGCGCCTGTCGTGAAGCGAACCCCCCCGCTGCCCATTGTCGCACCACCGCCCGGCCCGGCCACTGCAGCTGCTGTCGCCCGCCTGCCGTTGAAAGGGTCCTCCTGACGAGCTCACGCTTCACGTCTTAGACACCAAACGCCCCAGCACTGCCAGCGTGAAACTCTCCTTGCCTACGTCACAATGGCAGCAAACGAGAAGCACGAGCCCGTCACGTTCGGCGCAACGGTCCAGCGCTCCCCAAGCCCATTAACCAGCCTTCCTCCGCCTTCGCAGCCGCTACGCTCGCCGCCCTCGCACGACTCAAATATGTCGTCTGCCACCGCCGACGCTGACCTCGCCAAGAAAGAGTGGGCGGCCGACCCCTCCAACCCCTACTCGGCCTTTTACAAGCACCCGGAGGCCCTCCGCGAGACGCGTCACTCCCTCAACGACACGGCCCTCCAGAGCAAGACACACCTCGGCGTCGCCGTCCAAGAACACGACCTCGAGGGCGGCGTGCCCCTCTCCGTCGCCTCCACACAGCAGCCCTCCAAGCACTCGGTCGATGGCCGCGTCAAGGAGTGCACCATGTGGCCCACGAGGCAGGCTGTGCTGGACAAGCGGAAGTCGTACAAGCGCAAGCGTGGCTGTGCCTTCTTCCGGAACATGACCAGCAAACAGAGACTGTGGGCTAAGATCGTCATCGCTCTCCTCGTCGTCGCTGCTGCCGTCGGCCTTGGTGTCGGCATCTCAAGGGCTGTTGGCGGCGGTGTCTGGGCTGGCGACGGCCGCTCCAAGGAGATCCCAAATGGCCACACAGGATCTTGAGATGTAGCAGCGCTGCAGGAATGCACCCGTACGTCACTTGTTCCATCCCCCCATCTCATGCTATATCAATACTAATATTCCATCAGAAACACACCACGTCTCTTCGACCCATACTCACGACTTCGGCATACTTCGCTTCGAAACATCCTTTCTCGATATCCCTTTTCATCTGTTATATTGTTTTCCCTTTTGTCGGGAATGTGCAACCCACTTTGCCGTCTTTTCTGTGTTGCACGGCATCGAGTCTTCTCTACATCACTCGAGGGGGTGTTTTGGCGTACACATGGGGCTCTCTCCTACTGGGTTGCATTCTCCACATGCATTGGAGCGCCGGAGTATAAATGGGCGTTAGACATGTTAGTGGCGTACACCTGGCTGGGTATGCAATATGAGAAGAGAATCCAGCCAGCCTCCGTTGTGAGGCTGCTTTTACACGTTACACCCTCTTTACAACCCACGCATTTGTGATTGAGCATTGTTATTGTTGCGACGACATCATGTTGACATTGCTGAAACTTTCCCAAAGTCAAGCGGGGTTTGCTCCGATAATCACAGGGATGCATGCAAGCATATGCCTTGGTACTACAAGACAGCGGATCGACCGGGACTTTTGGTCTTACACGCTTCAAAGAACAAACGTTCAAAGACTAATCAAACCTAGCATCTGTATTGCGAGGCTATTTTAGGAAGTGCAAAGGGTCCCCGGCTCACCAAGATGCAAAATTGGGTCAACGGTTGGCCTCGTATATCATGGTATACTCCCAATTCTCCTCAATACGCGTATCACCCGGGGTATTCGGGCGGATCACTTGGATCTAGTCCCGGTATGTTGATCGTACACACGCGAAGGCCTTTCCATTAGACATACATGTGTAGTCTGATGCGCATTGGCTATGTAGCTTGTCATTTGCTATGAAGAAAGAGACGGTTGTTTCAAGTACCCTATCGGACAAGAGTAGATAAAATGACTTTTTATCAAGGTGTTGAAAATGAACGAGGTAGGTAAGGCAGTTGGACATGAACAGTGATTGATTATATTCATAATGACACCAGTGACATCAGACTCGTCTCTATCTTATCACATTACTGACCCATCCATTTTCCCCTAACATCTCACATATACTTCGCGCCTCTCCTTCCCAGCCTCCTTCCCTGCAATGCCTTTGCCGCATTGTCATTCGGTTGCGCGTCCCCAAACCCACACCCTCCATCTCTCTCCTGCGCAACAACCGGACCCGCGCAAGTCCCACTCTTGAACCCGCAGCAAGCCGACGCACAATCAGCATCTGATGTACACGCCCCAGTGATGAATTGCGTGCCTGCTGCTGCTGCTGCTGCTGGGGCTGCGGCTCCAGTGTTGCTCTCTGCAGGAGGGGCGGCAGGAGGGGCGGCAGGAGCAGGAGCAGGAGCAGCGGCATCCGCACTGGCGTTTCCACCTGCGCCATTCAGAGCATTGTTGTTTGGTTGTGCGTCGCCGAAGCCACAGCCTTCACCTCGTTCGTTGGCTACGAATGGGGCAGCGCATTTTCCGGATGTGAAGCCGCAGCACGCGGAGGCGCATTCGGCGTCTGAGGCACACTCGCCAGTGATGAATTGGGTGCCTTGGGCTGCTACGTATAGGGAGACTACTGGGGAGGTTAGTATGAAGGAAGGTTGATGTGAGGGAATGGCCTGCGGAACTTACGGTTCAGGAGAGCAAGGAGTTTGAAGATGGGCGCCATGTTGGTTAATGTTTGTATTGAAGTGTCGAAGGATGGGATTTTTTTTATTAGATTGATGTATTAGAATCTTCGCCGGGAAGTATGATTATGTATGGTTTGTAAGATAGAGATACCAGTTACCTCAGTATCGATGATGGATGTCAGTATCCAGGAGACAGACTATATATATATATGTCCACCTCAACACCGCAAAAGCTGATCCTACCCTTCACATGAGCAAGTACGGGCGCCAACTCGAAACTCACAGATGTCACTGCCCCCTCACCAATGCCTCAACAGGCAATCAGTCCGTATGGCGACGAGGCAGCATAGCATTCCTTACGCCCTCGCGTAAAAGCCATGTTACCAACACCCACGTTTCGCATCTACTTTTAGCCTACAAATGGCGCGGTGCAGACGATCACCACGCATGTAGTTTGGAAACGCAAAACACAGCGAACATTATGCGTTCTCCCGTTCCGTGATACATGTGGAGAAAATGTGTAAGGGGAAGGAGAAGGGACATCCGACACAAGAGCAAAGCGTCGTAAGCGAACCTATTAGCGCCCTTCAGCCTCACCCCACCCCACTGCTCAGCCACTACGCAATGTTCTTGCCTCGAAATGCCTTAACACATCTCAGGTTTCCGGTCCGTTAGAAGATGGCGGGGTCGGCCAATGAGGTTTTTGTGGCATGCCAAGATGGGTAATGGGTGGCATGAATGCGGCGGAGGGGGATCAGACTGAGCATGTGTCGCATTGTCTGGCCTGGCGCTTGGAATGTCTGGGTTCCGTGGCTATCCCTACGCTTAAGACTGGGATCATCACTGAGGGTAGTGTAAGTGGTGATATATAGTCTTTCATGTTCCTAGTATCTCGACTACGATTGCAGTTTTTGACAAATGGTGAAATCGAAGGATCTACTACTTAAGCGAGGTTACCTTCAAGCTGGTATAGTGACACCCTACGGGGCTTTAAATATGCACATTGCTTCATGCTAGGCTTGCATTCATCTTTTCCAGATTGCTTTCACTCCGCGACAATAGCTACACAAGATAGCAATTAGCTTTATTATATCCGCTCGTACTTATATAAGGTCTGTTGCCACTAGAGAAGACCTGCAGAGGTTCTAAAATGTCAGTATTCGGGGTGTGCGTATAAGAAAGTAGAGCATGTCTTCCTCGGTATATTCAGTGATAGAACGAAAAAGTACCTAATAATAATATGTGGTGAGTTGATCGATAATAAAACATAGATAGGCCTAGCTCAATGTGCAGTAATCCCTTGAAACTTAAGTGGTAGCTGACACTTAGTGTTGATTGACTTTGAAGTGACTGTTTAGTGAAGTTGACAGATACCGGCATAGCGATGGCTAAAGTCAGAAGAGGATATACGGTTCTGGACATCTGTGATGATAGTATAGCATTCAGAGGACAGGGTGCTGTCAGGGCCATTGGCGTGGTACTTTTCGGTGTTCATCACATATTGTTTGGATAATACCTGCTTCAAGTGTTCGAGCGATACTTGCCTGGTTTATACCTAGTATCATAGCACATGGATTGCTCTGATGCACTGCCCACGCCGAAATTCTTAGAGCGGAGAGTAAAGACTATGACTCAGGGTACTAGTCGGCCTTCGTGAGCACTTGTAGTCTGTTTATAGCACCTCCGAACTGGGCAGCGAGGGTTTGGCTGTGTATGTCTGAAGTTATTCGAGACACAATCTTTGGTTAGCAACAAGCAAACACAGAGAAGTCCTTTTTGTAATTTAGTGTGGATTTTATGGGGTACGGCTGCTGAATGATAGTGCGTAGTTACATCCGTTCCTAGAAAGGGGCAAAGGAGGTTGTGAGACTAGCCATTTGACAGTGTTGCTCAACAACCAGATAGCCCTAGCCCCGACTGATCGCTTACTAAAATGACAAAAAACCTCCAACGAAATAAGATACAGTATAAGACCGGACAAGGAACGGGGCGGTCATGAACCATACCGTACACAGTGTGGCATAATGAGGTACACACCGCGACGGGTTGGTGTTGCTGAAGAATGGTATGAACCAAGCGCAAAAGAGAAAAGGGTATAGAACCAGCTATCAGAAGAAGATAGATCGCAGCAAAAGTCGGTCAAGAGGCAGCATGTGTAGTAAGCACATAGTGGCAGTGCGTCTAAACAACAGAGCCTTCAGGGGGACCCTCCTGATGAGTGTGCGGTCCGGAGTGCCCTTTACCCCTGAGTCTTGTTGTTGTATTATGCGAGAGCAACCGAGAAGTTATCGAGATGTCGTGTAGGCACGGGTGTATTGTGGCTGGACCACAGTGCTCGTAGGAGGAGGGGCGGAGTTGAGTGCTTTCCAAGCGACTTCGGCGGCTTCTTCTCGGGACTGTTCGAGGTAGCGGTAGTCTCGCCAGAGGTGGGCTCGGTATTCGCGGCCGTGTACGAAGACACTGCTGGACCAGGCTGTCCGTATACCTGATAGGAGAGTCAGTCAGAGTCGAGAATGGTGGGGCGACATGTAGAGCGGACGGCTGCATACCTCGTGGGTCGCTGTAATCTTGGAACTGAGGTTGGGCGATCTGGTTCGTGGCGCAGTAGTCTGGGAAGTTTAGCTGGGCCCTAGCAAGGACAGTGGTCTGCGCACGCTGAAGTTTCTGAACGTAACTCTCTGGTGCCGCCATTGTGCGGGATGGGTCTGTGGGAGAGGATGAAAATGCGATGCTGTCGAGGAGTTTGGTGTGGGGTAGTGACTCGTGAGTGGGGATCTGGAGGATCAACTGTGTGTGCGAAGGCTGAAAAGAACACTTGCTCTAGCATATCTCCTCGTCTGTTTATAGTCCGGCATAAACATCAGAGCCTCACTTTCGGTATCCTGTAAGGAACGGCCAGCGCTTTTGCCACAAGACCATCTCAAAAAGATTCAGCCTGCAGCCGCTGTACCACATATGTGCTTGGGAACAAAGCATGAAGCTGATACTATGCTGCGTTGGCAAGCCCATTTCCGCCATAATTGGCCGGCAGAAACATCATTCAGCGAGCAACTGCGGGGGTAGCGAGAAGAGAACGCGGCAAGGCAGAAACTCCAACCGCCAGAACCCGGTACAGACACTACGACGAATTGCTGCGTGTTTTCGGCACCACAAGTTTGGGATATAGAGACCAATGAGCTGGTACGGATAAATTTTGGTGTTGAGTATGTTTACCCCGTTAAGCTTGGTTCAAGCGATGTGCTGGCAGCTGATGGACGACGAAAGATGCTGCCATGCTAGTTTCTCAAGGCCCCGATGCAGTGCCAGATGTGTCTCGCAGATTGGCCCATAGTTCCATCGGCGTTCGGCCCGCTTACGGTTAGACGAACGAAGGGCCGTGCCGATTCCGTACCGTATTAGATGCCATCTGAAAGCGCGTCATCTTAGACACCATGCTCCGCATGCTGAAGCTGCAAAGGTCGCATACGCAGCAATGCAACGTTAAGCGAAAGAACGTGGGATTAGGGCAGCTCATGGCTCCAACTGGACCCACATGTGAGGTGGCATACGCGATTGCCTAGAACGGCGTGTCAATATCAGTCAAGGTGTTCCTGGCGTGAACCGCTCAGCCCTGCGATCTCCAGGTTCGTGCATCGAATGCAGCCCATATCACATCACATTTCTGCAGGCTGTCCGGTTCCTGGATGCTCGTGCTATGGCCATGGGTTTGGTGTACTCGCAAACCCTCCGACACGCTGAACGCTAGCTAACTCTTCAACGCGGCACTTGTTCGGTATTCGCCTTCTGGGCGCTTGAAGCGGAAGGCGCACCTGAGTTGATCTACAACACGAGGCTCAAGGCGGGGTTAGCACACCCTCAATCTTCCTCTGCTCTGCGCTGGCAGTCGTTGTGTTGTTCATGGAACGCTTCCGAACAGCTGGAAGTGGTGGCTGTTGGTGACTTTCGGTGACGTGTCGTACAGATTATATTGCGCTAGCCCAATCGACGCCACAATGCACGTGCATACAGCAATGCAAACCTTGGAGAATCCTCGGGAGGCCCACAATACGCGCCTTGCAAGGATATGCAAGTCGGACATGTAGCTGTCGACTTAGTTCCTCATGCGCGATTCCTGCAAGAGACGTGGGACCGCACGACTTCTCCCGGCTTCTGCGCCGCACCACACCACGTGTAATACCACAACCGACGTCATCGGCTGCGCATAGACGGACGCTAGACGTTTGGATTTTGAGCTTAATCGCGTCTTCTCCATTCATGCTTGATCGGTGAAGGCAGGTGTCACGTGCTGCTGCAGATAGGAAGGATGAGGCGTCGATGCGGAAAGTTTCTGCCAGCAGGACCCAACCAGGGCTATTGTGTTCATGCACCTGCCTGTCTCAGCGGGCAAGATCAAGTGTCGCATTGCCAAGCTCTCTTCGAGGCATGTGCCGATACCTGTCATTACATCGCTCGGGGATTTGCTCTCATCCCGTTACAGTGGGCTGCATGCGTCATCGAACAAGCACAGGTCTTAAGAGTTCATCCGCAGAACCATACTCATGACCCCTGGCATCTGGTATCTGACGTGGCTATACGCATTCAAGGAAGCATTCAGGTTACATACAAAGATTTCGTATTCGCTTTGCCAGCCAGGGACAGATGAGCCTTGCAAGCACACGCATCGAGTATGCAAAGAATACACATGTGGTCTTGAACCATTGAATTGCCAAAGTTATGTAAACGAGTGACCGGCATATCATAATCCGGCAATGATATATATCCAATGTCGTCAGGGGCAGGACTTGAGCAGTTATACCATCTATGGACGAACGGAGCCTTAGTCCAACTTAGATGCTCAATAATTGACAGAGCACTTACCCAGGCCATTGATCCATCGATTTCTAACACTCACACTCGCAGCAGATCGTCATGCCGCACCAGTTGCAAGGGCAACTAACGTCGCATCGAGCCTCCAGATGGGCGCGCTTGACCATATCGATGCTGTGGTCAGCGGGGTACTGGATGAGGTTCGAGACTGGAGCGGGACTGCGGTCACGAAGCTCACTGGGAGCAGCGCTTCCGAAAGAGAGGAGGGCGATGAGGGGAAGAGCGAGAGTGGTGAACTGCATGGTGTTGATGTAGGTGTTTTGAGAAAGACAATGGGAAGTTGGTAAGTTTGTGAGTGAAGAAGGTATGATCTGTGAGCTTGTTGACGAGCTAGATGCCATCGCCTACAGCTTATATAGGCGCTGAAGCTCATCGAAATCTACGTAGTCGTCGTACTGAGCGTGCTGCTCTTTCAGAACGGGCCGCGATGCCGACGAAGTGTCCATCTGCTGACGCTGCATACAGACTTGTAGTCTTTCTGCATACACATGAAGAGCTTCCGGGTCGTCGGTGAGTCGATCTCAGACTGGAGTAGAGTAGCATTTTCCAAATAGAGATAGAGATGCACACACACACTGCTGATAAAGTCCACTGCCTACTCACCAGCTCAATGCAACGCGTCAACCCCCTCTCTTTAGCTTGATGTGTGGCTGTCTAGACGAGGAGCTCATCGCGGTAGATATTGCAGAAAGAGCACTTGGCCTTTCGTTCGACGACGCGGATCGTCGAATGAAGTCTTAGTCTCGGCCATAAGCCAACACAGAATTTGCGTAGCTAAGAGTATGAATATGCAAGTGAGCGTCAGACTTGAATCAACCAAGCTTTCCAAGCTTAGCTTTTGCGCGATTGCCTTCTCACAATGACTACTTAGACGAGTTGAATCTCAGTAGCGAATGATAATACTGACTAGTGCTCCACATTGGCCTCCACAGGTCTACCAGATTAAGAGGTAGCTCAGTGGCAATTTAGCATCCATCTCATCACCATTGACTTCCAGTCCTTCCCCTCTTCGTGCCCATTGAGCTTTTCACCAAGAAGTTGGTCCAGTTATTCAAGTATAAGCCACCGTCACAAAAAAATGAGACCCGACAGATATACGACATCGTCAAGAGAATGGAGTTCTTGCGGCAAAAGAACATCACAATCTAAAAGCGGCACCTTCACGCCTCACCAGCTATCACCACCTTGATTGATCCTAGCTAACGCCACGAGCAAAAGTCGATAATCGACACCCTCCACCACCCTCTCAACTTTACTGTTTCAAGCAGTAGCACTACGCGTCACACCCGTAGTCAGCATCAATATAGCCTAAACTCCCCGCAAAGCAGAAGGTACGGGCCGCTCGCAAGCTGGGGTATTGGCGGGTACAACCGCTCGTGACCATTGCTGATGGCATTTTGCTGCACCACTACCAGATACCAGGAAAAAGGTTATGCTAATTAGGAAGGTTGCCGCACACAGGTGCGTTAGCGTACGGCGGGTCGCGGAGAAAGAAGCCGTCAGGTGTGTGTTAGCTTACATCCGACCACCACTAGTATACATGCGTAGTAGACATTTTGACAAGAACAGAGTTATGATGTATTGGTGGAGAGTGGGAGCCGAAAGGCTGAAGAGGGGTCTAGTTGCGAGATTGTGGTAGCGAAAAGGCGCACAGCGCGTCAGAAGAACTGAATTACACCTTGGAACTCTCAAAGTTGGGTAAACCAAGATCAAGATTGGGAAATTGACGGAAAAGATAGTGATGGCTTACGCTCGTCTGTCGGACGACGCTTCGATCGAGAGTCCATACGAGAAGGCAGAGTTGTCTCAGTTGCCGCCGCACAGATTCGCGGATTACTTCTCGTACAGGAATCTCTTCGGTGCTTCCATCGTTCTCTGGGTAGCGACTTTCGGAATTCTGGCTTGGTTTCTGGGGCAGAAGCCCTTGGTTTACGGTAACCATGCGGTGAACTCCTTGCCATTCCCGCCAGGTATGTGTCGCAGAAAATAGAGGTATGATGGAAAGCTATCCTGACAAAGGTATCCAGTGCCATCCCGCATCGCTACTTTTGATGCGGATCCAAAGTTCCACTATACGGCCAAAGATGCGGGAGAGCCCGCATGGGCGGCTCTCATGCCCAGTATTATTGCCCCGATGTGAGATCCGACAGCAAAGACTGACTGGTATCCCACAGTTGACGATGGCATCGTCTCTATAGCTGATCCGTCGAGGTACCAGCTACCGTCGAGCTACAAGAATCGAAACGTCTCTGGCTCGGAAGTCTATTCGATGTCCATGTTCCATCAGCTACATTGCCTGGTCAGTCTTGCGCAGCTACCGCCACGACTGCTAGCTGACGATATTAGGACTCCGTTCGAGTGCGACTCGGCATATTGGAAGGTTTCATGAATGAAACTGCCACTGGGATACGTAAAAGGAAGACCTTCTCGCCAGAGTCGCATGTGAACCATTGCTTCGACTATCTTCGCCAGGTGAGACTATCTGCATCGTCGTGTGCCAGAGAGAAGTTTGATCGCTAACAATGCTCCTCAAGGCTATTATGTGCGCAGGAGATTTGTCCTTGGAGCATTCTGTTGTTCCCGACGAATTTGGATTCAACGGCTGGGGTACATCTCATCAGTGTGCGGATTGGGATACTATACGGGATATTGCGGTACAATACCGGTACGATCAGAGTATCGAGGAGTTGGCCAAAATGGGGTAATTGAAACAGATTCATGCTTTACTGCTGGATTGCAGTATTGTAAACAAAACATCGCCAGGCTGCGTCATCTCAGGTAGTCTGGGGCGGAAAGATTGGTCTGAAATTGCCTCAATCTGCACCATCTCCTTTCGAAGTGGGGCCCAATCTCTCTTTGCATACGCAATGTAAACCAGCACGAGGGTCATGTTTGCCAATAATATTGCGCTTCGGGAGTATTTCGAATAGACAAGGCTTCTGGACCTAACAGTCCAGCCAGCGTTGCAGGGAGCGGACATGACCGGTGGACGCTGCCCGGGTGGTGTATGTGAGTAACCAATAAAGTAGAGTCATCAGTTTGCGCAATCGTGCTTAGCACGCTCTCTCGCGAAACGTGCCGGCGTTGGCACCTCGATGGAGATCTTGGTGAAATGGTCCCAGAGCTACCGTTGCGTTCGGCACGGAGCGGCTACCTGGGTGCTACCCACCTACGCAACGGCGGCGGCGCAACTTCGCAACTCGACGCACTTTCAACCGTCGCTAGTAAAGCCGCCAACGAACTTCGCCCACGAAAGAGAGAATTCCAAGGTTCTTCTCGACACATCATCGACCAGTGTCAACCGGGGACGAATGAGGAGAGTGAGAAGTGATGAGGCGAAACCCGCAGAGCCGCGATCTGAGATGGGTGTGGCTGGGGCGCAGCCAAAAATAGCGCTCCAGCCTGCTTTCATGCCACGCGGACCCGCCGAGTTGCGCAACACCCAGCCTTTTGACAGCTAACGCCATCTCCGTCGGCTGGGTGGCCCTGCGTCCAGGCTCGTGCTACTGGCTCATCGCCCGTTGCGGTGGATCCAAGGGGCTTGGTAAGGCTGGGTGACGGAGGGCTGGGATGTGGATTTGTTTGCGGCCGGTGTACGTAGGCTTGTGGAGATGGCTAGAGAGTGCTGGAAGCTGGTGTAATTGTGGACGGAGGCTTGGATGGTATAAACACGGCTGTGGTACGCTTCATCAAGCTGTCATCCAACAAACAACTCATCTGATCTACTATCAAAGTCACACTTGAAACCTTCAATCCATATCCACTTCAACAGCAACCCTTCACATAATCGCAATCAAGATGCAATTCTCCATCATCTCCATCGTCGCTGCGCTCGCCGCCACCACCACTGCCACATACGTTCCCATGAACGGAACTGCCACATCTTCCGCATACTACCCTACCGGCACCGGCGCTGCTCAACCTACTGGAGCCAGGCCAACCTCAACTCTCCCCTTCACTGGTGGAGCCTCAAACCTCGGCGGCTCAGCCCTCGGACTTATCGTTGCTGGTGGTGTTGCTCTCGTAAGTCTCATGCACCTTTAAATACATGCCAGAACCACATTCTAACGAGATCTCAGATGCTATAGATGTTGACAGCACGCTTGCTCGACTTTACACCTTCTTTCAACCACCCTTAATCGATTTGGGTTCAACATTGGCGCATATGGTTACGGCGTTACTACGGCACCAAGGATCTCGGGATGAGATTGTTAGCATTTTCGGCGCAACATACAATCGGCATAGACGGATGCGTTCAGATGTATAGACTAAACTCGTGTATAGCAATGGTCGAGGCCTGGAAATGGTCGACGGCTAACAGTCTATGAAGAGACGAGGCAGATACACTTACGGGATAGCCATCAGTACTCCCTGCAGATGATAACATAAATAAATAATGAAGAAGTCTACATTTACGTTCAGACTTGGTGAATTATGTTTTTACACTGTAGACTGCAGCGCAACTCGTTTAGTTTCTTTCTGGTATAAGGTGTCAAGGCTCAATGATACAAACATCAGATCAAGCCCGCACAGATCGCTTTGATACAAAACAAAGAATGAACACTTCTACGAGATGTGATGTTGCGCGGTGAAAGGTGTAAGTAGAGTGGGGCTCTTAAACTTCTCCTTTGGGATGGCGTGAATGACGCGCGACGCGACTTCCGCGATCTGCAACTTTGGAACTTTACAAGCACGCCCACGTCTCCAACACAACTACTTCACCACTACAATGGCCAAATCAAACGATGTGCTGCTCAAAGGCGAGCCTTTGTACGTTGCTTGTATTCATCTTGAAGCCCAATACTGACCGCAACAGTGAGGATGCGCCGCCCGCACCGTCTCGAAACCATTCGGCGTACAACCCACTACATGACTTCGTACTGCCACCAGGCACCGAGCGCCACTACTCGCAGCAATTTGCCGATATGTACTTTTTGCGGTTAATGCAATTGAAGAAGACGGTGAAGCAGAGAGCTGAGGATGCGTGGAACGACTTTGAGGTATGCAATAACGAGCTGTCGGAGTGGGAACATACACTACGCAGTATGGAGGGGTGCTAACATCATGACAGCTGGGTGGACAAAAAGCGACTTTTGTCGAACGAGTGCTGGATGTAAGGCAAGGGGAGCTTTGTTGGGTGGTAGGGACGGTATACATGGAGATGGCCGAGAAGCCCAATGTGTTGAACGATATTGAGAAAGATGTACGGTCCCTTTCGTGAACACACATAAGATCATTCCTGACCCTCAACAGCACTGGATAGCGGACCCCCCTCATCGCGAAACCTACGTATCCTCCTCCGGCGCCGACGAGATGATGCTGGAAGACGAGTCCGGTCGTCTCAGAGTTACAGGCGAGCCTCTTCACCAACATTTCGTAACGGGATGCATATTAGCAGCACTGGGTACGGAGGAAGCCGACGGCACCTTCATGGTCATTGCAACCCAATGCGCAGATCTACCAAGACAACCACCACGATGGGAGCGTGACGATGTTGCGTTGTCAAAGCAAAAGCAGAAGGCGCCAAAACGGGAAAGGGCTGGGAAGATTGCGCTCGTCTCAGGTCTGGAATTGACTGGCGCAGACGACGATGAGGTCTCGCTGGATCTACTGGTGGAATACCTGACTGGCGAAGCTGCAGATCCAGCCACACAGGCTGAGGCCGCGAAGATAACACGACTCGTCATAGCAGGTGGTTCACTCGCAAAGGGTTCTCCAATCCTCTCGCGAGAAGACTTTGCCGCGAAGAAGAGCGCAGCAAGACACTACGGATACGATGCCTCATCCTACAACGCAGCACCTACCACGCGCCTCGATGAATTCCTCTGCGAAATTCTTCCCTCGCTCCCCATCACCATGCTCCCAGGGACCTCAGATCCTTCCAACGTCGCCCTACCGCAACAACCTCTCCACCCCGCACTCTTTCCCAAAACACGCCTCTACGCCGAACCTCCAATAGAAACGAATACGACCCTGAACGGTTTCGATGCAGTCACAAACCCTTGGCTGGGTGATATTGACGGGTACCGCATATTAGGCACAGGAGGCCAAACAGTCCAAGACCTTCTCAAATACGTTAAGCGCGTAAAATCGACAGATGCTATGGAGATGATGCTGCGCTGGCGCTGCGTAGCACCTACTGCCCCAGATACACTATGGTGCTACCCGTTCCAAGACGAGGATCCCTTGATGCTGAAAGAGTGCCCGCACATGTACTTTGCCGGCTGTCAGAAGAAGTTTGAGAAGAGGCTCATTGAAGGTCCTGCTGGAGAAAAGGTATTGCTCGTTAGCGTACCCAAGTTCAGAACATCGGGCAAGATCGTACTGGTAGATATGGAGAGCTGGGATGTGGAAGTCGTTAGACTAGGTGTCAAGGGCGATAAGAGTACAAAGCAGCAGATCAAGACGAACGGAGAGGATGCGATGGAAGAGTAGGGCGGACGGCCGTACAATTGATACCCGATTTGCTGGAGACCATCGTTGAAGATAGTGACGCGACGCGACGTTGCGTATACAACGACGACACTAGACACCGCAATGACATGTACCCACGCAGCGTTATTGCTCACCGCGCCGTAAACCTAAGAAACCCATTTTGTCCAATACCATCTCCGTCATATACCAGAAATAACTCCCAAGCCAACTGCTAAGTACCCTAGTCCACGTCAGGAAATACACGGGAAGTGGATCCATGCATCATAAATCCTTGGTCGATGTCATCGGGCAAAAGCTTAGCTCATGTTATCAGCCGGATTGCACGAGTTATCTTACCCAAAACACACTACTCGTACGATTGATCAACCACATTCGAAACAGGGGTGATTTCATTGATCGAATGTCGTGATGTCAACGGTTTGTATAGGCTTTGTTGATGTAACGTGTACGTACGCAGCACTGCGGCAGTGGATTGGCTGGTTGAGAGTGTGTGAGTGGAGTAGAGTGGGTAAGTGGATGCGATGAGGTATGTTGTACACATCACCCATAAGAAGATGCACACAGCGAGCGAAAATAACATGTGGAAAATGCGATACTTGTATTCTGCGCGAAAAAAAGTGGTATCTAATTTATCAACACAACCCAATTCCAATGTGAACCCGCGAACGCCATCGCCAATGTAGCAGGACTCCTGTCTCGTTTTGCATCCTAGTGATATATGTATATTGTACACAATAAGAAAAAGGGAATCTAAGCCGCTAGGCCTTGAAGTTGGCCGTGGTCCACTCTTCGTACTCTTTCTTGAGTTCGCGTTGGACCCAAGGGATGGTGATGGCGGTCCAGACACCGGCCCAGAGGAAGGGGAGAACCCAGCCAACCTGAGCAGTGTTAGTATTGAGAAGGTGCTATAGGAAAGGGGAATACATACAACGTAGGCAGCGTCTCGCTGGATGGTGAAGATGATGGCTGTGCAGACCACTGCTGTGACAATGGCGCCGATGGCCCAGAAGAGTGTTAAGCGGTGAAGCATCGTGCGGAAGCCCTTGCTGGCCTGGTAACGGAGGTTCAATCGCTGGCGGAACTCGGTACCACCGGATCCATCAACAGCGCAAATGTCTTCAATGTATGCGTAGATACCAGGGCGGAGAGGTGCGCCCTGGGGTAGCGAGGAGATACGGCACGGTGCTGGTACCTTCATAATGCGCAGAATGTCTACGAGGAGGAGTTCGCAACCGATGGCAAACATCATAGTCGGGGCTGGCATGGCGAGGACACGGATGGGCGGGTCATGAGGACATGTTCCACTACGCACTGTTAGCCGGGCTTACTCGAGATGAATGGAGAACCTACGCGATGAGTTCAATCATGACAAAGAACCAACCAACCGACAAGTTCCAGTGGAACCAATCGAGGTACCATCTCTGCGCACCAATGACCCTACAACTGGAGCCCTTCTTCCATAACCTGTGGAAGCGGATAAAGTACTCGACAATCGACACGGTTCCGAGCAAGGCCGTACTGATACTGAAGACGGCATTGGCAGACAATTGGTCGCGCGTCAGGCCATACCACATGCCAAAGTAGAGGCCGATGGGCATGAAGACGCAGTCGAGGATGATGAGGGTCCAGAACCAGAAGATGGACTTCTTGCGCGTGCGCAGCGTGTAGTTGAGCGGCGGTGGGCGGGTGAAGTCCGGGTCTTCGTATGTGACCTGCGTGTGGGGAAACTGGGCGTGGGGATTTGGCGACGGGGCGCGGCTTGGTTGTGCGCTTGGGGTGAGGTTGGCGTCGTTGTTGGCGGCCGTCGTGCTGCGCGGTTCTCTTTCATCGTCGCTCACGCCGTCGACCTGTACGCCGGGTACGGGCAGCGTGTCGGCTTGGCCTGCGGTCGTCGGTCGTGATGCATCGGCGGCAGGCGTCACGGGCCTCAAGGGCTCTGTTGATGATTGTTCGGTAGCCATTGCGTGGCAGCGGTGGCACGATGGAGTGCCCAGGAGAAAAGTGCGGATGCGGCGGATATAAGAGAAGTCGGTCGCGTCTTGTCCGGATGCCAACGGGTGAGAGTGTGTCTTGTACGCGTCGGCGTATCTTGGGGGGAAGGAAAGGGTGGTATAGTGTCAGCAGCGTGCAGCCCCGTAGCCTGCAAATATGAACCACCCATTTGTTGCTTTCGTTTCACCCTATGATGTCACTAGCTTCCAAGGTTCGGGAATGCGCGAACAGAGTGCCTTCCGTTCTTGGCGCTTTCTTGGGACCCTCGGCGCTGACGCCACTGGGCATATCGGAATTCGTGTTCACCCGACGGCTACACAGTATTATGCTTTAACAATTCGATAGCAAGCAACATCGGATAGTTATCTACGTGGAGTGTTATTCATAGTACCACAGCTTATGTGTAGGTGGCATACGCGACAAACCTTGTTATCCCCTGGTGACCTCGGGACGCTTCACACGCAGCCGATTCACGCGACTAGTTCACATCCGTCCCTCTGACCTCACCACCAAGCCCATCCTCCAATACCGCCCAGCTTGTGGATATGTGAACCGACATTACTGATGGGCATCTTACGCGGCCTTTTCCTGTATTATTTTGTGCTCTGCGCGTCCTTTGTTGCCAGCAGCAGAGGCGATGCGACGCAGCAGCCCCTACTCCGCGGCAATGACACCACGCTGATCTCCCAGGCCCTCTTCTGGGAACTCGAAGAACTCGCGCGCATCGTCGATATATCCTACTGTGTAGGCACGGCGGGTCTGGGCATTCAGAAGCCGTTCAAGTGCGCCAGCCGCTGTGGAGACCGCGACTTTGAGACGTTCGAGTTGGTCACGGTACGTCGCTGCATCCAGCAATGTGTCGCATGAGGTGCTGATATTCACAGGCATGGAATACTGGACCTTTCCTGTCTGACTCCTGTGGCTATATCGCTCTGTCGCATTCTCGCACCAACCCACGCCTGATACTTGCCTTCCGAGGCACCTACTCTGTCGCCAACACCATCGCGGACCTCTCCACTATTCCGCAAGAGTACGTGCCATACCCGGGCGACGATGACGACGATACTTCAGAATTCATCGCACCTGTTTTAGATGTAGATGACGATGCGCCACCTGCAGAGCCGCCGAAGTGCGAGAACTGTACTGTCCACACGGGCTTCTATTCCTCCTGGCTCAACACACGCAAGGTGGTCCTGCCACATGTATCCAAGGCCATGGAGAAGCATCCTGACTACAAGCTGGTCTTGGTAGGACACTCGTTGGGTGGTGCTATAGCCACTCTTGCTGGGCTGGACTTCAAGGCTCGTGGATGGGAACCTCATGTGACCACCTTCGGCGAACCACGACTAGGCAACAAGCACTTCAACAAGTACGTGGATGAGCGCTTTGGTATCACCACGGACCACAACCATAACAAACTCCACCGTGTCACTCATGTTGGCGACCCGGTACCTTTGCTGCCGCTATCGGAATGGGGCTTCAGCATGCACAGCGAGGAGATATTCATATCCGAGTCAAGCCTACCCTTCTCGGTTGCCGACATCCACTACTGCGAGGGCGACGAGGATACGCACTGCATTGCCGGGAGCGATGAAGATAAGCCTGCCTGGGGCGTGCCCACCCGCTTCAAGTTCTGGCAGCTGTTCTTTGCCCATCGCGATTACTTCTGGCGACTGGGACTGTGTCTGCCAGGCGGTAATCCGCGAGACTGGTACGATAAGTATCCTAGACACAGCACAGATGACGGTGACGACGATACACCAGAGATCATGGAGTTGTAGTGAATAGTATAGCGTTTGCCTGTAATGTTTTGAATCGTAATCCGTACCCAAAGCCCATTTACATGCTTTTGAATATGAGACGTTTGACAACACCGACCCTACCCTTACGCCGTGCCTGCAGACCATAGTACGTGAAGAGAGAAAGACATTTTAGTGGGTGCCGTTCTGGCCGAGTAGAGTCCTTCTCTTCGCAACCGCTTCAGCAAGCTCGGCGAGCACCGTCTCGGTGGTTTCCCAGTCGATACACGCGTCGGTGATGGACATGCCGTACTCGAGGCCAGCCTTGCCTTCCTTGGGTACCTTCTGAGTACCAGCCTTGATGTTGCTCTCAATCATGACACCCATGATAGCAGTCTCACCCGCCTCAATCTGCTCAGCAATCGCATGCGCAACCTTGGGCTGGTTCATGTGGTTCTTCTCCGAGTTGCCGTGGCTGCAGTCAATCATCAGGCGCGAGTTCATCCCCTTGGACTCTAGCTTCTCGCGCGCCTCCTTGACGCTCTTCGCATCGTAGTTTGTGCCCTTCTTTCCGCCGCGCATGATGACGAAGCAGTCGTCGTTGCCAATGGTGCCGACAATGGCGACAACACCGGGTTTGGTGACGGAGAGGAAGTGGTGGGGGTGCTTCGCGGAGCCGATTGCGTCAACAGCGACATCGAGTGTACCGTCTGTACCGTTCTTGAAGCCCACTGGGAAGGACAAGCCCGACGCAAGCTCACGGTGAAGTTGCGACTCTGTGGTCCTGGCGCCGATTGCGCCTACGCTGAACATATCGGCCAAGAACTGGGGAGAGATGGTATCCAGCATCTCGCTAGCCAGAGGCATGCCCTTCTCTGTCAGATCAACAAAGAGCTGTCTTGAGATACGCAGGCCCTTGTTGATCTTGAAGCTGTTGTCGATATCAGGGTCGTTGATGAGGCCTTTCCAGCCTACAGTCGTACGCGGCTTCTCCAAGTAAGAGCGCATGACGATGAGCAGATCATCCTGGTACTTCTCCTTGAGCTTCATCAACCGGTCGCAGTATTCGAGGGCGGCGGGGGGATCGTGGATGGAGCACGGGCCGATGACGACGAGTAACCGCTTCTGTGCATCTTTGCCCTGGACAATCTCGACGGCTTCGTCGCGCGCCTTGAGGACTGTGTCTCTTGACTTGGCTGTCTGGGGGATTTCGCTCTGGAGGAGGTCGGGCGGTGTGAGGGGGTTGTAGCCCCTGATGCGCCAGTCTTCGGAGTTGTGTGGATCGCCCACGGCTGGGTTTTGGATGTGGAACTGCGGCGACGTGTTAGAGAGCAAGTGGTGACGGTGGTGATGGTGTTGTACGTACAGACATGTCTCTGGAGATGACGTAGGATCTACGAGACAATTGTCGGGTATACGGGAAGAGGGAAGAGTTGGAGCTTTGGACAGGATGGAGAGAGTGGTTTTATCTGCTTTTCCTCTCCTTGCAGACGATACCGGACCCTATGAGTCGAATGTTTTCTGGTATGACGGCAGTCGGCGGGATCCTCATTGGTGCATTCGCGCCGATTTTCAGGTGGCGCGGGGTCGAGCCTCAATCATCATCGCCGGTCCAGGCACGCCCGCACACCGAGTCTGTAAAAAGGGCCGTTCGGGCCTTACCTAGATATATTTACGGCTACGTGCAATCAAATACAAAGCACTGGACTGGTTCCCACTATCACATCTCCCCACATGTTCAAGAGCGAAGACAGATGTCTCTCCCACGAATATGATGACCGCTGAGCCCATCAAGAGCTCTATCAAGATGGACATTACTAGTACTGTTTATCACAAGATCTTGCGATGAATGTTCGCAGACATTTAGCCATTTCCAAACCTCTCTAGATTTGTTTTGACAACTAAACAGAGCTGGTATGAGCTGCCGACTAGACTTTGACAAATGTGCCGTCATCGCTACCCACCAGATCTACGTCACAGCCATGCCATACCGAAAGAGCCCTTGCGCGCCAGCGTATAGCTACTTCACCCGTATACATAACCCCAACTTCCGCCCTGTAACAAAAGACCACTACTAGCATATCTGAACTTTCCAAATTAAAATCATCATGGGCGCTCTCGATTATACCACCCTTCAATCCATCCCCATCAGCTACGCGACATGCTCTCTCGGATCGCCCTCCAACTCTCCACCACTCCTCGACCGCCTACACGCCATATCCACCGCAGGTTTCAGCGCGATCGAGCTGTCATTCCCAGACATTCTATCCTACGGCCAGACACTCCTCGGCCATGAAGTCGAACCATCCAACTACGACGAACTATGCAAAGTAGCCGCCGAGATCAAAAAAGAATGCGACAAGCGAAACCTCGGAATCATGATGCTGCAGCCCTTTGCCAACTACGAAGGCTGGCCCGAAGGTTCCGATGGCCGCAAAGACGCCATGGAGCGCGCTCGCGGCTGGATCTGCATCATGCAGGCCTGTGGGACGGATATGCTGCAAGTTGGATCCACGGATTCACCACTTGAGAAGTTGGACAGGAGCAAGATGGTGTCTGATCTCCAAGTTCTCTGCGACATGCTCAAAGAACACAACTTCCGACTGGCCTACGAGAACTGGTGTTGGTCGACGCATGCTCCTGACTGGAAAGACGTCTGGAGCATTGTGAAGCAGGTAGACCGTCCTAATATCGGTCTTTGCCTTGATACTTTTCAGACGGCGGGTGGAGAGTGGGGTGATCCTAGGACGGCGTCTGGTCTGCGGGAAGATGTGCCGAAGGATGAGTTGGAGAAGCGGTTTCAGAAGAGCTTGGAGGAGCTGAGCGCTACTATTCCCAAGGACAAGATTTATCTGTTGCAGATCAGCGATGCGTACAAAGTCCCTCAGCCGTTCAATGCGGAGCGTGACGATGCGGGCTTGCTGCCTCGCGGACGGTGGAGTCACGACTTTAGGCCGCTGCCCTACAACGGAGGATATCTACCGGTTGTCGATGTTGCGAAAGCAGTGCTCAAGACAGGCTTCAGGGGTTGGTTCAGTTACGAGGTCTTTGACGGGGGCGCAGATGGGAAGGCTAAGGATGTAGACATCGTAGCTTATGCGCACGCTGCGAAGAACGTGCAAGACAGGATGATGCAGGAGTGCGCTGGGCGCGAGGTCTCGGAAGAAATGGCGACAAGATAGGTCGTTGCTGAACCGGCCATTGCGGCGACGCCACATTTCTTGGCTGCTACGAAGTGACTAGTATGGAGAAGAAAGCATCTCCTGTTGTAACAGTAAAGAAAGACAGAGAAAGTACCATTCCATGAAGAGCGGATTGGAAGGTGGGAAATGTACCAAGTTTGCGCAACCTGACACGTATCTGGGGGTCGCATCTCCTCAATAACCTAACCAAGAACATTTACTACTAAAAGCTTTCCATCAGCAAATTCAAAATACTCACCACACAAAACCCGATTTCCAGGACAAATACACCCAGCATCGCACGCCTTCGACTTCAGCTTCTATTTCGTCTTGCTCGTCATCGCTATCAACGTTGTCTTCGTCTTGCCACAATAGATATGAGGATAAGGATACGGACAGCGCGTATACGGTTTCATTACGCTTGTAATGACAGTGGCACCCGGATCTGGCTTTGATGTAGCGGCTGGCTTTAGAGATGTCGGGTTCATGGGCAAGGGCGCTGGCTTCCATTGGAGTGACGCCGGTTTCGAAGGAAGAAGCATCGACAAGCTATGGAAGTCTGATGGTATGCCTTCAGGGCCTGGTGGTATGCCCTGGGGCGCATACGGTGGTGCGAGAGCCACAGAGTCGGATGTAGAGGATGCCGCGCTGGTTTTAATGCTGCAAACGAGGCTCGGAGTAGTCGAGGCAGTTGGTCGTGTGACAGAAGTGGAATGGGCCATTGACTGGCCTGCGCATCCTGAGGATGTTGCAGTCAATTTCGTGGAGTCAAGCATTACTGAAGAAGGAGACAATTTGGGTGCACCAGGGCCATCTACCTTCCATGATGAAGTGGGTGAATTTCCAGTGTTGAGTGACGGATTGTTTGTGATGGTAGACAGACATGAAACCGTCGTTGACACAGCTGGAGTGGCTTGACTGATAGCAGAAGTAGATGTGGAATCCGCCGTTGAAAGTATGTGATCTTTGTATGTTTCCAGAAACCCGATCGGTGATGCGAGTTGACTATCTTCCGGTCTCCCAAAGGAAAGAGAAGCCGGGACAAGGGCGCCATGTATTGCTGGGAAAAGAACGGTGAGGCTAGCGGTGCGCATCTTGGTTCGTGGTGGTGAGCAAACTTGGTGAACGGAGGTGATTACATATAGTTGTCTATCAGATATACCAACGAGGCCATTTTCTGAGAAGCATCATGTGTGGGTAGTTTCACTGCAGCAATCCCGTGTTCTCGACACAGTTCCTTTGTTTCTGTTCGAAGGGCCGTAGGTAGTGGTCTACACAGCTGCATAATGTGAAACATATGTCAAAGAGACTGTCTTTATATACTATTCCTGACGTACCCGAAGATTGGATTCCATGTCTTACATGCGATTGACTGCCTGTCTACAATAAGAAGGATACTAGAGATCCACGCGAGGGCTTCAGATTTGGTAGGAGAAATATTGAGTACTCCCTGTGAGGGACGAGGACAACAAATAGAAGCGAGACTCATCAGGGTGTCAGCAGGTTGATTCGATAGAGTAGCCCAGCGGTGTATCCTGCTTTCAGGGCATCGATTAGGAGGCTATACGCTTTGACACCCGTTTGGCTGCCTCCGGGCAGTGGAGGTATCGTAACGCTATGAGCATCGTGAACGTGTCCCTCTATCAGAAGGACCATTTTGCTCTAGTTGCTCAATTACGATCGTAGCGCAGCACTTTGTGAGAGCACATGGAGAAATCGAGATGATAGCAACGTCTGAGACGAGCAGTCGTGATAGCAGTTAGGCCACGCATTTTAACCTCGGCAAAATCGACAAGACGGCAAGAGTGGATCTCTCAGCCACCGCGTGAAGTACGTACCTCGCGCGGTAAAGTCAAAAGCGGAAGACAATATTGCGCGCGACAGAAGACAAGGGCAGGAGAACCAGCGTTGGGCCATCATCGGTGTTCGTTGGATGCCTTTGGCAGACATACATTCCACGGCCCGCAAGCCGATCCGTCTTCCCGGAATCCGTATCTTCTCCAACGGCTCTGCAGGCACGCCCAATACACGTCGCTTAGCAAGTTTTAGACAATTGAGCCCGAGGCAACGTATACAACGCTATGCAGTCATCAAATCTCCAAACCCAACGTTCCGTCGGAGTAAGCTAGGTCGCAAGACGACGGAACCGCGGGCCTGCTTCCAATCCACGGGATACGTATACCACCACCACACGCAGACCCACCAAGCTTTCTCAACAGCACGCACGTTTATGAACTTGGCTTTCTATTCTAGATAGGGCTTTGGCGGACACACGGCTCTGAACTACTGCTCTGGATAAGCCAAGGTGGGCTGAATAGGCTGAAAGGGTGTGTGCTCCACGCTGTTAGATGCTTGATATTGCTGCCGCGCGTGAGGCGCCACCAACGCGGATAGGATAGATATAAGAAGCGGCTTGTCTGTTCGATACAGTCCAGACCCTGCGTTTGCGCATTCAAAAAAGTTCAGATCTACGTCATGCCGTCTACTAAGAGCAAGAACATCATCATTACCGGCGGTGCGCGAGGCATCGGTCGCTGCACAGCACGACATTTGCTTTCGTTACCGGCATCGCATCGCGTTTTCATCATCGATTTCGACAAAGAAGAGCTGGATTACGCTGTCAATACACATCTAGCCTCCTACGCACCACGCGTCAGCTCATCGATAACCAATCTCCGCAATCCAGAGGAGATCCGCAGCGCAGTCGCCAAGGCTGCAGACTTCTTCGGCGGCCGCATAGATGTCCTTGTCAATAATGCAGGCGTAGCGCGAGGCTTCTTCAACGCAGGAAATGGGACGATGGAGGATGTCGCTACGGGAGAGCAATGGGAACAGTACATTGCTACCAACCTCAGCGCGCCCTTCTACATGAGTCAAGCCGTCATCCCTTTCATGAAGAGCAAGAACACGCAGAAAGACGGTGCGCCGGGTGTTGATAGGACGAAAGATTTGAAGCGTACGGAGGAGTTCAATCAGTTGCCGTTGAATCTCCATGGCGAGGACAAATTCGACGAAGGAGGCTGCATCATCAATGTTGCTTCTTTCCGCGCTCATCAGTCGGATCCGGATTGCGAAGGCTATGCTGCGAGCAAAGGCGGTGTACTGGCTCTTACACAAGCCATGTCTGTTTCGTGCCAACGCTGGGGGATCCGTGTTATGGCGATCTCGCCGGGCTGGGTCAGTGTGCAGCACGAGTGCAAAGCCTATGACCTGCAGATCAAGGAGACACAAAACGGGTCGTACAAGGAAGTTGCGCCGCACGAGGAGGAAGCGATGAAGCTGAGGATGAAGGCTTGGGCGGATGATCTGGATGAGCTTTACCACAAGCAACATCCAGCCGGCAGAGTAGGCAGAGGAGAAGATCTCGCTGAGATGGTCGAGTATGTTATGGGTGCGGGTTTCTTGAGTGGACAGGAGTTGATTCTGGATGGTGGTGCGAACCGGAGAAAGAACCCCAATATCTGAGAAGTCTGTAGGATCAACAAATAGATGAGCGAAGCCAACTCGTCGCTATGCATGTGCAACAAATGCTTATATGCCGTCCAGTACTCCGCCAACGCCATGCTTGCGGTCGTGTCAAAAAATCATCGCCAAAGTAAGCAAGAAGCAACTCTCGGAGAGGAAACAAGAGAGCGGGGGTGATATGTTGTATCCCAACTGGACTAATCACTTGAAGAGAACTTCAACCATACACATGTCATCAAGATCGCAGTCTTCCACAGTAGCCACGGGCATTAGCCGCTCGCCCTCGAACATAAGCGTGATTGGCTGACTTTTATCGATCTTTTGGCTGTTCTTGTAGGCACTTGCGATGTGGGCGACAGTGGTCTCCTAATGACTAGTTAGCATTTGGACAAAGCTGATGAGGTTTGGCCTCCCAATTTTGTGCATACTCCAAAGGGACAGTCTATACATACCTGTTTGACTGTCAACTTGAAATCGGGTTTACCCTTCGCCTTGAGGATCAACTTGACCCGGTTGGAAGCGGGTTCAGGCTCGGGCTCTGGTGTTGCAGTCCTTTCTTTCGCCACAACAGGTGTTGCGGCAGCGATCTTTCTCGCCACAGCTGCCGCGGCCTCGTCCTTCTTCCACTGCCTGTAGATCTCCTCTGTCCATGCTTCGACATGGATCTTGGGGAGGTTGACGTCATCATATATGTTGGAATCTCCTTCGACAGATATGTTGCCGTTGTCCACCTTTATTCCTAGGCGCTTTATCGATGTGCTATCGAAGAGGCGTGTGCCCTTCCAAGTGAAGAAGACGTTGCGTGTTGTTTCGGGCGAGAACTTCTCTTTCTGACACCATGCCAGCCGTGGCTTCTCGATGGTACTGTCTATCCTGACCTTGACCATCAATGGATTTGCGCCGGGTATTTGTGGGTCGATAAGTAGCTGCGTTATGGGTGCTTTTGGAGTATCGCCGTTTGATGCCGATGGGGCTGCAGCTTGCGCCCTGGCCGCTGCGACGCGCGCCCGTGCCTTGGCCCGCAGTGCAGCTAATGTAGGATCCAGATCTTCCTCATCTTCCTCGTCGTCGTCGTCATCTTTGACCTCTATAGGAGGTGGTTTCGATGGTCGAACGGCTATGGGCTGTTTGTCGTTGGATCTTGCTGGTTTGTAGTCCATTTCAGACTTGTCATTGTGCGGCTTGGAAACATAGCCCGAGTCGTCGTCCAGGTCTGAATCGCCTAGGTCAATGACGGAAGAGGTCTGTTGTGGCAATGAAACACTCGAGGAGGCGGATTTGGTTAGGGAGTCGTACCGTGCCGTGAGCGAGTCGGGAGGCTGATGCGATGGCGCGGGAGAGGGGGATAGCTTGCTGCGTCTGAGCAATTGTCAGTACTAATTTTGCGATGCAAGGATTGGTACGTACACTTTGCTTGCGGTTCTACTCGCCTGTTCTTTGCTGGCTGAGCTACTCTTGGTAGGGACAGGCTCTTCGGTGTCGTTTGATATGCGACGGCGCTTTTGGTCGCGCGGCTCAGAGTGTTTGCGCTTCCTGGCTGCTTCGGCCTGCTTCTTTTCCTCTGCGCGGATTCTGGCTTGCTCGGCGACTATGTCATTGAACTCGTTGGAGTGGCTGAACATGTCCTCGCCATCTTTCTTGGGCGCATCCTGCCATGCCGCCCGCTTGAACAGGCTGCGTTTCTTGGGTGGTGCAACGCTTGCGGGTGTGTCGGTCATTGTCCGGGCGATACCATAGGCGGTCGAAGTGGGCGAAGGAGGTGCTGTGCCACCCCAGGGTAGTGTGTAGGAACGGGCAAGGCCGTTGTCGGGGCAGGCGCGGGTTGGTGCAGGTGGGGCTTTCAACGCGCAGTCACGCTTCTCGCGATTGAGGAAGAGACTGGGTCCGTGCACTCTGCCTTTCCACACCACCCAACATCGCCATCTCTCACGTCCCTATCATCAGCGACCGACTTCAAGAGATATCTGCTCACGCCTGCTCAAGCATCAACGTAGGAACTACCTAGACGCGTCGTAACAAGTTGCTCATTGTTTGATAGAAAATCCGTCATCACCACCACCCTCGTCGCCATGTCCACCAACGGTGAAAGCCCAGCACCCGAAGCCGCCGGTGACTCAAGAGATCCTAGCGGTTTCCTCAGTGAAATCATCGGAGCTCCTGTCACTGTCAAGCTGAACTCTGGTATCATCTACAAAGGTAAACCTTGACGTGCCTATGATGCACATCAATTACTAATCTCCATGTAGGCGACCTTCAGTCAGTAGATGGCTACATGAACATTGCACTGGAGCGATGCAAGGAGGTATCTGAGGGACGCGTCACCCGCAATTGGGGAGATGCTTTCGTCCGTGGTAACAATGGTATTCAACACACCACTTTGCTTTTCACTTCACTTCATACTAACCTACGTGCAGTCACATACATCTGCGCAGACAAGGCATGAGGAGCCGCAGCTTTCCAGTCCAGAAGCAGGGTGGATGTGGCGACAAGCCACACGTGATGATCGATGACCCGTATCTTACACATACTCCGCGCCAACGGAAGCTTGGACGACCGTCATCAAGTATACACCTTACGCTTTCACAAATGATTCAATATCAAAGCTGATTGTCTGGTGGTACGAGTGGCAGTCACGCACACTTCTGAATTGCTCTTAAGTCTCTGAGCGCTGTCCTCTGTATCAACTCATCTTCACCTCCACCCCAATGTAGTCAACGATGAAGACTATATACGTATCCCTCTCATTCCCGCTCTCCTTCACCATATCGTCACCGTCCTCTAGATTTGCAATCCCTGTCCTAAGCCTGGTTCACCTACACTTTGCGCTGTCGCGACGCGCACTGCGCTGTTGGACCCTGCAAACACTGTGGACTTTTCTACGCGCAGCTACTGTTAGCATACACAACAACAAGCCGCGCCTCTACGTCTGGTTTTGAATCGCTCTTTACAGATCTCACGTATTGCCGCACCCGCATCGCTCGTGCTATGAGTGGCATACACTAACCTTCTAATCTCATCCAACCCAGCTGCACGTATCGCGATGACTATCTCCAAAGTCAAGTCTCGCGTCCAGCTCCGTAGCCAGGCGAAGCACCGTGGAAAAAATAAGAAACACCACGTAGAGGAACCGAAAGCAAAACACGCAAACAACGATGCGCAGAGCCCTACAAAAGCGCCAAAAGGTAGACATCGTTGCTTCAAACGGTATCTGCACCAAATGAATCCGCTGACTGCCTCAGTTTACACCGTTTCTGCAGAATCCAAAGATCCAATCTATGACGACAATAGCAACCCTGTTGACGATAACGGATCGTCCTTCGACAAGTGCCATGTACTAACTACTGACGATCAAGAGTCTGCCGGCGCATTCAAAAGCGGTCTTCGAACCGTACTAATACGTGACAGATCCCCTGTTACTGCAGACAGTTCAGAAGCAGCCGGTAGCGCTGCGGATGAGCACGATCACAAGACGAGCGGCACCCGCGAGAGCGATCATCGAGATGACTCAGAAGACGATGGTGTCTCTTCTATCCCGTACGGCTTAGACGCGACAACAAATTTCGCAGATGAGGATGACGACCCGCCCGCCTCTCTTCTGAACCTGGCGCCTCTTTGGTGTCCTCAGCCAGACTGGTCTTGGCCGGAACTTTTGCCAACGGCAACAGAGACTACATCAGATGACTCTCCTGTCGCTGAACATGCTACAGCAGACCCCTCCCAAGTGTCAGAGGAGACTTCCGCGGATAAGCCATCAGGAGATGCGGATGCTACAACAGACGCATCAGCTGATACAGCAGGTTCGGTGACAGCAGTACCAGATACTGTGCAAAATCTATCTCAGGTAGCGACAGTTGCTACAGCAGACTCACCATCGACAGCGCCAGATACCACGACTGGAGTGGCATCCGTACCGACACCTGCTACAGCAAATCCAACTTCGGCGGTAACAATCACTACAGCACGCCTACCTCCAGCGGCGGCGGTTGTTCCGGCAACTCTGACTCCAGTGTTCGCCGTCACTGCCCTAAATCGTACTCAAGCGCTAGCCATCAATGCAGCGACCCGGACTCAGGTAGCGACGGAAAGTCCAGCAAAGCCCACTCTCGGTGCATGGCATAAATGGGTTGTCACCCTATTTGCTGGCCGCAAACCAGTCCCGCGCAAGAATAACGAGGTCAACAATCTATCACCGCCCGTCTCGATCATATCCTGGACTAGAAACGATCGCGACTCTGACGCAGCGCTTCCATTGCCTTCCCAACCCCACCTTGAACTGACATATCTCATACCTGCAACCTTCGACAAGAGGATGAGGCTCCAATATCATTCCAACATCCATCCCGCCCCCAACCATGACTGTGTTGGCAAGGTCGCGATCCATGGAGACGCATCCCCCACGAACAACGTACAGCGCGGCTTCGTTATAGCAAACCGGCCTGCTTCAGCCCCATCTCCACCACGCCGCGACAATGACCATTACAGCAGTCTGCTAGCTCGGGACGATACTACCTGGGCGGAGTGGAATAAGTTGAATATCACTGCAGACTCTATGCCTTTCACACGGTCGCAGTCGGATACCCAGCTGCTGCATCCTCAGACTGGAGTGAAGATGCCGCGGGCAAACGGTCACCTGACCAAGAGCCAGACTGGCCATGCTTTCCTAGAAGATGCCGGCCACCGGTATCCGTTTGGTCAGGGACCGGGCTGGTAGTGGTTGAGCAGTCAAAGTGCCTCTTGAACTGAATACTTGAACAAGTCCACCCAGTAACGAAATCTGGGACGGGACCAATTCCCCAACGACTTGTATAACAAAAGTACGTACCGCATCGGCCAAGCGACGACTAAAGCTAACGGCCGAGATCTAGACTGCTTGTTTTCTTCCCTTTTTCTGTTCTTGCGTCCGCAGTATTGGAGCGCGAATATTGTCCGCGCGAATGGCGTCTGCAGTATTGCCGTGCCGGCATGGCTAGTTGCAGCGTCGCTCCACATCCAACGTGTGACGTGGTCCGAATTGGATTGCTCTGAGCTACGGGCGGGGCATACTAGGCGCGTCTTTAATCGGCCCGAAGACCGGCAGTGCTAGGTGCTTTTCTTTTATCAGGACTGCCCGGGCGCTAGTAGGCGAGTTGTCGCTGAAAACGTCCGCGGCATTGGGAAGGGTGGCGTTCAGCGGCATGGCCGTGTCTTTCTTTCTTTCTGTCTGGGAGATACCCTGCGTTTAATGTATAGATACTAGAAGGTGGTGTGTCATGATATGCAAAGTGATGCTAAGTGACTTGATTGCGAGCATCACCCTGGCTGACGAGCAGCTCAATGTAGCAGTAGGTGTCATGATGATAATGTGGCGTGTATTCATGTGTAGCAGTCGTTATATCATGTACCCGTCTAGGAAAGTCGTGTAGCCAGAAGAAAAGAAAAAAAACATAACGCCATTCCCGCATTGTCCGTTGCGTCATTGCTCTGCATATCCAGCAGCGAGCATCAACGTTGAATCATCCCATATACCTCCTTCTCTAGTTCGCTTCCCTGATTGGAGTGAAGACGACCTTAGCACTAGGCTTAGGCAAGATAGTCGACCGCCAGGTAAACAGGCGCTTCGAAGTTGGGTTGACAAGCTCGCAGTCGTAGTTCAAGATGACTTGACCAAGGATGACCTTCATGACAGCGGAGGCGTAGAACCTTCCGGGGCTATAACCCATCGTTAGCAATGTCTTCATTCGCAGCAAGCGAAGTACAGCAAGAGACTTACCAGGCCATTCTGCCTGTTCCCCAGACGTGGAATGTCATATCAAAGTCAGTCAGCTTCGTTGGCTTCTTCTGCATAATGTCGAAAGCGCCATCAGCATTCTCCAGACTCTTGACGAGCTGCGGGTCGGCAAAGCGGAAACCGCTAAATGTCGTTGCTTCAGGGTAATCAACGGGGTTTGTCATGATGGCTCGGACGGGTGTGCAGAACCAATCCCCGATGTTGACATGTGTGCCGTCTTTGAGCGAGAAGGGTTGCAGCGCCGAGCGACGTGTGCTTTGCGACTCGACGGGTGTCAAGCGCGCAGACTCCTTGATGAAGCTGTCGAGCAGCGGAAGTCCTACACCGCTTTGCTCAAACGCCGCGTATTGGGACTCGCACTCCTTTCGTAGGGGTTCTACGTATTCGGGGTGCAGGCAGAGGTCGTGGATGGCGAAAGTTACGGTTGTGGAGACGGCGTGTACGGAGCCGAACCAAATGGCCATCAGCTCGTGGACGACACGCTGAGGTGTCCAGGGTGCGTTCTTGGGTGATGTCTCCATGATCCATTGGATGCAGTCGGCGTGTTGGGGCACTTTTTGGCCTAGCTTGGCTGCGTCTCGCTCGATGCATCGTTCTTCGGCGATGGGCAGAAGCCTGTTGAAGATGACAGCGTGCGACTTGAGCGTGCGAGCGATGATACCACCGACGATGCTGTACGGGTTAGTAAAGCGATTTGATACGTCTCAACAACAACAACACTTACGGAGTCATGAATCCGGGCAGCAGGCGAACAATCTCAGCGCAGATCAGAGTCTCCTCAATGTATGCGAGTGCGGAGACCATGAATTGCTCATCCTTTGCTGTGTGCGGTTAGCCATGAAAGAAGCGACAAGCGAGGCGTTTGAAAGGTGCCTACCCAAATCCTTTCCAAAGAAAGATACGGCATTCGACAAGACCACCAACTTCACGGTCATGTGGTAGACATCTGACTGCTTCTTTCCTATTGATCGTTGTGAGCTGATCTGCACAGGTCAAAGTTGGGTGTCGTATTACCGTTGATCACTGGGTGTCCAGCATGTAGCTCCTGGAACCTGGTGCGGATGATGCAAGTAAGGTCAGGAAGGATCTTAGGCAAGTTGTTGGTCAAAAGTGTGCGAAGAGCACGGATAAACCCAACACCCTCAGTACCACGGCGGTCAAACCAGTTGAAGCCGTGCCTGCGATTCGTTAGTAGACTGGATACACAATGACTGCCATCGAGAAGCGCGAGGATCGTCCTACATAGTGTAGAGGGGCTGTAGCATCTACATCTTGTTAATAAATACCAAAAGTAAATCCTGTCGAAGAACATACCTGCTTTGATGCTGCCTGGAGCGACAGCACCGTATCTGGCGCATTATCTAGCTCCTTGATCTGCTGAGGGTCGGAGACAAAGACATAACGGTTATCCGGGGCGAAGAGCTCGAATGGCTTTCCTTTCGCCTCATCGAACGCCTTCTGGATGATTTCAGGACCCCAGAAGAGATATGCCCATGCTTGGTACCTCTTGGTGATAGGCTTGGAGATGATCTTCAAGATCCTTGATGGAGAAGAAGCCTGGTGAACAAGTCAGTGTGCATTCACGACCCATACGGAAGGTGTGCATTCGCAACGTACCAGCTTCTTCGCGACCAAAGCCTTGTAACAAAAGAAAATCGATATCAAACCGAAGATGCTGCTCGCAGCATTGACCGCCAATGGGCTGAGCGCCGGCAAATGTACGCTTTGCATCTGTAGAAAGTCCATGATGGCAGTAAAGTTTAGTTACGAAGTGAGACCTTAGATTGGGCTAATAGACGCGGGGTGTCAAGCATTGGTACATATAGAAAGTTACCATAACGACGTTGCTCTAGCTACAAGTTCTGCTGCGCGGACGAGCCGGTTGAAACGACCCGTTACATTACGTCTAAGCTTCTATGCAAGTGAACTAGAGTCACTGTTAGCTAGCTGAACTGTGCCACTGCACTGCAGCAAGGTCGGATCAATATCAGGCCATCTGCATGCTATACAAGCTGCGTCACTCGATGAGCGTTCTCACCTATCGTTGTGTTCCGCGGTCGATGAGAAGGCGAGCAACCCACCCTTCTCTAGCGCTATCACAACGTTTGCTGTCCTAGAAAGTAAGTAGACCCGATGCAACTACCACGCAGAACACGAAGCGCCTCGTCCGTCATGCTGGAATGACCAACGGTCCGACCCATAAGGGTGTAGTGCGGGAATCGGGGAAAACGGTGAACGTCTTGACGAGGCCAAGGCTGTGGCTCTAAATTGAGGATTGTGCGCAAACGCACGAACGCGTGGGCGAATCACAGCTGGATGAGGAAATGTTCCGTGCGCTACATGACGGAAGAGGCCTTTCAGGACCCCTGGCCGTCGATACGGCTAGGCCAAGCCGCGACCCTTGATGGACTGCTGCCGAACAAGATGGCGAATAGATGAGTACACGGCAAGCTATCGAGGTCGAAAAGTGACAGTTGCAAAGGCGCGCTTAGGCGGTCTTTGCCCCACATGGTACCATTACCAAGAGGTAGGACCGACCGCTCACGTCTGATTGGAGGACAAAAGCTCTGGTGGGGTCAAATCCGACGTCGGTCTTGTATCGCATCTGTACCTCGCTGCACCTAAGGAAGCGACTTCAAGGAAAGAGCTTACTTACCGCTGTATTCCCAGACCAGCAAAAGGACCTACCTCGGCCGTCTTTGTGCGAGACGCCAGGTGACCTAACACGCCTTCATATTTTCCAGGGTCTCTCGAAGCAGTACAAGGTTTAATCGTCATTGCGTGCATACAGAGATATCGATAGCGGGAGACAAAGGTGACATCGCGGGTAGCATTGCCTGCAGGCAATGAGGTCCAAGGCCCGCTTCTCCATGGGTTCCTTTCTTTTTGATCATGCACACCTCTTCCCATGTGTCTGGATACAGATGACGCGGACACACCCACTGGCCTGGCTTGTATCCTGGAAACAATGCTTACGCACGTGCAGTTGTGGATTGAAGCAGGCTATCGGTTCCAATGTACACATCTGGAGTACGTTTGCGTTATAACTGGAGACATACGAAGAGGCTTGCATGTCCTAGTATCCCTCAGGAAGAATTGGCGAAAAAAAATCCTTCGTCCGGAAATATTGTAGCTAGAGCCAACGCTGCCATGGTACGCCTTGGCGTATACGATCGACTTCGAGTAGATTTACCGGATCTCGACTGGATGATAGCGAGTAGTCGAGGTATTTTTTTCATGTGCAAACGAGCTCAGACCGACTTTGTATCCGGGCACCGCTCAAGAAGCGAGCGACTAGCGCGTACATAGCATCCGCATACGTGTACGCGGGGGGAAGATGGCGACTGGCAACCAATGTCTTTCTCCACCAAAGTTCGAGATCCAGTCGAATATCTGTACAATTCGCGCCACATTATGCATCTCGTCCTGGTCGAGGTTGCTCTAGCGAGCAATCGTGGTTGTAATGATGTGCGGCGACTTTCGTCAGGACTCTACTGTACTCTTGCACAATCTTAAAGCCGATGGTTGTTTTGTTCCCACGCAATGTCTTCAACTTGAAGTTATAATTCGTCGTTGCATTCCCGGTCACATGCAAAACCAAACCAAGCCACTGAAAGACGAGACATTTGTGATATCGCTTTGAGAGACCCCACGTCTATTCCGAATATGGAAGTCTGCCGACCCGAGCCGTGTGTGGAGCCGCGCGGTTGACGCACTGTCGTACAACCTTCCTCAAAAGATGGCAGCTACTGCAATGTGAGTAGTATGTAGTGGGTGCATTGCATGCTGCAATACCGGAGCAACTCCTCAGGTACTACCCTGGAAATCATGCCGTTCGATGACCCGCTCAGTTGCGCTAGCAAAAAGTGTTGCGGAAGGCCTATCGATTGCAAATTCGAACTTGCTGCTTTGCGATGATTGGCTCGGCCGTCTCGGTGAACGCCGCAATTAACAATATGTTCGGCAGAATGTAAAGGTCGGTAGCCGCGTTTGCAACATCGGCATCGATGCATGCAGAGCAGTGTGTTAGCTTGTTGGGAGGATCCGGCTGTTACCTACCTGCTGCATCAAATCCCTGCCTGTGCAAACAGCCCAATTGATGTCCAGTCTTATGCGGAGGGCTTCCGAGGAGAGCTGAGCGGCGGGACGTTTTCTGTCACTATCTGTCCATTGGAATCAGCATACTTTAAGTGTTTGGAGTGTCGAGTGCTCTTCGTTGTTTCTATGATCTGACTAGCTTAAGCATGGAGCTCATCATCACACCCACACAGGCCCTCGTGCCTTTGTCAGTTCTGTTCCTAGTCTACCACGCAATCCGGGCATTGTTCTTCGGAAAGCCAGAGTCCAAGCATTGGGAGGAGCTGCCAGTCGTGGGCCTCCAGAAAGGATGGTTCGAATGGGTGTGGGCTACCTTGAAGTCCATCCGGAAGACCCAGGACTGGGCGTTCGAAGGGTACCGCAAGGTATGGTAGTCTTCGATATCAGTAGAAATCTACTCATTTTTAATCTTCTAGTTTGCCAGCGTAAACAGCCCGTTCATCTTGCCTAGTATCGACAGAGGAGCGATGATAATTCTCCCGCCGCGTCTGATCAAAAAGGTTTACTCACTGCCAGAGTCCACGCTCGACATTCATGCGACGCAGAGTGAGACTATCCAAACGAAATGGACAGTCTGGGACAAAGAAGTAGCCGACAATGACTTCCAGATCAACGTTGTGCGTCATCAGATTACGCGGAATCTCGAGCATTTGACGCCGCTGATGGCCGACGAACTTGACAGAGGCTTCGAGCGTTGGTGGGGAGGGAAAGGTGACACGGAGTGGAAGGAAGTCGCAGTCTGGGATGCTTGCTTGAAGTTGATCGCTGGTGCAAGTAACGGCGCCTTTTGTGGCGCGCCGCTATGTAAGTCGCTCGTGGTGCCTGGTTGAAAGATGTGTAAGCGCTGACAGTGTCGCAGGCCGTGATGAACAGTTCTTGAACGATCTTAGGGATCACGCAATGAGCATCTTTGCTGGCGCTATGCTTATCAACGCATCCCCCAAGCCGCTCAAGCCAGTGACTGGCTTCCTTGTAGGATCGACTTGCTGGTACTTGCGCAGAAAAGCAATGAAAGGCTGCTTGCCTTTTGTGACAGAGAGACTGAACGCTACTGCCCGTTTCAAGGCTGACCCAAAGTGCGGGTGGACACCACCGGTAGGATTTCGCCTCTTGCATTAACGAGCTGCGTATCAACATACTTACCCGATCCCAGAAAGATGGTCTCCAATGGCTTATCGATGAGTGCTACGCTGCCGCCGCAAAGGGAGATGCAGGGCAGTTGGAGCCGAAGCGAGTGGCGCATCGGCTCTTGTTGGTCAATGATATATCCCTTCATTCGACCAGCTTCACTGTGCAGAACGTCATCCTGGACCTCTTCAGCTCGGATCCGGCAATGGGGTATGTTGATGCTCTGCGAGACGAAGCTGCATCCGTGCTTGCCAAGTCTGGTGGTGTATGGACGCGCGATGCGGTGCGGGATCTGAAGCTCATTGATTCAATGATCCGTGAATCAATGAGACTTAATCCGTTTGCTATCGTCGGACTTCCGCGAACAGTATGTATGCCAACACGCGTCGAATGATTGAGATTAATGAAGCGCAGGTCGTACACCCCGAAGGCATTCGTCTCCCAGTTTCCAACGTTCATGTGCCTCAAGGCACCATGATCGCGGTTCCAATGGAGCCAATCCACTACGACGAAAGTATCTATCCTCAAGCACGCAGCTTTAACGCGTTCCGGTTTGCAGACCCGAACAATGTGACCAGCATTGTCGACAACTTTGCAACCAAGGACGACCTGGAAGCTGCTAAAGCCGACACGAACGAGCGGAAGGGTAAGTCGACTGCCACGCTTGATGATGCTTTCCTCGGTTTTGGATTTGGGCGACACGCATGTCCCGGACGATTCTTCGCCTTGAACGAGATGAAAGTTTTCATTGCGCACATGCTGCTGAACTATGACGTTGAGCACATGGCGATTAGACCAAAGCCATTGGATACTGTATGGCTAAAGCTTCCGTTGCATGGTGGGAAGATCCGGGTGCGACGCAGGCCGTCAAACGCGTAGATAGAATAAAAGATATCCTCTGTTGATCCTCATCCGGTGTAAATCCGACAGCCGTTGCTGTATTGAATCGAGCCTTTGCTACAGACGCCTGCCGGGCGCACCGTATGGTCTACGCTTCGGGTTCGACGTTGATGTTACGATCATCATGACGGCTCCCCCTAGGACGTCGGCATACATGCGCAGTGACTAAAGTATGGCTCGGTCACCAATTTGTTCGTCGTCATTTCGTAGGCCCCAAAGCCCGTGTTCGGGCAAATCGCGAGAGTATTCAGTCGCCAGCTGCTCTTCTTCGTCGCTTCCCGTCTGTTCACGCTCGGGGGCGGTAGTGCAGGAAGACCTCCCCACCCAGAATCGCTTATCGCAGGTCGGACGACTTATGATGCGGGTGTGGGAGGTATCGTCATGTTGCTCGTGAGCAGTGATCTGAATGACACCTAGGGCTAAAATTTAGCTGGCTCGGCCTAGCAGCACGTAACCTTGGAAGACACCGGTAGTCCGTGGAGCGTTTGCAGAAGGGAGTTGGCGATGGATCTTTACGCAGGTCTCACAATCCATGGCGTCATGCTTGCCGCGATACTGCTGTTTGCGCGACTGCAGCATCTCACAGAGACGCATGAGGTCAACATACTGGGCAGATTTGGCATGCTGTTCAGTCTTTGGTCGCTACTTCCTGCTATCGTAGCTTCCTAGACGGCAACCTACAACTTGGTGAGGACGTTCGACTACGTCGGGTAACACCATTGCTGTCGTCGTGTTAAATGGTGCTTTCGATCAAAACCTTCGATTGAACTCGTCGCCATCGTTGCGCGCGCAGCTGCGGAGTGAATAGGTGCAGGGCTTCGCGAGCCAGGCGTACCTTGTACATGAGATCATCGCAACTGACATCTGGACCAAGGTGACTGAGATGCGTCAGTGCCGTTTACGTGAAGTATAGTGGCTGGGCTCAGGCATCAGTATTGTGTGTTGCTGGTTGATTATTGTTCGAAGAAGCGTCCGCCCCCTTGACGGAAATCACGCTAACCTTGGAAGCCACATGATGACGATGCACGTGGGAGCGAAAGAGACAACCGCATGACAACGTACTCGTATGTGCAAACATTGGTCAAAAGCCTTGTAACTACTATGAGCTGCTCAAACACTCCTGTACCAGTTGCACGCGAGCTTCCAGACTAATCATGTGATTGGGGACTAGCGTGTAACGGATGCCGCAACCGGCAAGCTGCTTTCGGAACGCGTCGTCGATGCGCATCCACGCCTCCGTCCCGTCTGGCATCAATCGCGTCCCATCGTCGGCAAGCCAACTACAGCCAGCTTCGCACAGCATCACCACGCCCGCCTTCATGCGTCGCTCGAGTTCCTTCCACTTCGCCGATGCGAGCATCTCGCCTGCCGCTTCCTCGCCCACGAATAATTGCGCGTATATGATAGGATCGAGACCGGAGCGATCGGAGATATACCATATTGTAGGCGGCGTATCAAGCCCGATGGCAGTGTGTTCGGCTTCGAATTGCGCGTCGAGAATGTGCTTCTGCAGTTGCAGGGATCGGGACGGCGATGCAGTGATGTCCTCGCGGCTGAAATGCTTGTCTTGTAACACTGTGCGGGCGACCTCTCGGATGATCACCGGTCTCGAGACTACCTCTGGAACCGGAAGGGCTGTATCACCTTGATGAAATGCGTCTTCGAGTGCGTTCACAAGTGTCGTCTTGCCAGTACATTGAGCGCCGATAATGTAAAGGCAGCGACTGAGGGCTGCCTCATTCGCCATTTTGTCTGTGGTGAGTGCTGGGGAAGAGCCAGACGTCAAGGCAGACGCCGCTCTTATGGTGAGTCTCGTTGTGCCGCTTTGGGTATTTCGGTGTAACGTCGCACAAGCAAACGGAATCCTTCACGAATCGCGAAGACTTTCGTCCGTGTACACCCCGCATCAAGCCACCCTCCTTCTGCAACGCTGCGGCGCACTCCTCCCCATCACAACAATGAGCAATTTGCGAGCTTTTCGCGCCGTTCTCTCGCGTGACTTCGATCCAGAGATCACATCATGGAATTATACCGTTGCCAACCTCCCGCAGGCCAGGCAAACAAATGCCGCTGGACTTGTCAAGTGCATTTCCCTTGCTTCCTCGGGGACGGTGCAGGAGATCGTCCTGTGGCTTGAGAGCGCGCCCTCCAACCGTATTACACGCAAAGAGCCCTTGGACAGACTCCTCCTCGTTTCGCTGGCGGACTTCCGCTTGCGTTGGCCTTCAAAATCGCCAGATGACCCGCCACGCGTAGCCACTGGCAGAGAGAATGGCGATTACGTCACAAGACTACTCACCACTGGCGTTGTACTGAATGGAATTCACTACCACTTCTTTGGTCATTCAAACAGTCAAACAAAGTCCAGATCTTGTTTCATGTATGGCGCATCGAAAGAAGAAATCTCTGCCAAGATCGAAGCCATGGGTGATCTTTCAAAACTCAAGTCCGTGGGCAAGAAAGCAAAACGAATTGGGCTGCTTTTCTCTAGCGCAGAGGCCGCACTTGATCTCTCTCCGGAACGCTGCAGAGACATAGACGACGTCGAACGCGATGATTATATTTTCACCGACGGATGTGGTCTGATATCTTTTCAACTTGCTCGACAACTGGCCCAGAGACGTAATATCATATATCGCAATCAGCGCTACCTACCGTCCGTATTCCAGATTCGATATCGCGGATACAAGGGTGTATTGACCTTGGACCCTACCCTTCACGGCAAGGAACAGGTACAGTTTCGAGAATCTATGAGGAAATTCAAGGATGCCTCCGATCACAGTTTCGCGGTCGTAGACTATTCCAAGGTTAGATCTCCAAATCGTCTCTTGGTCTGCTGAACTCACTGGACTTAGCCTTACGCCTTCGGTAGCCTAAACGATGAGGTGGTGGTGCTCTTGCATACGTTAGGTATTTCAGCGGATATCCTTCTCGACAAGCAGCAGCAGCATCTGCACCTCCTCAATAACGTTAGTCAAGGTAATCCTGGGGCAGCCTTCCAGTATCTCTCATACAGTGGCAGACTCGATCTAGCAGAGAAACTTCTATTAGAAGGCGTCGGATCTGTCCACACGCTTCTAGGACGAATGGTTCGACAAGAGTACACGAAGATGCTGAACAAACGAGACGAACAACGATGTCGGATTTTGATCCGCCGCTCACGGCTTCTCTTTGGTGTTTGCGACTCAACTAGCAAGAATAGTCATCCAGGAAAGCTCAGAGAAGGAGAATGCTTCGTACGAATAACTGATGTTGATGGGCGAGCGCATACCATCATTAACACCGAGGTGATGGTAACGAGAAATCCTTGCCTGCATCCAGGCGATCTCCAGAAATTCAAGGCAGTAGATATCCCGGAATTTGCTCATCTAGTCGACTGCATCGTGTTCTCAACTGAAGGGAGCAGGCCAAGCGCTGATCTCATGTCAGGTGGTGACCTCGATGGAGACAAATGTAAACCTCTCATATGCATCTGTCTCGAACCCGCTAACACCTTTCTAGTCTTTGTGACTTGGGATCCAGATATAATTCCACGAACAATGGCACAGCCCGCCCAGTACCCAGGAGGCAAAGAGCTTGTGACTTTCGGCGAAGTGACCGGTGACGCCCGAGCGGAGTACTTTGCTCGATACACCAGTGCGTCCCTGGGCAAAGTCAAAAATCTCTACATGAGATGGGCGCGCCTCGGTAATGCCATGAGCCCGCAATGTCAACAACTCAATCGGCTGTTTTCTCAGTGCGTCGATGGAAACCACATCCGGATTCCTGACGACCTCAAAGAATTCACGAAGTTAGAGGATCCGCCTGAACCTAAACCCACTGTCGCTCCCTTCATCTTGGATGTTCTGCATGATGCTTGCACCCAGCTCATCCTTCAAGCTGACAACACACGACCCAACGATTGCGACGAAGTCGATGTGATGGAGCTCTTCCTCGCACGAGACAAGATGGCGATGTCTGAATTCGAGTTGCTGCATCTTCTACTGCGCTGGTGCAAGCATAGCGGTGAAGACGTCCTTGAATACAGTCACCTCCTCGATTTCAGTGCTTTAAACGATGAGCAGCAAACATGGTTTCTTAGCTGCCTTCCACCGTCTGCAACTGCGCCGAGTTTGGTACGGAACGGGCTTCTCCAGTCAGAACTCGTCACGCCTGACGAGGTGAGCAAATTTCGCCTAGATCAGCCGCACCTGCACTGGAAGCCGGTCTTCAAATCGTCAACCGATCGTATGCAAAGATTCCTACCTACCGTCTCTCAGGCCTTGGAAATATTCCACAGGAAACTGATCATCTTGACGGTAGATGAACGTCTGAGCGTTGCGATATACGTACCAAGAAAGATTGAAAGAGCAAGCGAAGTTCAAGTCGACACCAGCGTCGTAGTTTTCGCTTTCCCCCACTCACAAGGCCTACAATCACCGAACTATAAGATGCTACCAACCAAGGCCAATTACAGGCTGTTTTGCGACGAGCATATGTTTCAATTGTACGAACGTCAGCGAAACAATACGTGGATCTTTCTGAGGCGTCCTCAGGCTGACGATTCGCTCTACCGTAATGAGAAAAACAAAGGAGACAAACGCAGAGCACGCGAGACTACTGTGCGAGAAGGAGTCAACTTTGACTGCAAAGCTAGCATTGCTCTGGACAAAGTTGGTCGAGGACTCCAGCAGCATATCGGCAAGGTGCAGCAAAACGGGGTGTTGGGTGCGGTAGGTTGACGCTCTCTATGCTGGAATTCTCCAGTTACTGCAATACTGATAACAGTTAGGAAATATATGTCATCAGCAACAGGGACATCAACTCGATGCGGGTACTTGACGAGTGGCTTACCTTCGTCGACACTGATGAAGTCTTACCACTTTTTGAGAAACCGAACAAGAACTACGATATTCCCAGATTGGGTTCTACAAACTGGGCAGACTACCCCGAGACAGTAGTGGCCGTGGTTTGCGACAAAGACTTTGCCCACCTCCAAAAACTGAAGTCTGTGTTAGAGCTGTCGACCATCCTTGCTTTGCTCAACGACCATGGTGAAAAGAAGATGCTTTTGGACACGTTTTCTCATGTTCTTGCGTTTGAAGCAAGCTCGGCCCTATCGCTAGACCGGACGAACGTAGCCTCGACTCTACTTGACTTTCTACCGAATGCGGTATACTTGATACCCTCATTCTTCCAATCTCAAACATGGGAGACTCACAGGTGCTCGTTGGAGGAACACCTTATCCATCTGGCCTCTACTCTACTGAGGCATCTCGTCCTTTTGTCGGAGGAGATGGGTACTTTCACCCGGCGTCCAATCCAGATTCTGTTACAAGAACTGAAGTGCATCTCGTTGAGAGAATTCGCTGGGGTCGTGGAGCTCATTTCACTCACGGTCCGCTCTTCCGAGACAGCTTTGGATCTTCTTCTTGGGGTGTTAGAGCCTGAAAGCTCGCGGCTTCTCGTTGAACGGCCAACCGCAATTCGACAATTCACGTCGGCGTTGTTTGGCATCGCGCTTGACCATGTAGATGAAGCATCTAGCGCTCGTAAGCTAAAGTCGCAAGAGTTTCTCGAGCTTCGTCTGGATGGCCATACCGACGGTCATGCAACGGTCAAGGGTATACTTCGTATCGACTCTTCCTTGAATGGATTGCTCAAAGCCGGCGATCATGTTAGGCTCACAGCATCCGATCCGCCGCAGAATGCTGCCCTTGCAAGACTCTTCTCGATGGATGCTGTTGTGTCATCTGCTGAGCCAAGTAAGATTGCGTTTCGGTGCCTTCATCATCCGCCGTCGTACCTCGACAAGTGCGCATGGAGTGTTACGCAGTGTGGGTCTTTTGTTACAAGCAAGACCTCGTTCGACGCTGTAACTGCTTTCTACACTGAGCGGGAAGCCTGTAGTGCCATCTACCCAATGCTTCTCGGTCTTCCTCCGTCAAACCAAGATAAATCGATTGGCATCGAGCTACCGGTGACTGTCGCCCCATCTCTAAACGGAAGTCAGAATGCAGCGCTTGCAGCTTCGATGAAACATTCATTGACGTTCATCTGGGGCCCACCAGGCACAGGAAAGACTCATACGATTGTCGTCATCATTACCCAGTTGCTCGAAAAACTGCCCAAATTGCGATTCCTTGTTACTGCACCGACACACAATGCGGTGGATAACATGCTGAGGAGGTTCGTGGCCTGCCCTGAAGCGAAGAAGGGTGGCACTGTCCCTGTTCGGGTATCGACGCAGGTAAGTGCGGTCACCTCACACACAATTAATAATTGTACTTACATCATAACAAGCTTTCCAAAGTCGCTCAGGACTTACGTCCATATACGTGTGACGCCATGGTCGGCAAAGACCTAAGCGCGAATTTCTCAGCTAGGCGTAAGGCGCAAAAGCGGATCAAAGAGGCCCGTCTCGTCTTTACTACGTGCACTGGCGCTGCGCTGGGTTTGCTTCGTAATGAGCCCTTTGATGTCGTTATCATTGACGAAGCCTCACAGCTTACTGAGCCCTTAACCCTGGTGCCTCTTGTCAAAGGGTGTTCGCGTGCGATATTAGTTGGAGATCATGTCCAGCTTCGCGCCACGGTTCAACAAACTGCTGTGGTGACCGGTTACGATGTCTCACTCTTTGAACGCCATTATAATTTAGCACCAAGAGAAGGCGTCGCAAAAGTCATGCTGGACACGCAGTACCGCATGCACCACTCCATCTGCGATTTCAGTTCCTCCGAGTTCTACAACGGCAAACTTCACACTGCTGTAGCTGACAACGCGCGTCCACTGCCTCCTTCGCTATTTCCTTGGCCCAAGACAAATCGTATGGTTTGGGTTGAATGCGCCGCACCTGAAGATCTCTTCCACCAATCCAAGTCGAATGCTAGCCAAGGCGACGTCTGTAAACGTATCATTCAGCTTCTGAAGGCATCACCGGCATCCAGTGCCTCGACTGCAATCCGAAAGAACTCCATCACAACCCCTACTATCGCCATATTGACACCCTACACTCGTCAGAAGACTCTGCTTACAACAACGATTCCGAATGCTGAAATCTACTCCATCGATAGCTTCCAAGGTCGTGAGGCTGACGTCATTGTGTTTGTCACCGTCCGGTGCAACGCTCATCACGCTTTAGGATTTCTGGATGATATGCGGCGGTTGAATGTAGTCATGACAAGGGCGAAGGCTGGTGTTGTGTTGGTTGGGCACAAGAACACGTTGACAGGTGTAGGGGCCGGGGAGACTGTAGATGAGAGCAAGCTGATTTGGAGGAGATTACTAGAGCGGTGCGAGGTTGTGGAGTTACCAGCTCAGGCCGAGGACAGTGGTTCCACTCACTGATCTTCAGTGTCGCATACCAACTTCTTCCTCAGAGCGAACCGCTTTCTTCGGAACTATTGCTTATTGGGTTTTAAATCCTCATGAGTTGCACGCGACGCAGCGATGCACTTTCAATGCACATTACATAAGGTAATTCGAGACGACCCACAATGGCAGTGGGAACCCGACGCGGCATCGACAATCATGCCGGCCAAACATGCCGTTCAATTCACATTGCCGCAACCAAGTTCGCCCGTGTTGCAAAGACCACCCTATACCCGTGCCGCGTCTCAATATCGAGCCTCATGCTTCGCCGTGCTTGTACTAGGCTCAAGCATGCGAATCCTTCCATGTTTTCACCCGGCTTGTCTTTGCAAGGTCCCAGTCTCGATGAGACGAATCATCAGATTACTACTAAGGCTCCATATTACTTCTGTCTTCGTGTGTCGCAAGGACTGTAACTCGGCCTTGTCTGCTCGGTAACATCCTCACACTCGACCGTCAAGTGTTGCGTTCGCGTAATGCCTGAGTTTGGCTCCACTTTACTTTCCTCGCTACCATTCCGAAGGCCTAGGCTCAAGATACTGTCCTGGCTATCGTGGCCCAGGGTTGTTTCAGATACGCCCGACTTCCCGTGCTGCTTGGCTAATCGAAGAGTCTTGTTCCCGATTGCAGCGAGCTTCACACCTGATCGACTACGCGATATATATCCACTTGGACCTTGCTCACCGCGTGAGCTACCAAATTCTCCCCGGCCAAAGATGCGGTCGAACAATAGCTGCAAAGTCGGTATGCAGGCGTCGATGATGATAGAGTTTCCCTCGATACTGGTCCAGACAGTGATGTCGGCCGTATCGTCTGTACCGCAGGATTAGCTTGCCTAGTTCAACTTCAGCTGTGAGTAGACCCACATTCGAAGTCAGGGCTCACAAGCACTGGAAGTCGAGTCGATTTGTACACAGCTACGGCTGCCGCACTATCCCAAATGTGAGCGAAAGTTCCGAGACGAGCATACGCAAGCTTACATAGAACCCAGTCCAAGCGCAGCATTCAAGGCTATCTTCTTCTTGAGGTTGATTTGTAGTCCATACAGAACAACGGTGGGGTACATTGCGAGGTAGAGGTCCACGATGGCGGAGATGGCTTTGCGACAGTCAGTTGTGTACCAGGTTTACTGGCTGTGAACTTGCTTCCGGCTATGACAGCGTAGTAGATCAAGATCCATGGGCTCCAGCAAGTACCCTGGACGGAGAAGTCCCACTGTGACCGAGAAGGCGTGTACTGTGCGAAGAAGATGATGACACAGCCAAGCAGAATTAACAAGCAACCACTGGTCATAGCCCACAAGAATATCCTATGTTTCCGGCTAGGGTTGTTGAGTCTCGTCACGAGAGCGGCGACGGCCAGTTTGGGGATTCTGAACGAAAATATACCGGGAGGGAAGCCCGCAAGGGTGTAAAATATTGCACCGGACTTTTCCTCGTCGCTGAGTACGGCGAAGTGGCATCCGTTTGCAGCTTGTACGGCTGCTATCGTGAGGCCAAGCATGATGTAGCCACATATCTACACGAAGCGTCAGCGGGCTGAGCCAGCGAGAACATCAAGCAGAAAGCACCTACCATCGACAATATGATCAGCCAGTCGTCGAGACCCAGTCTGGATAAAATTTTAACTCTAATACTACTGGGTAAGCTTGCATACTAGCGAATCATTCCGTGACCTCGCTTACACAGGTAGCTCGCCTGATGAGGCACATTGCAGCCATGGGTTACATTACCGAGACCGACAGTGACGAGTACATGGCCACAAACTTCTCGAATGCTTTGGCTATCCCTATCATTGGAGATGCCTACCCAGCCCTGTAAATACTTCCAGTGACTGTTGCGCCCTCAATCTGGGTACTAGGCTAATCAGATCAGTGGCGCTGGAGCCCACCAATCTTACGGCAAGTTCTCGGAGTACTTACAGAAAAACACCAGCTCACCTCAGACATAACCAGTGGGCCTTACTAGTGTGCTTTCAACACTGAGCTTGACATGCTCCGGTACCTGGATACACACCCGCTCTTGGGTCAGCAATTCAACAACCACATGAGTGGCTATCGTCAGGGTCGACCAAGCTGGATGGATGCGAACTTCTACCCCGTTCAAGACCAGTTGATTGACGGCATGGATAACTCCAAAGACGCCGTCTTGTTGGTAGACATTGGCGGCGGTTACGGTCATGACGTCCAAGATTTCAGGTATGCTACCACAAGGCCAAGTCCAGACTCGTATGCTTACGACGCATCTAGAACCAAGTATCCTCAGGTACCTGGTTGACTTGTGCTGCGGGGTCGACCTTTTGTTATTGATGGAATCGAGCGATTTGGTCCCAGCATCGAATGCATGGAGTATGACTTTCATACTGGGCGACCATTGAAAGCTACTTCTGGCAGCTGCAGGACTTACCCTTCAGACGCTAATGGAATTCTAGTGGCGAAAGCATACTACATGCACTCCGTTCTGCGCGACTGGCCCGACGACGTGTGCAAGAGCATTCTGAAGCAAGTTGCTGGCGCGATGAAGAAAGGCTACAGCAAACTGCTTATCAACGAGAACGTGATTCCAGACAAGGGCGCGGACTGGCAAGCCACCGCATTGGATATGATGATGATCACCCTTTTCTCTTCGAAGGAGCGGACGTATTCGCAATGGAGCCAGCTGTTGGAGTCACCCGAGCTCGGACTGAAGATCGTCCGTGTCTGGACCGTTAAGCATTCGCAAGAGAGCTTGATTGAGTGCGAACTTGTTTGAGCCATTATCGGCGGAGATGGAAAATGCTTCAAAGCCTGTAGAAAGAATAAGCGTTGTATACATTGCCCTCCCTCTACTATGTTTGGTTGCTTTAAGGTTGCCGATGTAGGCCCGAGGAACGAACGAGTGGGCCCAGCCTCGTCGGACTTCAAATGCTGCTGCCGATACGTGCGTCAAGAAACTATCTCCTAGTTTGCCCTTCGAGCTTGCGATTGATTTCTATGTCTCAATTTGACTGGAACTTGTCCAAATTGATAATTTCGACTTGCAGCCTATCTACGTGTTGCTTCTTGCGCGCAGGATGCGTCTTTTCCCACCACTGAGGCTAATGGTACCACGGAGACGCATTGCTTGCTGTCGTCGCGCATATAACGTTACCTGCGCAAGTCCATTTGAAGTAGTGAAAATCTAGATCGATGGGCAGTATCACTTTTGGCGATGCAGCGTCAGGAAAGCGAGAGAGTAGTGCATGCGCCAAGTGTGAAAGCAGTGACATATCGAGCTCATTAAGGTAAGTAGGTCGTCTCATCCATCAAGCGTAGACCCCGACTCTTCAGACCGTGGTTTTTACTGCAATATACCTTCAACACCTCACCTTGTCAACCAACGACTTCACCATGGCGTGCGGAGGAGGTTGCTGTGGCCCCAAGAATGCGGCAGCAACATCTACTGCAAATTCGAATGTCGCTTCTGCAGTTACCATCGAGCATTCAACAGAGACGTCGAGCAGCGCGATGGCGATTTTTCAGCCTGAAGTGGATGTAACACTCGCTCCTTCCAGTTCCGAGCCTACTACCTCTTGCGCTACCGTCAACAACCTTGAGGATGCGACAGCGAAGCCAAAGAGTCCGTGTTGCTCATCTTCAACAACTCCACAATCGAAAACAGCGAGGGCATCTTGTGCTTCACTACGGCCAGTGGAAGAGGTCAAGCCGAGCAACTCGTGCTGCTCAACATCGGCACCTGAGGACACAGAACTACCCAGCTCATGCTGTCAACCATCCGATCCTCAAGATTCGAAAGCATCTAAGTCTTGCTGCTCTTCAACAGCACCCGAAAAACAAAAGCCCGCCAACTCCTGCAGTTCACCATCGGAACCTGTAGCCCCGAAGCCGAAGAGCTCGTGTTGCTCATCGTCGGCACGCGCGAAACCGGGGCCGAAGACGTCATGTCGTACATCGTCTATGCCAGTAGAATCCGGGACAAGAGCTTGCGGCGGCAGCAGCAGCAGCTCCAACAAGGCTGATCCCGTATCTTCTTGCACCGGCAAGACCAAAGATGACTGCTGCGCATCCGAGAATACTGACAGTGAGGAGACTGTCATATCCCCGCCGGAATCCTCCTGTTGCTCGTCGCCACCAAAGGCTTGTTCCTCTCCCCAACCCGCGTCTTGTTGTCCACCAAAAAGCACGTCAAAGTGTTGCAGCAACAAGACAGCGGCTGTGGTGAACACGACCGAGCTATCAGGCGACAACACCGATGTCGAGAAAGGCGGCGTCACACGCGAACACATTGCCATCAGCGTCTCAGGCATGACCTGTACAGGATGCGAGACAAAGCTCCAACGAACCCTAGGCAGCCTGAACTACGTCAGCAAACTGCAGACCAGCCTAGTCCTCGCCCGCGTCGAGCTAGACATCGACACCAACTTCGCGACCGCCGACGATGTCGTCAAACACCTGCACCGCACAACCGAATTCAGATGCGAGATCGTGTCGAATCAAGGCTGTAGTCTGGATTTCATCTGCTCGGGCGATCCTGCAGCTTTGGTCAATGGACAGTGGCCGGACGGAGTGCTGGGTGTGCGTCGCTTGGGCAAACAGAGCATCCGTATTGATTATGATGCGAAGGTCATCGGATCGAGGGACCTGATGGGCCACGAGTGGAGCCAGTCGTTGCAACTCGCACCACCGTGTCCTGATTCTTCCTTGGAGGCTGGTAGCAGACATGTCCGCAACATGGGCTTGTTGACATTACTCTCCGCCATCTTGACCATTCCTGTCTTGGTTATGGCATGGGCTCCTCTTCCCGAGCGCGAAATTGCGTATGGCTCCGCATCGCTTGCACTCGCAACTATTGTCCAGGTTGTCATCGCTGGTCCCTTCTATCCGAAGGCTCTCAAAGCTTTGGTTTTCTCGAAGGTCATTGAGATGGATCTACTCATCGTGCTGAGTACAAGTGCCGCGTATATCTTCTCGGTTGTTTCCTTCGGCTTCTTGGTCAGCGGGAAACCTCTATCGACAGGCGAATTCTTCGAGACGAGTACACTGCTGGTTACGCTCATCATGGTTGGCCGCTGGGTGGCATCGCTGGCGCGCCAAAAGGCGGCAGAGTCTATCAGTATCCGTTCCCTGCAAACTCCCACTGCCATACTAGTCGATGAGGACGCAGTAGAGCGAGAGATCGATGCTAGGCTCTTGCAATACGGAGATACTTTCAGGGTCGCGCCAGAAACCCGCATCCCCACGGACGGCACTGTTATTTCCGGCTCTTCTGAGATCGACGAGTCGATGTTGACAGGCGAAGCCCAACCTGTAGAGAAGTACGCCAGGTCCGCCGTCATCGCTGGTACAATCAACGGAAGCGGAACGCTTACTGTCCGCCTCACCCGATTGCCTGGCGACAACACCATCACGACTATTGCAGGAATGGTAGACGAGGCAAAGCTTTCCAAGCCGAAGATCCAAGAGATTGCTGATACAGTAGCCAGCTACTTCGTTCCCGTCGTAGTCGCACTGACAATCATCACGTTCGTCATCTGGGTCGGCATCGGCGTTGCTGTACGGCATCAATCAGGCTCCGAAGCGACCATAGAAGCCATCACGTATGCCATCACAGTCTTGATCGTCTCATGCCCCTGTGCCATCGGCCTCGCGGTCCCCATGGTCATCGTCGTCGCATCCGGTGTCGCAGCAAAACGCGGTGTAGTCTTCAAGACAGCGGGCAGTATCGAAGTCGCATACAAAACAACGGATGTGGTGTTCGACAAGACTGGTACTTTGACGGCAGGGAAGTTAGTGGTAGTGCGGGAGGATTATGTGGATGAAGGTGGGAAAGCGAAGTCCCTTTTGCTTGGTTTGCTGCAGAACATTAAACATCCTGTGTCGGCAGCTATCGCGACACACCTCGCGTCGCAAGGAGTGTCAGCATCAACAGTATCGGATACTAAAATCGTAACTGGTAAAGGTGTTGAAGGAACGGTCGATGGTAAGAAGTTGCGCGCCGGTAACTCGAGATGGCTCGAGCTGTCCGACGAGCCGCGCGTCCGTTCCATGCTATCCGAAGGATTCACTACGGTTTGCTTCACCATCGGCAACGCGCTCGTAGCCGTTTTCGGTCTGCAAGACACGCTACGACCTGATGCAGCCTCTACCATCAACCATCTCCGACGTAGTGGCATCAACGTCCACATTCTATCTGGCGACGACGACGGCGCTGTCAAAGCCATTGCCGCGCAGCTCAACGTCTCGGAACATACCGTCCGCTCTCGTTGCTCGCCTGCAGATAAACAAAGGTATATCAAGGATCTCCTCGTAGTACCTTCTACAACGCCATCAACTGGCAAATCGCGGAAGTCGATTGTCATGTTCGTAGGCGACGGGACGAACGACGCTGTTGCTCTCGCGCAAGCTACTGTCGGCGTCCATGTCTCAAGCGGTACTGATATCGCGCAATCCGCTGCTGATGTCATCCTTGTCCGCCCTAGCCTTTCGGGTGTGCTGACTATTATCAATGTGAGTAGGAAGGCGATACACAGAGTTGCGTTCAACTTCGGATGGAGCTTCGTTTACAATACTTTCGCTGTTTTGTTAGGTGCGGGCGCGTTCGTGCATGCGAGGATACCGCCTGAGTTTGCTGGTTTGGGAGAGCTGGTCAGTGTGCTACCCGTAGTACTGGCGGCAGTTCTGCTGAAATGGTCGAAAGTATGAGCATATGCTTTCTCGCTCATAGTACAAACAATCCCGAAGGCTCTCACTTAGTCTAGCTGCAACGGCAAAGTACTTTGGGAGAATCATGCCATTATTAGTCATAGTCCTCAGATCTTAGGCAGACATTAATTCGTAATCCAGTCCGAAGGTGAACTACTCAAACACGTGGAGTTCAAGGGGGTATCATGCAACTCATCAAATATCTCCAACACCCAATCTCTCTAGCTCAGGGCAAAAGCTTCTGCTCGAATTCGTGGCGCTCGCGGTACTTAGCCAGAGCGATCGGGACCTCTCCACTGTATCCCAGTTCACCTTGAGCCTTCTCCAGCTTCCTAGTCACTTTGCCTACCAATCGCGCGATCCAGCGGTCGTTGGCCATGGCATGTACAGTGTTCTGGCCTGCTTTGCGCATACCCACCATGGTCTTGTTCGACGCGTCCTTGAAGCCAGAGTCCACCTTCTTGAAGAATGCCTTGAAACCATTGTCCTCATTGGCATTCAGTGTGGTTCCTGAAACTTCGCTGCTGTTGGTGTTGACTGATGCAAGACTGCTAGCTTCGCTGTCAGATGTGGTGACACGCTTCAGCTCACGCAGGACCTTGGCTTCCTCAAAGTCCTTGTCCGACTCGATGACCTTGGTGGCTTTCACAATCGCGGCGACAAAGTTGAGAAGGTCTTGATGAAACTGGGCTGGGAGATGGGCATGTGCGTTGACATGCATGGAAGCCTCGTCTCTCTGTAACTTTCCGAGCTCTTTACGATCCCGGATCTGCTTCGGAGTAGGCTCAGCTTCGTTAATGGCGGATTCCATCTCAAGCAGGTCGAAGTCGCTCTTCTTCTCCGGGAAGATGTGCTCATGGTGTGGAAACAGGAATGTGGGAATTGTGAGAACAGCGTCAGCACCTCCTAATCGTACAACTTGCTTAAGTTCGACGGCATCGGGAAGAATCCTGTAAGCCATGACATCGGAGATCTTAAAGTGGGTCGTGATGTTGTAGTTGGTGTTGATGGGGAAGTGAGCTTCGCTAGCAATCGGGCCCAATTCTACAGCGAAGTTGGCATCTGCGCACCAGGCTGATATCCGCGCTTCCAATCTACGAATCTCGGCATCTTGGGCTGAGTAATGCTTGAAGAAGTATTTTTGCATCAAGACAGTGAACCACTTTCCTGAGCCAGCTGCGGTGACGGACTTGAACTTGACGGGGTGGAAATAGCAGAGGGGGCTCAGCATCAAGCGGTAGAGGAAGGGTAGCCGATGTAAGAATTTCTTAACATTTGGGTATGATGTTTTGCGAAGAGTGGAGACTCTGATCGATTTGGTCGGTGGGTGAGGTATGGAGGGTTGCCCGTGGATCTGGGTACAGATCGCTGCCCGAAAATCATCGAGATTTTCAATATCCAAGCGCACTCCCGGTTCTTCTTTTGATTTCTTGGTATTCTTTGTGTCCTTTTCGTCGTCGGTGGAGCCAGCCTCAGCTCGTGCTTTCGAGGCCTCTATCAGCGTCTCCTTTGCTTTTGTAATGGCACTTGTGTCGTTGATATAGCGTACCAGCTCTTTGTACTTTGTGTGGGCGCGCTCCTCATCTGGTGAGATCTTCTTGACGGATGAGAATGCGGATTTGGTATCTTCAGCCTCGGTCGGGATTTTCCCCGCCGTGAGGTTTCTGACCATCTCGGCCGGGCGGCCGTTGGCGCCACCTTTCATCGTTGCCGCTCTGAGGATGGCAGTGTTGGTAACGACTACGGATTCGTCGTCATCTGGCTCCGGAACACCGTACTGTACGTCTCCGAAAGTGACCTCCCAATCCCCACCCTTCACATTCGCATACACATCGTCGACGGTTATCTCGCGGAAGAGGGGTACGACGACTTTGTCGACTTGAATGCCAAGTTCAATGTCGTCAGCGAGCTTTATCCCGGCTTCGACTCCATGGGCAACAAGTGTCATTGTGGAGAGTGACAGTGTAACTCCGCGGACGACGAAAAGTCCTTTGACTTCGGTGTCGATCTCGAGAGCAGGCAGGTCAAAGAAGGCTATTTGATCGTTGATGAAGTGCAAATCTCGTAGGAACGTCTTTCGTAGCGTGCGGCGTGCCAGTGCAGCAGGTGCTTCAAATTGGAAGAGGCAGGTAATGAGGAGTACAGGCCAGCAGAGGGACCAGAATACCCAGTATAAAAGCCATGATGTCGCGCATACTGCGTAGATGAAGTTGACAGTTGCAAAGATGGTCCAGACGGGGACGAAGGGTAAGATACGATGGCCATAAGCCTCGCCTAGTAGGATGGCGTAGACAAGTAGGGGCGCTCCAGAGATAACCCATCGTAACGGCCAGGAAATAGTAAAGGCTGCCAAGAGAGTGGCAATGAGAAAGGCATCCGGTATCAGCCTACTGGTAAGCTGGCGTTTGCGCTCTGGCTCAAGCGAAGGCCCAGGTGCGATCGGCGAGGGGACAGGTTTTCGCTTGGAAGCAGCCGGCGCTTCACGTCTCGGGGGTGAATCCATGCCTTTGAGGCTCCGGAAGGTAGAGAGAGAAGGTCAGAGGTAGTAGGGATTCAGAGCGAGAGAATGCATGGTGTTTGCGGAAAATGACCTAGTGCAGGCGCGGTCATTCAAGCCCTGGAGCAACTCGGCTCTGTTGGTGTGACGTCATGTCCACTGCCGTGTTCGGACTACCCCCGCACCCAAAACAGAAAGAACAATCTGGGCCAGACCTGATTTGTCGCAGGCGAGGGCGTGATGACTGCTGCGGTTGGCCAAGACGTGCCTGTATAACCGTTGGATCATCGCCTACACATGCCGATCGCCTGTCTCGAAGCCCAGGTTTCCATGTACTGAACGGTGACGTAAACGCGCTAGTGGCCCATTGGTCACATCTGCAGGAACGAGGTATACAAGGAAGATATCAAACAGGTCTCTACAACCCAGGGACGATTTCATTTGGGTTCTGTTATGTACGGCCTGGCGGAATTCCAGACCAGGTCCCATTCGAGAACCATGTACCCGCTCTCGTAAAGTCGCTATATGCTACGTTGCCGAACAGCTGATAACTGATGAATCCAAACCTGAAGTACTCATCCTTCCCATCAACCAAACGACTCCAAGTGTAGCTTCCTTGATCGCTTCCACCAGAGCCCCGATACCTTTCCACATCGTTGACCACCACGCTGACCCCTTGGTATCCGCGGAGTAGACTCTCCCATGCGAACGTGATGCTCGAACCATTTACCACGGGCTCAACAATAGCTGGAATGCCGGATCCAAGCTGGCCATCCCCTCTCAGCGCTGCTGCTGTCTGTAGTATAGAGTCGAAATCCCAGCGCGCAATGCCGTTGACGAAGAGTCCGACTAGCAGGCCTTGACACAGCAAGCTCACGCGTGTTTGCAGTGCAGTACCTGGGAGGAGTAGGAGAGCGATTATGTAGTGGTGTATCCTAAGTGTAAGCTTCGGCATAGCTGCAAGGATACCCAGCCCAAGGCCTAATGTAGCGTATAGTGCAAGATAGCGTGGCAGTCGCCCTTCCTTGCGGAAACACCATGCTTGATACAAAACGACTGCAAATAAGATCAGCACAATGATTACCAATGCTGTAATAGCACCAGGCTGTTGTCGGATGTCGTTTCCTGTGAGTCGCTGTATGGGTATACGTTCAAATGTGTAATTCCCGAGTGCGCCGACCCAGGCACCGCCTACCCAGAGTATGGTCTTTTCGATTTGCGCCCTGCAATTACGCAAAGACTTGCGGACACTGAATTGATAAAAGAGAGCGGCAGCCAACGCAGCAGGCAAGAACCGACCAAGTGTTGTAGAGGCCAAAGAGGCGTAGTTCGAGTACGAGGGCGGATCTGACGCCATGCCGGTCTGGAAGAACAATATAGTAAAAATAGGCGCAAAGAACGTCGCAGGACTCGTGGTGAAGATGCCGAACAGGGCAGTGAAGATGGTCGAGAGAACAAGCAGATTCCAGCGCGGGTCCTCACATTTGGCCGAGGCCTCCCCAAAGATAAAGGACATTGGAAAGTGCGAGTCGAAGCCAACACTGCTGATGCCGTGTCGTGTCACAGCACCGAAGCTGTCGCGCTCTCCTACCAACGAGAGAACACCACAACCGCCATTGCCATCGCTGATTACTCCCGCGTGGATGGCCGCCGAGCATATGAACGAGTCCCCGCGATATACAAGCCCATCATCCTGGGAATCTGGAGTGCCGCCAACCACCAACGATCGATAGTTTATGACTTGCGGACCGATTGCGCGAGGGTTTAGGACTTGGGCGCTCGAGCAACCGGCAGGGCAGACAAAGGCGAACGAGGCGTTGGAGAAGGGGAAGCAGTTGCGGCCGTCGGGTCCGCAGCTCTCTGGAGAAGGCCTGGCGACGATCAGTACCGTGCTGACAGCTTGGGGTATAAGAGGGGAAGGCGTACCACAGATTGTTGACACACGACAGCTTGACAGGCGCCCCGAACCCTCCAATGTCAGAGGGAAGCCCGCCGTCACTGATGACTACCGCGAAGACAACGATCCAGACGATGCATGCCGCCGCATACACGCAGATGCGCAGCCATTCTGGCAGCCGCGCGAGCAAACGCACAGGCAGCGTCTGCCAGCGCTCAAGAAAAGGCGTAATCGTGTATCTGCTCGGAGGCTTCGGCCCTCTGACCCAGTCGACAACCTTGCGGCTCCAACGAGCGACGGGTGCCGGCGTGCGCGCGCTGAACCTTTTTCTCCATGGCGGGGTATGACTGGACTGGCGATGCGGTGCGACGACTTCTAAGTTCTGACCATTCGGTGCGACGCGGTCGCGGGAAGGGTCGCGTTTGGTCCCATGCTCGAGGTCGATGGTTTCCGGGACCGCGCGCTCGGGCGTGTCGCCTGCGGCCATTCGGGGGGTACACGTGCGAAAAGAACAACGACAGCGGCTATGTACACGCGATTATCATGTTGCGGAAATGCCAAAATACGAACGATAAGTGTGCGACAAGAGAATATGGACCTCGACTGAGGTGGCGCACGGCAAGCATCATCGACTCGGACGGCTGTTGGGTTGATCCACTTCGCCGCGCCCCCCAGGCCTCAGAGGCTGGTTCCGATACACCCGCGAGCTAAACGTCCAGTGGTCCTCCTGCTCTACAACCCCCATCCCGGATGCGAGAATACCGCTGAACTACACCTCGCTGCGTGAGGCCGGATACGAATGCCGAAGCCAGGCTCAGCCACGCTCGTTGCATGAGTTTGCCGAGTCGGAGTTGAGGATGCCTTACATTGGCACCGTCGAACATGTCGCGACAATTCCATAATGAACAAGTCCATCATTACTGTTTCTGATCGCGAGCAGGAGACGAATATGTGAGAGTACTTTCCATGGCGAGAATCAACAATATGCTGGTGGGCTATCCAGAGTACAAGTTATCTGTAGATCTGACCTATGTGAGCTCATGGCAAGGCTACCGTTCCTTTTCTTGTATCATCAAACGGACGGCCTCCATCAACTAGATACGTACCACGCGGCCATCGCAGTGGCATCCATTGTTCAGACCGGTCTCGAAGTTCCCGCCGCATGCGCTACGTTTCGAGTGTCGACACAAACTTTGGCGTCCTCTACGAAACAAACGCACGTTTGGAGGGACCCCATGAAGCTGATACAATACCCCGAAAACCGTAGCTGGTGCACCACATGGTCTCAAATAGGCGACAGATCTCCCTGGTACAGGGATCGTGCCGGTCATGTTTGGTACGGAAAAGTCGCGGTGGGCGTTCTCTCGACCAACCGCATCTCATGGTAGCAGCCCACACCGAAACGTTCACCCGCTTCAGCACGTTTTTGGCATCTGGTACTTTTTGTATGGAACCACTATTATCCGGCTGGGGTATGGCACTCGCGTTACTGCCATTTCATAATCCTCGCGTGCTGCGAATCTTCTTTGCCTCTATGGGAATCTTACCTCGCAATGGCTGCACCGAGCAGACCATATGATACCCCACCGGTGCTGGTACGCCGTAATGATCCAAGCATGGCAGCTACGCCCATCGTAGCCGAGGATGAGAATGAAGAGAATAGGGACATGAACTCGGGGAGAGGCAGGACAAGATTTCAGCAATCGAATGCAAGCAGGAACGAAGCTCCGGAAGGCCCACAGTCACTGGGCTCTCTTATGGGTACACAGGGTGTACTCCCATCGCAGTCCGAACACCTCTCAACACTGGCCGTGCCGACGCCTACCGATAGCCAAGGAACAACATTTCAAGCTTTCACCGCGCCTTCGTTATCGATGAATGTCACTTCGACCTTACCTCTTAACTTTGTAGCATCTACCATCAGACCAACCCTTACCAAGCAAGCAGACGCTATCGCGATGAACGAGGTCATGGCCACCCAACCTGCTTCAACTGCAGTCCCAGGACTTCTGGCGGACACTTTCGTAAAGGAAGAAAACGATGCGCTTCCCGGTGTCAATCAGGGCGACCCTTCGTTGGAAACAGTACCTGGCATGAACCAAGGTAAGTCTCAGGTGAAGAAAGTGCCCTGGAGACATGCACTGAGTGTTAACTTTGATCTCTTCAGAAACTCCTGTACTGTTGACGACGCCTGGAGTGACACCTCTCGCAACCCCTGAGACTTCGACCGCACTGTCTGCAACTCCGGCGATTACAGTGGGTAAGCCCATGCCGGGAAAGAATCAACCGAAGCCTACAATGGATGTCTCTGCAGTGTCTTTCATGATCCTGAGCGACTCCAGTTCAACGGCTGTGCCAACTATTTCGTCTTTGTCGGCAGTGAGCACGAGCATGGCCACAGCCACTGAATCTTCTACGAGTTCTTTCTCCCCGCCGCCGACATTGGTCATCTCTACTACAACCGCGACAGCGTCCTCGAAAATGACAAAGTCTTCATCGCTGCCTCCAGTTCTTACTTTCGTCACCGTAACGCGAACAGCACAAGGGAAAGAAGATGCCCAATCGTCCACTCAAACTATCCTGGCGCCACAAGCTGTCACGACACGACAATCTTCATCCTCTGGGCTTCGAACATTACCCCTAGCTTCCGGATCAGCCATACCTTCCAGTCTGGCCACCGCCGTCAGTGTCGAGCCGCAGCAAGGCTTGACTCCCCTAGCAAGGACACTGTTCATCCTTTTTGGAGTGCTGGGTGAGTAGCACGTTGCGATCTTCGAGGAAAGATCTAACATGAAGACAGGCTTCGTCACGATCCTCCTCGCCTTCAGTCTAACTTTGATAATGCGGTCGAACAGAAGACGCGCACAAGCAGCCCGACAACAAGCCATCCGAAGCCCCAGCGAAGAAATCGTAGAATACGATGGCTATGGAAACACAACCCGTGTATCCGCCAAGAGCTCAATAAGAAACTTCCTGACCGAGCCCGAAAAAGCCATCGTAAACCGCGCCGCTACGCCAGACGGAGAACCAGACGTAAGCACCCTCCAACCTTAATCCTAATACGACAATGTTGACAGACCTTCCCAGGCAAGCACAAGACCCTCCAACGCCCTCACCGAAGCCATCAACTCCTTCATAACCAAATCGCGTCGCCTGACATACAAAATATCGCCCTGAAGACTGTATGTAGTAGTAACAAGGGTGGGTAGGAATCAACACATGCTTGAACGGGTCGCCAGCGCAACTTAGTACTGTAATTGTTGCGGGACTTGATAATCAACTGTACATAGCATGATAGACTGTATATACGAGTGGATGTCGTTACAATAATCATATGAATGGTTTGTGAACCTTGACCTCAACACCGCTAGCTTCACGTGTGTACTAACTAGTTTGTGATGTGCGCAGCAAGACTACATCAAAGCCGCGCATGATAACTAGTAATCGAAGCACTATCACGCCACAATCAGCACGCCTCACTACCTGCGGAAGCCGCTCGTTCCATCTATCTGCTAGCGGAGTACTAGTGTTCTGCGGCGTAGCGGCGTAGTCCTTGCGAAAGCGCTAGCGCTGGAAGTGCTTACCAGCATCGCGTTAGTGGCTGTTAGTGCTGGGTTCGACGGACCCCACGCAGACTTGCTACTTAGGGTAGGTTTAGGGTGGTCAGCTTCGGGGAGTATAATTTGACTTGAGGAGGGGGTGGAGAGGAAAAGGTGTGGGGGTCAGTGTGATGGGATGTTGGATTTGGGACGGGCAAGGCTGAGGAGTGGGTACGAGGGTGTGTGATGATTGATATGTTCGGGTTTATATTGTAGAGATGAGATGAGATGGGGACGCATGTTGATTTCTTTGGAAGTTGTGTGTTTTTTTTACTGATTGATGTAGACTTTCTAGAGCGATAAATCCCGTCTGGGTTTTACGGACTTGGCGTGCCTTGTTCTGGGTTTGATGTCGTACGACACGAGCAGGCTGGCTACCTTGCAGCAGCCTTGTAAGCCTACAATACGCCCTGACTAATAGTTTTTATACACGTCTTTTGCCATACATTTCAAGGGATGACAGATGGATAGACGAGGTACTCATAGAGTTGGGGAAAGTACCTAGTGATACCCAAGGCAGCTGACATCCTGCCTAGGTAGGGACAAAGAATGCCCTATAGTAGACGTGCAAGTACACAGTCTCCTCGCCAACTTTAACATCTCCTGGCAACGGAAACTCCATCTTGTCTGTCTCTAGGAATCCTGCATCGAACATTAGTTTGAAGAATACTTCTTCGCTTGAGTGGCGCATTTTCATTGCGATGGCAATCCTGACTCTAGGGTTTGCTCTGGAGAGCCGTGTAAGCGTTTTGACTAATGCGGGGCTGTAGTTGCAAGTCAGCAGTATTTCAGGCATGTGAAGTGGGTGAGAGGAGGCATACCTGCTGTCTGGGTTGTACGTGCAATCAGCAGCGAGAACAAGATCGAGAGGTTCTGAGCTAGACTGTACTTCGCCAGGTAACTCTGCATTCCAGTCCAGTTCCATGAACGCGAGTGATGCACCTGGTGCTTTGACCGCCGAGTCGATGTTACGCTCAACGATCTCTCTAGCCTCAGGAAGGTCGGTCAAGAGAACTTTGGAGTGGGAGACAGTCTGAGCGATTGCAATGCCGACCATTCCGCAGCCAGTGCCAAGTTCGAGGATATTCAGATGAGGTTCGGATGCAAGACCATATGGTAATAAAGCTTCGGCTAAGCTGGATTTTGGATTATCGAGAGCGGTTATTTGGCATGAGAGAGTGATGCCAGCGTCCCTAGATGTATGATCAGTACCTAGAACAGATTGTGTTGTGATGCGAAGATGCATACCATAGATGCCTCGCTATGCTTTCTCCCGTCTCCTCCCAGATAGTAGTGATGGGTCCATCTGGCAGCTTGAACCGTCTTTCAACCAATTTCAGAGCATCTTGGTTTGACGCGAAAGGTGGGCTCCAGGCAGATACAACACCCCGAGCACCTTTTTCTGCTATGGCAGCGAAATCATCGTGTGTTCGTTTCGGCTCCCCACCCACTCTTACTCGCAAACTGGACTGAGAAGCTTGAGATTTAGGGAGCGGGAAAGTGACGGGCAAACTGCGCATGCCGGCTGTCCATTGCACGGTCGACCATACTATCACGCTTTCTTCTGACCCATCTGTGGTTGCTGACAACTCTGCTGCTAGCTGGAGATCGTAAGGGAGAAAGGAATCTCCCAGGTCTGAAGTGATAGTAACCAGACAGTGGACTTGCTTTCTCGACGTGCCCTTTTCAGCGACTACGCGAGGACTTTTGAGGAAGCGGATGTATCGCATGGTTCGTTGTAGGATTGGTCGGAAGGGATGTGCCGAAAGCAGCAGGACTGTGGGGGTGAAAGGCTGGATTGATGTGGGGTGCTGGGACCGGGCTGGGCTGGGGAATCTGAACCTAGAGCGCCAACCGAGCCGCATCTCATCGACCACGTCGTCATACCTCACTGTGTCAGCGTGAATGCGCCTGCTGTCCTATTGAAGCCAATGCGCTGTCGCATCGCAGCACTCTGCTGCTCCACGCAATACCCACCCGCTTCCACTGAGTGCTAGTCACCGTCATCGCCATCGTCACCATGTACCGTCGCAGCGACCCGCGGTGGAATCGCACGCTCCATCAGATCACAGAGAACCTCGAGCACGCAAACGAATCGGCACAGGAGAACATCTACGGCTTCACGCAGCGCTACGTTAACCCATGCTTTTCGTCCATTACCCAATGCGTCAACGCGTGCACGGCGCCATGCTTCCCAGCGCACAACGACCGCCGGCGCAATCGCGGGCGATCACGCGGTCGGGCAGAAGTCAGCTTCGACTTCTACGACGACTGGGAGGACGATGAGAACGACGGCCTACTGGGCTGGGGCAGCGACAACCTCGACCGCTTCCTCGGCGGCGCTTCCAATTATGGCGCAACTGCGCAGCCTGGCCGACAGAGCGGCATGAGTTATGGACAGCGAAATCGCGACCCAAGATATAATACACCGCGCCGGAAAAGCACGACGCTGCCACGAGATGGTGCCCAAGACCCGACTCTTATCCCGAGTTCGTCGTACTTTGGCTTCTTGGGACGGTTGCCTTTCAAGATTGGCGGCAGAGGACTGCGATACAAGCCCTCGGCCGCAGACCTCACAGAGCACCCAGGCGCAACAAGAAGGAACCGTGAGGAGGAAGAGCCACTGATAGAGGACAGCGACGAGGATGCGCTCGACGGGCCCGAGAACAAAGGCCACCGTCGACAGCGAAGCAACACGCACACCTCGGGCCACACAACCGACTCTCTCAGCTCGCGAGGCGACATCTTCCCAAGTGAAGACGAGCTCGAAGACGCCGTGCCCCTCGACGACGAATTCACCATCGCCCTCGAGCGCCGCACAACCGGCCAGTGGAACGAAGACACCCCGAGTAGCAACAAAGCCCGCTCAAGCAAGAGCAAGCGCCCCTCTGCATCCCGCGTGTCTACGCGCACACTCTCCTCCCGCAATACAAGCAACTCGGACAAACCGCCGCTCTCTGCTCGCTCCGTCTCGGAAACAATTGAACAAGTTCCCCCCACGCTGGACGAACTCTCAAAGGAAGAAGAGCGTCTCCGTCTAGAGGAGGAGAGGGAAGTCAGTCGTAAACGGCAGGAAGCGCAGCAACTCGCCGTCAAGCGCGGCCTAGCGCCCGATCAACCTCTCTCTACCAAGTCTAGCACGCCGCGCTCTCCGTCGCCAGCGCGATTTATGACAACGGTAGACTCCACTGTGTCACCGCTTGTACGCACGCCCGCTGGCGAGACTGCGCCGTCGATGGACCAAACCGAAGCGATTCCTTTCCCCAGTTTTGTAGATACACAGACGATGCCGGATAGTAGTGCGTTTTATGTGGATGAGAGCGATTACTCGAGTAAAGCTGTTACACCCAATCGGCCGCTGTCTATTAAAGACGAGGTGAGGGAGGAAGACGAAAGAGGGGCAGCTGATGATGAGGCATTTGTTCCGGCTAGGTTACCGCATTTTGGGTCTGGATAGACATTGGAATAGACGGAGAGGTAGATTGGGATTGCAAGATGATGGACATGTATTGTACTGTTATGATGATATGTAACGGGGATATGAAGAGACGTAGCGGAAATCATGTGTTGTAATATAACGATCTGAGCGATTGGATTCAAATCATCTTCCCAATATTACTATCGGTTGGCTAAAAGCCCATGTTGCCAAATGTAATCTGCTTCTTGGTCAACCCTTGGTATATCTCATCTAGTACACCTCTTTTCCTTTTCTTATCCACCTCCTTCTCCTCCCGCTCTATTTCCTCGTCTTCGTCTGCTTCGGCATCTTCTTCCGTTCGCGGCGTCCATGCCGCTATGCTGCCATTGACATGCGCAGAATACATCTCTACATGATGTGGTCGCCAAGCTAGACTTGTGATTCTATCCTTGACATTGCGTTGTCCCTTTGCGGTTGTACCTGACGTGCTAGGTGGGTTGTTCGTCTGGGGCTGCTGTGAGCGGCGTAGACGGCGGATAAGCTTGCCGTCAAAGAGCTCGTAGGTGAGGATTTCGTGCTCGTTGGGGTAGAACATGAGGTCAGCGCCTGGCTGGAGGTTCTGTGTAGGCGCAAGTACGGGTATACGTGGCGCAAGCCCAGAGTTCTTGACCATAGGGCCAAAGTTTGCGAGGGTATTAGCGCCGGTATCTGTATCCCAGACCCGTATTCGCGCATCGTGGCCGCAGGAGACTAGGTGTTTGCCGTCTTCTGTCCAGACGAGCCCGTTCACGGCGTCTCTATGTGCTTGGGCGTTGGTCGAGCTGCGAGTAAACGACGTAGATTTCCCTAGTACGCCGACTGAGTCCTCGAGATCTAAGACGCCCAGCTCGCCAACACTGCGGCGTACGTCCCAAAAGCGTACACTGCCGTCTGTAGCTCCACTCACGAGAATGTGTTCGCGCACAGGGCTCCATGCTGTAGAGAGGATTGCGCCAGAGTGGCCCGCTAGACTGTGTGTGGTTGCGCCGGAACGCAGATCGACGAGGCGGACGTTGGGGTGTTGCGTGGCGCATGCGACGAGAAGGTGCGATGCGATAGGCGACAGGGCGATGTTGTACACGACTGAGTCGAGATCGAAAGACGCTGACGTCGCGAGTGTTTCGCTGGAGTAGAGCTTGACGGTGTGATCGTACGAGGACGTCAGGAAAGCTAGAGAATCGAACGGATAGAACTGTATCTGTGTAATGCCCAGCTTATGCTCTTCACTCGTCTTGTTCACCGCCGTCAGAGGGAGATATGTTTCTCCCGCCTCGGTTGCTGTGGTCTGCGCCTCGAGATCCCATACCGCGATCGAGCTGTCGGCACCTCCAGAAAGCAGATATCGTCCTTCGAACTTGTCAATCGTCAGCGCATTGACTCCGGATATGTGCGCCGGTATGCGCTCGCGTGGGTTGTCGGCAGCGGGTAGGTGCTGGCTGAAGGTCACGGCCGAAGACGGTTGCAGCGCGTAGGTAAGACGGGAGGCATAGGCGCGTTTGAGGACATGGTTGGGAATGAAGCCGTACGCGCGGTCGAGCACGTGTTGGGCGTTCATATGCGACTACATTCTTCGTGTGTGCTAGGGCGAGGGGAAAGAAGAATGCGCAGAGGATTATGACGTTGTAGCCTGGCATCCACAACGCGACAGGGATCTGCAGCCGCAAGACATTCACCAGACGGCGCTCAATCCTTGCAAGCGAGCCGCTTACCTTTACACTCGGCCTTGCCTTAGCACAACGACAACGGTAACATCCCGAAGCTATCTTGCATGGCTACTGTCAAGAAAAAATCCAAACGCACGAAATTCCGCAAGCGCCGATCCACCGTCTACGATGCCGTCAAACGTAAGAGATGCCCAAGATCATCATTAAGATATTTGATCTGAAAATCTATAGGCAGAGTCGCCCGAACCGGCCTAATCCACCACATCACTGATCCCAAGGCATCCAGGAAACCACTGCGCCCAGATGAAGTCCTCTTCAAGCGGAAGAATGCGCCCATACGATATGAGGAAGATGACTACTATCCCGCTCACAACAAGTTACCTCCAGACCAAAAACTTCCCAGTGGAGATCTCGCTACCGCAATGAAAGCTTACATTGAGAGACTGTGGGTCAAGACTGGACGACGATGCCGCTTCTCGCGCAAGCTGATGCGAAGGACGTGGAGAGGTCTGAACGAAACAGCGCTCATTGCGCTGTGTATCTTGGTGGAAGAGGCAGCACGCGATGCATTGGGCGAGACGGGTGATTTGGCTTTCACCGAAGCAGCTGAGGAACATGAACATGAAATTCTCACTAGTCTGAAGAAGGCGAAGAAGGGTGGTGCGCAGAAGCAGTGGAATGGTAAAGAGAAGGAGCAGTCAAGTGTTGATAAAGAGACGCAGCCTGTGGAAAAGAAGACAGAGAAACACGTGACGTGGAGTTCATCCGACGGGTCGTCGTCGTCCTTCGATGATTCTGAAGAGGAGGAAGACTCGGAGGAAGATCTGGATTGAGCATCGCGATACGTGGGAGGGCAATGTCTCAAGGCGGGGAAATCGTTCAAGCCAACCTAGAGTCGGAAGATTTAACGAGGAGGACTTGATGAGCCACAGATGGTGCCATGCGTATACCACCACCTTGTAGGTCCGTTCGAACGCACAGATCTGATCTTCGCGTCGGAATATTCAAGTTCTACTTCAGCAAGACTACCGGGCGTCGCAGATTAGTGCCAACAGTATTGATGCGAGCGGGGTTCCAGTTGAGCTGAAGTCGTGCCTGCCTCCTTCCGCAGATGAGACCTAGCGTGCCTTCCTTCAAGCGCGAAGACGCGATCAAGAGCGCTTCGAGAATTTTGCAACCTCAATCTTGCACACGCTCATCACGGTCATCGCTTTTTCGTGTCTACTTGCTACTTCATTTCCCCTGCAAGAGCATCTGTCATCTAAGTCCGGCGAAAATGGTCAGTTCAGACATGATTTCGACTCTACCACTCACTAACTTCGGCAGGCACCCAAAACTCAGCCCAACCCGCAGAAAGCAGCATCCATTCTTGCCTGGTTCCACAAGACGGCACAGGCCCATAGCATCAAGGACCTTGAAAAGACGCTACCGCAGGTCTCCTCCATCAACGGCATGCAAGTCAAGGACTACCTCCAGGCGCTCTCAGACGACAACAAGATTCGTGTCGAGAAAATTGGTAGCGGCAACTGGTACTGGAGCTTTCCAGCCGACGAAAAGAAAGCCAAAGATGCTGCTCTCAAGAAGGCCCAGGAGGAGTTCGACAAGGCAACCGCTACTGTAGCCGAACTTCAGGCAAAAGTGGACGATGCAGGTGCAGCTCGCACTGACGATGAGGAGATACTCATGGAGACAGGTGATTACCAATTTACCGTTTGTTGCACTCATGCTCATCACTCGCAGGTGGCGACCGCAAGACACTGATTACGAAGCATGCCGACCTCACCAGAGACCTCGAGAATCTCAGGACTGAGCTAGCCGCGTACAGCGAGCAAGACCCCGTCGAGATGGAGAAGAAAGCCGCCGAAACTCAGCAGGCTCGTCTTGACGCTGAGAAGTTTACCGACCAGATTTACGCCATGCAGGGCTGGCTCAAGCAGATTATGTATGGTGGCAGTGGAGGACACGAATATCTGGAGACCCTGAGGTCCTTCTACCAGGATGAGTTTGATGAGGAAGAATTAGGTTTACGTGAATTGTGAAGCATCACGTATAAGAAATCGGGAAGTCTGTGACGTGTATTTTCGGGGTAGCCATAGAGTAGTCTACAGCATGTCTGTGCATGTATAGCGGTAAGGCATAATTACAGCCATACAGACAATATAGAGTACAATCATTTCGACTCATCCGAGCGACTGCTGCGCCATGTTCGGTCTGTGAGTGCTTGAGTCATGTTTGAGCATGGGCCATCTTCAGGGCTAACAGCTTTCGCTTGTGAAGGGCGTCATTGCAAGTAGCTTTCGCCAAACTACCACCAAACGCCTACCGTAAAAAGAGGCCTCGCCGGCGTGCCTCTGCCAGACCATTCACTTTCGCACAGCTTTCTGGAATTGTTCATACCACAAATCCTCTATACTAACCCCCTAGACCAGCAATAATACCCCGCGATGGCCTCGACAGGCGCCCCAGAAACCCCGCAAGTTCCTGCAAGCCCGCAACGGAGAGGAGGAAGAGGGCGCGGGCGCGGCAGAGGTGCACACGGCGGAGCAGAAGATGGTCACGAGAACTTTGGAGGGCGAGGCCGTGGACGGGGCGGCTTCCAGAGCCGCGGGCGAGGTCGCGGCAACAGAGACGGCGCGGGCACTCGTGGTGGACATGCGCCAGAGAAGGGCAAGGCGCCTGCCATAGACACAGAAGAGAGCGGACATGCTCCAGCGACTCTCGTCAAGCCGAACCTCCAGCAATCGGACAACGAAGACGATGATGCTGAAGTCTGCTTCATTTGCGCCTCGCCCGTTCAACACACAGCCGTCGCTCCTTGCAACCACCGCACATGTCACATCTGCTCCATCCGAATGCGGGCCTTGTATAAAACAAAAGCCTGTGCACATTGTCGAACAGAGTCGGACCACGTTATTCTCACAGACGACGCCGAGAAGAACTACGAGGACTTCTCCACCGCTGAGTTTTTCAAATCTGACGATACCCTGGGCATACACTTTGAGAACTCCGGTGTGTTTGAAGATGCGCGATTACTGTTACAATACAACTGCCCCGACGGCGAGTGCGATGTAGCCTGTCTAGGTTGGCCGGATCTGCATCGTCACGTCAAGACGGCGCATGGAAAAGTCATGTGGTATGTACTCTGCAGTTCTGAACAAACGATATTGGCTAACGTCATAAAGTGACCTCTGTACGCGGAACAAAAAGGTCTTTACCCACGAGCACGTTCTGTTCACGATTGCCGAGCTACGGCGGCACCAGAAGTTTGGCGATGATAATCCTGGAGCAATAGATCAGAGTGGATTTAAAGGACACCCGGAGTGCGGTTTCTGCAACCAGCGTTTCTACGGCGACGACGAACTATACACCCATTGCAGAGACAAGCACGAGCGCTGCCACATTTGTGACCGCCGGGAGGGAGGAAGCAGGAAACAACAATACTACGTCAACTACGATTCGCTCGAGGTGCACTTTCGGAAAGACCATTTCCTCTGCCCAGACCGAGAGTGCCTAGAGAAGAAGTTCGTCGTGTTCGATTCTGAGATGGACCTCAAGGCGCACCAGTTGGAGGTGCATCCCAACGGTCTTTCCAAGGACGCTTTACGGGATGCCCGGAGAGTCGATATGTCTGGCTTCCAAATCAGGGCGCCTCACGAGCAAGGACAGGGTAACAACAGACGAGACGAGCGCAGACGCGAGGGTGGCAGAGGCCGTGGACGCGGACGGGATCCGAACGCTGAGCCAGTGCCTGCATCGTCTGCGCAGCCCTTGAGTAGAGCAGAGCTTGCTTACCAGCGGCAGAGGGAGGCTCAGAACACTCATTCAGTAACTGGAAGAACTTTTGGGGGCCAGCTCTCTGCACCAACTCCAGGCGAGGCGTTCGCTGCTAGACCTCCTCCAAGCGCCTCAGAGCCTCCTACCGTCACTGCGTCGCGCCCAACCCCCGCGGCTGCCAATAATATCACAAATGGTGTCGCTCAACTAAGCATGGACACACAATCACCCAACCCAGTTCCACAGACACCCCAAGACCAGGCTAGACTGTTGCGTCACAACGCAGTCACGGAACGAGCCACAAACATGCTTCGAGGTAGCGAGATCAAACTGCAAGAATTCAGAGCCGCGGTATCGGCCTATCGCAACTCTAAGGTATCGGCAGCACAGCTCATCGACGGGTTCTTTGCGCTCTTCGACGCCAACTCGAAGGAGATGGGAAAGCTGATCAAAGAATTGGCGGACATCTTCGAGATGCCAGGAAAGCGGGAAGCTCTGTTGAAGGCTTGGAATGATTGGAAGGCTATCAACGAGGACTATCCATCATTACCTGGCTCTGCGACAGGCTTGAACGGCGGATCGACTGCGCGAGGAGGTTCGCGGGTACTGAAGCTGAAAAGCTCAACAGCGCAATCATCTCGATCCACAGCCAACCAGCAAGCCAGTTGGTCGAACGCATCGTCGAGTAACCCATTCCCAGCTTTGCCAACACCCTCAGGTCGTGTCGGTGCGAAGCCTGGACAAACGCCTTGGGTCTCCTCATCTGCCGCAACGAGCGCGCGCCCCTCGCCCATGCCATCGCGAGTCGCATCATCAACAAACGTGAACAAGAAGCCCGCTGCCGCAGACGCCTTCCCAGCTCTCCCAGCAGCAGCGAAACCCACCAGCACAATCTTCAGCCCCGGCTACACTGGCCACGGTCTACGACGCGACAACAGCGGACGCAACACTCCAGTGAGTAACCCTTGGGCTGGCCCATCCGGCACGAACAGCGGTACCTCAACACCAGCTTTGGAGGATGCGGGGGCGGTAGGGAAAAAGAAGGGTAATAAGGGCAAGAAGCAGACACTCTTCCAGTGGGGTTAGCGGGCACAGAGTCGAATACCTGGCTTAAGTAAATAATCCAGAAGTCTACATTGCCTTGGGATTTTGTCAATCTTCGGTATTGTAGTGATGTAGACTGCAGCGCACCTGTTAACTTTCTTCCTTGCACAAGGTGGGCTCACTTATGACATAGCCTGAAGGTATTCGATGTGGTGTAGGTTGTGTATGTTAATCTGAAAACACCATGTATACCTCCAGGATGCATTGTACATCACTTCCTTTTTACAAAACATTCACATCAGCAGTAGCAAAGAGAACGTGTGAAATAGGGATTTGCCCATTTGCGATACCTACAGAAAACCGCTCACCATGTATTGATAAAGACCCCAGACAACGCCAAGATTCCAAAACGCCAATCCAGAACATGCGTTCATCATCCATGACCTGCCAACGACCATGCCGTCAACCCGTATGCCTATCACCCAACTCTCACGCATCCTCATCAAACTCAGCCTGGTTGGGTACCTTGGGGCCGTCTTTCCTGATAGGAATCTTGATACCCTGCTGCGCAAAGCACTTGCTGAGTTTGGTGCTCTCAATAACACCGGGGAACTTCTTGGCCGAGTAGACGGTAAAAGGCTCGGTAAAGTCGAAGGCAAGGCATGGGCCTTTACCTTTGCTGCCGTCGTTCATATGGATGGTGCCGTTGGTACCATCATTCGAGCCAATGTCGAACAGGCTGAGCTTCAGCCGGAATGTGCCCTCGGTGCGCACGCTCAGATCCTGTAGTACAAACCAAAAGCCAGGCTTTTGGTCGAGATCTTGAAGGCGGCATGCATTGACAGCGTTCATGCCAATGAGGTTCCGGGTGTGATTTGAGCCCAAGGGTGTTGCAGGAATCATTGTGTTGGTCATTTGCACGGGGGGCTGACCGTACATATTTTGCTGGATGGGGTAGCCGGGTGCTTGGGCCTGCCAGTATCCTGCTGGTCCTGCAGCAGGATTGCCGCCGTATGGGACCATGTGTTGCTGTGGAATGCCACCCCTTGAGTCGTACGGAACTTGGGCTGCGAACATATGGTGCGTTCGCTCGGGCGGCGGAGGATAAGAAGTAGTGGTACTACTTGATATCGACACCGTCGGTGCCGCGCTACTGTGTCTCACTAGGTTGACGGCACTCGCTCCCTGCGCGTCATAGAGGTCGACCATGAGCACGAAATACGTGCTGTCGATGTCGTTAAAGGGAATCTCTTGTCCTGTGTGGGTGTCGTAGACGACCAAGCGGACGCAAGGCGGGGGCGTGATCGGCCTTCGATCCTTGTCACCAAAGCCGCACATGCGGGCTCGTATCGGCTGTTGTTCGACGACCAACTCATATTTCCTGGCGGGCTTCGCCATTGTCTGCTGGTGCTGAATCGGCTCTGGACGGCCAGTGCTGGTCCTGGTGTAGTTGTTGTAAGACATTTTGGCGTTGTGATGTTGAGTATCTTGTTGTTGATTGGATGTTGAGTGGGAGATGTTATGGGTAAGATTAACGGACGGGCGTGCACAAGCTATATACTCTCCCAAGATTTAGGCGATGCGGAAGTGCGCCACGGGCCAACGCTACCTACAGACTCACCACTACAACCATGGTTCGGTATGGAGACATTACCACTTCAAACGTGGGCATCAAATCAACTTCACTGCAAATAACCCAATGCCAAAAAGGCTTATCGAATAGGATTGAAACGAGAATATTCCTATAGGGCAACGCAGGTGAGGAGGACCACAGCTGCGGGTCTCAGCCATGATCGGCGTTAGCCTCCGGCGCTACCTCACCCGCGGGACGCGTACCTACGTAGCGGCATGACCTCCATATCACTGCAACACCCGATTCATGGTTCGATCAGTCTCGTGTCTGTCTGCAACAGTATTCACACCGCGTGTTTCAGAATTCTCCATCTTTCTGTCATGTGCTACACTCTATTTCTGCCTGGAGTTCAACCACGTGGATGCGCTCTTTTTCATATTGGCTGCACTGTTCGCTCGGCTCCACATTCGACCACGCTCAACCACAGTACGAAGCAGGCTGAGCAGCTTTGTGTTGGACTGCTGTCTAGCCATCTTTCGTGCTTGAAGTTGAAGCATCCCTTTCAATAAATAAACTGAACATGTGCCCTGTAGACTACATGGGTTTTAAACCCGCCAACTGCAAAATCACACCGCAATGTAGACTTCTAGGTGATTCACATCACTCATTTGCTGTAGGCGGGTGTAAACGCCGCGTTCTTTTGATGTGCTGGAGTCGGAGCCGCCTTGCTTTAAGAGCATTCATGCTCATACACGCGCCGTCGCGACAGTGTGCAGCAGCAAAATGGACCAAGGCGCGAAGCTAAGTAGTACCATCTCAACGACCAGTCCGGACCAGGACCAGGCCCCAGTCTGAATTAAAGATGCACTCTATTCTTCGCGAAGCTGGGCACAGAAGCGGTGCAAGTCCAATGCTCGACCGAGTCATTTCGTTCAAATGCTGTCGTACGCGCTACGGCATGTATGCTTTTCCTCTTCGGAAAAACAAATTGATCCTTCTCAGCTGTTCAGATTAGGGCTTTATCTAGCAATATTATGTCGATGTCGAAACGGTCGCATTACTGGCCATTGCCCTCCACAATTTCCTGGCTGTAGCGTATGTATTACTTCCATGTCTGGTATCTGTAGTGTTCGTTTCTGGGGTGCTGCATGTCCTTGGGGCTGTTACTACATAGAATTATAGGAGAAAAGCAAAGTAGGGAGATTCCCATGGCTTAGGTTCTACTTGACAAGATATCCAGGCATTTGTCAATCGAGAGGGAATGCCATGAAGCATTTCGATGTCCGCACGACCGAACAATGAACTATCGAGCAGCTTGAAAGCTTTACTATAACCGAGCATGTCCTTGGTGTTAATATGTCATATATCATGTCCACCTAGTACTCCACACGAAGATAAGTCTCTCGATGAATTCCCCATAGTCGCTGCGTAATACCTCGTTCGCAAACAAGCATAATGTTCAACTGTACAGTGATACCATTTCTGACGAACAGCTAGGGCTAACTTCGATGCTGTTCGGAGTCTTGGCTTCTGATACTATCGCACAACCTGGAACTATTCATACCCATGTCGGAAAGGCTAGAACATGAGGTTTAGAGTCCATATATTCAGATCATCTAAGGGATTCGGCTCGCGTTGGGTTACCCAGTAGATAAGGCGTACGCTGTGAAATTAAGTAGGGAAATCTAGTCACACTCTAGAACAGGAAAGATTTCACTCGGGCAAGACGTACAACTTACGAGGGAAGGAGTTTGTCTTAGATTGCTGTAATCATCTATTATAAAAGAGAAACTGCATAGATGTCAAGGTAATTAGGATATGCTAGTTCTTAGTTATATATATATATATAAAGGAAAGTCTATCTACTAGATACTACATGTAAATGAGTACCTGTGAATTACAGTAAATCTACGTAGTGTGTCTTCTAAGCACGACGCTTGAAAATCAAGCTCAGTCGTAGACAGAACATGTACACACAGGTTTTGATGATCTCCACATGATATTCCCATTCCAACTGCCATCGTTTCCCGACTCTTGTGATAGGGGTCGTGGATGGCTCCTTCCAGTGCCTCGCCTTGAGTTCAGCTGGTGTATCAAGATGTTCCCTTCGGTAGTTCCGTTATGCAGATGCCATCGTGTGGAGCTCGCAGTATTATCATCCGTAACGATGTTGGAGATAGTCTTTCCACGTCCGGGAATGACACGAACCGAGATCGTGATACATAGCATCAAGGTTGCTGGTCCAGACGTCGACATGTATCAGAACTGGCGAGACATAGTCGTACTGAGGACAGAGGATCCATAAGGATAGTCTCATGTCGTGAACGCTGCAAGTCTTCCACTCCGATATTGATGCAACGGTGGAGATCGTGTAGTGTTGTACTACCCATGTCTGGGCATACGACACAACAGCGCGGAGTCGACACGGTCCGTGGCGAGACGGGCGGAGTATTGTCCGTACGGAGTCGTAATCCGCATGTCAACCCGTCAGGTATAGACTGCCGTTTCACCCAATATTATGCTTGTCCATCTCTTCATCGATCCAGCTCCCCCGCTTGACTCTAACCCGCCTCCTCCACTTATCCTGATCTTCCTGCTGCCCGCGCGTCTCCCACCCAGTCTCGCCATTCACTGGTTCCGCATGCGTAACGTTCGGACTGATGCGTCGGGGATCCACAAAGTCGGGATATTGTGATCCGCCAAAGTCGTGCGTGAGCAGGCTGCCATTAAGTCTCGCCGATGCGCCCACACTCGCTGTACCACTTTGTGTCTTTTCCAGTGTAAGGGTATTTCGGCGTTCGAAGCTGTTACCGCGTGCGTAGGCGTTGTTCATGCTCTGATCGGATTCGGCTCGGACGCGCACGAGTTGGATGAGCTTGCCTAGGACGGCGAATTCGAGCTTGAGTTTGATAGAGTATACGACGCCTTTCAGGGTGGTTTCAATGAGGTACAGGTTGGCGAATTCGACGCTGAGCAAGGCGATGTCCATGGCGATGATTAGTACGTTAATAGTGAGGAGCTGGTACATTGTCTTTCGAACGTTTGTGTTCTTGAGGTGCCCGTTCGATTGGTTGCCAGCGCTGTCGTCGAAACTGCGTACGTCGTCTTGTACTGTTTCCGAGAGTTTCAGTAGTCGTACTGTCTCCTTGATGTATACTATGGACAGGATGGTTTCTTGCACGAAGAAGCACACCATCTGCACTTTCTCCATTATCGAGTATCCGCGAACGAAGCGCCGTAATGTAGAATCGGAAAGCGAGTTCGAATTGGAGCCAAAGGTCAAGACCGTCGTAACTGAGTGGAGCAGTACGCCATTGACGATAATCATGTAGAGAGTCCAGCGAAGGACTCGGCGCGAGTTCGTAACGAGATGGAGACGCGACCATAGAACGACTGATTGCCCTAGACGTTATTAGTAGCCGCATAATGGGGGCCTTCAGCGTTGACTGAACTCACCAGTGATCATGGGATACCATCCAAGCGTGAGTAAGACGACGCCGACATATCCAGCATTTGCCGCAGGGTCCAACAAGCGGAAGAACTTGATGATGAAACCCAGCGAGTATGGAATAATGCCGAATGCGCTGATGACGAGCGACCAGAAGTACAACCCATGGTAGCGCTGGAAAGTGACGAAAGCGAGAACAATGAGTTCGATAGCGTTGTAGAGCGAGAGGCCGAGGAGAAACGCGATGATGATCTTAAGGGGAAGAGAATCGCCGGTGTAGCCTACAAAGGCATCAGTACAGGACAATCGCGTTGCTCAGACACAGCTAGAACCTTACCTCCAGTGATTCCAGCGCCGGCGGACTCGAGTGTCCCCAGCGCCGGTGTCGACTCCGCCGCGAAAACAGACGATGTGACGCTAGAAGCAAGGTTGACAGAGAGCGACGCCATTCCGAGCCTTCCGTCTCAAACTGGTCAAAACGCAGCTCCTCCGTGCAACAACGAACCAGGCACAAAGAGGCGGAATTGCGACGCCATCAGTTCAAGGAGGAGACGGGTATCGTGACGCACGGCATGGCGACAGAAATGACAGGAGAAACGGGCCGGTAGGAAGCGACATTGAGTAAGGGCTTATTTCTATTGAGGCGGGGATTTTCCGTGTACGAGCGTCAACGGTGCGCGTGCACTAATTGACCACGCGCGGCTTGCATTGCAAACCAACAGGACGGGGCGTCCAAGTGACGCTGCCTTCTCCACTTGCTAACGGGTTGCAGTTTAGGAGTGCAGGCAGTCCGGGGTAGATCGGCACTACCGAGTCGCGCATTAGGCCGTCCATGGCAGTTGGCAGTTTTCCCATGTCTCGGAAAATTATGACGACTGTGCTTTATTGCTTCCTATTGTGGCTTGTACCGTGTTCTCTCTGTGGTAAGGATGGAAAGCTATGTAATCAACTACTTGTCTATCTTCACCTTCATGCATGCTGGTCATACATCTTCCTAAGTAATGTTTTTGCCCATGCTCTTCTTGCCCTTTTGCTGCGCCGACTCGTGCTTCTTCAGATCTTCAGGTACCTTACTTATCTCACTCTTCATGAGGATCTGCTTGAGATCGTAAAGCACATCCGCATCTTCATTACCCCAGAAAGTAATTGCAACACCAGGCTTGTCAGAGTCCGCTCCCAAACGACCAGTACGACCAATACGATGTGTGTACGTTTCGATACTAGGTGGCATGTTGAAGTTGACTACCAGAGAAACATCTGGAATGTCAATACCACGACCGAGCACGTCTGTGGCAACGAGCACCTGGATCTGCCCATTCTTGAGGGATGCAAGAGCAGCCTCACGCTGATCCTGGGTCTTTCCACCGTGGATTGTAGCGGATGCGAAGCCCATATGTTTGATGTCGCGAGCGATCGCATCGCAATTCTTTTTGATATTGACAAAGACGATGATCGGTGGGGCGAATTCGCGAGTATTCAAGATTTCTTGGAGACGCCTCTTCCGCTTCTCTTCTCCCTGGACGAACTCGACGCGCTGCTCGACAGTGTCGGAAGCCTCGCCCTGGTTACCAATTGTAACGATGGCAGGACGACGTGTATACTTTTTCGCGATTCTTTCTACAGCTGGCGGCATAGTAGCTGTGTACATCATAGTTTGACGGTACATTCCTGCTTTCATGGCAGTAGGGTCTTCAGCGATCTCGCTATCAGGCTTCTCGTTGTTGACAGGTAAAGCGTCGAGAATCTTATTAACGGGCTCTTCGAAACCCATGTCGATCATCCTGTCAGCTTCGTCCATGATGACATAAGTGCATTGGCTGAGAACGAGGACTCGACGCTCAATGCAGTCAACCAGACGACCGGGTGTGGCAATGATAATCTCGGCTCCGTCACGCATCTGGAACGACTGTTCCTCGATGGAGTGACCACCGATGAGAACAGCGGTCTTGAAACCTAACGGTAATGCAAACTTGCGAGTCTCCACTTCGATCTGTTGAGCTAGCTCGCGAGTTGGTGCGAGGACGAGGGCATACGGGCCATCGTGTCGATTGAAGGCGTCGAGAGGAGGTAGTTGTGAGATGTAGGCAAGCAGTGGCAGGACGAAGGAGGCGGTTTTACCCGAACCCGTTGCAGCGACTCCGATCAGGTCGCGACACTGCAGAGCAATAGGTATAGCCGCACGTTGAATAGGTGAGGGCTCAATGTAGCCGACCTCGTCCACGATGCGCAAGAGCTTCTCCGGAAGCCCTGACTCGCCCCAGTTGCGCATTGGGTTCGGTATTGCACCTCCCTTGGTAGCAATGCTGAAGTCTTCCTTGAAGATGCGCCAGTCGCGCTCTCGCATGTTCTCCAGCCTCTTCTCGCTCCAGTGCTTGTCCAGTTGTGCGCGACCGCCCTTGTCTTTCCGCCGTCGCTCCATTTCAAGTAGCTGCTCAGCTCGTTCTCTGCCATGTTCCGGATCTCGCTCGATAATCGCATCGATCATCTTCTTTGTGGCTGCGCTGCTGACTTCTTCGGAGAAGCCACCTAGTCGGCCGCGCCCAAAGAAGCTTGCTTCAGCTTTTTGCTGGTAGATGGGGTTGTAATCGTGGCTCGTATCCTCCTCCTCATTCCACTCGAAGTTGAACTTCTTTTCTGTGGTCCTCTTGCGCTTCTTCTTGGCCGAGAACGTCGACTGATTTTGTTCCGCGCCCATGTATCTTTGCCTTATCAAGGCCGCCTCGGTGTCTTCAGCAGGGCGCTTGTTGCCCTTCTTGTCCGGCGGTGGAGGAGGCGCCATGTCTCCATTTCTGCGATCGTTTCGCATGGACGACGGTCCAGTCGGCGCATCGCGCATCGAGCGCGGCCCCGTAGGTACGAATGAGGACGAGCCGTTGTGGCTGTTGTGGCCATTTGTGCGGTTGTTGTCTTGCGAATGTCTCCATGCGTCGCTGTCTCCGTTCGAAGCCTCTCGCCTCTTTTGCGCTTCTTCAACTTCTTTCTGGCGCTTCTCAAGCGCGATGCGCTCTCTCTCAGCCTTCGGTATGAACTTAGGCTTCGCGGCAGCCGCTTCTTTCTCGCGCTTGGCCTTAAGGATATCGTCGATACTCGGTGGCTGCTTGCGAGCAGCTGGGGGCGGAACGGCAGCAGTCATCTTCGTTACGCGGGGGTCACGGTTTGTGGACTTGCGGAGGAGGATTCGCGCGAACTACGAGGTGCATGCACGCTAAGACAACACCAGATCACGTGCATGACTGCTATCGATAGTACCCTGGCCCCACTACATGATGTGGTCCCCAGGTATCATCTAGGGAACAACCTTGGAACAGTGTCACATACATTAGGTAGATCCAGTTCAACTGGTAGTCCAATGTTGCGCACTGTTACCTTCGGGCTTCCAAGCTCGAGGAAGGAGCTGCACCATGGATAATTATCTGTGGACTTGGAGATGCTTTGATTCAGAAGCCAAGTCTAGCCGTCTGCTGTTCAGATTGGCGTATTTGGGGTGCTTCCGCGTACGTATCATAAGATGGTTTGGTTATTCCCATTATTCTGTCACAGCCTGGAGGCAGACCTCCGGCGCTCTGTAGCATTCCTCATAGCTCATAAACATGATTGTATGCCACCTCACGCATACACCATCTCAGTCCTGCCTGCCCTTGAGTAACCGCTTTGTGACCTTGTCCTTCTCAATGATGTATACGTGTGCGCCCCAACCTGAAAGTGCGTCTCGATCGACAGCGTTAAGCAACGCCTGTGAGATTGTCTCGAAAAGGTCCTCAGGGCCCTGTCATGATGTCAGCCTAGCCCAATATCGCGTACTGGTATAACTCACTAGATCAGGCTCCCACAGCCCCTCACATGTACCGAACAGCTGATCGCTGGCTGTTCCGCTAACAATGAAGTCCTTCGCAAAGTCGATGCACCCAATACTGTCGAACCCGCAGATGAATGGCTTCCCGCTTGTCTGGTTGATACCGGCGATTACGGGGCTGATGAAGTAGGGTCCGAAGCGCTTCTCGTACAGACTTGAGCTGACGAGGTTCGCCATGGTCTGGGGGCTAATGTTGCGCTCTTCGCGGAGGCGGTACATGTTGACCTTGTAGCGGAACAGGTCTGATACGGTGGATACGTCGGTGGCGAGACCGGTGAGACCTAGGAAGACGTCGCCGTACTGGAAGATCTTGGGGAAGTTGTTGGACACGGTGAGGGCTTGCATGCCGAGACGCAGGTCGCATGCGATGGCTACGCAGTCCTTGCCCACCATGGCCACGCAGGCACCACCGTCTATCAAATCGTTAGAAGAGCATGCTGAGTGGTTTCGGTGGAGGCGTACTTATTGAGAATGGTGACGACTGTTGCGATTAGCTATGGACAACAAGTTGACTGCGGGCAGCTTACCATGGCTGTGTATGTGATGTGGAATGGCCCTCGATTGGCAACTACAGTAACAGACGGGGACGTAGAGCTCTCCGGTGTATGTGGGAAACCGTGGTGTTGTAGGTGCTTGTGATGTACTCACCTGGGCAGGCAGCTCACAGTGTTACGCGGAGGCGCGAGCTCCCCGGGCCGCCCTGGACACTCGTACCTAGCTCGAAACCGCGTTCTTGGCACCGAACTTTTGAGATGCACCAACAGACACGCCCATACCAATCGCAACGCACGAGATACCCACCATGAGCGCCCAAAAGTCTGTCGAAATTGCGAAATCGCTGCCGCCGCGGTTACTGCGCTTCTTCCAAAAATACCCGCCACCATCGCTTTTCCCCAGTCTCTCATCTCAACTCACATCACCGACTTCACACGCAACCCCAAGCACAATATCGACAACCCCACCGACCGACCCCAATGCTTCCGTGATCGAGACATCCGCGCCAGAGGCAATCGCAAGGCCCGCAAATGCGCCCTCAAATTCAAACATACCGCCAGAAGCACACGACCTGCCCTACCCAAATCCATTTCTCCCACACAAGAACTTCGCGACCGGACGATGGCATTCCCCCGCGTATGGTCTACGGAAACAAGCCGATCTTGTCAAGCTCGCCTCAGAACACGGCGTTGTCGATCTACTGCCATGGACCGTCAAGAAGCCTGGCGAGAAGGAAAGGCGGAGGGTAGAAAGAGGATTGCAAGTCAAGGGCACAGGCGAGGGACAGAAGGTCAAGGGAAAGCTTTGGGAGCGAACACTAAAGGGACGCTTGGAGATGAGGAGACAGGCTATGCTGAACATGCCAGCTTTGATCCAGGAATGGAAGCAGAAGGGACACGGAAGAGGTTGGAAGAAGTGGCCGAGTGGAAAGGCGAAGAAATAAACCTTCCCACTCAAATGTACCATATTATGAACGCTGTTCTCTTCAGTCGTGTATCAAAGTTCAGACATGGCTTAATTGGTGTATCACAAAGTAGTGATGTCTGGGTATCCTACTGACTGAACTATCTCATCCTCGACAGATCTCCCACGTTAATGTTCGTACGTACAACTAGTTCTGGGTATAATGTAGGAAATTCGATATGCACAAATGCATCCACACGTATAATGATCCCTCCTGGGCTATCCTTGGAGGAGCCCAGCATAACGAGACGATGCCTCACATGACCATTTCCTCGTCGCCATAACCACCCTGCAGGCCGTATTCTCGCGCATATGCATATGCTCCGTAAGTGTTCTCCATATCCGCTACGCTGCCCACGTTCTTCTGCCAGAGGCCGTTGCTGCTAGTGTTGTTGTAGACTGGATCGGTGGCCTGGTTGTACTTGTTCGACTCCTTCAACGCATTCTCGCCTCTGCATGAATCTTCATACTCGCGCCTAGCCATCATCTCGTAGCCTGATGCCATGTATGGTTCAGCGCTTGCTGCCGCCATGCTCTGATCCAACTGCTGCTGGTGTTGCTGGATAGCCTCTTGCTGGGCGGACTCCGCCTGTTGCCTCTCATATCTCAGCTTAGCCATGGCTTCCTCCTGTGCGAGACTGGTGGGTGGCCAATCGTAAAGCTGCCGGGACATGTTGTAATCCACGCCTGCCGGATGTCCTTGACGCCCTGATGGAGGAGATATACGCCAGAGCTCGAGGAGACGTAGCCGCTGATCGTCGTCTGCATTCTGGAAGAGATCAATCTGGGAAGGGAATAGAAGAGAAGGGTCAATGCTGTTCCTCAACAGTACGGCGGCGAGGTCCGAAGATTCGATGTGTGTCTTCAAGGCTGGTTCGGAGGTACTGCGGGTAGGTATATGGTATGAGTGAGTGTAGTGTTGAGAAGCGTAGACGATCTGCTTGGGAGCCTCTTCTTGCTGTTGCTGTTGTTGCACTGGTTGTTCTTGTTGCATCTGTGGTTGCATGGGTTGTGGGGTGTTTTGAGACAAGTTCATGTTGGCTGAGAACAGCCGAGTAAGCTCATCTTGTTGCATGTTTGCGTCTTCTGCTGCTTTCCCCTGAACGTTGATGCCCGTAGAGATTGTGCCGCACTATGACGTGATGTTAGTGTTTGCAAGCGGCGAAGACGAACACCTAATACACGGAAAGAACTGGACAGGTCTGCTGCCTACATCAAGTTGGAAACATGCAAAGCAGGTAACCTAACCTCAAAATAGGCTCCAGGGTGTTCAGTTCTTTTCCTTAGAAGAGATGCGAACGAGCTTACATTTGCGCAGGAAATGTTCTGGGAAAAGGCGTAAGGACTGAATGAGATGGGCGTGTCGTGAGTGCAGTCGCAGTGGTGCAGGAGCATGGGCTGCATGTCCACTAGGGTCTCAACAGCAAGCGGATGAGGGGCAAGTTCTGAAAAACGGAAGGTTCAAGTAATGTATTAGGCGGGGAGTCGACGAGGGCAGGTACCGCGATGGAGTATATCGTTGAAGGGTCTTGTAGACTCGAGATCAGATTTCGCCGCTGGCTAGTATATGGAAACTTGGAATCGTAGTTGTCCGCGCTTGCGTTGGGCGCTGACGACAATCGGTGGGGATAACAAAGGGTGCCTTTGTGAGTCAAAAACAAACAGAGAGACGTATTCAAATATACTTGAACCAAGCCAGCAGTGAAGAGGGGGCAAGAAGAAAATTAGCAACAGCGTGATGGTGGTTCTTTATGTACCGTTGAGTATAGCGTGCTGTCGGGGTCATGCGTGTAGGCGGGATGATTCTCATAATTTTGTCGCCCACATCCAATTAGTGACGATGCTGAAACCCAACCTGTCCGGCTAGTCTGCTGGCAGCCAATGATGTGTCTTGAGAGCTTGCAAATAGTGGTCGATTTGGGACGACAACTCATCAAATGTGTATGGGCGTATGCACTTTTGAATGTGAGGTGCGGGCAATTGGAGGCCCAGACGGAAGAAGCCGGGACAGCAGGCAGCGAACACACCAGTAGAGCGCCAGCGACGAGGGGGCGGATCGCACCAACAGGTCTGGACGAAGCAAGGAGATTCGAGAGTTACAGTGCTCGCGACTTGCTGTTCATCGGCGTCCGCGGGTTGATGCCTCTAGGTGTCGGCCTTGGCGCGCACGCGCGCTAGTGAGCTACCTGGAGCTTGCGCAGATACACCATTGCCTAGAATCATCAACGCCGAGACACACGATTCCCAACCTTTGATAATACCGTAATCGTTTCCCTAGAATCTGCGGTCCGTTTGATCGCTCGGAACACACAAAGCGCCCTTCTCAGTCCCCACACCGCCCACCATGGTAAACACCCCACCGTAACAGTTGAAGCACCCCAGTCGATCTAACCATGGCGTAGACGTCAATAGGTACAGGTTACGACCTGTCCAACTCGGTCTTCTCGCCCGACGGTCGAAACTTCCAGGTCGAATACGCGGTCAAGGCAGTAGAGAATGGTGGCACAGCGGTCGGCATCAAGTGTAAGGACGGCGTCGTACTCGCTCTGGAGAAGCTCGTCAGCAGCAAGTTGCTCAAGCCCGGCGCGAACAAGCGGATAGCAACTGTGGACCGCAACATGGGCATTGTATCTTCCGGTCTCCTCCCCGACGGTCGCCACTTCGTCTCCCGCGCCCGCGATGAAGCAGCCCAATGGCGGCAGCTTTACAAGGCACCCATCCCCTCCTCGTCTCTCGCCGACCGCATGGGAAGCTATGCTCAAGCGTATACCCTCTACTCGAGTGTCCGTCCTTTCGGTATAACCGCCATTCTTGCAGGCTGGGACTCCGAGGCCGAGCTACCAGTAGATGGTCAAGTTGGTTCAGGGCCTGCCGTTGGCTCAGGAGGCAAGAAAGACGGCGCAAAGCATGGTGGGCCATCGCTCTACATGATTGAGCCTAGCGGTCTATACTGGGTACGGAGACCCTTTTGACCTAAACATGTCCAACAACTAACGTGTACAGGGCTACTACGGTGCCGCTACAGGCAAGGGCCGCCAGGTCGCCAAGTCAGAGCTCGAGAAGCTCAATCTCTCCGAGGGCAATATATCACTAGAGGAGGGTGTCAAGGAGGCAGCACGCATCATCTACGTCGCACACGATGACAACAAGGACAAGGAGTTCGAGCTTGAGATGACATGGATCAGCAGTCTCGACGGTCCTACCAAGGGCAGGCACGAGGAAGTGCCCAAGGACATCCGGGAAGAAGCTGAGAAGCTGGCAAAGAAGGCGCTGGAGGGAGACGACGACGATGACGAGGAGGAAGAGAAAATGGAAGAGTAGACGACGACTGCATGACGCCACGTAGACGGTCTACATGCATAACGAGCGGCTCTCACTGCCTTTCACGATCAATGAACAACATTTGCGAAAGTCAAGCACTAGCACTATCACTTCTTGTTCGGCCCGCTTCTCAAGCTTGCTTCGTCGCTCCTGCCAATTCTGGATTGACAGTTGACTGCGTCATCGACGATTCCAGATTCGCCATGCAGGTACATCCGCCCCACTAGCGCGTCACCTGCAATCCGATTTTGAAAACCATTCAACAATTCCATCCATAAGTATCTTACGTCACGCGTCTGTCCTACATCCAAATACACTCTTCTTATCCAATTGCAATATACCATCATGCCACCCACACTCATACTCATTCGCCACGCTCAGGCACAACACAATGCCACCAGCGACTGGTCTATCAGGGACCCTCCACTTACTGAGCTGGGCGAGCAGCAATGTCGCGAGCTACACGAGAGTCTGAAAGAGAGCAAGATCGGCAATGATGTTGAACTTGTTGTTGTCAGCGCTCAAAGGCGGACGCTGCAGACTGCCACTATCGGACTGGACTGGCTTATCAAGAAGGGTACCAAGGGTAAGATTAATGTCGCAGAGCAAGACATCCCGTGTACAAGTAACTCAATACTGATACGCATCATAGTCATCCCCGACGCGAACTGGCAAGAAAACGCAGACAAGCCGTGTGACACTGGAACACCCATCGACGAGATCTCCAAGGAATTTCCCCAGTACGACTTCTCCGTCGTCGACCCTTCGTTCCCAGACAAGACAACTGGCGGATCCAAGAACCCATACGCTTTCACCGAAAAGGCTATCCTAGCACGTGGACAGAGGTGTCTCAAGGATCTCTACTCCCGTCCCGAGAAGGTCATTGCGGTCGTCTCGCATTCAGGTTTCCTGCGCACGGGTGTATGCAATCGCATGTTCTTCAACGCTGACTGGCGTGTCTTTGAGTTCGACGAGGAGGAGATGAAGAAGAACCCTGGGTTCTTTGTTCTGAAGGAGAGTGAGGAGACGGAGAAGAAGGGCGGAGGTATGGGTCGTAGTGATGTTGGTGTCTTTGGTATCGTACCCGGTGACTTCCCGCCTGAGGTTGAGGAGGAGATCGCTACGAATAAGGCGCAGGTCGACGATGAGGCTACCAAGCAGAACCCGAATGCTTGAGCTGGGTAATTTGTAGCTAATTCTGAGAGCGGTGTTTTGCTGGACTATATGGCGGTGGGAATTTGCGATCACTTAGAGGATAGACAGTGCGTAGACAATAGAATTTGGTGAACGTCAATGAAGACCATCAGTCTTATATCTAGTAGTTTGGTCTGATTATATTGGATGCCTTCGTATGCATGAGCTGAGCATGATGCTCTTATGCAACAAGGAGTGGCACATAGAGCGCCCACATCAGGCCCCTCGGAATACCTGTTCAATCCCCCAAGCTTTTCTTTGACCGACCTTCTCAACACCCGGTATGGCCATATTTTCGGGAACCGTCCTTATCGACCCGTCTAGGAAGGTGGGAAATAGGGTCGGTACTGTGCATGCCTCCCTTCATACGCTTCTCTGAACCCAGACATGGCCGCTTCTTCCGTCGCCCCTGTAATCGCAAGACCGATAGCCTGCCCGAAAAGCAGATGCAATTCCCTCCTTGCAGAAACTAGTGCGCGGTTGTGACTATGACACCAACGATCAACGTAGGAACGCTGAAAATGAACCTTGACGATATGGAGACCTAACTGGCGTTGGGCAAACGGTCGTGGGACCACAGTCGGGCCCGTCGCTTGCCTTGGAAATGCTAATCGACGAAAGTGAAGCAGAGGTGCAATCCATTTCTCCCGCAGGCTGAGGTTTCCATTGACATGAGGAAGATATACCCAGACCTCAAGCTCGCGTAGGCCAGTAAGCTTCTTCGAAGCGGCTTCGCAAGCTCGCTGCCTAGAGGTGAACATGATGTTAGCTACTTTGCGTGTATCATCTTTGGAAACTTCCAAGCGTATCTCTATCACCGTGCTTACCAACTTTGATGGTGATTCTCTTGCCAAACTAGGTTCACGGTCTTGTGTGGATCTCCATAAGTGCGGTAGTGGAGATGTAACTTCGTGATGCTTCCCAAGTGAACGGCAGAGGCGTGTTTGAAGAAATTTACCATGCGCTTTGGCGCATCAAACACGAAGACTGTGTTCTGATAGAGGAGCTTTGCTGTCTCCGTATAGATGTGTTTGCAGACAAGACTTAGAGCACATAGCGAGCCTGGCCAGTTCGTTCCGAGACCTTGAACAGCGTTGTATTTCCCAAGTAACCTTGAGAAGCGGACCACGATAGCAAGAGTAGCGTTTGTCTCAGGAGTAGGCGCAGGAGTTATACTCTTTTTAGCAATCACATTTGATAACAACTTGACAGTCTGTGGCTTTCGCTGAGTGAATTGTGATCCTTTGCTGGCGATCTCACAGCGACGCTCCGAGTCGAAGTAGTAGCCGTATATTTGGTTTCTGATCTCACCGGGTAATGCAAGGAAGCCGCGTATTTTCTTTGGCGTCGACCCTCTCGGCTTGTGAGCGCGGGAGAAGAGACTGGCACCAGTCATGACCGCCGGGCTGACAAGCTTAGAAGCTTGTAAGACAATGTGTTGCTGTGCTAGTGAATTAGCCGGAAATATTGATTAGCAAGTATCAAGATGCCACCGAGCTGGTGATAGTCAGTGTCGATAACAATGGAGGTGGAGCCTGGGTGCCTGGGCCCTGATATCGTACGTGGACGCTAGTCGTATTTGGACTAGTAATCAGAGCAACTGCGGGCAGCCACGACAGTCGCCCCTGCTGCATACCGCCATGTTAACCATCATGTCTTCGCTAATCTCGCGCCAACGTATCCTCCTTCGCCAGCCTCAATTTCTCGCAACTCGCGCCTTCTCCTCCTCCAGGATAAACGCATCTCGCCTCCGTCAACCAGGCGAACCAACCGGCCCAAACGAAGTAAGTAGAGATTACACAAAATGCATGCGAAACATAAACTGACCTCTTATCTCCACCTCTGCAGCCTCCGACACACATTCGAACACCTCCCTCGAAATCCCCACTCAAAGTCTGGCCCATCCTCGCGATACTGGGATTAGGCACATACCTGTTCAACGCGATAATTGATCAGCGAAAAGGCGAGGGATACCAACCCAAAGGACCAATCCAGGGACATTCCCCCAGCGGCAAAGGACAAGTGAAGCCTTCGCATCCCCACTAGAAAGATGCCTGCCATTGAAAAGACTGCCGCGGGCTCGCGCGAGTCTCCCCGCTGGTCCAGCGACGAAGTGACCGTCCTTTTCGTCCTTGGTGGCCCCGGTGCCGGAAAGGGCACGCAATGTACGAAGCTCGTCAGTGACTATGGTTTCAAGCATCTCTCTGCTGGTGATCTGCTGCGCGAAGAGCAGAACCGCGAGGGCAGCGAGTTCGGCGAGATGATCAAGACGTACATCAAGGAAGGCACTATTGTACCTATGGAGGTCACCGTTCAGCTGTTGGAGAACGCCATGGAGGCCAGCATGGAGAGCGGAGAGAACCACGGAAAGTTGTTCCTGATTGATGGTATGATGACCCATATAGCAATTCTCCAGTTCACTATCTAACATGGTAGGTTTCCCGCGCAAACTCGACCAAGCCCATGCCTTCGAGCGCTCCGTCTGCCCTTCCAAGTTCACCATCTTCTTCGAATGCTCCGAAGCTGTCATGGAGAAGCGACTCCTCGTTCGCGGCGAGACATCCGGACGCGCTGACGACAACCTCGAGAGTATCAAGAAGCGCTTCAGGACATTCGTGGAGACAAGCATGCCTGTGGTCAATGAGTTTGAGTCGCAGGATAGGGTTGTCAAGATCAACGCGGAGCAGGAGCCTGACCAGGTCTACCGGGATGTCGTGGAGAAGCTCAAGCAGCGTGGCGTGAAGCCCATCAACATCACCTTTGTGCAGACACAGGCTTCATAGTCTATAGGGAGACGCCCAAGAATCAATATATCTGAATTGCATTGTCTATCATGCAGCTCGAGGGCTGCTGTTCATGAACCTGAAAAGCCTCATAATGCATCCGTCCCAAGCCGACCCCTTTTGAAAGAAAGAAACGCGCACCAAGACGGCGTAACCACTTAGTCCATATCGTCATCAATGGCCCTCTGCTGCTTCCTCTGTCCACCCCTTCCGCCGAACCGCGACGCCATGTCGGCCTTCTGGTCGGCCTTGTTTGCTTCCTCCTCCTTCTCCTGCACGAACCTCTGCTTCTCCTGCTGGATGACCTGCAGAACACCCTGCAGACTGTTTCGCCACAAATCTAACCTTGAGGCTACCTCCCTCCACTGGTTGTCGCCAAAGACGCGGTATGTTGAGCGGTGGATCAGGAAGGTCTGGTTGAGCTGGCTGAGCTTGCCCTCGACAAGACCAGCGCGGATCACGTCAATGACCCACATCTCGACGTCTTCGGATGGTACTTGTAGTGTCTTTGCAATCCTCTCGTAAGGTAGCGACCTGGCTTGGCCCGCTGAAGCAGCCATGGACGCAAGGGTGAGGAGGCGCATCTTACGGTTCAAGGCACCGGCGTCAAGGCCGGACTCCTCAACCCAACCATCGTGCTCGTCCTTGAAGTCGTTGTAGTCATCCAGGAGATCGGAGTTGAAGATTTCAAGGAGCTGGAAGTATATGGGGTCGGAGTTACGGAGGGCCTGGATCGAGTCGAGATCGGTGAGATCTTGGAAATCGAAATGGGTTGGGTGTGTGAGGGCCGACTTGAGGGCGCGAAGAGAGAGCTCGCGAGCCTCTGGGGACGAAGCCTGCTCTGAAGGGAATGTCCTGAGTGCGCGTAGCAGATATGTGTATGCCTGCTCCTCCTCGCCTGCGTCCGACGCGACGTCGCTCACAGCAAGGTAGAGCTTGCGCGCATCCTCCTCCCCAGTCTTCCATGCGGCTATCCAGCTGTCGAGCTGCTTCAGTTGTGGTCGCAGTGTCTCGAAGTTTGATGTGGCGCGAATGACACGGAGAATGGCCAGGAGCACGTGGTAGCGCGTCTCGCTGTCCGGCTGGGTGGTGTTGAAGATGGTGCTGAGGATCGAGAGCGCAAGACCACCACCGTTCTGGGGCGAGGAGGAGATGGGCGTGCTCAGGTTCTGGCACATCTTGGGAATGAAAATGGAGACATTTGGCGACTGGTTTACGAGGTGGATGAGCAGGTTGTAGGCCGCAATAAACTCTGCGCACTCAGTGTTAGCCAGGTGTTTTCTCCATCAGAACGACCTCTCGAGTCATTGCTGGAGCCGTACCCTTCTCTGGCGCCTGGTTCAGCGCCTGGCTGCCGACGACGAGCTTCTTGAGCACATCGTCCTTCTTGTTCTCCTTGAGCAGGTCCGCGCTCTCGCCCTGAAGGTTGGCGCTCTCATCGCCCTGGGATTTTTTGAGGCTGTCGATGTATTGTGCGAACTCGTCGGTAAGCTCCTCGAAGGTGCCTTCGATGAGCAGCGTGGTCTTGGCGCCCGGCATGGTGAGAATAGTAGAGACTGGTATTGGGGCAGTGTATAGGCGGCGGGCGCAGGGGCGGGGCTGGTGGATTGTCGACAATGGGAGCGGCGTTGGTGGGATGCCAAGATTGGAGTTGGATTTTTGGGAAGTCGCTATCGATAGCCGCACAGACAAAACAACACCAACAGCCAGAACCACTTGCTACCTTGGAGGATGCCGAATTACTTAAGTTTACTATGTACAATTTCAAGTCCTTGGAAGCCTCACAAAGTTCAATTCGATATCTGTCACCGTCTTCAACGAAGCAGCACCTGGTCCTGAACGGTGTCATCAGCTCTAAGCCCGACCGCCTGAATTACAGCACTTACCATCATACAACGCAATCTCATAGTAGTCATCTTCAACTTCTGGATGTACAGCCACAAAAGACCTTTCTGTCAGCGCACTTCCATCTTTAATATCCAGGACGTTGTTATCCAAGATGAAGACCCCCCACTCTGCCAACTCTCCCTCAAGCACGTCGGTCGAACCCGGATGCAGTACATCGCTCATGTATAGGAGTTCGCTAGACTGATTTCGACCATGCAACACCACTTGCCGATCCCCGTCCTCGGCCGTATGAAGCTCCCACGTGTTCGTTGCATTATACTTCACGAGATAGAACCTGCTAGCGGCATCCTGGCTGTTGCTGAGCACGTAGCTGCGTATATTCAAAGAACTGACTGGCAGAGACACCCATTGGCTGTCCAGGGACGGATCGTCGCTGTGTTCGATAGTCAGCGACCCAATATAGAAGTTCAAAAAAGGTAGACGCACGATGAGGACCGCAACTGATATAATTGAGTATCCGGAGCTGGGACATCAAGCTGGGCTCGTCTATCAAGTGACGACGCCACAGCTATGTCAGACAAGCCTATAGCAAGAACAAGGAGGGACTTCATCCCGAGCTTTTGCACTAGAGAATTGCCTGCGAAGGATAGAAAGACACTCAAGTCAAGTGCCGATAACACGTATGTATAGTTTGCGGGGGCGACAGGGGTCGGAATGAAGGCCCCTTCAGCCTGCAACATTTCAGATTCGCTTAGACTCAAGCCTCATCTATGGATCTCCTGCCCTTCTTAATTTCTCTTGGCCTGTACTAAACATGTTGCAGAGCACCCGCATATCGATAGCATCGCTGGAGTGGATGCGCCAGACCACATCGTTCCGCAGTGGGGCCTTTATGGTGTTGTTCGTCGACTGCTTTCCAGAAATTCGCCATCTTCTGAGACTTTGATATCCATAATTTCTACTCAGAATCTGTCAAGATGAAGTTCACCACGATTGTATATTCGCTAGTCCTCGCTGCGTCGGCCACCGCGCAGACCACGCCTTCGGGCTTCACTCCGGCCACCAATGCAATGCTCGATGTCTACTACGGGACACAGTATATCAGTCCCGGCCTTATCGTCAAAAAGTCAAGTATGAGCATGATATGCAAAGAAAGATGAGCTATACTGATGTACAATAGCCACGGCAAAGGCCCCTGTCATTGGCCTCACCAACACAACACTCAGCGGAAAGTACCTGCTCGCAATGATCGGTATTTCCGCCATCATTCTTGCAAGATCCAACACACTGACATCCCTCAGACATTGATGTCACCCAAAACGGCCGTGCATCAACCGTCCTGCATGCCCTTCTGCAAGATTACACGCCATCCGGCACCAAGCAGAACGGCACATCGGTCCTCACCACGACAGCCACAACACCCTCATCGTACTTTGGTCCTGCGCCACCCGCTGGCGCGCCTCCCACTCATCGTTACGTATTCTTGCTGCATGAGCAGCCGGCAAACTTCGCGGTCCCGGCTGCGCATCAACAGGCTGTTAGCAGCCGGTTCGGCATTGACTGGCCAAAGTTCATCGTGGATGCTGGACTGAAAGCACCGATTGCTGGAAACTACTTGCAGGTGAAGAGTGGAGATAACACGAAGAGGTGGGAGGCTTAGGAAGAAGCTTGCTCTTCATTTCGAAGCGCAGCCAATTCCATTCAAAATGTACCTCCGTGTTAAATAGTCTGCAAATGCAACTCCAAGTCCCCAGCTCCCCTGAATTCAATGCCGAGCCCTTCTCTCTTTACTACCTGAAGTCCACACCCAAATCATACCGTACAGTTCAGATTATTGCCCAAAGTAGTCCGGAACACATCCAAAAGACACTGATGCGCGCGGTCCCCATCTTCACTCAGTATCTCGCTGCTGTCGATAACGTATGCGCCTGCCGGAACGACGATACCGTTGTAGTACACGACGGTATCCACAGTACGGGCTTTGCACGCTATGAATTCCAACAGTTAGTAGATGATTTTCAAATGATTGGATACGGCAAACTACTGACCTTCCTTCTCGTTCGACCACATCCACCCAATGCTGTACATGGTCTGATCGTAATGCAGAACGCTCTTCGTGGTATCGTATACAACCCGCCGTCTTCTCATGTTGTTTTCCGTCCAGGCTTCATCTGTGACGGCGTAGGCGAAGCAGCTGGAAGATGAGCGGCCGATTTTGTCGATGGCTGTTACGCTGTTGATGGTGGTTGCGAGGATGGCGATGAGACTTGCTTTGCGCATTGTGATGACTTTGCTTGTGGTTTCCTAGGTGGAAGTGGCTGGAGAGTTATGGAGGAGGAGTGTTTTGCAAGTCTTGTTGATATGATGGTTTGGTAAGGGGGCGGGTTGGTAGGGACACGGGCTGGGGGATCCGGTGTTGGAACCGTGGTACTTGGTCAGGGGACTGGACACCAACACCGAGATATTATCTCATCACTCCGCGACATGCATGATATACATGTGCCTGGGCACTGTGCAATTTGAAATACAGCAATGTGTTCGTCACGTCGCGAGAAGCGACATACCATGCACTACCAAAATATCCACATGAAAAGAACCCACTCCCCAGCAGCCTTACCAGCTACACCCGGTCTCGAATCTCAGTGACCAAAGGCTTGTGAGTTGCCTGCGTTGATCTTGGCAAACTCTTTGTTCTCTTTCTGCCACTTCCTTGCATACCTGACGCCAAATCCGTGTTCGAACACTTCGCGGATGGCCTCAAGTGGCATTCCCTTGACTTCAGGGAAGCAGAAGATAACGAAGAGCCAGCCGACGAAGCAGATGCCTGCGTAGAAGCCGAAAGCCCCAGATGGGGTGATGCCTTTCATCATGGAAAGGAAGGTCGAGGCGATGATGATGTTAGTACTCCAGCATGTGACTGTATTCAACATCGTTCCAACAGCTCTGACCTCCATGGGGATTAGTTCGGTTCCGATCCATGCCACTGTAGCCACACCACTAGCTGATTGAAGTTAGCACTGGTCTAGTGATAGTGGAAGAAGAAGACAAAAGAGACTTCAGCATAGTGAGGGTACTTACAGTAGAAGCCAACGAAGATGATGATTGTGGCAATGAGGACATAACCTGGCCAGCCAATCTCTTCGCTCTGAACAGCCAATGTGCGGAGATCAATCGGGATGTAAGAGAAGCTGACGGCAGCGATGACAAGACAAACGCTCATCCCCAGGATCGTCACTAAGAGAATACGACGGCGGCCGAACTTGTCGACAATGACGAGGTTGACGAGCGAGAAAATGAAGTTCGTAGCGGAAACGGTAATGGCGACAGCAGTCGCGTTGTTGAAGCCTACAATCTTGAAGAGCGTCGCTGAGTAATACATCAGTGTGTTGAAGCCCGACAGTTGCGAAATGGCCATGATCGTGCATGCTGTAAGCACAGCGCGGAAAGTGGATGCTGTGGTGAAGATACGGGCCAGAGTCTTGAACACCGAATCATCCACCATAGTCTGTGTGGCTTCGTTGATGCTCATCTCAATGCTCATGATCTTCGCGCGTCGCTGCTCTTCGGTCGATGTTGGGTAGATGCGCGTAAGGACAATACTGGCTTGGTCTACGTCGCCGTGTGCGACTAGTTGGCGGGGAGACTCGGGGCAGAGAGTCAGAAGTCCGGCAAGGAGGATGGCGGGTGCCGCACCGATGCCAACTGTTGCTCTCCAGGCTTGCGAGTTGGCACCTCCGACTTGTGCGAAGCCGGCACCGATGGATGACGCGAGAAACTGGCCAAAAGTGACGCTCATGTTGTTGAAGGCAATCATCCGGCCGCGATACTTGGCTGGCGCCAGTTCGGAGATGTACAGAGGAACAATCATAGCCGCCGAGCCGACACCCAGGCCTACGACGAAGCGGCCTACAGCGAATTGTGGGAGGTGATACGCAGCAGTCTGGAGTACTGTGCCGATAACGAAGACGCCGCATGCCAGGAAGATTGGCAGCTTGCGACCATATTTGTCGGCAATCATACCAGCGATGACGGCTCCCACGAGGGCACCTCCAGAGGTAAGTGATGTGACGAGCTCCTGCTCGGAGGACGTGAGTTCGTGACCGAGAGATGAGCCAATAGTAACGAGCACAGAAGAGATGTAGCCAGTATCGTAGCCTCAACAAAGTCAGCATGGTCGAATCTCAGAATCCCACTTGGCAATAGGGGACACACCGAAAAGGAGGCCACCAAGAGAGACAGTCATGGAAATCAGCCAGGCAGCCTTCGAAGCAGCTGTAGCTTCGATGCCGGAGAGATTCGCGATTTGTTCCGCATGTTCGCGTGCGGTCGTGATGTCTTCAATCTTGTCGATGCTGGAAGACCGTTCGTTGAAGATATCAACCTTCTTCAAGTCTTGAGCCATATTGACTTGTAGTTGGCAGTGTTGAGGAGTTCGGACAATGTTACAGAGGTGGTGATCAGAGTCAACAATGTAATGATGACAAGCGAGGCTCGAGAGCTTGCGATACTTCAACCCATACTCAAGGAGATATCGCGTGCTACTTATGCTACTCGTGTAGCCTCAAGTTCGCCCTCCGACAATGGCCGGCACGACGCGCAACCAAGCTCGATGCGAAGAGCTCTCGCAGGCTGACCTGGATTGCCACGTTGGGATCCGTCGCACCATACTGGCAACGCCTTCCCCAGGTTTCTGCTCGCATGTCTCCGCAAAGTCATCGAATATGCGTCATTCTTCGCTTCGCAATGCTGGGGTGCATGGGGAAATGCGGGGGAGGGGCCTAAGGAACAGGATAGACCGGCGTGTTGGAACCGCTTGACAGCTCAATCGGATGCTGCACATTGGTTGACGCGGGCATAGCGGATCGAGAACGCTGGTCGCGCGTGCGGCTGAGGAGTGTTGAGGATAGGAAATCCGCGGCGTAGACTGCTACGTTGGGTGCCCAAGCTCGGAGTCAAAGGCCCGTGTCCTGCGGGCTTGCCATGTTCAGCATTGCGATCGGATGGGTATCGCCCGACCCATCTACCATACTTCTAGGGGAATACCACAAAGCCGACAGAAGTTTACCGAAGTTCATGCGGCTTTTGACAGACTTGTTGAATTTGCGTATCCTGCGACGTGACGTGACGAAACAAGTCGGGGTAGCGGAAGCAACAGCTTTTTCTGTTGGAGCTAGAGCTTCTTCACGTCCGTAACTCAGCGTGCTTTAGGGTCTTTCTTGCGCATGCAATCGTTGATTAATAATGCTACTCAGGACCCATCAGATTGGCATGAATGTCGTGCAATGACACTAGTGGTATGAGCGAGCGCTTCTTGGTATTACATTAACATTAGATATTGCTATAAGGTTCTCGCTGTAACGAGGAGATCTATTCATACCAAAATGACCCGCAGGTCCAAGAGAATCGAGGGCCTGAGACGCTAGCTGGCTGTCTTTAACCAATGATTTGCGTTGCCTCGTCTTGTCCCAAAGAAATCTATGAAACTCATGAACTCCCCCAGGAAGTGAAATCGTGATTCATCTACTCTTTTTTGGCGTGCTTGATTGGGTTGCCCTGCTCATCCACTAGGCCCTTCGCACGCATAACCTTGAGCGCATCGTGAATAGGGTCCAGCTCTGGCTGCGGGGCCCTGTGAGAGCCGAAGTAGGTGTCGGCCCAGGTGAAGTACTGTCCGTAGTTGACTGTGAAGTACATGTGATGCAGTGTGTGATGGGCGGGGCTGTTGAGCCACTTTTCTGTCCAATGGCCTGTAATCATATCGCCATCGTGAATGAAGATGGTCCAAATTTGAACACCAACGAAGAGGACCATGTACAGATATCTCTGCATTGGGCAGATGAAAACGAAGATGCTTTTGAGATTTAGCAACGAGGTTTTGGGGGAATGACCGAGAGAATACTCACTGGTATGGCAATGATTGAACGAACCCATCAAGCGGGTGGAAAGCTAGCGCAGCCCATGGTGTAGGAACTGTTGAGGTTAGCATTGCTATTGAAAGAGACCAAAATGCAAGACGTCTGAGAGAGACTGTGAGACACTTACCAATCCATTTGTGGTGTGGCTTGTGGATGTACTTGTACACGCTAGGGTGATGTTCTAGGCGATGAATCCAGTAGATGGCAAAATCATTGAAAGCCATGTACAGAGCGGCCGAAGCCACCAGCCAGGGCCAGCCATATTCGCTTGTGTTGGCATAGAGCAAGCTGTTGCCGCGCACTTCGGCGAGGAAAATAGGCAGGGTACAGAGGTTGATAAAGGGGATGGCGAAGAGCGATGATTTGATCTCTTGGGAGACTTGGTTCTTCAAGAAGCGTGGATGGTACTCGAGCCGGCGATCAAAGACAAGGTAGTAGGACAGCGAGCTGAAGAAGAGGTAGAGAGAAGTTGCGCCGAGCTGAGTAATGACGAGAATCGATAGAATTTGACGGTAAATGTTGTCGCGTGGCCATTGGGACGCAGGCGCTGTGCTAGCGGCCGAAAAGTCTGAAAACGAAGAGTTGCCTACGCTGAAGCCGGGCGAGGGCAGTGCCCATGCGTAGGCTTTGTCCAGGACAAGAGGATCCAGGAGTTCCAGAGCGACATCCATTGTTGACTGCTATGCAACGGGAGGTATGAAAATTTGAGGTGTGAGCAAAAGGTGGCGGGATAACTGTCGCACAAGCTGCCGTTGGGGCGCGGATGGGCTCTGCCCGTGTTGCTTGGCTTGGCAGGGGTAAATTTGGTAAAAGTGGGGTGGCCCTCCCTTCGTACGAACGCGCTATGGTAAAGAGCATCTCAACCGAAATCACCCCCAAACATCCGCCTTCCATTTGCCCCTCTTCTTCAGCCCGTCCGCCCACGCTTTGACATCTGCCTCGGTCTTACCCTGCGCACCCTGGACGGCTTCTCCAAGCCTCATATCCATCTCCCGGGCCATGCTTGCCTTGCCGCAGATGTACATGTTGGCCCCGCCTTCCAGCATGCCCAGCACCTTGCCGGCGTGCTCGGCCACCCGGTCCTGCACATACACTTTGCGCTGCCCTTGCATTCGCGAGAATGCTGTAACGATCTCTAGCTTCTCTCCGAGCTGTTCCTGCATCTTTGCCAGCTCGTCATGGTAGATGTAGTCCTCCTGGTTCCGGCAACCGAAGAACAATAACATCTTGCCAATCGGCCTACCAATCGCATGTAATTTGGCGCGCTCCTGGAGAAACGCACGGAAAGGAGCAAAGCCGGTACCAGCGCTGACCAAGATCAATTGAGTCGAAGATGTGATGGGCAGCTTGAACTTCGACTTCCTCACGTGCGCGAGAACTGTTTGGTCCTGGACATCTCCACTTCCGACTGAGCGGTGATAGGTGGGAATTGGCGCATTCCCGGCCGAGGGAAGATCGGACGCCGATAAGAGGTAATTCGACGTCAGTCCAGGAATATTGGTGGTTGACTGGTCTTCAGTCGTGATCGTCTTATTGACTACCAGTGCAGTGATGGCGATACGTCGGGGGGATATCACAGAACTCGAAGAGATGGAGTAGTATCGCGGCTGCAGTGGCAGCAGAATTTCGATGACGAAGGCAAGCGGTATCGAGGTCCACGCAGCACCAGGGCTGGCAAGCTCGAGCAGCCGAGCGAACGTGACGTGTGCAGAGGACGTGAACCGCTCGTAACGCTCACGATCCTGCGCAATACCGAGGAGCTTCGATCTGGCTTGAGGGGTAGGTGCAAACTGAGCGACTTCGAGCACAGCCTTCCGAGCCACAGGCGCGCATATCTCTAGATGATTGCGGAAAGCCGTCTCGAGCGTGCATGACGAGGGTATCTTTGGTTTGTTGGAAGTACTCTTCGGTACTACGGTGAGGCAATCGTGTCTACAGCCTTGCAAGCCGAGGATGTCGAGCAGTCGGTTGACTTCCTCCTCAGGGTTGACAGGCCAGATGCCGATATGATCCCCAGTCTTGTAGACGATGTCAATGTTGCCCAGATCCACTTCCAAGTGCACGCAGTTGCGATCTCCCGACACGAACAACTCGCGAGAATGCTTGATGGTCAAGGGAGCTATGGCTGAGTTCATGGCAGATCGTTGGTGATGTACCGACGTGACAGAGTTTGCTTCGGGACCAGAGCTTACGGCGGTGAGATCAACCCTGATAGTCGGCTCATAAGTGACAGCCTTCTCTTCGAACCCCATCTGAGCAAGCAGAGTGAAGACATTATCTTTCCATGCTTGATAGTCCTCCTCTGTGCCACCATTGGCATCGTCGGCTCTCTGCCGTGGCATCAGCGCAGTAGCGCCTGCAGCATCTAAGGCATCGGCGACAACATCGAGGACCCTGTTGTAGTATTTGTAGTTGCTATTACCGAGACCGAATGCCAGGTATCGCAAGCTCTCAAGCCGAATGTTGTCGTCGCTTACCCGCTTGATCCAATCCCAAAGGCCAGTGGTGTTATCGCTCGGATCGCCTTCGCCATATGTGCTCAGGATGAAGATGGTGAAGTACTTGTTTTGGATCTTCGCAATACTCTCGGCATCGTAATCAGATAGGTCTGCGACCAAGGCATTCACTCCGTAGCGTGCGCCGCACTCTCGACCCAAGTTTTCGGCGAGGCGTTCCGATGTACCAGACTGTGAGCCCCAAAAGATGACGCAATGATAGCCGCCCTCATCGAGGCGTTGGCAAACGTCGCGCGTAGAAGTGGTCTTCCCGTCTGAAAAGCCCTCTGCGATCTGTGGTCTCTCAAAATACACCTATGATAACAGCACGGTCAGTAATGCCGCGACGTCAAGGATGCAAAGTTGCGTGGAAGTGGTCTCCTTACATGGTAGTTCGGGTCTGGCTTGTCCCAAATGCGACCACGAGTGATATAGCCGAGCGATGTAACAAGAAATAGAAATGCAGCTAGTCCGTCTGCTACAGTCGAGGGCTTCAGACTGCTGAACAGCGGTGTTGTGCTGAGTGCTTGCAGAAGGGGACTGATTTGTAGTCGCAACTCTGACGTGTCCAATGGGAGAGCAAATGATTCCATGATGATAGAGGGAAGCAATGTAGCCATCAAAAATGCGACAGGCTGAAGCGACGATATAGCCACGGAGAAGATAATGGTCTCTTTCAATCATCTAGGGGGTTGCGGGCCATTAGTGACAACCGTACAAGTACCTGCACCAACCCGTCGCTGAGAACGGGCATGACTGCCAGACCTGATTGTTTAGTAGCAACCAGGCATCTCGCAGTCGAACGCTTTCGATATCCCGTGGAGATGCTTAAGCCCTTAGAATGTGATGGCAACGTTGATCATGAGGCCAGTAAACTACAGCATCCCCGCGTTACCCCACACTTTAGCTGTCAGTTCGTCTCAACGCGTAGTTCCCCGTTTTACTTTGCAAGCGCGCATATACCGCTCGTAGCAATGTATGCCGTAATAGGCCATCATTCTCCGAAACCTGCCCTTCTTAGTTACTTTGGATCTGCCGTCATCCACCTGCACGGCTGCGTTGACTGTCAGCAACATTTCGCAATTCGCACTTAAGTAAACCTCAAAGCGTACCTCTTAGCCTACCACTATGCTCAGTCACTGCCGAAAGCATTTTCAACCTTGCTGTTGTATTCACCACGATCCAACATGTCGGCCGCGGTAGTTTCAATTCCATATGCTGCAGCGCTAGGCGCATGCGCTCTTCTCTACTTTGTTGTATACCCTGCCATCGTTTACTTCCGCGATGCGAATGGTATGTCAACCATTGGGCACGAGAAGAATATCAACTGACGTCTCAGGTCTTCGTCGTTATCCGAACATGCATCCGCTCTCGGGCATGTCTTCGATACCGTTCATGGTGCTTGCGCATGGCGGAGCGCGGTCTACATATCTCGAGAAGCTGCACCGAAAGCATCCAGTAATCCGTGTGGGCCCCAACTTCCTATCGTACGGCGACCTTCGAGCCGTGAAAGACATCTACGGTCACAACACTCCCTGTACCAAGGACGGATCGTACGTAGTCACTGCAGGCTCGCATTATCATCTTGCCGATGCCATCGACAAACATGATCATGCGCGGAAAAGAAAGTTGATGAGCTCTGCGTATGCCATCAAGAATCTGGAGGGCTGGGAACACAAGGTTGCCGACAAGACGCAAAAGCTACTGAAGCACTTTGACGAGTGCTGCACCTCACCATTGCCTCCTGGACAGCTACCGAAGCCTGAGGACGTGAACCTCGACTATCGAAAGTGGACAAACTTCTTCACACTAGACGCGATCGCTGATATTGGACTTTCCGACAAGCTTGGATTTCTCGATCGGGGCCACGACAGGGTTACTGGACGGAGAACAGATGGCTCAACATATGAATGTGATTTCAGACCAGCACTTTACAACACAGCTCGGAAACAGTCGTTGTTGATCTGGCCATATGATTGGTATCCGCTCATCAACAAATTCTCGAACGTCATCCCCTTCTACAAGCGCATGAGCGACTATGCAAACGAATGGGAGGGCGTACCGGTTCAACTCGCCTACAAGCGCCTGGAGCGGTACAGGGCAGGAGAAAAGCTCGACGACTTCTTCCAAACGCTGATGGAAGACAAGAACGGCCACCCAAACAACCTGGAATGGGGCGAGATCGTCGCCGAAGTGAGCATCATGATGAACGCCGGATCAGCTACGACAGCGATTGCGATGGCTAACGTCATGTACCAATTGATCAAGCACCCAGATATCAAGATGAAGTTAGTGCAAGAGATCGATTCGGCCCTGGAAGACGATGAGGAGGAAGGCGATGGAGTCGTCGCTTACGACAGGGTAAAACACCTGCCATACCTCCGTGCATGCCTCGACGAATCGCTCCGGCTCTTCCCACCAACGCCCCATGGACTCCCGCGACAGACGCCAGCCGAGGGCGTCAACATCCTGGGTGACTACATCCCAGGCGGAGTATCTGTCGCCATGTCTGCACATGTTGCACATCGGCAGGAATCCGTGTTTCCGCAAGCCGACAAGTTTATACCGGAGCGCTGGTTGGGTGAAGACGGCAAGGCCTTACAGCCCTACTTCCTGGCCTTCTCAGCGGGTGCAAGAGGTTGTATTGGACGTAACATCTCGTACCTAGAGCAGACCGTGGTGTTGGCAAGTGTGTTGAGGCGGTATGATCTTGCGCTGAGTAGTCCGAACTGGGAGCTTCAGCGACTAGAGACGATGAATTGGATCTTGGGGGAGATGCCTGTGAAGATTTGGCGACGGGAGCGGACATCGGCGAAGTAAGAGTAGAGGTGTTTGGAGCTTCATAGATTTGTGAAAAGAGTTCAATGCAACGAGTATCGCAAACCGTCCGCATCGCAATAGAGAAGCCCATGCTACTGAGTGTACTTAGGTCATTTGTACCTTGGAAATGTCGCGGTAATTTAAGTCAGTGACCCGTGGAACTAAAAGGATAAGACGGCAGGTGTATGGCACGTTGTCGCGTTGTATAGCACAGGTAGTACAGTTTGGGAGACACTGCCCATATGGCTTCCTGACAGTGTCACAGTGACGATGCGCAAATCTCGATCAGGCGTGCGCCGCGACCGTTCCTTTGCTCCACCCGCGCATAAACACCGAGATAGCGCCTGAGCTGATTGGCCCCCACACGCATACTATTACTCCGCTCTGCAGCATACATAAACGGTTCTACCCTAGTCATCGCAATCAGATTCATCTCCATCTCGAATCGAGAACCTATCATCGCTTATGTCGCAGCCACCTGTAACAAATCAGCCAGCCTTGGTGCCTTCGGCGCCCGTGTCTGAATCCTCGCCAGCCCAACCTCGCCCTGCGCGTTCAAAAAACGGCTGCAATGCGTGCAGGTACGCGGAAACTCTTCGTTACTCCCCAACAACGCTCATCGAGATAGGAGGCGGAAAGTGCGATGTAATGAGCAGAGACCCAGATGTGGACACTGCGAAAGACTGAATCTCGATTGCACCTGGAACCGCACGCCGGCTCGTAGCACTACCAACCCATTACAGTCATTCAGCACTGGCCAACACCAACCCTTCTTTTCTGGCCCACTACCCTTGGAAGGGTACGGGTTTGGTTTTGACCTATCTGGGCCGTTGAGCTTGGGTACCTGGGACGAAGCCATGCTGTTGAGTCCCAGCTCATGGCCAACTGACACCGGGTCTTTCGCGAGCGTAGCAACACATTCGGACCCGGTTTCGCAATCCATCCACCAGTCCCGACCGACTCATAGATCTTCAAGTCAGACCCTGGGAGTAACGTCTTCTGCAAGCAATGAAGTGCATGAGCTGCCAGAGCGCAGACTCCACCAGCCTGATCCAGCTTCGACCTCACCGTTCTCCACCGAGGGCGCATCGGATGGACCGAACGAAGATTATCTCTTACACACATTCCTCCAGATGCTCATGCCACCCATCCTGACGCCGGTGGAAATTGGTCCAAAATGGGCATCTACCCGGGCATTCTTTGCCACTCTGGCTGCAGAGTCACCCATCGTCAAGAGTGCCATCATGGCTTTCGCCGCGATGCAGATGCAGCGCAGTGGGCTGGGCAACGACATGGCCAAGGCAGACTGGAGACCTTTGTATGACACCGCATCCAGACAGGTAGCGAATTGCCTAGCAAAGACGCGAGTAGTCGAAGACAGTGACCTCAGACACATGCTCGCTGCTCTTTTTCTGCTTACCTATACTGATCTTCTTACGGAAATGATGCCACGAGCCCACACAAACTTACGCGAGGCCTATACACTTATAAAGGGTGCCAACAAGACCACATTCTCGGCACCGGAACGCCGACTCATCTCATGGATGCGCCTACTTGACGCGCGCGCTGTGTCAACAGCAGGTGGAGAAGGACTCTTCTTGGCTGACACAGACGAGACCATCTTTGATGCGTCGCCTGCGGCCAATCCCGGGTCAGATCCGGACACGTCAGACACTGAAATCGAGGAAATTCTGTTTGACGTATTATACCATCCCGGTATCATGTTCTATCAGAAGGTACAGTCTTTCGCCGGCCGCATCACACGCATCGACCCGTGGCGTCGTACACGCGGCACTGTTCAGGATGAGACTGAGGTGATGGCCATCGCAGCACAAATCTCCAAGGATCTACATGCGCTTTACGGCCAGCGGCCAGCACTGATGGATCATGCAGTTGCTGGAAACCTCACCGAAAAACACCTAGCCAAAAACTTAGCAGGCGCACTCACACGGAGTTTCCGGACATATCTCGCAAACTACTACGCATCGTTCATACATTTACATCGCGTTGCGTACGTGCAGTACCCGAAAACCAAGGATGTAATAAATGCCATCGTGAACATAAAACGTCTGACACATCTGATGGCGCAGGCAGACGAGTCGCTGCCGGTCAATGTCTTGTGGCCACTGATGATGTGGGGGTGCGAAGAGGACGACTTGGAGGAAAGAAGATGGATCATTGAAGCCATTCGCAGTCTCGAGAGCATCGCTACCAATGCGAAAGCCACCGCAGACCTGTTGGAAGAAGTGCAAAGACGGCAGGATGAAGGCAAGCGAAGAGTCGACGTGCGTTTGGTCAGCCAGGAGTATTTCGCATCATCAAACCATTTCGCAATCGTGTAGTATTCAGTCCAGCTCCAACACGCACATTGAAGCTCACCAGGAATACGCGGTCGAGTGTCAGTCGCAATTCTGTTAGTTCTTCACAGGTATCGAGCGTCAATCTCGGCGCAAAAGAATACGGGAAGCCTTGCCATTTACCGGTCAATGCGCGTATAGTTGTCATTTCCGACTCAGACATATACCAATCAAACTGCGCATCACGTTCCAAGCTTTCCTCCATCGGAAGATGCCCCGCAAGCTTCCAGACTTAGGACGTTGCATACGAAGCGGGCGGGGTAAGTGACCCGAAAGGAAAACCGACAAGATGGGATCGATTTCCCGGCTGAACGTAGCAACTCCATCATTCACAATCCTTGGGTCTCCGACCTCACGATGAGACAGAGAAGCGGATGGTTAGTCAAAGCCGCGAAATTACCTGCATTTAGTTTTTGCTGATTGCTGAACAGCAAAGCCTGTCGTGAGCGTCACATCAAATGTACGGGCTGTTACAATCCAATGCCATCCAAACGCTTAATGTAGACACTTATAGGCGTGAAGCTGCGCGACTCGGAAAAATGCAAATACTGCACTGAGCGCAAAAAGCCATGCATGCGCAGCAATGCTTTTCGCTTCCGACCCGTCACTGCAGTCAAATTCAACGCCGGTGAAGACATAGGCTCCGCCGAACAGTCTCTTGAATTCCGAGTGGGACAGCAGTGGGTTGATATTCCTAGCTCATGTATGTAGGAAAGGATTTCTAACTAGCGATAATCGCTGATGGAAAGTGGCGTAGTGCACTTTGTTGAGCCGAACAAGGACAGTGGTGACGAAGAAGAGTACGAAGCTGAGCCGGAAAGCGAAGCGAATCCCGAAAGCACGCCCAACACTCTTAACGTTGCATCAAAAGTCCGGCGGCAAAACTCAAATTTGAACAGAGTATCTAGCGAAAGCCAACTGGCGTCGACGTACGGTGAACTAACCTCGTTCTCGGACCTTTCAACCTCAGGTTTCAATGACACTAGCGATTTGCCTTCCATCCACGAGGTCTTGAACCCATCGTCCTTGATCGGTGTCACTAGTGGTACCGGCAATAGTGCGCCGCAAAGCGTTCGCGCCGTCTCTTCGATAAGCCAACTGGTAAACACAAATTGGCAAGCGAGCCCCAGATCACTCCAACGTCTATCACAGTCTCCGAGCCTGTCGAAGAAGAGCCCTTTCGGATCGATCAACAACAACCAATCTCCTTATAACTCTACCGCTTTCAGTCCTTCCTCAGCACCAACACTCAGATGGCCTGTGAACAACGCACACGAAGCCCGTCTCCTCCATCATTACCTCTTCTTTTGCACCTCATGGATCGATGTGTGTGACTCACGACGACACTTCGCTACTGAAGTACCAAAGCGCGCAGCCCACTTTCCCGTCATCCTCAATGGCATACTGGGTGTTGCTGCAAGACACTCCTGGCTGATGGGCAAGGCCGTAGAAGACGTGTCGCAGCCTTATGTAGACCAGTGCTTACAGGCGCTAATTGTAGCACTTGAGGATCCGTTAGCACATTGGGATGAAAACTTTCTCATAGCCGTTATCCTGCTTCGGCTTCACGAAGAGATGGGCGATGCCGACGAACACTGCCACCACCTCGTATGTTCTCTCGCTCTTAGACTTGACTGTATATTTTTGCTGACTAGATGGTGAACTCAGGGTACCGCCCGTATACTAAACAGCATCTCATCCTTCGCCGCAGACGGTGGCCTCCGCGAATCAGCATCCTGGGTGTCTCTCCGCCAGCACATATACGTCTCCCTCACGACCCAGAAACCTCTCAACCTAAGTCTCGACAACTACCGCCACTCCGCCGTCTTCAGCGAATTCGACGACGAAAGCTGGGCGAATCGCATTATATTCCTGTTCGCAGTTGTTCTGCAAACTGTCTTCGTAGGCACCAACAACGGCAGCGAAAACATCAGCCGCGAAACATGGAAAGAATTGAACGATGAAGTCGATGAATGGGAGCGGACAAAGCCCTGGACGTTCTCGGCCTTCCACGTCGAACCCGATGCGGGCGACAAGTTTGAGGGAAGCTGGCCCGAACTACTCTGTCCACAGGGGATCGTGGCAGTCGGACTACAGTACTACCACCTCTGCAAGATACTGCTCACGATATACTCGCCTAACGCGTCATTAGTTGGGCTGGCAGGTGTTCGGGCCAGAAAATCTACCGACGCGGCTGTTCGCAAGCACATGAGGATAACGATAGGGTATGGCGTGAGCAACAGTCATTGTGGTAATGCTATGTTCCAGGGTAGTCACATTTTGAGTGCGTGCGGAGCTTATATCATCGATCCGCGGGAACAACAAGCTTGTGTAGAGTATTTGGAACAGTTGCAGAGACTGATAGGGTGGAGGACGGATGGCGTCTTGCGGGATCTGAGAGAGCAATGGGCTTTTTGAGGTGGCGACACAACGATTGAGGAAGAAAGGCCTAGTCAACGTCACGAAATCTTCAGATGCTCGAAGGAAAATGCTTTGACCATTCAATTCTTCATTGCGAAGCAGCATTCTATAGTGATGCTTCCAGCTCATCAAGACCTGACACCTGGTTCACAACCCATTTCCTCTTCTCCTCATCTGTGTATCGCGGGTAAGGCCTACGGCAATCCGCGCTGCTCTCTGGGTATCCCCTCTTATGCGCAACGACGTACTTGGTGCCGTTGATACCGCCCTTTCCGAAACCCCATTCTGTAACCGAGAGCTTGATCTGGAGGGCTGACGCTTCGTCGTGCTTACCCGATTGGTAAAGGTTGAACAGGTGTATGCAGGACTGATCTGTTAGCTTCCAAACACACATAATCTCGGCGATAGTACATACCTTGGGGTACAAGTTCGCGACACCAGTAATGGTGCCGATTCCACCCACACTCAGCGCGGGTACAAGCCAATCGCTCTGACCCGCGAGCGCCACAAACTCCGACTTGTCAAATGCAGCACTAATCCTCGCAACCTTTGCGATGCCTCCGCACGTGAGCTTGACGGCTACAATGTTCTTGTGCTTGCCGAGGATATCCAGCATCTCGGAGTTGATGTCAAGGCCGGCTACGACGTTGGGGAAGTTGTACAGGACAATGGGGACGGGGGATGCGTCGGCTAGTTCCTGGAAGTAGGCTACGATGGCATCTTGGTTCATGGAGAAGTGGAAGTAGGAGGGTACCAGTGCGAGGTAGTATGATGCGCCTGCTTCTTTTGCTTCGGCGGTTTGCTGTATCGCGTCGCGTGTGCAGCCTGCTACGCCTCCAATTGTGATGGGTAGGTCTCCGCGACCGAGGCGCTGTGCCGTCTTGCGAGCGGTTTGGACGAGTTGTGTTTTCTCAGCTGAGGATAATGTTGCTGCTTCGCCATTTGTTCCTGCGATGACGATACCGTGCAGGCCGTTGGAGATTAAGAACTCGAAGTGCTTTTCTTGGACGTCCCAATCGATCTCTTGCTTGGTGTCATTCTTGAACCAAGTCAATGAGGGAACATGTATTCCTGGCGGGAAGGAATATGTTGTGGTGCCGTTGGTGCCGTTTGCGGAAGGCATTTTGTAAGGATGTCAGGATATGAGCAGGTACAGAGGGGAACTGAATGTGGAGGACATTTCTGCAGCAGAGCGAAACCGCCGCATTTTGGCATCCACGACTGCGCGACGCGTTCCGGTACTACAATGGAGCATGCGAGAAGACGCGCTTCGGCGTGGAGACGTGTGGATGTTCGATCGGCTCTCAAGCCTCGCGATTCGCCGTCGGCTACGACCGCGACGGTGACGTTTGGTCGCCGACGCTCGCATCGCCAGCTTCGCGTGTCGGCTGCACTAGGCCCACGAGATCCCACACCACGCCACCAAACCCACGCGACGAGAGTGCGCCATCTCTGGAGACTCCACTGGGGAAGGTCATGGTCGGATGTGGCAACCTGGTTCTCCGTCCCGGATGGCCTGGGTGTTTTGTGGGGAAGCGAGTTTGGTTCAAAAGAACGTGGGAGCCCCAGGTTTGGGATCGGCATCAAGACTACTGCAGGACTTTGCAGCTTCAACATCCGTCCGGTAACTTGAACATTGTTTGTTCTGGTGGATAGTCATCATGGGTGGTTTCGCTCGCGCCCCCGAAGACAGGCCAACGCCTCCGGAAGTTGTAAGTTCTTGTGCTGAGCGATAGTGAGATGATAAGGTGTTAACGTAGTCTATAGTACAACTGGAGGGTCTACATGGCCGCGCTCGTGATCTCAATGGGTGTTTTGGCTTATGGTTACGACTCTGCCTTTATCGGCACTACCATCGCCCAGGAGTCCTTCCAACGAGACTTTGGCATCAATGCATCGAACAAGAACGAAATCACTAGCAACATTACGTCCATATATTCGGCTGGAGGACTCGTAGGAGCGCTACTTATGTACCCATTCCTTGAGCTCCTTGGTCGCCGTGCTACAGTCATCATCTCCGATGCCATCTTCATCGTTGGCGCGATCATGTGCACTGGTAAGCAATCTTTATATCGATACGATCTCTGTGTCAGTACTAATAGTGCACTTTAGTCCCCAAGAACCAACTGAGTTTAGTCCTCGCCGGCCGGTTCTTCACTGGTATGGGCGTAGGAGGGATAGCCGCCGTGTCACCCATCTACATCGCCGAGATCTCGCCTCCTGCGATTCGTGGACGCCTTACTGGTTTCTTCGAGTCCTTCTATCAGACTGGAGCTGTCATAGGATTTTGGATCAACTACGGTATTGTACACAACATGGACAGATCAAAGTCCATCGCCTGGAGAGTGCCAATGGCGGTTCAGCTCATTCCTGCTGGGCTGCTAGCTCTCATGATTCCAGTCCTAAAGGAGTCTCCTACCTGGCTACTCAAACGTGGCCGTGAAGCCGAGGCCTTGAAATCGTGGAGCTATTTCCGCAACCTACCCGAGGACCACCCATACATTGCCCAGGATGTTCAATACGTGCGAAATGAGATTGCAAAAGAGCGTGCCGCACTTCTACATGGCGAGGCGCATGCTAGCTTCCTCACAACGATCAAAGCCGCAGCACGCGAAGGAGCCATGCCAGGGATGCGAAACAGATTCCTCTTGGTATTCCTTATGTTCATGTGGCAAGCTTGGAGTGGCGCCGCGGCAATCAACTACTACTCTCCAACCATCTTTACGTCCATCGGGTTGTCCGACGTAACTCTCTGGACCGGTATCTACGGAATAATCAAAGCTGGAGGTTCCATCATCTTCTTCACCTGGTTCATCGACATGTTTGGGCGGAAGTGGCCTTGGATCATCTCTTCCTTGATCTGTGCTTTCTGCCAGTACTACCTCGCCGTCTACATCGCACTCGGAAAGCCAACAGTGGGCGAACCCATGTCCGAGTCCACAGTCGCTGGTGGCAAAGCTGCAACAGCTATGATCATGATCTTTGGTGCTGCCTGGTCATTCGGTGCGAACGGCCTTCCCTGGATCATCTCTAGCGAAATCTTCCCCGCATCTATGCGCTCTATATCGGGACCATGGGCAGCAGCATCCGTATGGATATGGACTCTAGTAGTCACAAAGGTAAGTACCTATCAGTCGCATGTGACAGATATACTAATTTTGTTCTAGGCCTTGCCGCAAATGTACACCTCGATGGAATGGGGCGTATACGTCTTCTTCGCCACCGCGCTTATCTGCGCTAGTATCTACGCCTTCTTCTTCATCCACGACACCAAAGGACTGCGCATGGATCAGATGGATCAGTTGTTTGGTTTCGAGAAGCGCGAAGAGTTCATTGTGCAGGCAGATGGGAAGAACGCCGATTATGAGAGTGAGCACCATGAGAAGGCGCCTGTGCAACGGACTGAAGCTGTGTAGATGCAAGAAGGTCTTTAGTAATATCTATGTACTCAGAGTGTTCTACGTCTACGGCAGACATTTACGTTATTTCCTGTACGTAATGAGTGAAGCAGAATTCCCCTCGCGCTTTTTCCCCAACACAACTATACAACCCGGTCTATCGATTTTCCAAGCAGTCTATGAAATCAGCAAGTGTTGTTTCGGTTCGTGCAACGTAAGCAATATACTATGCGCGTTGAACTATATCGTGGGAAGCGCGTGTATACATAGGCTAAATCCTACTTTTACTTTCCGAACAATCTGTCGGGTCTTGAGACCCAGGCTGAGCCGTAGCCTAACCCACTTCAACCGCGATCCTCGCAGCTCGCTAGATGTAGTGCCTTTATCTGGGAGGAGATAATGCCAATTGTAGCATGGTACTACATATTGGGATCTGACATGACGGTCCTTCAGCCGCAACCGAAGAATTGATCTCGAAATGCAACGATCACGGCAAGAAAAGGCGGTATTTGATCGAACGAGCACAGGAAAGGTGGTGGTAGATTAACATAAGACGTGCAAGTTTCCATAATAATGTCTTTCTCCCCACAGTGTCCAAACACCATGCCGTCACTTATCCTCGCATTCCTACTCGCTCTCTTCATCACACTCACCGCAGCCGCCCTCCCACCTAAAGGCGGCGTCTCCCTAACAAGCCTGGACATCGACCTCGATGGAAGTGGCTGCAGGCCTGGCGACGCCAGCGTCATGCTCGCCTCCGACAACTCCGCTTTAACCATCATCTTCGACAACTTCGCCGCTTCTGACGGGCCGAAAGCAGGGACTGCAAAGACACGCGCATTCTGCCGAGTGAATATAGGCATGAACTCGCCGGGGTGGGCGTTCGATGTTAGCTCGGCCGATTTTCGAGGTTATGTGTATATCGAGAAGGGTGTTGAGGCTAGTTTGGTTAGTCGGTGGAAGTGGATTGATGCGAATGGGGTAGATATGAAAGGGAAGGTATGTGGTTCTGGTAACTGGGAGTGTTATTTAGTAAGTACTGACTTGTGTGACAGGGTAACATTCATAAGATTGTAACAGGGCCATTCGAGGAAGACTTCCTTTTGCATAAGGATGGTGAGATATCAGATACGGAGGCGTCGGTGTGCCAGAAGAAGGATGCGAGAATTCAGATTAGCCTCTCGGCGACAGTGGATTCGGGTACGTCGAACAAAAACGGTTATGTGCAGGGAAGTTCGGCGGATGCTGGGTTTGGCCAGATACTGAATCTGTCGTGGAAGAAATGCTGAGGTAAAATGTTTAATTTGGGGTATCAATCTAAGGGCCAAGAGAGAAAGTTGTCCGTCTTCATCATCGCATCACAGCACTTCTTGCTGCTCCGTGAGAAGATCAGACTGACGTAGTCCTACTACGCCTTGGTGTATGCCGGCAAGTCCTCAGACTGTGCCTTGGCAGCAGCCCTCGCCTTCCTCCTCTCCCTGCGGTCCATCTCCCTCGCCACCGCCTTGGCCAACTTCCGGCGCTCCTCGCGCTCCTTCTGTTTCAGGATGTCGCCCTTGCCCTTGCCCGACCAGACCTTCTTGAACTCCTTGCGGAACTTCTGGTTGAAGGTGAGGTACTTGTCGGCCTCCTCTTCTGCCTTGGCCTTGTTGTGCTCCTCTTCGTCGTCGGTGTCGTAGAAGTCGGATTCTTCGTCAGCCTCTTCGGAGACAAGACGGTTGGTTTCTCCGTTGGAGGACTCGAGGCTGACTGCACGCTGGTTGCGCGCTTTGTCCCAGGTCTTGGTGCGCGAGTAGGCGACGCAGCCGGTGATGCTGAGGACCGTGAGGAAGGGGAAGGAGAGGAAGAGCAGCATTACGATGCCGAACGCGATGAGGTCTTCGTCCATGATTGTGGTCTGAAGGTGTATGTGTATGTGTATGTAGGTGTATAGTTTGAGTGCTGGAGGTGGAGAGTGTGGAGACGAGAGGTATGTCTTAAGGGGAGGGTGGTTTGCCACCCGGAGTGTGGCGCAGCCGGTCCGGGACCGTACGTCACACACGTGAGTCATGCATAACATGTGATTGTGCGTCCGAACACAGTTTCCCTTCCTCTGAACTTGGGACGCTTCACCACACAGACATCATAAAGAGGTTAGTGTTTGTTTGCTAACCGCGGTAGTCATGGACTTTTGTCGAGCTACTAGCGGAATTGCCACCATCTACATGCTGCAATGTGTTCCTTAAACTGGTGCAACCCAACCCATTCCCTCCCCGTTAACCCACAGAGCTAAGAAGTGCACTCCCTACTCTATTCCAAATACCGCTTCTCCAGCTCTTTGAGCTCACCCATCAGCCAATCTTCATGCCTCTGCTCATACCTCTCCGCCTTAAGCCTCTTCTTCGTCAGCTTCGTTTCCGCAGCATACTTCTGCATAGCCTTTGTGCCCACGCTCAAGATCTTCTTCGTATGTCGCTGATAGGCTTCTTCTTCTTCTTCTTTTTCTAGCACATCTGCCCATGTTAGGCCCTTACGCTCCATCGCCGCATCAACAGTGTCGTGCCACGCCTTCATTGCACTAGCCGCAACTTCGAATCGTAAGCCTTCGGTACCCTTGGTTTGTGACACTTCATCTGCGTACTTTGCAAGTGTGCCTAGTGGCTTGACGGTCCGAAGCTCGTCGACGAAGATGTCGGAGTGTGATTCCCATGGCATGTCGCCCTGGATCATACCGTACTGCACACCGGAGATATCGAGCGACGTCTGTTTTCCCGTGGGTCGGTGGGTGACGCGCATGCACCAGTGGATGTAGACAGTAGGGTTTTCCAAATCGAAAGGCTCTTCCGTAGCTGTGATGGTGTGTTCTTTGGGCGACTTGAGGCGGACTTTAACTTCATCGACGTCTACGTCGAGGCCTGGTTGTCTACTGATTAACGTTCTACGTCTGATCCAAAGGATTTTCGGGTCTTACCTGCGAACAGCTGATCAATGAGCTTCTTCAGAACGCCAATGTCGTGACACGGCGGAATCACCAGCACCTTATTCTTGGCTTCAGAATTGCCAACAAAGTACTGCTGAGGAAAGTCTGCAAACCAGCCGTTCTTCCGTCCGAGCTTCATTGGGTCGTCTGTGATGATGGTGAGGCCGTCATAGAACGTTGGGAGTGTGACTTTGGCGCAAAACCGGCTCCATGTAGCTTCGCGGTAGGCATAGAAGATCTTCTGGAGCATGCTGGAGGCGCGATGGATGCGGACTCCGGGTGAGGATACCGGGCTTACTCTCAAGACGGCCAGATAGTCTCTGAGCACACCGATCAAGCGGTGTCGATGTTTGGCATATCTTTCGTCAATCACCCTCTTGCCTCCGGGCAGCAACAATTGTCGTGGCAATTTAGACATTGTAATTAGTTTCCAGGCGATTGGTAGTTTTACCTGAGGTAGTGGTCACGGCACGGCTTTGCTTGTGTTGTTGTCTCTGACTTCACCATGGCGACGGAAATCTCTGACTACAAACAACGAGAGATATGAAGACACTTCATTATCAGATAACATAACAAACAGATCACGAGTCCACAACGAGCGCCTGGGAGTTTGATTCGACGACATCGTTTACATCAGAGTATAGGGGAAAGAGAGACAGGCCTGACGTAGGCAGTGTCTTAAGACCGAACAGCTAGCTATAAGCCACTGTGTGCATTTCGCCGAAACAGACACTAGGCTGCCGAACTAGGGCGCCAGACGTGCAAACCATTGCCATGCTCTACTCAGTCATCCAAATTGCAACGAATACTCGATGATGATAGAGATGTGTGAGAACCAGGGCGCTGGATGTGTCAGTCATCATACCGCGGTAAGGAAGTCTCCGAACTGTAGTGAATACTTGACGGTGATAGATTAGAGTCCTCAAAATCTGCATCTAGGATGAACCCACCATCCGGCAGTATTCTGAACTTCGTATCCTCAGGCGATTTCGGTACGTATTCTCTCGTAGATTGCCGCAGGTCCACGTCCGTCGCTCGATGAGATGCTTTGCGGGTCTCTTCAAACACATTGACCTGTGGAGGCTGGACCGGGCCCCGCGAAGCCTTCTCATCAAACTCTACACCCCGTTCCCTTTCAACACGTTGATGAGCGCCAAGACGATGATCGATTCTCAACTGTACAATGACACCTTCCTTATCCTCTTAGTACTTCTCATTTGAGCCGATGAAGAAGTCTATGCGTTCATCGTCGTATACGGTATTCTTACCGCACGCACAACACGGAACAAATTGAAGATGGCCCTTCTCCAAGACACCACGCTGCGCCCTCTCGCACGCGCGGCATAGTCGGCAGTATGGGACAAACCCAGCGGTCGCTGGAGGGGGCTCCTGAAACGCCTCCAGATATGATGAACGAACTGGTGTAAGGATCGCTGAGCTGGAACATTCCGGGCAGAAGATGTGATCGCACCTTGTGCATTCCAGGCGTGTGAAAGGAAACGCGCCATGACGATGTGTTACAAGGTTTTCGTTATCAGGGTTACCCCCACAACATAGCCATACGCCATCTTCCTTGTGTCTATGCCAGCCAGCTACAGGCTCATAAGGCTTATCAGGCGACTTCGGGACAATGTCATTGTAGATCCTGCCTGTCGAACTCCATTGTTTGCGCACTATCTTGAATGCGCCTTCTCCCATCGATTTTGATCGCTCGCGGTTCGTTATCTTTCTTCTGTCTATATCCAGTGCTTGGTAGCTCTAGAATCTCTTGTGAGGCTCTGATGGGAGCGGCGGATGAGGTTATATAGATTGAGTTGAGCCTTCAATAAACGTTTTTTGCTATGTGTTTCACAGTGTATAGTGATCTTGTTGGATGCGGTCATGCGTAGGGTCTCGGCCGACTCTGAGATCTGTGTTGCTGATGTACAAGGGTGCTGTGTATATACGAATATTAGATATGTTGGCCAACACGCTGTGTAGAGCTACAGATTCCGTCTTGTTTCTTGCAATCATGATACATAGAGAAGATGTGAGTGGAACGTATATTAGTAGACGCTGCTAGATAGCAGGATGACTGTGGACGAGAAAACGGGTGCACGAATCTAGCATCACGCGCTCCGTCCGCTCAATCTGGAAACCACGAGACATCGGCGCGATCATCCCATCCTGAATCTGGCTTCAATGCATAAACTGTAGATCCACCTGCTCGTCGCTTGGGGCGCTTATCACGCTTAGTCTCCTGCTTTGAAACGTCTCGGACGTGAGTTGGTCTTCCTTTATCGAGTGCTAGACGAAACTTCTTTGTCTCATCAGGGGAGGAAGGGACCCAATCGGCGAGAGGAATCCTGTTGCTCTTACACCGTTGGGATGCTTCCAGTCTTTGCGTGAGGCGGATATCTACCGTGACGGCTTCGGCATCGTTCCGATATGCGGTGTTATCGCCAATGTAGAAGTACATTGACTCTTTGCCTGAGATCTGCCCACAGACACATGGCATTGTTGGAAACTTAATGCGACCTTTGACGATTTTACCGCGATGTGTGAGGCCACATGCTCGACACAGTTGGCAGTATCTGCTCTCTCTCAACTTTCTCTGGTCTTGGAAACGTTCTTCAGCGACCTCCAACGCCAGTGAAGGTATCGGTGTCAGAATCTCCGAAGTACGATCATCGGGACACAGTATGCGTTCGCAATGACATTTGACATACTTGAAGGGATGTGGCCCTACGAAATGGTATAGCTTCATGTCGTGGCCACAGCTAGGGGCCCAGACACCATCTGCGGCACAGTCGTATTGGATGTGGACATCATAAGAGAGTAATGAGCGTGAGGCATTGTCGGGCTGCTTATATAGGCTTCGTTTGGACAGCCTGAAAGGGTTGACGGCTTTGACAGCCTTTGCGACTCTCTCTAACGAGAGTCTCCGCGTGGAAGTCGTTGTGATATGGGTTATATTCATTGTGTCTTGGGCTGTTGCGAAAGTGAGTAAAACTTCGGGTTGTTGGTAGGTTGCTTGACCGGCCATGTAAGAAACAATGCAACAAAGAAAAAGTTGTGCTGCTGCTGCACTCTATCGCCACTATGGTCGGCCGCGCATCACTGTAAGTATATAGAGGATGAATTTGACGATATATTCCAAGGTATCGGGAAATGTGATGGATCAGTACCCTCTATAAATGCACAATGAGATATGAAATATTGTTAGTAAGAGGACTTACTTGAGACAGTATCAGTAGATAGAGTTAACACTAGCCTGCATGTCTCTCAACGCATTGCTGTCTTATCCGTATGACAATGATTTGAATCGAAGCTCACGAAGGCAGGCGTTGACGTGATAGAATCCCCGCTTCCTCCAACGCTATTCAGGCGGTCGTGAACATCATCCTGGATTCCTGCAACTCAGTCCCGATGATGGCCCCTCTTCGTTTGCAATGATCCAGCGAAAAGTAAGCCTCGTCGCATCATCAGCTCTTGCGTCGATGAGTTTGACAAAGCTCGCATCCGGATCTCGTCTATACGGCTCGTTGTTACCGATATGGTAGCGTGGCCAGTCACCATATGAAGTGCTCCCGCAAGCCGCACACTTGACACCGTAAAAGTCCAGGGTCGTACTTTCCATCTCCGCGCGATGGCTCAGTCCGCAGGTAGTGCAGATGTGGAAATAACGGACTTCGCGATCAAGGCGTGGCCGTGGTGCTTGAATCATGCCGTACGGTAGAGGTGATAGGATCTCGGATGAGTGACACTGAGGACACAGTATCTCGTTGCAGCGACTGCATACCAGATGTTTGAAAGGAAATGCGCCTTTGTAGTGCGTAACGATGTTCTCATGACGACAGTGGCAGCATCTCCATATTCCGTCCCCAATCTCTGCATCGCTCCGCAAGGCCCGTAGAGCAGGGTACTTGTTCTCCTGTATTATATAATACTCGGTGGGCGCTTCCGCTGGGATCGCGGAGTCGAAATCTTCCTGTACGCCTCCTGACCTAGAGCTGTCCTTTGAGTGTCGTTCGGCTATCGGTGAGAGGAGATGATGCGCTGTGGTCGCGGTGCCTTTTCTCGAATCGGCCTTTTCGAAGACGCCAGTCAGTGTCGATGTAAAGGCCTTCGACAGTCGCTTGGCGCGGAAGATGCTGCTCTGACGCCTCATACCGAGCTATGTTCGGAACCGTGGTAGTCGCGCGTGGGGTTAGTGTAGCTGCGGCGACGAGATTGGATTTGGTTGCAGTGAAGACCTGGATGTTCATTTGCTTGTTTGGGTGCTCGCTCAGAGTGTAACGAAGTTACGTTCAGTCACGCCTTGCGCCTTCCTCTCACCGTGCAGCTGGGAAGGCAAGCGCGTTGGGGCTCACCTCGAACGTCTACTTCTGTACTCTCCCTGACAGCCATGCATGACTGAAGTCATAGATGTAGAATCCATTCCCATTTTTAGACCCGATGAGCGAGGGTAGCTCAAGAATGTTATTTTGATTCTGCTGTCGTAGACAGCAAGGGCAGAGCTAAGGTGGCATTATCTTGTAGAGTAACGTGTCGAGCAAACGCGCGCGTGTGAAGGCGTATCATCTTGGGATGCATCCGTGACTGTTCTCAAGTGATATAGCGTGTCGTCGTGGCACGACATCATAGACAGAAAGACTAGAAGGAGTATGCGTTTGTTCTGGGAGAGGGCACGCAGGGGAAGATGGGATGAAGGAGAAGAACAATACCTAGCCCTGTGACGTACTGTGGCTGAACCCTGTCCAGCGCTAGCGCTGACGCGGAACATTGAACATTGATCTGTCCTCGCGTGTCTGCCTACAACCAACACTCATCACCACCGCCATGATCCAGGCAATCCTTCAGGTTAGTGTGCATACAAACAAATTGAGGCTACCATGACTAACGTGATGCAGCGCCTGGCCCGCTGGCTCGATCGGCCGCTCTTCCCGTGGAAGCGCCTCGTTGTCGGCTTCTCGCTCGCAGAGTTCGCCCTTGAGAACTGGCTTCTCTACCGCCAATACCGTGTCCTCCAACGAACCACTGTCCCCAAGGCTCTCGACAAGGAAATTGAAAGGGATACCTTCGATAAATCCCAGGTACGCGCACAATTGCAGCAACCCTGCCATGCTTACCAGCGCTGACTTGATGACAGGAATATGGCCGCGCCAAAGCCAAGTTCAGCTTCTTCTCCGCTCTCTTCAACCAGGTCAAATCCCTCGCCGTCCTCTACTTCAACGTATACCCGCTCGTCTGGGCCGCCGCCGGCACCGTCGTCGCTCGCTATGCGCCCGTCCGCTTCTCTGGTGAAATTCCCCAGTCGCTCTTGTTCATGTACATGTTGGGATGGATCGATCTGATTACCGGCCTGGGCTTCTCCTACTACCACAGCTTCGTGCTAGAGGAGAAGTTTGGTTTCAACAAGATGACTGTCAAGCTCTGGCTCACGGACATGATCAAGGGTCAGGCTCTCGCTATTGCATTCGGTATTCCCATTGGAAGCGCCTTCTTGGCCATCATCAAGAAGACAGGCCAAGGTTTCTTCTACTACCTGTGGATGTTCATGCTGGTTATCCAGATCACTGGCATGACCATCTACCCGATCCTCATTGTGCCCATGTTCAACAAGCTGGAGCCGCTCAAGCCCGGCAAGCTCAAGGAGTCTGTCGAGGCGCTTGCGTCTAAGCTCAACTTCCCGCTCTCGGAACTACAGGTCATCGACGGCAGCAAGCGCAGCGCCCACAGCAACGCATACTTCACTGGACTACCCTGGATCGGCAAGAAGAAGATTGTCATCTACGACACACTGCTGGAGAAGAGCACGGAGAAGGAAGTTGAGGCTGTCCTGGCACACGAACTGGGACACTGGAAGATGAACCACACTTCGCGACTTCTTTTCATTAGCCAGGCGCATCTATTCTACATGTTCGCCCTGTTCTCCGTCTTCATCGACAACCGCTCGCTTTACGCCGACTTTGGTTTCCACAGGGAGCAGCCGACGATTGTTGGCTTCATGCTCTTCAACGAGATCCTGTCGCCCACGGACTCCATCATCAAGCTCCTCCTCAACATCTGGACTCGCAGTATGGAGTACGAAGCCGGTATGTATCCTGGTCCCAATCCATGTCTCAGCCAATGCTAACATCGCGCAGATGCCTTTGCCGTAAAGCTCGGATATGCGCGCGAACTCGGTGCCTCATTGATCAAGCTCCAGATCCAGAACCTGTCAAGCATGGATGCCGACTGGTTCTACTCCAGCTTCCACCACTCCCACCCCATCCTCACGGAGCGCCTCAAGGCTATGAACTGGACTGGCGACAAGAAGGTCTCGGAGGACAAGGCGGCGGACGAGGAGAAGCCTATCAAGGCAGCGGATCGGGAACTCTAGGCGTGGATCTCGAACGGATTTTGTACAATATCGGGTATAAAAGGTCATGGGAACTTGACCTCGTAGGGTCGCAAATGCGACGAAGAGTTCGTAGATTACAGCCCAAATGCAATGGCCGAGGTGTCCGTCAAAGTCGTTGCCACTGTATTCCTTGCCCAGATTGTGATATCTGACACCTTTATTCTTTTGACTTGCCCTTCGCAGCCTTTTCCTTTTTCCTCTGCTGGTCTCGTTCTTTCTTCGCCCTCTTCCTCGCTTCCTTGTCTATCGCGCCATCCGCGGGGCCCTGCTCCTCCACCTGCGCATTCGTCCTCTTCTTGTCTTTACCCTTGGTAGACTGTACCTGAGGCTCTTCACCACCCTCCTGCACAACATTCGTCCTATCGCCAATCTCTCCAATCTCAATATCTCCCTGCTCGGCCTGATACTCAGCCAGGTCCTGCCATTCTCCCTCGGCAACCGCAGCAGTCTTGCTGGACTTCTTGAGACCGCCCTTGCGACCACTAGTGACAGTGACATCCGTGGTTGCGTTTTGTTGGTCGTCTTCCTCGTCTAGCGCTCGTTCTGGTTCTTGGTACTCGCCGCGCATACCCGCTGCTACACGGCGCAAGTGGTGCATGATTGGGTTTCCCATGGCACCGCCTTGCGCATTGAATGCGACACCTTCTGGTGTGATAGTCGCATCGGGATGGAGATGTGGGTACGTTTCCGAGTTTGTGAGGTACTTTTCGAGGATGGCCGATGCAGCGTCGAGAGAGATGGGCGCGCTGGAGATGTGGCGTCGGGGAGGAGGTGCTTCGAGCATCATTTTGGCGGCGTTTGGGCGCGAAAGAAAGGGTTGGGTGGGTAGTTGGAATCGTGAAAATGGTGGAGTTGTTGGTTAGGATTTTGGGAGGACGGCCAACTTTTTGCGCACGGACGACAAGGAATGTGTTAGCTCTGCGGACTTCGCGACGGGCATGCCAGACTGCAAGCTTGCATCGACAAACCGGGACCACGCCGCAACGGAGACGATACAACGGACGAAGAAGAGGCAATTGCAGCTGGACCACACATCATGAACGCCTTCCGGTGCCTACGGGTCGTCGCGCGCCCTTCAACCAGCGCATCCACACTCCTCCGACCACGCATAGCACCACCACAGTCGTACATACCCTCCCTCCAAACCCCTCCACCATCCATCTAACCCATCCTCCAGACTATCCACACCCTCCTCCACCCGCCAAATATCGCTCCTCACTCCCCGGCGTCCTATCCTGCCCCGCACAAACGTCCTCCCGCCCGCGGGCAGCACCTCTCTGGTCCCCTCAAGTTCAGAGACACTGGACCTCGCGTCGAAAATCTCGTCACATCCTGGTCTGGGCAGCATGCAGATCCGGTGCGGTCCGCGTGATACATATAACCCGAGTCATCTGGTGCGCAAGAGGAGACATGGGTTTTTGAGCAGGATCAGGACGAAGAAGGGACGGAAAATGATTATGCGGAGGTTGAAGAAGGGGAGGTGGAATATCAGTCATTAGAGGAGTAAAAGTGTTTGTTCATTCAACGGGCAAACATGTGTTGGACTCGAAGATCTCTGGCTCGGAGATGGGAATAGACAAGGGCGCTTGTGTATATTGAATGTACAGTATGCGTAACGTGCCTTTAGAGACATGTACTATATAAGACAGGTAAATATGTATCTTCTGGAGTAGGACCTACTTACACAGAGTCTCTATTTGACGGGTATTCCTCCCAATCCAGCCTCCTTGGGTATAACCGCATCAACACGCCCAGGAACTACTGTCCTGCAGCCAAATCTTAACGTTCCTCTCTAATAGAGGCGAAACCCGCATTGCTTGGGCTCTCCCCATGATGTTGATGGCTTTGGGAAATGGGCCAGAGATCCATGCTAGTGGACACCGTGTTGGACGGTGTTGTCGGTTCCAGAGACGATGTCTGAAGAGCTGGATAAGACTTTCTTGGTGACCCCGAATGCTTCTCCCACACTGGCGCCGGTATGGTGTATGTGAGCCGACGTCCGATAGACATTCATATGGAGAGATTTGTGGCGTCAGAGATCAGAGTGGCCATCGCATCACTTTGGCGTCGAAGGCTTTGCCTCTCCAGCCTTTCCCCCCTCTTCTGCCCCCTGCGTGCCGTCCTCCAACGCTTCCACAAGCTTAAGCTCGTCATCGATCTTATCAATTTGCTTCAAAATGAACGCAATCGTAGCATCCCTCGCTTTATCCACCCTCATCAACGCATCCATAGTCATCTTCCCATAGTCCTGCGTCTTCTGCGGCGTCGGCGGCGCAGGCTCCTCATCCTGCAACTGCCCCTTCTTCTGACTCAACAATTTCCTCAGCGCAAAGATGTTGTAATCCCTTTCCTGTAAGTTCTTCACCAGCTCTTCCCGCTTAGCTTCTTCGTCAACTCTTTGTTTCTTGGAGGCCTGCTCTTTCTTAATGTCAGTATCGGCGACTTTCCATTTCCAAATAGCTTCTTTAGCGCTGTTTTCAATATGCGTAAAACGTATGGGACCGATGTTCTGCCCGCCGTACCAACGCGCAACTACCACAACGCCCTCGGTCTGCGTGTCTCGTAGTACATTGCTGAGTCGTCCTCCGGCCCACTTTTCGCCGTCATCATCGTGACCAAGATCATACAGAGTGCGGGATTCTGGCATCAAAGACTTTTGCCGTGATGGTTTCCGCCATGCTGCGATTTTGTGGGTGGCGGTACGAAATTCGGGGAGTGTTTGTAAGGCTTTGGCGGATAGATTGGGAGAGAATGCGGCTTTGAAGGTTGATGTCTGCTCTTGTATTGCTGACGAGCGATATATTTCTGTTGTAGGTTTTGGAGATGGAGAGCGCTCCCTTTTCATAGCCATCTCTCTTCATGCGCTTGTTGCACTGGATGTTGTGTTGTCCAAGTTGGAGAAGGGACGAGAGGTTGGTAACGTGCAGGGAAGGCGCATGCGGAAGCGCGACTTTAGCGCAGATGCCAAAGGACGTCGCGAAGCTTGTCAGCGCTGCTTCCACGAAACATCATCTTCGAACATGAAGATTCCATCAATTTTGCGTCCACTAGCAGTTATCCCAGATTAAGTCATTCTGATCACCACGCCTGAATCTCGTGATTTGTTTACAACATTCTCTTCCAAGACCACGAAGAATTCCTGCGTCGTTTGTGCATGTACTCTTCTTGAAAGATACGATGCGCATGCCTCCTGTCCAGACAAGACATCCCATCAAGCAAGTACGTGGAATTCGTTTCTGAGACGTATCGTCATTACACAGGCGGTCAAGCAAGATATTCTGATACGGTCAAGGCTGTCATTTCTCTCACTACGTTCCTTGAACCAATTGTTGCTCAGGCATATAACTCATCACCACCATTCTCTTCGTATATATAGCTTTGCTCTCTGTTATACTTACATTATCACTTTCCAAAAAAAAACTCGGCTGTCTACCTTCCTTGCCGCCAGCACCGAAGGTACCCGGTGGTGTCTCAAATCTTTCACTTCTCAGTTCTACAAACACGTCACACCAGGCGCACGAGACCGCATCTCGGGATATATATCCCACTTACCTGTCATTGGTCGACCTCGCTACGACTCAAGATCCGTAGCAGGCGACGGGCGGTTACTGCTAGCGCATACAAGAATATATAAGTAGCGATATCTGATCTCCAACACTGATCCTCTACCACCTACTCTTCGCTACAACTTTACTAGTATTTGGAGCGATCAAATCAATTCTGCGCGGCGACTCAAGGTAAGCTCGTGCGATTTGTTCGGCGCAGACACCTCGTCCTTCAGTGCGACGCGACTTTGATCTACTGAAGCGATCCTCTTGCTCCAGCCTTTCAAATTGCACTTGACGCGAAACTTCTTGCTAATCTCTACAGCTCAGATAATTGCCTTACAGTTCCGACAACAGTTTGTCTACTAAGCTTAAGCTCTTCACGTCCATTGTCCATACGGACCCAGCTATCACTATGGGCCGATTCGAAACCCTCAATGAAGACACCAAGGACCTTGTCAATTGTCTTCTTCCCGCCCTGGCAGCCTCCTTCGGTCTTTCCGACAGTTTGGACATCATCCCCGAGGACATTCGTATGCGTGCTTGGGATTGCGAGCGCCGCGACCACATCAAGGACGAGACCGAGAATGACCCTCGCAATTGGGGTGTACAGTTCCTCAAAGACTTGAAGGCTATTTCTCGTCTCACAAACGGAAATTTAGCCCAGTTCCAAGCTGATCTGCGCGCCAAGGTCGCTCTGCATGAGCCCAAGCATCCCTGGGCTCGTCTGGCCGATATTAGGGACATCAAGGATGAGTACGAGCATCCGGAGCGCAAGAACCAGATCGTCATCCAAGAGTCCTCTGAAGAGTCTTCTGATGACTCCTACTTCGAGGAGCTTGTCGAGCCAGATCAACCCAAAGGCGCTAAGAGGCGTCGTGGTGACCACGAGATCTACGAAGCACGTGTTCTGGAGAAGCGCCGCAAACGTAAGTCAACCCCTCTGTCATGTCAGAGGTCATTCAACAGATACATCAGCGACAACCTTAAACTTCCAACGTCGATTCATGTTATTGACATTGATTAGATGCGCCTAACCGTCTCCGCCGTGCCGAGGCGGGTGGCTTCCAGCGTCACGACAAGCGGGCCAAAAAGTGCGAGCGCCCATTCCGCCCCAGCACCACTCCCAGTGGTCGAGGCATCGCCATTCGTCGCTCTAGAACCATTGTCAGCGACGACGAGGAAGACTACACTAGCTCTCCTGGTACCCAATCTCTCCTTGCCCACCCGACTTCCGCCTTCTCTGTCTCTGCTGGTCCCCAAGAGGCGCGCATGTACCCTGTCGAGACCGTAGATCCCATGGATACATCTGGGCAGCCTATTGCTGTCCAGAAACTGCAGGCTGAGTTGGAAGTTGCGGAGGCGGAGCTCAAGGCTGCTCGTGTGAAGTGGCAGTACCTTCAGGCCAAGGAGCAGATGGAGCAGGAGACTATGTATGGTGGAAACGGTACTCCGGAGATGCCTCACAGGTTCGATTAAGTAGTTCTGGTTGATGTGATTGGAGGATTTTATGCATATTTGTGGTGGCTTCGGCGGCCTTTCTATAGTACAATACATGCGTGAATGATGGAAACCAAATCCAGAATTCAAGACTTTTCCTTCTTCTTCTCCCTAGCAAGGCGTTCTTCTTTGATGGCCAATCGCATTCTGAGTGCCCTGTCCTTACTATTGCCCGTGCCGGGCGGCGCGCGTGGGAGCGGGCCATAGTCGATGTCGCCGGCAGAATTTCGCGCCGCAACATGTTCTTGAAGCGTCTGTATAACCTGCTTCTTTTCCTGCTGAAGCGCGAATCGCGCGTTTCGCGGATTCGGCTCCGGTTCGTAAGTGTCGAGGTGAAAGAAATCTTCAGCGCGCATTCGCTTCCGCTCCCAAAGCTTCTTCTCCGCCTTCTTTCCAGAGGCTATCTCCTCCCTCCACTGATTAGCCTCATGCCAATCATTATACTACATCATGTTAGATGTTATCGCTTTCACTCATAATCTTAGACATACTGCCGCCATCCACTCATCTGCTCCTTTCGCCTTGTTCATTGCCATATCGGCTAGCAGGATACTACGTAGAGCCTGCTAGAGGGGCGTTGTGGTACACTGAGACATTATGAGGACTACGTAGGTTTTTTTAGTGTGTTGTGGTAAGGAGATTGCTGTGTTGTAGGTTCCAGAGGTGTCTGTTCTGTAATGGTTGTAGGGTGGGTGTCGCGTTGTAGGCCGCAAAGAAGGTCAAAGCAACGACGATATGAGTCCGCAAAAGCTGTTTGCCGCATACAGCGGTGACGGTGAGAGCGCGAGATCTTCATCTCTGGGCTCGCAGTGACGCGCCTTTCCTGTGTAACCATGCAGTGAAAGGGAAGGTGAGAGCGGATCGAGCTCTCGAGCTCGTGTTTGTTTGTTCATTCCTCCACCATCTCTATCATCTACCCCAATTCTGTATCCACTTCCAGATGGGTATATATATTCGTTGATTCTGCAATAATTCATCAAACCATTCTACCTCAAAACCGGGATGGCTGCTGGAACCAAAAGAGGACACTGTCCAAGAAAAAAAGATATACAACATAGCCAGTCGTGATGAACCCACCACAAGAAGCAATAAAAGGGTTTCAAGATGTTTCCAAAGTATAACGGAGGTGGTCATCTCTTTTTGCTCGGCGGTCGAAACTGTGTTGTGACAACTCTGCGCTCTCTTTTTTGCCCGTGGCAAGTAGTGGGAACACGAATATCTTTTGCTGCATACATAAAGTCATTCCTCGTAGCTGTGAACGTCAAGAAAGTAATGCAGCGGGCAAAGAGGTCTTACCAGCAGCTTCTCAAATCCCAGTCGTGCATAGAGTACCTCCATCGCGTCCTATGCTTACCACTCTTAGCAAACCTACACATTAGTTGGAGAATATACAGGCAGCGCAATCCGCTGTTTTAGCAATGCTGTTGGACATATGTGGAGCATTGTATGTAGGTCGGTCTTCACATGCCAGGATATTAAGCTGACATGCAGTCGACCCCACAATTGTTCCGTCCGACTCAGGTACGCATTTCTAGACTATGCAATGTCATCCCTAGACCTTTCGGCGCGCCTTCTACGCCACTGGCACCTGCCTGTTTCGCTGTTCGATCAAACCCAGTCTGCAGGTGAACCAATTAGGGACTACGCTCCGCTAGCGCGTCTCCGCAGTCTTTCCCCAGATCGCCTGATCATCCCGACACCGAGGCTCTACAAAAACATTATGCACACAGCAGAATCCATTATGAACATGGAACAGCCATCCCAGAAACGAGTATCGAAAGCATGCGACGCGTGCAAGAGGAGGAAAGTGCGTTGTAACGGCCAAGCACGGTGTCAACAGTGCGCGCATCTCGGCTTGCGGTGCATCTACTCACCGTCCGGCAAGCAAAGGTCTCAGGGCAAGCGAGGCCATATCATCTCCGAGTTCAGAAGCCAAACATCCAACTTGCCAGCAATATCGCCGCCCATACTGCCTGCTCATTCAGCAGCAGGTAGCTTTCAGCCGCCGTACAGTCCTATTTCGCCGATACTTGACCGTAATGGAGGCACATCGAGTATGTCACCCTGTTAATCTCTACTCCAATTCGGGGTACCACTGCTGACTCCAGGCAGTATCTCCTTCGTCGTCTTTCCCATCACAGTACCCCAAGGCTTTCTTTCTTGACCTCATTCCGGATTATGTTGCTGGGGTGTATCCTGTTCATCCGGTCATTGCCGAACATGAGCTCCGACAGTACATCGAGGTCATGGACAGCGACCCAGATGTCCGCTCATTCGTCTACGCGTTCGGAGGCTGTACGCTGAACTTGACCCGGTATGGTGACCGCCGAACAGAAGAAATTGTCCAAACCATCGAAAGCCTCATGGACTACTCGATCGATACCATGAGGCGAACCCACAAACATTGCCAATTCTCAGTCATGCGAGCTGTGCAGTCGATGTTCATACACAACTGCCTTATGAGTCTACAAGGTAGCGATAGCGCATTCTACTATATGCGAGACGCCATTACGATCATCCAGCTCCTGCAGATCGACAAGCCGGAGAACGTGGCGCAGCTGTCCCCGCCTGAACGATCCCGAAGACAGCGGCTCTACTGGCAAGCGTATATACACGAGCGATTCATAGCTATTTTGGATTACCGGCGTGCCATTCTCCCTCCACTCTACACATTGCCGGAAGACGACCCTACGCTTCCGATACAGGTCCACGAGGGCTTCAATCAAATCATCAAGCTTTTCCGCATGCTTGATACAGAGTTCCTTGATAGCTGGCTTGATGCGCAAGGAGGCAACGTCACCAGCACGTGGGTCGAGGCCAAGTCGCGCGAGCTTGAAGGCGATCCTGAAGCTGATGCACGGGAGTTGGCCATGTTGTCCATGATGCAACGAGCCGATCTGTGCATCACGCGTGAATGGCTGCGCACTTTGGTCTGGCGTTTAGCCATGAGCCAAACCCTCCTGTCTTCTCGATCTTCAAAAGATTGCCTGTCGCTCTTATTCCCGGTGAGGCTATCACAGACATTACGGCAACAGCTATCCAGTATGTCGCGCCAGGATATCGAAGTACATGGAAGCAGCATCACCCAGAAGCTTTTCGAAATCACGGATACCATTGCCGATGTACTCATTCATGTTCCCGCCGCAACCATCGATGAAACGGCACTAAGGATTGACGATTTCCTCTTCATCCTAGACTTTGTCCTGCTGATTCCACACCTTGATCAGACGCGTCGAAGCATACTGCTCGAGAAGCTAGAGCGCCTTCAAACGATGTTCCCTGAGGCACTCAGCAACGCCAGTTCGCCGAACCTACCACACGACGTAAATAGCCCTGGTGGTGTGAACGACCCTTGGTATCAAGTCACGCAATCAAAGACAGCTGCAGGGCTAGAGGATATGGCGGACGGACTGGTGCAGATCCAAGCCCAAGAGATCCCAAGGTCAGAGGCGAGAAGTGGGCAGTTGGCGACATGGAACAATATCTCGCAGCGCTTGTCAATGCAGGTCGCTCATGTAAATCAGTAAAATCTAGCTTCAAGCAATGATTTTGTTCGCGCGATACTGTCTACGTAAGGAGATAGATCCTGCCTTCAAAAGCAGCCAACTTCTTCTCCTCACAGTTATCGACGCTGCTCACAAGCAATTCCATCTTTTCGCTCTTCACACTCTCTGGGAAGGCCAAATCCTTCTTCTGGTCCGTGAAGTTGCAAATGCACACCGCCCTCTTCTCATTCCATGTCTTGCAGAAGACAAAGAAGTCCGGGCTCTCCACATCTATATCGTCGTACTGGCCATGCACAAGGAGATCGTTGTGTTGCTTGCGTACTTGCAGTATGCGCTTCCAGAAAGCGAGCACGGAATTTTTATCGCCTTTTTGTTGCGCAACGTTGCAGACCTTTGCATCTTCAAGAGGTCGCATCCACGGTTCCGCGGTAGAGTCAGGTGGCGAGAAGCCATTGTGCGTTGCGGTCGACCAGCTCATCGGCACACGAGCATGGTCTCTAGCGAGATGCTGAAGCGATTTATGCGCATCTTCAAGAGCCTTGGGGTCGTCTTTTGTCCGCGCAGCTACCATCTTGTAGTAGTTTGTCGAGTCCACGTCCTTGTACTCGCTCATATCCCAGGTCAGAGGGAAGTTCGTCATGCCAATTTCTTGGCCTTGGTAGATGAACAAAGTGCCGCTCAATGCTGCCATCATCAACGCGAGCATCTTGCCGCCTGCGACGCGGTGCTCGGGCGCATCGGATGTGAAGCGTGTGATTGATCGACTTTGGTCGTGGTTCTCGAGGAAGACTGTGGTCCAGCCATCTGAGGGGGCGCGAATGAGGTCTTGCGTGCGGGCCATGGCACGTTTGAACTGCGGGAGAGTCCAGTTCTTGGGGGTGGTTTGGAACTTGTAGGGACCTTGGCCGACGTCAACGACATCCTACGATATTTAGTTAGTCCTGCTGGTTCCTCGGTTTGTGGTCTTCAGGTTTGCTCACGAATTGGAAGACCATGTTCAGCTGCTTTTCTTTCGCACTGACATACTCCAGTACTCTCTTCATGTCTGGCGTGTGGGGACACTCGCCGACGGTCATGGCATCATACTTCTCCAAGATTTGGTTCATCTCGTTCAAGAATTCGGCCATCCTTGGGCCGTTGCAGTACTGGTATCCAGCAAACTGCCATTCCGAACCAGGATCAGTGATGGGTGCGTCAAGCATCTCACCTTTGCTGTACATGTTGACTGTATCGACTCGGAATCCGTCGACTCCGCGCTGTAGCCAAAACTCCATGGCGGATTTGTAGATGGCTTGTCGTGTTTCTGGGTTTTCCCAGTTGAGGTCAGGTTGCTCGGGGCAAAAGAGATGTAGATAGTATTCTTGGGTATGCTCATCCCACTCCCAGACACTACCTGTAAAGTTGCCGACCCAGTTGTTGGGGGCTTTACGCTCGCCGTTGACATAGCGAGCTGGTCTCCAGATGTACCAGTCTCGCTTGGGGTTGTCTTTTGATGATCGCGACTCTAGGAACCATTTGTGCTTTGCAGAATCAGTCTCATGGGACGCAGCCGAGCTCTATCGCCAAGACGTACCTGATCGGATGTATGATTGACCACCAGATCCAGTATAATCTTCATGCCTCGCGAATGTGTCTCGGCGATCAGCCTCTCCATGTCTTGGACAGTACCATACGGCCTGTACACATCCTCATAGTCACGAATGTCGTATCCCACTATTAGATTGAGAAGTCAATATATGCTTCGCATGGAGTTCGTGTAGAGGCAATGCTTACTGTCAACTTGGGGTGAATCGTACATAGGACAAATCCAAATGACGTCAACACCGATGGAGCGGATGTAGTCGAGCTCTGAAATGATGCCATTGAGGTCGCCAATGCCGTCGCCATTGGAGTCTTTGAAAGAAGCGGGGTAGATTTGGTATACGACACCATCTTTCCACCAAGGTCTTTGAGGAACGGTCATTGTGTTGCTGCTGGATCTCCGTTCTCTTTGGGGCAATTTTGATTACCTAGGTGTGGTAGGTAGAGATGGTACGCAGCGTCAATGAGGTCAAGCGTTTCTTTGGTTGCTTGCAATGGTACCAGTGGCTTTCTTATAAGCGTCTTGCAATGGGATCTTATCAGATGGGGGAGTAGTCATTGAGATCTGGTCACTGTGTTTGTACCGCACGTGGAGGTTCCCCCCAACGGAAAGTTTCTCGGGACAATGACGATTGGCTCAAAGCCGGATCGTGTCTACACATGGCGATCCCCACACAACCCAGCAACAGCCTTCCCCACAGATGTCTTCCATTGCATGGTGTTTCAACGTTCTCTCCCGCGTGTCCGATATTGCGGGATTTAAGCGAGGATGCATGCGGGGAGATGGTGGGCGCGACAGGCTATCGATTCATGCTGTCGGTCCGAGATGAAAGGCAAACGGCGTTAGCGGGAACGCTCAGTCGCAACTTCCGTACCACACGTGATGGTCGCTTCGGCTTTCGGGGCTAGTGCACGCAACCTTGAAATCTCGGACCGGCATCTTGTCGAATCACGACCTGCACTCCTGCTCCGAATTTTCGATGGCACACCCGTGTCGGCGGGCCTCACCAGCTACAGCCTAGCCTTTCAAGCCATAGTGCTGCGCGATGAAGATGGCCTCACAGCTGCAAGAGTGGCGTCCTCCCCGCATCCCTTGACTGCCTCCACCATCCCCGGTTTCTGACTTGGCACGAGCTCAGTCTATGCATGGGTATCGCGTATCTGGAGTCGTGAAGTTGTATAAGTAGAACGACGAGATCCACCAGGAGAGATCATCATCCAGCTTCGAGTCCCACCAGCTCCACGTTTAGGGGAGGTTTGGGTCTGACCCACAGCATCCTACTTCATCCTTTGGATATACCCACATTTGTCAATCCACCTCGACCTCGTCTCATCCTCGGACACGACCATCATGTCTCGCCGCAACAGCAGTGTCGTCGCTATCGACGCCGAACAGGCACGCCGCCTTTCACTCGCAGTCACGGACATCAAACAAGTCGCCCACGATGCCGGCAACGCGACTCGATCAGAACAGCAGATGACCTTGCGCCAGGGTATCAAGTTATACCCAAAAGCCATCGCCTGGTCCGTCCTGCTCTCCGCAGCCATCATCATGGAAGGTTTCGACAAGGTCTTGATCGCCAACTTGATGGCGGTTCCTGCCTTTAAGCAAAAGTTTGGCGAACAACTTGCAGATGGCACCTTCGAGCTCACCGCTGCGTGGCAAGCGGGCCTCACAAATGGTGCATATGTTGGAGAGTTCACAGGTCTGCTTCTGAACGGTCTTATTGCGGATCGTTTCGGCTACAAGAAGACAATGATCGGCGCGCTCTTCGCTGTGAATTTCTTCATCTTCATCGTCTTCTTCGCGCAGAACATCACCATGCTTCTATGCGGTCTCATCCTGTGCGGTATCCCATGGGGTGTCTTCCAGACCCTGACTTGCACCTATGCCGCCGAAGTCGTACCGGTGCCGCTTCGTCCAATTCTTACAACATACGTCAACCTCTGCTGGGTCATCGGTCAATTCCTCGCTTCTGGCGTTCTGAAGGGTGTAGCCGAGCGCCCCGACCAATGGGCATACCGCATCCCATACGCCCTGCAGTGGATCTGGCCTCTCCCGTTGATGATTGGCATCTCGTTCGCACCTGAATCTCCCTGGTGGCTTGTACGGAAAGACCGATTCGACGAAGCAAAGAAGATGTTGATGCGCCTCACATCACCCGAGAAGCTGCCCGACTTCAACGCCGATGAGACCATTGCTATGATGCGCCACACCAACGCCATGGAGATGGCGGTCTCTGAAGGTACTTCGTACCTGGACTGTTTCAAGGGTACTGATCTCCGCCGAACTGAAATCGCCGCCATGGCATGGTTTACGCAGGCCTTCTGCGGTGCAGGTCTTATCGGTTATTCAACATACTTTTTCCAGCAAGCAGGCCTTAGCGACGCGGATGCGTTCTCTATGAGTCTAGGACAATACGCAATCGGTGGCGTGGGTGTGTTCATGGCCTGGATTCTTATCCAACGTGTAGGGCGCCGCACATTGTATGTGTATGGTGATCTTGCCATGGTTGTGTTGTTGTGTATCATCGGAGGTCTCGGTTTCATTCCAGCCGGCAATGTTGGCGCGCAATGGGGTATCGGCGCCATGCTTCTGCTTTTTGCAGCCGCATACAACTGCACGGTCGGACCGGTCTGTTACTCCATTGTCGCAGAGATTCCATCCACTCGTCTTCGCCAAAAGACTGTCGTCTTGGCCAGGAACTTCTACAACATTGGTTCTATCATCGGCAACGTCATCACTCCACGTATGCTCAACCCCGGTGCTTGGAATTGGGGCGCAAAGAGTGGTCTTTTCTACGCCGGAACGTGCTTCTGTTGCTTTATCTGGGCGTTCTTCCGTCTTCCCGAGCCAAAGGGCAGGACTTACGGAGAGCTCGATATCCTCTTCGAGAAGCGTGTTCCGGCTAGGAAGTTTAGCAGCACGGTCGTCAACAGCTTCCATTCTAGTGATACTGAGAGCGAGTATACCGAGAAGAAGGGTGTCTCAGCACATCTTGAGCAGGTAAACTCTAGGGATGCCATTTGAGTTGTGAGATCCGCCACGAGGGCTTTATGATTTGTAAATATTATGTGTGACGAATTATCGACTTGTCGTAAATAGAGGATGTATCTTCCATTGTAATAGAATGTGTTTCTCCAGATGCTAGTGTGCTGTGATCTAACGCGGCTTCCGGCTTTGGTGCGGCAGCAAGCGACATGCGATTGTTGAGTCTACTGTGAAATTAAGGCAAGGGGGGCTCGTCACAACTGCCCATTTGTGGTCCGGCCTAGTCACGATTCAATAGTGGGGTACATAAGCCCGGGAGTGGTTCTTGCATTCCTTGCTGCTCGCTTACTTTCCCCAAACACAAACGTGGCGTTCCCTTCTTCCCATCATCGATGTAGGTGAGAACTTAGCAGTGCGGGTCCGAACTGCGTCGTATCACCACCGGGCAATTAGTCATCATTTATCGAAATGCCCAATGTTGGCAGACCTTCTCCAGGTTGCAAGACATGTAGGGACCGAAGGATCAAAGTATGTAGCGCACGCGTGAGTAGATACTTGGGCCACTAATCCGCTGTTCCAGTGTGACCAGAAGCGGCCTTCCTGCTCGCAATGTCTCCGTGCAGGCAAAGAATGCCATGGATACCGCGATGTGGCTTCCCTAATGTTCAAGAACGAGAGTCGCGTCGTGGCAAAGAAGGCGGAGCAGCGTTACGAAGAGCTTGCCAAATCAAAAGAACCAAGAACACCTTTGGGACGTGGAGAACCCAACAGGATCAGGAGTGTGCAGCGGATCTATCCGGTGCGGAGCCCGCCCAAGGCTGAGAGCCTGGCCTTGCAACCCACGCCGAATGTCGAAGCCCAAGCGCAAGGCTTCTTCCTCGCCAACTATGCAGGCGCTGCCGACTTCCCTCAAGGAGGCCAGTTCGAATGGATTCCTCAGCTGCTGTCACGACCGCATATCGAGGGTACGCTTCGTGAGAGCTTCCGCGCCCTAAGTCTAGCAATCTTCGCCAATGCAGCTAAGTCTCCTGCCGTCATGCGAAAAGCGCGTGTCGCATACGGTTCTGCATTGGAGGAAACAAACAGAGCGCTCATGTCGCACGAAGCTGCGGTCAAAGATAGCACTTTGATTTCGGTCATCCTACTTGGCATGTACGAGGGCACGGTATACACGGATAAGAGTTCCATCGATAGGTGGTCAAAGCACGTCAGCGGTGCTTACACCCTCTTCATGTTACGCGGCAAGTCGCAGCTCGAGACAGAACTCGGACGGCGGATATTCCAGCAGTCCTACGGCGTCGCTCTATTCTTCACGCTTGAACTAGGGACGGGTATTCCAAGTTAGTCATAACCCTGGGTGGACTGCATGTGATACACGTACTAACATCGCACACCAATATCTAGAGCACTTGCAAGAGCTGTATGACAGCATCCCTACAGAATCGGGATTCAACGAGCTTGGAAAAAAGTTCATGATCGGCATCCTGCACGTCATGGACGCAGTCGTCAAACTCGGTCAAGACAAAAGCCGAGATCCCGTGGAAACAATCAACCGCGCCAGAAGTCTCAGTCACGAGCTAGAGAATATCAAGGCTCTTTTACCCGCAGCCTGGCATCCAACAAGGGTCCATCTTGATGTGCCTTCAGTTCATTATTGTGGAAACACATACAGCATCTGCCTCTTTCCCGTCATGTCGCAGATGTGGAATTACACCCGGTTTATCGGAATCCAAGTGCACGATATCATCAGAACAAACCTGATGAGGGTTCGTGAGGAACAGACTTCCCCGCTCTATGAAGCTGCCAGTTTAAAAGCATGCATAGAGCACGAGGAGAATGTACTACGAGCTAACGTTGCCGCAATCATTGCCGCAGTACCCCAGACCATCGGCATGGTGCCATCCCCGGTGTTCTCTGCTGCTGGATTGGCCCCCAAAGATGAAACAAAAGATGGACCTATCATGAGAGAACCAGGGACCTTTATCGATTCAGTCGTCTCGCCGAGACTGATGCAGCTCGTCCAGCCACTGTATGCAGTGGGTACGTGCCTGCTTATTTCGCATGAAATGCGGCAATGGGTCATTGGCATTCTCCATTTTATCGCACTTAGGATCGGATCAAGACAGGCAGTCGTGCTCGCAGCTGAGCTGCAAAGGCTTCAAGAGTCAGCACCAAGAGTAGCACACGGCTGGCAAGACATAGCTGAGTGGCTCGCGCTGGGCCCTGGGGTAATATAGGAGCGAATATAGAGCATAGCTCAGCAATGATCTTTTCCTGCCTTATTCTTCTCGATACAATAGATTGCGGCGGACAATGATGGATTAGGAAACGGAGCAAAATCAGGATCTCGCGGACTACTCCTTTGCGCGCATACACTCCCAATGAGACATGCAACAGGACTTCTTCTTCAATATCTACAAGTCCTTCTTGTCTTTCCTCGACGCTTCACCAAATCCCACACCTGCCATGAATGCTAGTCTGACCAACCCCGCAAATGCCGTAATGCCTATACTTCCCCAATCTTCCGCCCGCCAGGTGCCTACACTTAGTCTGCCCTGCTTCGCCAACACCTCCCAGACCGCCCAATAGTACGCCAGATCGACAACGAAGCACGACAACTGGACGATGCGCCAGACGTTCATGTCGTTTGTGTATCGCAGCAGGACGGCAGACATGATGCCGAAGTTTAGCATGCCCCCGCCGCGTTGCTTGAGGATCATGGCGTGGCCGATGTCTGGGGTGGGAGAGGGGATGTGTGAAGAGAGGACGACAGTGGGCATGAAGAAGTCCATGGTTGCGCCCCAAGCGCAGATTATGGGGTCGACGTATGTAAAGAATATGCGATAGAATGCCGGTATAGACGGCGTCGTGGGCTGAGACATGATTGTCGCTCGGTTGCAATGAATAATTCTAATTCGATGAAGAGATGCGAACAGTCTATCAAGTAAAGATAATCTGCGTGATGGTATGGATGGTACGCGATGCGTGTCCTCAGTGCTTGAGATGTCAGCTTTGGACCCCGCGTCAGTGGGTCTAGCCGCTTCTGTGCTGCATTGATGGCACAGAAGACTAGATCGCTTGTGACTAGACTCGTATACCAACAAACCCGTGCTGCAGACCTGCTGCAGCTTAAATCCTTCAGCTTCGATCTTCTGCTGCGGTGACGCGTGAGGTCGACTACCACAGTATCGCAGCGCCCTGCCGCCCGTGCCTGCCTGTTACCTAGAGGTTCTCCATCGCTCGGAGATGGCTTCATCTGCATAATACATCGCGTTAATTTGGGCGAGGCAGCAACAATCGATGCTTCCAACAAGTCCTGATCGGAGCCGGCCCCGTGTGGTGGATACCTAGGCTGCTAGCGCGGATCTCGAATGTTGTGCCTGGGGTGCCGTCACGCCATGACCTAACACAACAGGTGGAAGCCATTGCAGATATCCTCGCCTCGCAAACTTTTACCCACCCCAAGGATGAACACACTGCGCCGCTCGACTTTGGGGGCTTGTCTCAATCTGTGACAACACCTCGCACCTGTTAGATCTTCATTGTTGCTCGTCCGGGGCCGTTCCGTCTCTTGCACTCGTACGGCGGTTACTCGAAACTGCTGAATGGACGCATCCATGGCTCATGCAAGAGGCGCCCCATTGATTAAAAATGCTCCCGAAAGCCATCCTGGAGACCTCGAGCTTGTGATCGCATGGCAGAGTTCACGCCCTCGTCATAGCCTGCTGCGCGAACGGTGAGGCTGTGGGTGCAGACGGGCTTCGCGACGCGACCTGACCCTCAAACCTCGGAACCATGATGGATGCACACGATGCATCCACCAGCGATGGCACGCGCTCGACACCTGGGCATGTCCACAGCCCCCAAAGCCGTCGCTACTGCTAGTACACTACGTCGGTGCAGCACAGTCTCGAGCGCTACCTGGCTACCTAGGTCGTCGATGCGCGGCCCAAGGCATCCTCAACAAAGTGGATATCATCAGAGTGTGCCACGCGTGAAATAGATGTTTATGCGGTCAGAAGCTTAACTCGAAGCGTATTACTCCTTTCATTCCAGTCAGCCTTATAACGGTTCGAGGTCCAGATATTGACTGGTAGTTACAGGGTTCGCGCGCGCCGTACATCATGGCTGAGCAACGTCAGTTCTGGCTACTCCACCATCGCGAACCGATGCTGCCTACGACTTGAGCAAGTTCTATCAGGCTACCGATTACGTTAACTGTCTCTAGCAGCGAAGCTTCTCGCGTACAGCGTGTCGGCACGGATTCGGGTTTGCATGGAAGTAGCATTCCTGCTGCAAGCTGGATCACGAGCCTCGCCTCCGCTGCGGTGCGCCAACGCCGTGCCTTGCATTATCACTGCGACTCAGCCTGCGATAGCTGAGCTTGACCATTTAGCGGCATTTCTGAGATTAAGATCCGGCGGCAAAACGAGATAATTCTCTGGAGAAGGCAATTCCTTGATCGTCCGCCGCCCCTAATTTAACCGCGTCGGGTTAAAGCTTTCATCGCTTCGCCTCAAGCAGACTGGGCATTCGGTCTACCGATGCAATGTCATTGGTGCACAATGAAGAATGCTCGTGAACAAGTGGGTATTATGACAGTTATGCTCGCCAAAAGCAGATAATTGACGCGATAAAGACACCAACGTGCACGGAATCGCGGCAGATGTCCGTGGTCACCCTACCGCACTCGCTCTAGTAAGCCAGGCAGTACTGCGGCGTTGACAGATTTCCTGCCCTACTTTCGGTTCTCCCCGAGCAAGCCACATCCGCTTCACACGTACGAATGCCTTACGGCACGGAAGGCCTACTCGTTAAGCGCCGTTGTGAGATGGAGGACATGCTCTGCCTACACGATGGATCAACTAAGACGGTGGCGTGGAGCTGGGGGAGTTGGTTTGATATATAACTCCTTACTAGACTTTTAGTATGAAAGTATCCCATAACGAAGATTCTCCATGTCAGCAGAGCAATTCTCACAGCTCTCTCTCGGAGAGGACATGGTTACCACTCGTGCCGGGGCCGCAAGGGCCGCAAGAGCTAGCACACAATCATCAGGGCATTCTGAGGAAGATCAGCCGATACCATCCGTCGAGTCCACCGTTTCCCCTACGCCTTCCCTGGTTATATCAACGAAGAACCTTCATTACAATGTCTCGGCCTTCGACACCGACTTACGAAGGCGGGCCAAAAGAGGATTAGAAGGTAGCGATATCAGGCTCAAGTACTGCGCGGTCTCGGAAGATGATTACAGCCCCAATGGCAGCCCAAAGAAGTTCTTCCATCTTGACGACGACATCATTGTGGCGATGGGTGGGAAGTTACGAAGACCTGAGTGTACGTGTGGCGCAAACGAAAAGGGTCTCGCGTGCAAGGTACGCTCTCGCATGGACAACCATTGACGCATCACTAAAAGTAGCCAAAGCATATCTATTGGGTCGGAGACCAGATCATCTCAACTTCTCCAAACGATATGGTTAAGACACCTCTTCACCTTTCTCCCGATGGCTCGAAGATCGAAGACGTCAAGCCTGCCGAACTACTGGACACCAAAGGCTTAGCCAATATCGCCAACGACCTGAAGTGGGTTTATCGAGATGACAATTTGCCTGAAGACGACGATTTGAAGGAGACAGTCATTGACATGTTTTCGTGCTACGAGCCACAAGATGCGCTTCCTGGAGAGTTTCGATATCCCGAGTCGCCTCTTACTTCCGAACGGTCCAAGAAGTACCAGGAGTTGACAGAACTCTTCACGCAGTACGCAAACTGGTATCCTAGCCTATATCTCCAAATGCGCAAGATCATCGACCCGGACTTCGAAAGCCGTGTCTTCTTCGAGAAGATCGACAAGCGCATTACTTCGACCTTCGACGCTTTGGATGAGTACATAGCCAAGGGACCATATAACCTCTCTCAAGGTCCCCCTCGGTTCGACGTCTCCAGTTGTGCACAGAAGTTGACATCACTAGTCAAAGCCATTGATGACTTCTATCAACGCCATGCCGACGTCGAGGACGCAGCTGTCCGAGCAGCGGCGGCTCTTGTTACGATTCTCGACCGTGTTACGGACCGCGATAAGAATGCATACGAAGGCGTCAAGTGGAGTGTCATGGAGGCCCTATCAGACCCTGTTCAAAGCAATCTATACGTTGCATTGATTGGAGCAGCATCAGATGACGACCCGCCATTTGTCCTCGATGCACTCGGGTTGTTGCCCCAGGAAGACGTATACCATAATCATTGGGCAATGCTACAAGACATCGAACGCAAGCTAACAGATTCTCATGCGCCCACTCATTACATGGCTCTCTTCCGCAACGTCGTCTACGAGAATCGCAAGAGATCGGGTTCGGAGGTACACGAACGAGAATCGAAGCGAGCAATGCAGTAATGCCGATCTGCAAGCGGACTACCTTGGGCTCAACACAACAGTTGAGTGAGTATGTAGTCGTTCCACTTTTCCTTTTGGTTTGGCGTTGGCGGCTCTCTGCACTTTTTCCATTCCTTTCTCTGTGACTTTTTGCACCTTTTAATACCTTCATGTCTTTCTTTACGAGATCACGGCTGTTCATACGCTGGTTGAAACCTCCTTTCGATACACAAGGTCACCGGACTTCGGTCTGCATTCGCTGGCCTTTGTTATGTTGCTTTCTGTCTTTCCTTCAGGCCACCCGATTTCGGTTCGTGGGTAACCGAATGATTCTACATATCTTCGATTTTTTCTTTTGCCTTTTCTTTGACCGGCTGCCTGCGGGGTTTATGATGTTGCCGTGCTTTTAGTCGGGTACAGTTGGTGTACCAATTTCTCTTCTCTACACTCCTTGTATCCGTACTTTACACAAACACATTTACACAGCGGTCTATTATCGGCGCCGTACGCTGTAAACCCATCATCCTCAGCACAGTGCGAAGTTGAATGAGCTTACTCAAATTGAGAGGTCAATGCGTGATTGGTTTAGAATAGTAAACACAAAAGCGGTGGAGTATGTCCCCTAGACTGCAGGCCTCAGCTGATACCGGCTCCGCATTCATACAGTGCCAAGCTCCGATATGTAGAAAGGTTCCGCGGAATTGGGAGCGCGGCCGACGGCTGACTGACTCAAGACGACACCGGACCGTACGAAGTGGATCTGGCGCAGTTCGTAGCTGAGCTTCGCATGCTGTAGGCTCTCGCGCCTCGTCAAGCGCAGGAGACAGACTGTCCCCATGCACCATGAGATCCATGTATCTATCACACTAAGTGCTAGACTAAGCTTCATCTCGGTGTGAATGTCGGGAGTCTGCATCTTGTCGCATACAAGGAAGCAGATCGGCATCAGAGGTTCACAGCAGCCGACCATGCGTGGCCCAGTTACATGTCGTACAACGACTCTGTCATCTATAAGCGTAAGTGGCCGCTTATCCAAACGCCAAGTTCGTGGAACCCATCTGGCCTACACACAATGTGGCTCAAGTGGGTGCCGTTCTTGTTGCGTGCATTTGGGCTTCGAGATAGTGGGGTGTTGCTCCGGTGTGGGAATCAAGAAATCCACACAAACTAGCGATAAACCTTCCCCTTCTGCTCGCGCTCACTTGAATGGCGCATATGACGCTTGATGTATATTCCCCGCAGTATGCGACGTCTTATAAAGGATGGCTTTGTTAGAAGTTCCGCAGGCTCCGCATAACCTGGACCTGCATGCAGGACCCGGCACCCCGCAGGAAGCGGTTGTATGTAGCAGACACCCGCTCCGGGAAGGTTCCGAGCAGATGCGGACATAACACAGGCGCCGTTGGCTCAATCTCTGCAGAGCGAGTGCCATGACTATGTACACACGCACTTAGACATGTGAAGCACCCAAGTGGCAAGATAGCTCGTACCAAGCTCATGCTAGCTAGGAACTTACCGTGTCGGTGTTGATCGCGATAGTCGTTGTGGACACTGAGGGTGGGTCAAAGGGCTCGACTGCGGGGAGTGCAGCGGCTAGGCTCGAGTTGCCCTCGAATATGGTTGGATGTCAGATGAAAGGGCCACGCATCGTGCATCCACGTTCTGCGGGGAAGAGATTGACACTAAGCCGCTCGCGGCCCTAGCGCAGATGGACATCCTTTGGCAAGCGCGGCCAAGCCACCCACTGTTGCTTCCATATTACTCTCCTGTCTATCATTCCTACTTCTCTTCTTTTCGACCTTCTTCTCTTGTCTTGTTGCAACATCGGACACGTGTTCTGCTAGTCTATCTTATACAACGCGATTCCCCTGCGGCGAACGTGAATCGCTTATCACGCCATCAACCCCCGCTGCCTGACGTACTACACCCCGTCCGTGCGCCTAGCGACACATCAATCATCCCACCCCTTGTTTTGTTTCTCGACTCACTCCATCTTGACTTGCTCTACGCGCACGAAGCCTCAACTCAATTGAGCACTTCATACAGACTTTGAACCTCTCCTAAACCTCATTGCCACACTCATCATGTCTTCCAATGACCGGAACTCTCCCCCGCTCGCCTCGCCGGACCCTCGCCGACGTGCTTCAGTGACCAGCCAGACGTTCCAGGACCTGTTCGGCCGGTCAAGCGGCTATGTAGGCCAGCAATCCGGAGGACAGGCTGCCACGGGCCCTATCACCACAGCTGCTGCCAACGCCCAGAGACGGCGGCTTTCGCTCACCACTATCGGCCTGGGTGCCTCGCCTGGCCAAACGTCGCCCTTCCTCCAGACCCCGCGAACCCGAACCGAGAGCATCTCCAGTGCCAACTCTGGCTCGGTCGACGAGAGCCCCTTCGAGGATGACTACGCCCCTTCCACATCTGCTAGCAGCAGCAATCCAGCCACACCCTTTGCTCGACGGCTGAGCTTTGGAGCTCGTGCAATGCGGGATGTTAGGCAGAGCAACGGAGGCGTTGGGAACCCAAATGGTAGACCACCCATCCATAAAGCTTCCTCTCCCCCGACTGGTCGAGGTCGAGGTCTGTCTTCATTGTCACAGTCATTGCCCTCTTCCGCTACCCTGCTTCGTCCCTTTACCCATGCACACTCGCGGCGATCTACTTCCATTTCACACATCTGGCCCTCCACCATTGCAGAGCAGTCCGAGAACATACTTGGAAACTACTCGCTAACGCCGTCTTCAACAGGCGAAGGTTACAATTTCGCTGAGAACCTCCGATCGCGAGCCGAGCGAGGCTCCATCTCCGGCCCCCCTCCCATGCTGAGCCCTTCCGGTCCAACGCACCAGCGTGCTAAGAGCGTCACAATCATGGAGCCACCCGTTCGTGAGATGCCCAAGCCTAGGGTGCCTGATGCCATGCAGGAGCGGATCCTCAAGGGCGATTTCTACATGGATTAGCTTCTTTACATGACTTGACATTTCAATCTCCAGTAGGTGATATCCTTCACATCCTTGCTTTGTAGTGACTAATCTCCGCCATCTGTAGGACATCTACGTCATAGATGAGACGTCAGACCCCTTCACAATCGTGTATCAGTACTCTACCGCCTACGAAACGGAACCTTTCATACTCCAGAACAACCTTTTACCAGGCTATCGTATCGCTCATGGCCATGGGCGATCGAAGGATTACAAAGACAGCCTTTGTGAGATCCAGGCATGTAACGGCGATTACTGCACCTGGCACTATCATAACTCGGAAAGCATCGTCATGTGCAACTGTCACTACTGGAAGCATGCACTACAATCGTTTTACCAACGTCCTTTTCTGCCGACTTGGGCAGATTGCATTCCACGACGTGGACTTTACGGCGTTTTCACCTGAATATCTCGAACTCACATTTCATGTTCAATCAGTTCAGGCGTACGGTCACGACAAATAAACGAAACCAGATTGTGACGATCACGCGATGAGGCTACATCAGTGCAGCAGGGGTTAGGAGTTTATGAAGCATACTACGCTGGATGGGAGGTCCGCGTCCTCGGTTCCAAATATGTACGAAGACAAATTGCAGATAGCAGAGCACCTTAGTGCAGCATCATACAAAGAAATGAATAATTGACCAAACTGATGCTGGCATCCCTTGCACTTAACGGTGTGTTGGTATGCGTCATCAGTCCCACTTTATGTTTCAAGTATACTGATCGACATTGGGTCGTACGCGTGGAATGTGGGATGTCGATCATTGAGTCCATCTGAGCTGATAACGATTGGACGTGCAGCAGGCCTAATCGCGAAGCAACACGAGAAAATGAGTTCAAGTCAAGACATCGCTCGCACAGCTCTACCAACGCTACCTGTCTCAAAGAGTTCAACTAAGCCGGCACCTAGACATTCCTCCAAGACCCACTCAAACCTCATTCCGTAGAATGTTTTCCATTTCTTCGTTCGCCCAGGTAGTACACCTGCAAACTCGCCCCTTAACTTCTTCCTTTCCGCTTTGATATCATGCGCTGCGACATTACCGTCCCATCTCTCACGCAGGACATCAAATGGCATCTCTCTATGCTTTGTCTTCCTCAGCAGAGTAAGTAGGTGGTTCCGTGCATCGACCAGCAACTTGATATGTGCGCCCATGTTAGGCAGTGAGAGGTTGTACCGTGCTGCTACTGATGGCCGCGAGCCAGATAGTGAGGTGCCGCCGTGGATGTGCTGGGTTGCTTGTGTGCCGCCGACGGCGTTTAGAGAACCGGCTGCGTGGCGGGATCCTGATGCGGATACGGCGAGGAGAGAGCTGGCGCCTGGGGAGGCGAAGAGCGAGGTGTTGGAAGGGTAGCTTGAGGCTGAGGTGAGGAATCCAAAGGTCACCAGGGCAGATAGCTCGGGAGAGGTGAAGGTTGTGCCGGGGATGGATGTAGATACCGGATTGGCGTTCATGGCTGTTATATATTTTGCTGGTGCTGTGTTAGTAACATATGCCAGATCGATGAATTGGGTTGGTTACCTTTGAGGTCTTCAGGCAGTTCAGCATGAGATTGTACGAGAGCCTGCCACTCCCGCACCGAAGCAATACCATCACCCACCGCAGCAGCACCAATTCCCCGATTCGGTATCGTCACTCTTCTCAGAACACCCGCCCTCGCTAGCTCAGCGATTTCTCGCTCAATTCGCGTCGACGAGGTACTCAGGGCGTCGATATGCGCTACTGTGACAAACGGTGGCAATCTTCTTCGGAAATTCAAAACCTCTGCTATTCTGGTCGAATTCATACCGGCCTTCTCTGGCATGTCGCTAAACGTCCTGTTGCGAATGTACTCCATATATTGGGGGACATCGCGGAAGTTGAGGTCATCAGCAAGAGATGCTATCACACCGGTATCATCTAGTTCCTCGTCATCATCAAAGGGAGTAGTGGTGTCGTTCGGTAGCGATCGCCTCTTTGAACTTGCTGCTGAGGGCGATGAAGTTGTTCGTTTGAGACCTAATGCTGCAACGGCACTTTTTCTTCTTGGTTTGGTGATGCGAGACGAGTGTGCTGCTGTAGCCTGGAAGGACATGTTTCAGGTTTTCCGCTCCCAAAAGAACGAGGTAACACGGACAGTCAGTCAAGGGGGAGATGCTCTTTGTGCTCCCGTCGCAAACAAGAAAGGAGAGTCATGGTAGCGCAGTAAGAGCATGTCTTGATATTGACGAATCAGGCAGTGGCGAACATGTGAGACGCGGTGTCGAAGGTTTTGAGACCGCGGTGGAGCATGCGCCACACCCGCGCTTATTGGCTAGGTAGGAGCGAGCATCTGGCATGAAGAAGGCACGATAGGGTCGTCGAGAAGCGCGCAACTTGTCTACATCGAGCACCGCAGATCAAGACGACCGACCATGAGGGGCGCATACTCGGTGGTCCATAGATCAAAATGTTGAGAGCGTGGCTTGTTGATGTGCTTGTTTGTCGGCTTCCTAGCGATGCCGGGCCGTAGAAGGAACGACGCAGCCACAGAGGTACGTCATTTCCACGCGCGGAATGTCAGGAAGGTCCAACGCACGCTATGCGCGCCAACAAAACCCAAAACATGCCCATTCCACCCACCCTGCGAAGCAACTCCCCCCAACTGCTCCTGTCCCAGCCCATCGCTAGCCATGTCGCTGAATCCCGAGCCCTCGGCGCCTGAAGAGCGGGCTGAGCACCATCTGCCGCCCAAGTCGTACGCCGACGCCGCCGAAGAGGCCCTGGAGCCCCAGCAGCCACAATCACATGCCAACGGCACCGACGGCACCACCGAACACAACGCGAAGAAGACACTGGGCAAGGCAAACGAGGTAAAGACCAATGGCGTCAAGGTCCCCTCTGAAGACGACAAGACGTCGCTCGAAGGCCTGGGTCAGGACGGCTCGCCCCGCAGTCCAACAGTCAAAGGCCATCGTCGCGTCTCATCGCGCGGCTCTCACGGATCGCTTGGCCGCAAACAAGGCGAACAGGCACAGAAAGACATGAATGGCAAACACGCAAATGGCAACGCAAATGGCAACGGCAATGGCAATGGCAATGTGCTGACGAGTGTGAAACCGCAGCAGGAGTTCCAGGTCGCCAAAGCAGACCGAAGGACCGACCTCAAGCGCAGAAACTCGGAGCTCACTACAGGACGACAGGCTGGCGCGGGATGGTCCCAGAGCAAGTGAGTTGACATGCACTCCACTCAAGGCGTACAATGCTGACCCTCGTAGAATACGCTTTGCGCCCATGAACGTCCCCCTTCAGCGCCGCCTCCAGACCCTCGCCGTCCTCATGCACACGCTCAGCATCGTCGGCGGCCTTGCCATCTTCTTCTTCCTTTGCAGCATACCCCTGCTCTGGCCGATCCTCCTCCCGTATACCATCTACGTCCTCTTCTCTAACGCGGGCACGTCGGGCGAGCTTTCCTTCCGCAGCGACTGGTTCCGCCGTTTGCCCGTCTGGTCGCTCTTCGCCTCATACTACCCTGCCCGCCTACATCGTTCCCAGGAGCTGGAGCCTACTAGGAAGTACATCTTCGGCTACCACCCACACGGCATCATCTCCCATGGCGCCTTCGCAGCCTTCGCAACGGAAGCGCTTGGCTTTTCGCAGCTCTTCCCCGGCATCACCAACGCCCTGCTGACCCTCGATTCCAACTTCCGCTACCCCATCTATCGCGAATACGCCCTTCGTCTCGGCATGGCCTCCGTATCTCGCGAGTCCTGCGAAAACATCCTCTCCAAAGGCGGTTATAACAACGAAGGCATGGGCCGCGCCATCACCATCGTCGTAGGCGGCGCACGTGAATCCCTCGATGCGCGCCCCGGTTCCATAAAGCTCGTCCTCAACCGCCGCAAGGGCTTTGTCAAGATGGCCATACGCACTGGCGCCGACCTCGTCCCTGTCCTCGCGTTCGGCGAAAACGACGTCTACGACCAACTCGATACCGATTCGCATCCCTACATACACAAGTTCCAGATGCTCGTCAAGAAGTTCATGGGCTTTACGGTACCCATCTTCCACGCGAGGGGTGTCTTCAACTACGACGTAGGCATGATGCCGTACCGGAGACCCATCAACATCGTTGTCGGTCGCCCGATCAGGGTGATGCAGGATAAGCACCCAGACAACGACTACATCAACGAGATACATCAAAAATACGTGGACGAGCTAATGCGCATCTGGCACGAACACAAGGACACTTTTGCCAAGCACAGGACGGGCGAGCTAGAGATTGTCGAGTAAGCATCGCTGAGCTGCTTTTCTTGTAATGGCTGTTACGATGCTGTTCTTTCCCTTCTATGTTGTATTGTGTATTGGATCGTAATTGGGTAGAGTCTGAAAGGCGCAGACACGAAATAGCAGTCACAACCCTTTGAAAAGCAATGATAGATCACCACCATCAGCATTCCCATTGATCTTTGCCATGGTGTCATGACAAACAAAAACTCGCCTCACATGGAGTCTTGGGCATTGTCACTATGCAAGTTGATCAGGTTGAGACATGAACATTTCTTGAATTTGTAAAACGATATTCCAGAGTAATAGCTACAACGAAAAAGACCGCAAAGGAAAACCACAACTGTGTACTATCAAAAAAAAGAAAAAGAAATAAACGCCACCCAGCATTAAACATTTTCTGGGTATTGCATGGCCCAGTAAAACAACACAGCTCCAGTGATCAGTCTGTTGAGAAGTGACTCATGCGTGCCGAAGGATGCGTGTCCTTTCTGTCCTCATCTGTAGAGAACGCCTTCAACTTGTACTCCATCACCGTTGTGGAAACACCTTTACCCTTGTCGTTGCTGGTGCGGCCACTACTCGGGGTGCTTCCATTGAGGGTACTGCCATCAGAAGCACGGTTACCCATGCCGTTCTCAACATCACCGCCATCCTTCTTGTCGTCCGCAGTGGCGTTGACAGCGCGGCCAGTGAAGAGGTCCTCGGGGAAGGGGAACAGCGTGCGACGTCTCGGTGGCGACTTCTTAGTTGCTGTCATCCATACCAATGCCGTCATGTCTTTACCCAGCGCCTCGATGATAGGCGTGACAATAGGGAGGCAGGCGAAGAGCACACCGTAGGATGTTATGCCGACGAGGGTCACGTTGATACCGTAGCTGAATCCGCGCTCGGCTAGTGCGACCATGAGCCAGGATCCGTAGGTCCAGAAGACGAGACCGTGGAGCAGGTAGATGGTGAAGACGTGAGGGAAGAGGATGAGGAAAGGAGGCGTGGAGAGAACCCATTGTACCGCGGCGGAAAGCTCGACGATGGCTTGCATGCCGCCTGCGAAGAGCACACCGTTGAGACGCGGCGTGAAGTATGGAGGGTAGCCTGCCTGGTCTGTGTCCTGAATGGCTACGCCTGTTACAGGGTCGGGGTGGATGCCGCGCTCCGCAGTCGAGAAGTTGAAGTCCGTGTCGACCCAGTTAGGAATGACGTTAACGGCGAAACTGGCGCCGACGCAGGCCCAGAAGAAGGTGATGGTGGCGTAGTATGCTCCTGGTCGTGTGGCCAGGAACGCTTTCCACTTGTAGGTTACGTCGAGGTCGGTGAGGAGCAGACCGAGCCAGAGGTATGTGCCCCAAGACTGAGCGTACCAGTGGTTGATGAGGCAGAAGGCGTAGTAGCACATACGCTTCCACGGGGTTTTGATCTCATACACGACGACAGCACCAAGAAGGACGAGCCAAGAACCTTGGAGTTGCACGGCGATGGTCCATAGGACACCGGTGCAGTAGTGCAGGGTGATTTGCGGGACGGCGTTGGGGACGAGGAACATGAGTTCGAGAACTTCAGAGATGTACTGGCCGAAGTTGTTGTAGCGGCTCACGTAGGGCCAGGTCGACCAGGTCAGCGAAGGAATGTACTGCAAGAACTTGGTCGCGCCAACGTCAATGAAGAAGTACTCCAGCAGGGCCATGGAAGCGACAGGAATCATAAGACGGGGCGTTCGGCGTACGGCTGCCTTGGCGATCTCATCCATCTTGCCCTTGCGCAGGTAAGGTGCAGTCAAGAAACGAACGGAGGTTGTGAAGAAGACACCGAGCCACATCTGGTTGAGCAGGAACGGACCGATGATTCTCTGGGCCCATGGCTCAGATGCGTTGTGTGCGTCTGCACCGGGTGTGACGATAGCGGGGACGAAGGTAAGACCAAAATGCATCAGGGTGACCACGAGAGAGCAGAGTGCCGTCAGACCAGCAAGATGGTCGATACGTTGTCGCTGAGGAAGAGGCTGGGGGCGCATACGAGGAGCTGGTAGGGCAGACTCGGTGACGGTCTCCATTGTAATCTTGTCATGGGGAGCGATCATGGGAACGGATGGAGTCATGGTGGCGCGTGGGTCCATCAAGGTAAGCATGGAGTTGCGGTCTCTTGAGATGGCTGTGCCTGGAGTACCTGGACCCATCATCGATGCGTGAGGATCGACCATAGTCAACATAGAGTCGCCTCCTCTTGACACTGCCGTTCCTGGCATTGGTGGCATAGGTACGTAGAGATCCTCGCGCGTAGTGTTGAAGTTGCTGTTGAAAGGAGTTGGCCCACGGCTATCGAAGAATACCGAATTCGGTCTGGAGAGACCATCCTTGGGTGTAGAGCCACCGAGAGTCGAGGTACCGGGGAGCCTCTCGATCGCCATGTCGTCGTCATCGTCTGAGTTGCGCTTTTCGGAAGCGGAGGGAGTTTTCTGGTCGGCACCACCACGAGAGAAGATCTCGTGCGAAGCCACCGTGAAAGTACTATCGCTGAATGGATTCTTCTTTTCGTCCTCGGACTCTTTTGGCTCTGTGGAGGAAGCTGGGGTAGGTTTCGGGGCTTCACTCTTGAGCTTGGGAGCGAGACGTCGGATGAGGGCGTGGATGATAAGGACGGTCGAGAATATGATGCATGACACGGAGAGCCAGAGTGCCGGCATGCGTCTGATATCTGTGCCTTTGTACTGCTCCCATTTTTCTGTTGCGTCATCACCATACGGTGTGGAACCACGGAGTTCAATGTCGTCCATCGAGCATGCATCAGTCAACGGGCACCTGGCGACGAAATCCTCGCGAGCATCTACGCTCATTGTAGACGAGTTGAAGAACATGCGGATCCAGCCAACTTCGGCAACGGACTCTGTGCGTTCAGGCGGACCACGCATGGAGTAGCGGTTACCAGTTGACCAATGCTTGAAGAACATGGCCGAGGGAACAGAAGGCATGCCACCGTTGTTCTTCTGTAGGACCTGCCTAGTGAGGTTGCCACCGATGTAGAAGTTGATGTAGTCTGCAGTCCAATCGATCCTGTACTCGGTGAACTCCCATGGGTTGATGCTGCCATTGCTGAGGCCACCACCAAGGGTAGTATAGTTACGGTTTGCAGCCGTGCTGTTGAGAAGCTGGCTGTAGTTCATTCCGAGGTTGCGCGTAGTGAATTCGTTGTTGACAAAGGTTCCTACCCATGGGTCTCGTTGGTTGTTCATGTTCATGACACTGAGCTCGGTAATCTCGGTCTCATTGTACTTCCACATCATGGATGCCGCCGTGCCCGCAGAATCCATGTCTGCAGACTTGAGTAGAGTGCGGAAAGAGCCATGCTGGATGTCGCGTCGCTTTGTCCGCAGACTAGCGCCTCGAACGAGATGGTCGGCAGTCGAAGGTTCCACAACAAGCTGAAGAGAGTCGTTGTTGAATCTGAGATTATCGGGAGAGGCGCCTTCGCGATAAACAGCATTCTGGGAGGCATTAGCGATTGAATTTGAGGCACATTCACGGTAGACGCACCCAATCCTTTGCATACTTCTGGGCAAAGTCTTCGGCGATGAAGTCGATCGGTAATTGGGTAGTTTCGTTGAAGTACACGATGATGGAGTCAGTAAAGAGCTCTGATGTCTGGGTGTCGTAGAAACCGCAGGTACAATTGTCCTGCCCACGCGTGACATCAGCAAGCACAGGCAAGATATGCACAAGGGCAAGACCGAGCAAATGAGAGGAAAACATGCTGATGAGAGAGAGTGTGACTGAACAGAAACAGGGACAGATCCGCTGCTCAAGTCAGAAAGGCAGTATTTGTCTGCGACATATGCATGCAGCTAGCTGTGCAAGGCCTGTGTAAAGACCCCGGCCTAAGCTTGCAACACTGCTCTCCGGACGGGGAGGAGCCGCCTTGCTTCTCCGATCAGCACTGGCATCAGGTTGACGGCCTTGCAAAGTCCCCTATCTTGGACCAAAGTCTTGGCCTGCTTCATGAGGGTCATGATCGGAGCGTTGCCTCAGCGGGGAGCGCGCGGCCCTGCAACAAGGCCAAAAAAGGTATGCAAGCTTTCCTTGGCAGGCCCTTACTTGATAGCAAGCAGAATGGGCGTCGTGGCATGGGGCTGACTAGCCGCCGTAGGACGTGCAGAAGAGAAGGTTGAGGAAGATGCCGTGCCCGCGCTGTCGGTGGGTCGGAAACGTGCGCCGCACTCCTGCCCGTGCATCGACGCTAGCACAGACGTTTCCTCCCAATGCATCCCGCGCTCGTTCTGCCTCAACAAACCCGACGAAACTTCATCACCATCCCAGTTTCGATCATTGATCTTCGTTGCCAGCATCGACCGATATCAGTCGTTTCCGGAAGGCGACAAGGGTCCGCATCACACTGCTCCGTTCCAGCCGTGCTTCATGCGCTCAGCACGCCGCTGCGGGAACCCATTGTCGTATCAATACCCAGTGCAGTGTCTCGTCTCTCAGCTTCTGCAGGTTGAGTGCCACCATGGACACCGGATGCCAGGAAGATGCACCGCAAGATAGCGGCTGGCATGTGTCCCTCCGATGTTCCTTCCCCAACCCGCCCGATTCTGCATGTTCGTTGACGTTGACCAAACTGCGGTCAACTGGCAAAAAGCACCTGGTTGGCCCGTCAGACTTGTGGACGTGGGTTTGACATGTGACTTGGCATATTCACCATTCCCGACCTGTAGAGCTGTACCGGGGTCGACATGGCCAACGTGCAGGGCCGACCCACTCCAATCTCATTATCACAACTTGGCGCTGTTGATGCTAGGTAATGCTGATCTCAGTTGAGCACGAAGCTTGCATGGAGACCAGCTCCCACGGGCGGTAATCACGGTTTCGACATGAACCCTCCGGCGGTTTTGCCCCTTCTACAGCCGCTGCGTGTCGGCTACGGTGTTTACTATACGCACTAAGCAATTGTGCCATCAAGGGCCGAATATATGTTCTGTATCCGCTCCTTGTCCGTAGTCTCACCCCCTCCATCATAGTCACCATTCGCTTTGACTGCCTCTTCCATCGTTACGGTCGCATCATACACTCGTTTCAAGATGTCTGACACCACGAAGGACTGCGTAATTGAGGTCGGGGAGGTCACCTCCCCCGCGGCCAACGAAAAGTCGGTCACCAAGAATCCTTCCATCGCTACTGAGACGATCGGGCGGACATCGTCCTGGATCTCTGAGTGGACGCCCTTCGGTCTGGTCGCCTCCTACTACGTCTTCTCGGTATGCCTCTACATGTACTGCAGCAACGGGCTGATTGCCATCTTCTGGTTCATATACATGTGCACCAACTTCTACATTGCCGGCACAACTGTCTTGGAGGCCTTCTTCAGTATCACACCATGCCGCGAGGCCAGAGCCATCGTCACACAAGCGCAGGAGAAGCAGTGGTTGTTCCCCACGCCACACCACAAGCTACCCATCCTCGATCTTCTTATCGTTGCCTACCTACCCAATGAGCAGGACATCATCATGGATCGCGCTCTTTATGCGCTTGAACAGCTCGACTACCCTTCCGACAAGATCCGTATCGTCATCCTCTACAATACCCCCAAGCCAATCGAGCCACTGGAGACTGAGCTGCACCAACTTCCTCTGCGCTTCCCACATGCAAGGGTCATCAAGGTGCCCAACTCGACTTCCAAGGCGGACAACCTCAACTATTACTTCACGCTGGACACTGGATCTGACATCATCGCCATCTACGATTGCGACCACTACCCTCACCCCAACTCACCCCGATGGGCTGCTGAACGATTTGTTGCCGAGAAGGATGTTGACATCGTTCAAGGCCGCTGCATTATCTTCAACTCCGACGACAGCTTCATGACCAACATGATTGCAGTCGAGTTCGACAAGATTTACGCTGTCTCCCATCCTGGTCGTTCCACTATGTGGGGATTTGGTCTATTCTGTGGATCGAACGGTTACTGGCGCACGTCTCTTCTTCGCAACCTGAAGATGGACGACACCATGCTTACTGAAGACATCGACTCTGCTCTCCGCGCATTCTCCAAAGGTGCCAAGACTGTTCACGATCTCAACGTAACTTCCTACGAGCTGGCCCCCACAACCTTTGGCGCATTCTGGAAGCAACGTCTTCGGTGGGCTCAAGGTTGGGCTCAAGCGAGTATGCGACACATGAAGATGGTTTGGAATGGCGTCAAGGATCCGTTGCACGAAGAGCACGCCAAGCGCAGCTTCACTGCTCGCTTCGGTGTCTTGTCGCTATTACTTATCCGCGAGTCCTCGTACTATCTCGTCACACAGTACACGTGTTTAGTCGCATCATTCGTTATCGTCAAGTTTCCGACGTCCGGGGAGGAGCTCTGGAGGCTGGTCTATTTCCAGTACCCCGTGTCACAGTGGCTTTTCATTATCAGGTTCGTACAGTCCTCGACGTAGTCTTGTACCTCGCTAACGGTGTCGTGTCACAGTATTGTCTGCTTGATTGCTACGCTTTGGATCACCAACCAGGTCAAATCCGAGTACATCTCCAGAAGGATGATCATTCTCTTCTCCGTTCTGTACCCGTTTTACTTGGTTCTCAACGCCACAATCGGTCTTTACGGCCACGCTCGCCAGCTTGTCAAGTACAGCTCCTGGAACCCAACAGCTAGGAAGTAGGGCCATATCATATTATCTTCTTAATTTTCTTTATTGTCGATATCTTAGGGAAAGGGCACAAGGCTTTGAATGCTCTAGTCTAGTTCGGGATGAAGCCCGCAAGCCATCAGTGGCGGCTGAAGCTCTCATGAGTCATGCATCAGTACATAATACCCGATTAATTACATTATAATCACTATTACTACATATCGTTTCTACACATCTTGACGTGATGACCGTTGTCGCGAACAAGGTTCTTCGAGAAATGATGCGCTCTTCTCATTTACCAATGATCGTTGTTCATCCATTGACTCTGTTGTTCTGGCTCATGAGTGGTCAACATTTGAAACTCGATTCATGAGATAACGCGCGGCATCACAGCGGAACGCAGAGCATCAGCCTTATCCCGGGCGACTCACGTCGGCGATACGATTTCCGATCTGTCACGCACAGTCTATCAAGGAAGGTAAACTCAAAGATAAGTAAAATCTTACCATGAAGCAGGGCCGAAGGACAGCGCTTTACTGAAACAGACCCTGCTCCCTGATGCGTTGCCAGAAAGCATCGGCCTAACGATATCAAAAAGGAAATAATCAACAGCACCAGGGGTGGCCGGGACATTACAAGTCGACTATGCGGGCGATCGACACGCGCTCACTAGCGCGTAGATCCACTTCGCAAGTCTGCGTTCCCTAGGCCGCGTGGGATGCTACCTACCATACTACAACTGGCGGGTAGCACAACATCGTAGCCCGGCGGAACCATCCGCAAACTTCGCAGAAAAATTCGACACGGCGTTATCTTCGGTAAGTCAGGTCTGTTTCAGCGGATTTTTGCTCTCCGGAACGCGGACTTTCCTTTTTTGGTGTGAGCACACGAGTCAGCCCCTCAGTTTTTGGAAAACGTGCGGATTTCACGACCCTTCGTGGCCTATCGCACGGATGTTCGGTATGAAAATCACTGTGCACGGACGGCCGCAGTTGACATGGCGGTCACTGACAGGTGAAGATGCCCAAGTAGGGCTGCCCCATGCGCCACACGTGGAAGGTTCTGAGGAAGGCCGTGGCCTGGCGGTACCTGGGTGTTGAGGGATTAGGGTGCTTTTCATCCAGCACGTCACGACGTGCGTCTGGGATGTGTATGATGAAGACGGCAACGTTACAAGTCGGCAGGCCGACATTTCAACATCCGAGATCAAGATAACGATCAACAGCCGCCCGCTTCGTGTAAGTGGTCCGGCTGTCGGGAAATGCGAACTATTGTATGCCGCCAATGTTACCCGCTGCCAGCCTCAACTAGAGTCAACGCTTATCGAACAACTGCTCAGCGGGACGTAGAGAACGCCACAAAAAGTATAGCTGACTCTTGGCATGCATGCGCATGAATTGTGCTCGGAAGCTTGCGTTGCAACTAAGCTCAACGCTTCCCGTGCTCGGTAGGCAGATGCTGTGCTAGTCACGGAAAGAAAAGTCGCCTTTAGTTACGTGGTTGTTCTGGTGGCCAAGGTGCTGATCTCGGGTCTCCCACGGGGGGTCTTTGGTACGGGACGTGGTGCTACTGCTGCAAGTAGTCGCCAAGGGTCGTGCTGGTTTTGTTGTCTGTGTGGAATCAGAAGTCGAGGGTAAATTGCCTTGTTTGTAAGCTGCTCTTCCTCTTTATCACCGAGATCCTCATCTTTACCGCGGTATCGAACAAGATGTCTGCAACAATGGAGCCTACCCTTTCATCCAAACTCAAGGCTATCTTCCCCTCGTCGTCGACCGAGCAAGGAACGACAACCCTGTCAGCTGACCAGAACTACCTCATTGGGCTTCGTGGCCTGCTTGTATTCCAATCATTTCTCTACGTATTCTTCCAGACCTTTCTCCCAGCCGCCCTTCCAGACTCGAAGAATGTCGATGGCCCGGCGTACCAGGTCGCACTTCGAAAGTCATTTTCAGTAATCTTTGCCAACGAGGCATTGATCTACTCATGGATTATCTTCCTCTCTGCGCGAACTATCTGCTTACCTTACCTCGCCAACAAGACGCGTGAGGTCGGCGCATCGAGTGTCTTCCGCCGTGGCATCAGATTATGGATTCCGACTTTCATCGCCTACTCTTTTGCGGCAGCGGCATTCAGCACAACCTCGACCGACTACATCTCTGACTTCTTGGCCTCTACTGGCAACATCTCCACCATCGCGCCGATGCGGATCCAGAACTTCTTGGTTTACTTCAACTCCCTTTTTGAGATTTTCTGGGTCAACAAGCGTTACGCTAGTCAAGCCGCCAACGATGTCTTCCCATCTGGTACGCTTTGGATAGTTTCCGTGCTCTTCCAGCAAAGCTATACCGTCTACATCACCATGGTCATTGTTCCGAATACACGCACCTCATGGCGAGTAAAGGCTATGCTAGCTTTCATCGTAGCAGCGTTCTGGGTGCAGAGCTGGGCCTGGTACAGCATTACCGGCCTAATCATTGCTGATGCGGTCCTCAACATGGACTTCAAGACCCGGTCCCAACGAGGATTCAAGATCGGCAACTTCGGTATCCCAGTCTGGCCACTTTACGCCGCGATGGTCCTTACCGGTGTTGTACTGCAGTTCGTCTTCATCTCCGGGAAAACAGACATGCGCGACAACGAGCTATGGGGCCACACCGCGCTGTACGATGACGGATTTCTGAACGAGAACATAGATCTAGACCAGCCCATGGCGAGGGTTGACAACTACCTCATCATCCTCGGGTCGATGCTTCTGATTGAGACGTTCGAATTGCCTCGAGCTATCCTCCGCGGAGGCTTCTTCGTCTCGCTAGGCAAGAGGAGCTTTAGTAAGTCGCAACCCTTCAATCAGTTTTCTGAACAATTACTTACACATCCTAGGCTACTTCCTCGTCCAATCCATACTCATCTACACCGCCGGTATCAAGTTGTACACGCACATGGCCGACGCCGGCATGAAAGATTCTCTGAGCACTTTTGTCTGCTTCTTGGTCTGCGCACCGCTCGTCGCTATAGTGGGAGAGATTTTCTACCGTCTTGTTGATTTGCCGAGCATAATTTTGGCCAGAGGATTCTGGGCGTTCATGACGACATAGGTGGCGGCAACGGCGCGCTACCGGCACGTGTTTCGGGCCATCATCAGCCACATTTCTTGACATCTCGCTTACCAGCCGCGCAGCTTCTCTTCTCATTCACACTTGAGCTGTGCTCGGGGAAACATTACCCGTCACATCGCCCTTGCACAAGACATGTGGCGAGAAGCTCACTGCTCGACAAGCCTTTCTCAATAGCTCGGCATGTTCTTAGGAGACATCCCCGCAACATTGCTGATCCTTCGAAACTTCCCCGCAATGTGGAGAGACATTAGCCTGCAAGCATTGGTTCGGGAAAATGTACAGTTGCTTGGACGTGGGCGTTGCACTAGCTGGATCTTTCGAAGTTGTTAATCTGTATTGCATTTTCTGTTCGCATTCTCCTGTTGCTGTTGTGAAAGCGCGTTCTACCGTGACAATTCTGCCAACCAGCCACAATGGATAAGCCCAAGGAAACAGACACTGAACGTATCGAAAAAGCGACTCCGCTTGACGAGACCATCGATCTAGCCCTAGACAAGCGTCTGAACCGCAAATTTGACCTTCGTATTTTGCCTTGGTTGTTCGGGATATGGTATTTTGCTACTTCACACTACTCCAAGGGCTTTGCTGAGTGAGAAATGTAGGCTCTTCTCGTTTATAGACCGCAGCAACATCGGCAACGCAAGGATAGCCGGCCTGTCTGACGAACTTAACATCACAACCGGTACACGATTTAACATCGCCCTCCTAGTATTCTACATCCCGTACATCCTAGTCGACGTACCTTCAAACCTACTCGTTAAGCGTTTGCGCGCTGGGATATACCTACCAGCTCTGATCACAGCATGGGGTCTAGTCTGTACGTTCATGGGCTTCGTGCAGTCATTTGCTGGGCTGGTGGCATGTAGACTGTTGCTGGGATTATGTGAAGGAGGGATTCTCGGTGGCGTGATCATCTACCTTGCCATGTTCTACAGGCGAGGCGAGATGCTGCTGAGAAGCGGTCTCTTTTATTGCGCCGCGCCTCTATCTGGGGCTTTTGGTGGACTGCTCGCTTCGGGACTGGCAACCATCGAGGTTGGGGGGTATCGAAGATGGCCTTGGATCTTTTTTAGTAAGTTCTCGCTAATCTTTCACCTTGTGGAGGTGTTGCGCTGACATGATCTCAGTCGAGGGCGCTATAACTGTTGTGTTCGGCATCATATGCTTCTTCTTCATGCCGGATACTCCTGCCGCAGCAGGATTCTTGAGTGATGAAGAGAAGGAGTGGGCATTGCGACGCATGAGGCTTGACGCAGGAGGATCCACCGAAGTCGATGTCGACGACGAAAAGTTTAGTTGGTATTGGGTCAAGATGGCACTCAAAGCCCCGCAGACGTACCTTTCTGCTTTCATCTGGTTCTTCTTATTGGTTCCACTATATGTAAGCTTCTTTGAGATCTCAAACGCTGGGGACTACACTAAAGCTTGACAGAGCTTCTCGCTCTTCCTGCCTAGTATCATTGCCGGCATGGGCTATCAAAGCACCACCGCGCAGCTCTTCACGGTACCACCTAACATGGTTGCTTTCATCACGGTCATTGGCACGGCGTACGCCTCCGACAAGTTGAAGAATCGCGGCTATTTCATCATAGGAGGCTGCGTGTTAGGGATATGCGGTTACGTTATGTTGATAGTGGCGAAGACGAATGCCGTGCGGTACGCTGGGACGTTCCTGGTCGCAATTGGTGTCTTCCAGGGTTCGCCCATGCTCATGGTAAGCTTCGCTTGCGAACCGAAATGCTTACTTTGCTCATCTGTCATCAGGGATGGGCGTCCAACAATCTTGCGCCTCACTATGTCCGCGCAGTCGGAATTGGTATGGTAATCTCAATTGCAAACTGCTCAGCTTTTATTGGCACGTTCATCTATCTTCAGCGCGATGCGCCGAGATATGTTCTAGGCCATTCTGTAAGCCTTGGTGCATTGGTAGTAACGATCGTACTCGCCGCTACACAGTGCTGGTACCTAGGCTGGGAAAATAGAAAGCGAGAGAGAGGTGAACGGGATGATAGACTACTGCGAGCGGATGCCGATAGACTTGGCCATCAGCACCCTAGTTTCACATTCACGTTATAGTTGAGAGAAACAGATAGCCAGAAATGACCTTGGTGGTGGTAGAGAGCCGAAGCTGATAGCAATACTATATTTGTACGTCGTCTGAACGCAGAGAAGTCTGCCCTCCAAGACACTGTGATAGAGCAGAGTGCGCTACCTCTTAGTCACTTGGCTTTTTTGTTGTCTCTTCCCCCAATCATGCCCTTTTGCTTCGTAGTATCCTTCTTCCATGGTGTCAGGCTGCCGCCTCCAGCCACCCAGCCGATTGCCATGACGATCAACGTGAACGGCACGGCCGTCAGGAAGTACCAACCATACGTCGTCTTCAACGCTGAAACACTCTCGTTCATGCTATACAGCCCAGATATGAACGTCAACGGGATGAAGATGGTCGCCAGCCATGTGATTCTCGCCATGTTATGGTTCTCCTCAAGCCCGCGACGCGAATCTTCGATGGAGATTTCTGATGTAACAATACTAGTCAGGCGGTCGACTCGCTCCTGCAGTTCGTTGACAGCGGCAAGGACGCGTTTGAAGTCAGGTACTATGTCCTCAAACCCTTCTACGTTGTCGTAATTTATAGTCAGATTGTCGGAAAAGAGCGAGGGTACGGAGAGAGGTGATGTGGGCGCATCGGAGGACTGAGTAGAAGGGGTAGTAAGCCGCGCTGCAGCGGGAAGCGCATGTTCTAACGTCTCCGTTATCATCTCCCGAAACACTGGAATTTGCCGACGCCAGGTATGCAGACGCTTGAGCGAAGTGTCAATGGCATCACCTTTCGAGCGGAAGAGGCGTGGCATCTCGAGTTCCCACTCTATCTGGCTGAGACGAGCTCTTACATAGTCGCATACTATGAGCCACTCTGCGCAGATGGTGTATATAGTTGGTTTGGCGAGCACTTGTGCGTTGATTTCATTTCCGTCTTTCCGCTCAAACCACGGGAAGGCAGTCGTCATTTGGACAATGTCTTCGAACCAGGATACTGAAGACTTGATTGATGGGTAGACTTTGGTGTCCATCTTTGGAGTTGGCAACCAGTTACTACGATCATACCCTTTACAGTGTCAGTAAAAGCCCGGGACTTCGGTCACTATCATGTTGTTAGTACTCACAGAGTGGCCGGCCTTGACTAACAGTTGGATCCAGCAAGACGATACCGACAGTTCCATTACCGCACTTCTTGTCCTTGCCGATCCACATAGAGGTACGCGTGCGCATAATGGACACGACTGCTCCTTTTCCATCTTGGTAGTGCCAATGGTTCTCATCGTTGTCAGGCCGTCTGAGCACGTTCCAAGAGTTTGCTTCCAGCCTCGAGTTGAAGTAGTCCTCTTCTGTTTTGTGGTATCGCAACCTCATATTGCGCATCCTGAACCAGGGCCGGTGCCTCATGCTTGAGACTAGGCTGGGTGGTGACGCCCAGGGGTCACGAGTGTTGTGCCACACGTAGTCATCGATCTGCTCTCGAAAGAACAATGGATCTATATCGAAACGCGCTCCCAGCAGCTCAATGACTTGTCGAGACAGGTCTTCTACTATAAAAAGGCGCAGGGGAGGCTCTCTCGTATGCTCATGCGACAAAGCTTGAAGAGTTTCTTGAAGCAAGGCAGGCGATTTAATCGCTGTAGCTTTTGGTGCAGTGGCAGGACGATACTCGACGAAGGTGACGTTCGTCTTATTCGCACGATTCTCGCGCTCCTCTGGGTGCTCTTTGATCTCATTCCAGCGTAGTGGGGTAGTGCTAACCTGCATCCAGTCTGCTAGATGTCGCAAAGTCCTCCACGAAGTCGACAGCGATTTGATATGCGCCAAGTACGGCCGACTCTTGCTGTTGCTGCGTTATGTAAGTCCTGGCCTGGAAGACTACGTGGATGCTATGAACTTACGGATCCGGTAATTCCCACTCGTCTGCGACTGGTATCCTCTCGTATGCATCTCCAATCAATTCGTACGGATCAGGGAAGTCTGCGCTGTGCGGAATATGTTTCGCAGACCAAAGCGCGGGAATCGTGCCTCTCTTGAAAGGTTTGCCATTGCTGTTGTCGGAGTAAGTAGACATGATTGCTATGGATACTGACAACGCGCAACCATGCCAGAGAGGGTGGCGAGATGGATTTATAGATGGGCAGGCTGCAAGGCGATGTTGGGGGCTGAGGGCTGAGAAGGCTGAGACTCAAGCGCGACGATCTCTAGTTGCATCAGGGGGCTCGTACATACGCGAGGTTTCCAGCTGTGTGTACCCGCGCGCCTGTATGCGGGCGTGGAGAGCTAACAGATGTGCCAGGCGGCCCATAATCTTTCTGCGGTCTTGATCTACTCGATCAAGACGCGTCAAGAAGTTGTAGAGATATCGCATTGGCTGAATCCTCGAATCTGGCGCGCCGTCAGCTGAAACTTGCAATATCCAATTTGGGCTAGACGTGAAGTTGGGTCCGACAGCTGCAGCCACATGGCTAAGTAAGTCACGCGTCTAATGCCAGCTCATATCAGACCTCTGCAGAGATGACAGCACCACGCGGCAGGCTACTGCGTTGTCGAAATATCGTTAAACTGTGTGGTATGCGCCTGGATCTGTGATGTTGACTGCCGCTGTCGCTGAAGGTTGGAGAGGGAATGACTCCACGGAAGTGGTTCCACCGCAGCAGCGCCGCCTGACATCTCGGTCTCTGGTCATCTCATTCCTTAAGATGCCAACACTCTACATCAGAGCATCCCTTTCAGTTCATCACACAGCATTGCCCCACGCGAAAGGCTATAATGTGGCGTTTCTGGGCTTACTCGCGTACGCGATGTCAGGATCAAATGTGGAGAGAACGCGGGGCGCGCAGTACACCTCGGAAGCCCATACGGGCCACAGAAACGCAACATTGGCGGGCCACTTTTGTGTAGTCGCGCCCATGTCTCAATATCTTGCAGGAAATCAATAATACTCAGCAAGACTATTTCATTCAAATCTCGATATGACATACGACATCTTCAAACCTCACTGGTCCAGATACCTAGGCCCTGACGCTCCAGATCCCGCCAAAAACACATATCGAACTCACAACGACGCTGTCTTTTCGTCACCATATGGACCATTTCCACCGACACCAGATGATCTCAACATTCACGAACTCTGCTTTCCGTCGAACAATCCATTGCCCGAAGACTACCCTCTATTCATCAACGCTGTAACAGAAGAGGTCGTCACACTCCACAGCTTCTATGCTCGAGTATGTGCATTGGCGCGTGTCTTCCGGTATGACGGACCAAACCCATTGGGTTTAGATAAGAGTCCCATGGACGACAAGGAAGATGGCGAGATCCTAGCGCTATTCTCGCGAAACCACCTGCACTATCCGATGGTAGCGCACGCATGCTTTCGATCAGAGTTGGTCTTCGGGGGTATCAGTCCGGCAAGTACACCGTATGAGCTATGGTGGGTGCTCAGGAAGATGCAAATTACTAGCATCATGTGCCATGAGACACTACTTCCAGTCTTGAGAGAAGCGCTCAAGCTAGGGACCGGTGAAGGCGACAATCTACCCCTCAAGCTCAAGTTGAATCCTCACAAAGTCATCGTACTTAGCGACAATTCTCAGCTAGATACCGTGTCGGGATATCGTACGATCGAGTCCCTCGTAAGGGAAGGTTCAAAGCTGCCAGAGCAGCCGCGGAAGCTGCTTGGGGGAAACCGAATGGCATATCTATTCCAGTCCTCAGGAACTTCGGGTCTACCAAAGGCAATGATGATCACACACAGTAATGGTTACCACTCTGGAATGCAGACGCTTATTACTGCTACGCAGGCCGCGCGCTTTGCAGGAGACGAACCGTTGACACCCGTTACTATGCTCGGCGTCATACCAATGTATCACTCGTATGGTATGATCATCTGGATCCTTCGCGTCAACATGATCAGACAGACCAGTATTATGCTTCCGAAATGGAACCTTGAGCTCGCACTGAAGAGCATACAAAAGTACAAGATCACACATCTTCCACTGGTGCCACCTCTGGTTCGCCAACTCGCCCAGAGTCCATTGACTGAAAAGTACGACCTGAGCTCCGTGATCGGCGCGTCGAGCGGCGCTGCATATCTGCCACCAGATGTCGCATACCAACTAGCCAAGAAGCTGCCTCAAGGCGCGGGGATGCCGGTGCCAAGTGGTTATGGCCTGAGCGAA